>NC_141623.1:23596445-24196445 GCF_047967505.1 Dipteris shenzhenensis
CCTTTTCCCCTCAATTCAACCCCCATATCCTATAGTGCATCAAACTCCCATGGCTTCTTCCTATATTATAATATACACAAACATCTAGGAGGACAAGTGGAGGGTTGGCACAAGGAATCTTACTACCTCATCCTACCTTCCCCATTATTTAACTTGCATCCTTGGACTATCTACAACCCCCCCCCCCACATGGATCTATCCTATATGGAGGGAATAATCCAAGATAATATCCATCTCCACCTACTTTATATTACTTTTCCCATGGTTCTTGGGCCATGTCTGACTAAATGCAGGCATGGGACTGCCTAGGTGGAGGGGTGGCACATGGAGGAACCATGTCACCTCAACATTTTATAATATTTCTACCATGTATTATGTACAACACACCTATGGGTTGTCTTATGTGGAAGGGTGGCACCCACATGGTCATGCCTTGCCACCTTAACCTTGGGCCCTATGCACACTATATTTTATTATACTATTGCCACACATACAAGCACAAACACACATTTATGCATGTTACCTTGGTCATTTTTATCCATAACTGTGTGTGTATGTGTGTGTGTGTGTGTGTGTAGTAGACATATACAACACCCCTTTCCATAGTGTGAAGAGTAGACAAATTTGGAGTAGGGAAGAGAAATGTTTAATAGATAAACTTTGCAATAAACATCACAAAAAAACGAAGTAGCATCATTAAAGGATGAATAATTTTTTTCAAAAGAGAAAATGTGAGTAGTAAAGCTTTGATAAGTCATTGGTAGCATCACTTTTATTGAAGAGGGGAGTCTGCCTACCTACCACCATCCAATAAGAAAAATGATAAGAACCATATTTTAACTTGGTTGGGAAGACAGGTGTCATAGACACCCCTCCCTTGTTATCAGGATCACAATAAAAATAGTTGCTCACACTACAGACTTATAAAGCTAAATTTTGATATTGTGCATTAAAGGAGGAAGAAAAGGTAAAAAAGGAGGAATTTAACAGTTGGAGCACTATTTTATAAAAAAATTAAGAAAGACTAGGGTATTTTTAACAATGAAAAGAGGAGGTCATAAAAAACATGAGAAATAATAGGAGCATTAAATTGAATTTAAGACTAGGGGCAATAAACGTCAAAGTGGAAATGAATATAAAGTTTAAAGAATTAAGAAAAGAAGGAAAAATTAAAGGTTTGAGAGAGGTAATATAAGAAATTCTAAAAACTGAGGAAGATACAGGAAAATGAGTTATGAGAAGACATTTAGGCAACAATACTTGGGAGGGGAGGGGGGAGAGAAATTAGGATAAGGAGTATTAATTGTGACATAAGAATTAAGAAGAAGGACTCTAAATCAATTTTGAATTTAAAAGGAAGGCTTGATGTATTTATTTATTTGAAAGAGGGAAGTTTACTTTAAAAATGGTTAGAAGAAAAAGGTGGAAGAAGGGTAAAAAAGGATTATGATCACTGAGGGGTTCCAAAGGGGCCGGCAATAGCTATTTAAGCACTCTTAGTGGGGGTCTGGGGGCAACAACCCCAAAGACAAAAAACAATGAAATTTGGCACATGAGTTATGTGGTCAAAATTGTAAATTATGGGTGTGGTGCGCATATCATGAGAGCAATGGACATACTACTTTTATCTTGTATCTTCTTGCGGGTTGGATAAGAAAAATGCAAGATTGGTTGTTTCTCCATGGACATAGCCCACACTAGTGAACCACGTATATTAGTGTCTCTCATTTTCTTCCATTTTGTGTGCTTTCTGTATTGTGTATTTTATGTATTCCGCTTCTCGCATCATTGTTATCATGTTGTTCATAATAACAACTAAAACCAAAGGTCAAGTCCTTACACAAGCTATGGCTTCTTCTATAGGGGCCTCTATGACCATAGCCCTAACTAAGGCAAGGTGAACTAAAGCATAATTTGAGTTTGCAAGAACAATGTTTTAGCGCTACTACGACTTCCATTCATTTTGGCTAGTTCTAATAGTTATTCTTTCTTAAATATTGTTTGGGAAACTGTCACAACTTGCACCCCTAGGACTTTCTCTAGCATCATAAATGACTGTATTCTAGGGAAAAAGCTCTACGTGATGGACTTTATTTTTGTCAACGAAACCAGACAAAAACAAGCGGTGTGCTTTAGAGGAAAGTATATAGCATAAAAAGTTATGTTCTTCTTTTTAAAGGCCTTAGTATGACCAAACCAAAGGTCAAGTCTTTTGCATAGGCTATGGCTTCTTCTATAGGGGCCTCTTTGACAATAGCTTGACTAAGGAAAGGTGAATTAAAGCACACTTTGCCTTTGCAAGAACAAATTGAGAATCTCTAATGGGAGAACTGTGAGCTAAAAACACAAATGGATGGGGTACTTATGTGCCTAGCCATAGTGAAGACCCAACTAGAGATGGCAATGTAGCCAAGAATGTGTTTGGAAAACTATACACCAGTGTGTGACTAATCCCACTTTGCATGTTATTTTCTAGCTTGATAATTTGATCTTGCATACGTTAAATCAAATCTCAACAAAAATGTAGATGTAGTACTTGTAAGAGAACTTGGTTAGGGAGAAGCTTGAACTTAATGTGTAGCATTAGGGGTTTTGCTGTGGCATTGGTGAAGTGAGGACTTTTAGTCTCTTTAGCATTCGAGCAATACCTTGCTAATATTGTTAATGCCATGCCCATGCCCATGCCCACTTGGGATACCATAGTCATGGAGCATTTCATTTCAAACCACAAGATCATGCCATCATTACATTCAAGATATGAGAAGAAGTTTGGCAATCCTTCACCAAACCAAACTCATAAAATGTAGCAAGATATGGATATCATAGGATATTACCCCTTAATAGGTTAATATGAAGGCAACTCAAAATAATGGCAATTTGGGAATAAGGGGGTGGGAACAAGAGTTGAGTTGAGAAGAGGAGGGTGCTGGGGAGCAAAAGAGGAGTGGCATAATTGATACTACTAAGAACCTGGGAAAGTTTACAAATCCATAAAGGTAAAGATAAAGACAATGAAAAGTACCCGATCATCGAGTGAAAAGAAGAGGATAATTGTCACTTGAAAATGATACCGGAATACAATAAATGCATCCTTGCACAACAATCTAGCAAAATCAATAGTACAAGATCATTGTGAAAGCATTGGGGAGGTATCCATGGTCAAGTCACACACACACACACACACACACACACATAGACACATAGACACACACACACACACACACTTACTATCCCTTCCTCCATTGGTTTTACCACTTGCTCATTAGAGCTCCCCTCGACACCCCCCTTAATTTCCCCAATTTCTTGTCCCTCTAACTCCCTTATTCTCCCCTTAATCCCCCCCCCTTTTCCCCCCTAAAAAAATAAATAAATTTCCCTAATATTTTATTTTTTCTTATTTTTAATCATTTCTTATCTCTCTTTATTTTCCTTAAAAGCTTTTTGAATATTTTCTACCCTGTTCTTTCCTAATTCTCCTTAAAATTCCCCTAAAAACTTTCCCACTTTTTCCTACACCTCCTCCCCGATTTTCCTTTTTTCCTAAGTTTTCTAATTTATTTCTAAAATTTCCTATTTTTAATCTAATTTTCTTAATATTTTTTCCTAATTATCTCTCGATCTTGTCCCTAATCCCCCCCCTTTTTATCTCTCTAACACTCCCTATTTTTCCTTTTATATTATTACTCTAACTTTGTCCTAATTTTTCTTTTTCTTTTTATTCTACCCAATTTTTTAAACACCCCCCCTCATCTCCTTCTAATTAGTTCCTAACCCCCCTTTCTTCCCCTACTTTTTCCTATATTTCCCTTAATTTTTTTTCCCCTATTTTTCCTTCGCTCCCCCTATTTTTCCCCTCCAATTAAACCTATTTACGCTAAATATTCCTTCTTAAATTTTTAAATTAGTTTTCACTATGTTTTGCTATAACCTCTCGCTTTAATTTCCTTAACCTCCTCTTGCTCTACAAAACCCTACCAAACCTATCTCGAAACCAAATACCCAACCAACCCCCCCCCCAATTTCCCTAATTAATAAACTCCTCATTTCCCCATGTGTGCAGCCCTTTCTAACCCCCTTCTTTACTTCCCCTCACTACTTGGCCTATAAGCCTCATAATGTGCTCCACTCTATGTCCCTCGCAATGTGCACCCTTGTCTTTCCACCTCAACCCCCTCGATTCTTGCGACACTTCACTGGCAGACTATCTTCCTACATCGATTGATCACCTATTTAGACCCCCCTTCATCTACTCTACTTCCTCATAGCTACCTGCACACGCTCATAGTTTCCCTGGAGTCCTTGCTGTCCCCTTTTGTCATACCTTTACACCCTGGCTACAACTCCCGGGGGATTCACTCTTCATGAAAGGGGGACGTCACCTGCGTGCATGAACTTCAAGAAAACCCCCTATTTAAGATCCATGTAGGATGATTAAACACCCCTATTTAAGCTTATAATATACCACCAAAATTCTATAAAGTCCCCCCTTTCCTTAAATCTATGTTCTTTCTCAAGCATTTAGATCACACAATAAGAAAATTTAGATTACTTTCCCTATGACTATTTAAAACCATACACAAAACTAAACTTGTTTGGACTAGTTATCCAAGGTAGCCTATACTATGTCCCCCGCTCTTAAATATGGCATGGCCCCCCTAACTTAAATTCAATATTGGGAAAAAATAAAAGGCCCCCCACCCCTAATGTATAAGCTTATGCCTCATTAAAAAAAACCCCCCTATTGTACACTCACGTGATATCATAAGTTTCCTCTTGTGAATCCCCCGGGCTACAACTAGCCACTTCCTCAAAATCTGTGCATGTGAGCTATAGTGTTGCCCTCTGCCCTCAACCCCACCTTGCATCACTATCCACCTTGTTATTCTCGCGACCCTCACCATGCCTTGCTTCTCCTCCACTCGCGGCCCTTTTATACAAATCTTCTCCTCCACCTCTACCTAGTACTTACTCATTGAGCTCCATCTTCGAGCTGCCCTTCGATCTATGAACCTGCCTCGACTATTGTGCCACGTTGATCACTTCTCAGCTCTCCAATTACTCCATGGACTCTGAGGTGTCGTATCCCCCTCTCCCTTTATCTTAATACATTATGCTTTGTTATTTCCACTATACTTTAGCTATTGTTATAGGGGCATTTCCCCCCTACATCCCCCCTTCATAGAGTGTGTATAAACATGCTTGGGTCCAAATCACGGCCAACAACAACCTCTAAAAAAAGTCAGGCTCCACTTCTGACATGGGGTGGTGTACCTTTGGCAGCATTTACATCTATTTTTTGACATTTCTTATAGTTTCAAGTCCTCTGACAAATCCCAAGACTTTGCACAACTCATATCTTCATTAAAACTAGGACACAAATTCCAAGACTTTGCACAACTCATATCTTCACAACATAACCCCAGAAGGGCTCAGCTCATGGTTGTGCTCTCATGACTAGGGCCTTCTAGTGCTCACTCTACTCAGCTAACACCATTGATTTGAAGCAGTCCCACTATGATCGCCAAATGTTGATGGTCTATTCCCTCAATTACACACTTGTCATTTGTAGCAATGAGGTTCGTACTCTCTAGGCTAAGTAGTATTGTTCAAGATGTAAGGCCAAAAACAATGAGTGAGAACCGAGTGTCAACATGTGATTGAATTGATGCAACATAGGTAAAGGTGTACCACAATGCTTAAGTGGAATAAACACTTAAAAGAATAAAAGAGTACATGAACATATATGAAAAGTGATGAGGGGCAAATCACAGTTCAGGGGGAAGTCCCAAGAAAGAGGGAAGTCTCGTAGCAAATCCAGGGCACGAAACATTGAGTGTTACCACTGTGGCAAGAAGGGCCATATGAAAAAGGATTGCTACAAGCTGAAAAGAGAGCAAAAGGATAAGAAAAATAATGCAAATTGGGGTGCAAATCAAAAGGAAGAGAGTCCAAGGGAGGACAAAGGAAAAGTAAAGATCGAGGAGATCAATGCAGTCACACATGATAGTGACAATGATGTTCTCTTCATGTCTAGTTTATTTGTAGAGTTGCTTACCACTTCAAATGATGCATATTCCCAGGATTGGATTTTGGATTCTGGTGCTTCATTCCATGTTACTCCCCATAAGGAATGGTTCTCCACTTATGACAGTGGAAAGATAGGTTGTGTGCATCTTGGAAATGACTATGCATGTGACATAGTGGGAGTAGGTGACATAAAGTTTTATTTTGCAAATGGGTCTGCATTTATTTTGAAACATGTGAGACATGTGCCTAAGTTGACCAAGAGTCTTATTTCAGTGGGTCAGCTAGATGATGTTGGTTTTCACACCACTTTTGGCTTTCAGAGTTGGAAAATTCAAAAGGGCTCTATGCTTTTGGCCAGGGGTGCCAAGTGTGGGACTTTGTATCCCTTACATGTATCAGGGGTATTTGATCATGTTGTTGCAATAACCGAGCAGCCAAGCACTTCTTTGTGGCATTGCAGGTTGGGGCACATGAGCCAGAATGGAATGAAACTCTTATGCCATTTGGGTTATGTACCGCATTTGAGTTTCTCTGACTTTGAATTTTGTGAGCACTATCTCTATGGGAAGCAGACTAAATCAGCCCATAAAAGAAGGGGAAAGAAAGAGTTTGAAAAGCTTGATTTGGTGCATTCAGATGTATGTGGTCCCATGACTACACGGTCATTAGGCAGGGCTGAATACTATGTGACATTCATTGATGATGCAACTAGGAAAGTGTGGGCTTATGCTATAGCTCGGAAGAGTGATGTGTTCCAGGTATTTCAGAAATGGCTGGCCTTGGTTGAGAATCGGTCAGGTAGAATGCTTAAATGCCTACGGACTGACAATGGTGGAGAGTATCTCTCTCATGACTTTCAACATTTCTATGATACACATGGGATCAAGAGGGAGCTCACATCCCCTCGTACTCTAGAGCAAAATCTAGTTATAGAAAAGATGAACCGTACCATTCAAGAAAGGTTACAATGCATGCTTTCCAATGCAAGTCTTTCTGGTGGTTTTTGGGCTGAGGTAATGAAGATTACAGTGCATGTGATCAATAGATCACCTAGTAAGAGTTTGGATGGTGGTATTCCTGAAGAGGCATGGAGTGACAAGAAGCCCTCTTACTCTCATTTGTGTATATTTGGGTGTGAGGCATATGCACATGTGCCAAAAGAGCTTCGAAAGAAGCTAGATCCTAAGTCTAGGAAATGCATCTTTCTGGGTTATGGTGAAAGTGGAGAGATGGGCTATCGTCTCTAGGATCCAGAAGTAAAGAAGATACGCAGCCATGATGTAGTCTTCAATGAGAAGAAGATGCATAAGGCACCCATGAGGGATGTGGAAATGAGGAGAATCACTTTCCAGGATGTGAATCCACCTGCATATGTTGATAGACAGCAAGCTGTCCATGCACCAAATGTGCAAGAAATGGTACCACCAAGTACTCCCACAGGTATAAAATTAAGGGTAGATGATGGATCCTCTATTGGTGGAAATGATGAGCCAAATGTGGCTGATATGCAGGTGGGACAGCAAGCTGAAATGCCCTTGAGAAGATCATCTAGAGTGTTTAGACCGCCTGATAGGTTTGTTTCAAGGGTAGACTATGTGATGCTTACTGATTGCGGGGAGCCTTCTTGCTACAGAGAGGCTATGATGCGCGAGGATCAACGCAAGTGGGAGAATGCTATGCAATCAGAGATGAGTTCACTTATGAAGAATAAGACTTCGGACTTGGTTTCTTTGCCACATGGAAAGAAAGCATTGCCATGTAAATGGGTCTACAAAATGAAGGTCACAGGTGATGATGTGCCTAGGTACAAGGACCGTTTGGTCGCTAAAGGGTTCAAGCAAGAGAAGGGTGTGGACTTTGATGAGATATTCTCTTCGGTTGTTAAGATGACCACACTTAGATGCATGCTTGGACTAGTGGCATCAGAGGATATGGAGCTTATGCAGATGGATGTCAAGACAGCTTCCTTGCATAGGGATTTGCATGAGGAAATTTACATGGTGCAACCGGAAGGCTTTGAAGAAAAGGGCAAAGAGCATTTAGTTTGCAAGCTGAAGAAGAGTCTCTATGGTCTTAAGCAAGCGCCTAGAGAATGGTATCAGAAGTTTGATGCTTTCATTCGGTCCCAGGGTTTTAGAAGGAGTGAAATTGATCACTGCCTCTACACTTAAAGGGCTAAGGATAATAGCCTGATAATCTTGGCACTATAGGTGGATGATATGCTATTGGCTAGCAAGAATACTTATGAGCTAGATGCATTAAAGGCCAAGTTGCATGAGGCCTTTGATATGAAGGATTTGGGACTTGCAGGTCATATTCTTGGTATGCGCATCACGCGTGATTGGAGTAGGAAACTCCTTTGGCTTTCACAAAAAGAGTATGTTACAAAAGTATTGCAGCATTTCAATATGGAGGGGGGGAAGGCAGTGAGTACTCCATTGCCTCCATATGTGAAACTGAGTCATACAGATAGTCCCAAATCAGATGAGGAAAGGGCCATGATGGCCAAGGTTCCTTATGCATCAGCAGTTGGGAGTCTTATGTATGCTATGATAGCTACTAGACCAGACATTGCATTTGCAGTGGGAGTTAGCCGGTCTATGGCTAATCCAGGAAAGAGGCATTGGGAGGCATTTAAGTGCATCATGAGGTACATGAAGGGTACCAAGGAGATGTGCATCTGCTTTGGTAGAGGAGACATGTGTGTACTTGGGTACACAGATTCAGACTATGCAGGGCATGTGGATAATAGGAGATCCACTTCTGGTTATGTGTTCACCTTTGCAGGTGGTGCAGTGTCATGGATGTCTTGCGCACAGAAGTGCGTTGCTTTGTCTACTACAGAGGCTGAGTATGTTGCAGCCAGAGAGGGTTGCAAGGAGGCTATATGGCTTGATTAGCTAGTGGGAGATTTGGGGATTCATACAGGTGTACCGACATTGCATAGTGATTCCATGAGTCTAGCACGAAATCCGGTCTTTCATGCAAAGACCAAACACATTGAGGTCAGGTACCATTTCATTAGGGAGGTACTTGAGGACAAGCGCATAGAGCTTGTCAAGGTTCATACAGATGATAACCCTGTAGATATGCTGACGAAGAGTCTACCTACTCAGCGGTTTGAGTATTGTCATGTATTGATGGGCATTGGATAGTATGCTCACTAGTTGTTCTGCCTTAAAGACACATTGTCCTTTAAGTGGGAGGTTGTGGGGGTTAAAGGTCACTGTGCCTTTACCCCAATTATGTAAAATACTCAAACACATATATAAATGAATGAAAAAGACAATTAGGGTGTTCTGCACCCACCAAAACTTGTGTGGCTCTCTGTTTCTCTCTCTCCCTCTTTCGTTCTTGCTTCCATTGAGAGCACTCTCAACATAGACATAGACATAGATGTAGATATAGATATGGATATGGATATGTGTGTGTGTGTGTGTGTGTGTGTGTGTGTGTGTGTGTGGGTGTGTGTGTGTGTGTGTGTGTGTGTAGTTTATACTCTCTCTCTCTCTCTCTCTCTCTCTCTCTCTCTCTCAATTTGTCCTCTTCTCTCTCTCTCTATCTCTCTCTCTCTCTCTCACTCTGTCCTCTTCTCTCCCTCTCTCTCTCTCTCTCTCTCTCTCTCTCTCTCTCTCCCCCCTCCCTCTCTCTCTCTCTCTCTCTCTCTCTCTCTCTCTCTCTCTCCCTCTCTCTCTCCCCCCCCTGACTCTTCTCTCTTTGCTATCGCTCTCTCTGTGTCTCTACCCCTTTGTGATGTGCCAACTACTTGCCGTGCCATGTGGTGATGGAAGGGGTGAAGGGGTGAAGGATAAGTCTCCTCCAAACCCATTGCAAAGCTCTCCCAATACCTTTAATGTCCTATGAGTTTAAAGGAGGGTTCTAAATCAAACACAGACTCGAATGACATGGTTTCGCCACTTAAAATTTTGAAGAGCAACTAGAGAAGGCAGATAAAGAGATATTGATTAAGGATGGGAGTCCTCAATTCAGTCAAGTAAAGGGTAGCGGAATCAGGGATAAGGAGGTTAGGCCACCCCTTCAAAAACTCTCAAACAACAAGGAGAAGAAGCAGCTAGGTAAAGGAGTTGGTTAAGCTCCTAAAGGGTTGGCCCCTTTCAATCCAATGTTCATTTTTCATTTCTCTATGTTTGTGTTATTGATTCATGTAATTACACAATCATTGATGGTTGTTCCACCTGATTTGTTGACCTTTTAATGGTTTGGGACATCCACCTTTTTTTTGTTTCTTGGTTGATAGATATCTCTCCCACTTAGCAACAGAGAAAAGGATCTCTGACATTCCAAAAGTTGTGCAAGAGTTGGGTGGAGATTGGTCATGCTGCATGCATGTATCCACCTGGCACTCGCCATCTCTCTCAATGGGAATTAACACATTGTCCCTGGTTGATAGACTTCCCTAAAGGACAAGTAATGGTGCGGGAAAGAGAGTTGTACAACACTTATGCTTCACAGAAAGCCAGTGAAGCAAGTAAGGACAAAGTGGAGGGAAGCTCAAGGAGAGGTAAGAAAGAGAAAGAGAAACAAGAACATGCTACAAAAAAAGGTAAGAAAGATACACTATGGTTGTTTGTTATTGTTTTCTTCAATTAGTTTTGACATTGCGTTAATAAGTTTATGATTGTTCTCTTTCTAGATGAGGGAGCATCTAGCCCTTGCAACATGAAATTGATTACACAGAGAGTGCAGGTAAGGGTGTGGTGGTGTTCTACATATGGAATTGTTCTTTTAACACTACATAAGGGTGTGGTGGTGTTCTACATATGGAGTTGTTCTTTTAACACTAGTTTTTCTTGTCATTGATTTGATTTTGCATATAGGTGGAGAATCAATCTCAAGACTTGTGAAGCAATATGTGTTCCATCAATCACAGTCACCTGACATTTCCTTGGCCCGTGGCATCACACATTTGTTTGCTTGTACGGTTGGTGATTACATTGCCATGGGCAAAGACTTTGCTAACTCTAAGGGAAATGATAAGTATGCTATTTTGCATGAGTTTTCCATTACAGTTGCTAGTCGAGATCAGGACTACAAGAGGATGGGACTTCAGATTTTATATTGCTCGATTTTCCATCTGGCTATCCAATTGATGAGAGAGGGCCAACTCCTACTTGGAATGTCTTGCTCGAGGACCATGTGCGGCATGGGCTTGCAGTTGCATCAGCTTCATTGTTTGATAGTGGTTGGTTAGCATGCATATGTCCTTTGGGAGGTAAGGCACAATACCACAAGTGACATTTCACATTTTGTGTTTCCATTATGCTAGTTTTAAGTGAAAGTAATTGCTTGCAGGACAATGTATTTGTTGGATGGAACGGTTTGCATCTGTCTAGGGCTTGGAGGTTGTCAGACGTGTGATCATTCATGACAAGCTTCCATATGGATTTTGTAGAGAACATGGTAAAAGTGTTAAGGTAAGCTACCATTCCATGCATTCTATGTTTGTCAGTTGTATTGAGTCCTTTTTTGTTTCTCCTTTGGGGTCTTTGACAAATGTCTCCTTGTGAGTCGTCCTGTGCATGCTATGTTTGGAAGGATAAGTCACCTTTTCTTTGTAGTTTGTTTATGTGTGATTGGCAAGTGCCATCTTTCATGCTATAATGCTTGCTAGTTGAAGTCAATATACTGTACATGTTTTTCTCCATGTGGTTCCCAGATGCAATCTTCAATTTTAGCTCTCATATGTAGAGCAAAGAAGAATCCAATAGTTTTTTGGGAGGAGAGCTTTCCACTTTTCCAACAGCTATTGATTGATCCACGTGAAGATATCTGGACTCGCTACATACTTCCCTCGACAAGGACAATCATGCCGATTTCTTCTCAGCTAGCATGAGGTGGACTAGAGAGGAGTAGTTTTTTTGTAGGTTGCATTATGTCTCTTCTTTGTGTTCTTGGAGGGCTGGTTCTAGAGATGGGTTGTGGTATAGCCCCTCTTATGCGTGCTTCTCAGGCCACTGGCAGGCCTTGTTTTTTCATTTGATTCAGACAGTGGTATTGTGGCTAGCATTGTTGAGCCACTTGTGGTAGATCATTCTGGAAAACGGATCAAATTACAGAATGATGGAGAGGGGGAAGAAGAGAGAGTGGAGCCTATCACGAATCCATTTGATGAGTAGTATGTACTGGTCCTGGGTTTTTTGCTATATATTTTGAATGCTACAATTGAGGACTTTGAAAATGTTATTTAGCATCTTTATAATATGGTAGATAGTGACCATTTACGGGTGCCTTTGAATCAAAAAAGTACAAATTGTGATGCTTTCGATATTGTTTATAAGGCCTTGATCTAGCAAAAAAAAATTCCCTTTTTGCTGGTAGTGAATTGTCTTCTGTATAACATATAAGGATGGCAAGTTCTTCTTATTGGAAATTATTTTCATTGTTCTACTTTGACTTACTTTGCTTTGAAATGTATGTTTTGTTGTAGTTTGTTGCCATGCTATGCAGAAAAAATGGCAAGATTCATGTCAAGCGGCGACAAGAGATATGATGAGTGCCAATTAGATAATCCATGTGCGTGCAACTACTTTCTTGATGATGAATGTCAGAAGGATTAGAACATGGTTTGAAATACCAATTTGTTCATAGATTGATAATTGTTGTAGTGAACCCTGGACACACTTGGAAAGTGGTAGTGTTGGTCTGGTACATTTTGCAGGCGAAGTGGTATTTCAACATTCATTTATGTTATGAGTTCGGTAATTAGTTTTCGAAGAGCTTGGCCCTTTACTATTGCAAGAAGAGGCTTGGGAAACCCTATTTACTCAATCGGATGAGAAGGCTCTCGTGGCAAGGGACAAGCCCAGCAAGGGTAACTTTAAAGACTCCAAGAAAAAAAGCAAGACCGAGGATGCAGAGAAAAAGAGGCAGATGAAGTGCTTCTACTGTGAGAAGCTTGGTCATTCTGCTAAAGAGTGCCGCAAGAAGAAGACGGATCTCAAGGAGTCATAGTCCAAGGAGGAGCCAAAGACCGAATCGGCAAATGTCACGACCGAGGCTCTTTTCATCATCACTGAGTTCTGCTCCGCTTATGCAGTCAGTAAAGGAGAGGAAGGTTGGTATGTGGATAGTGGAGCTTCAAAACACGTCCACCAAGGAGGAGTGGTTCAAAACCATGGAAGGTACGCATCCCGATTCCAAGGTCATTGTGGGAGATAACTCGTCATGCCTCGTGAAGTTGTTCTATGTATGATGCTATCCAATTCTTTATAATGAGACTAGGGTTTTCTAGACATATTGATGAAGTGATATTGTTCAATCAAAAGATATTGTTCGATGTTACCAAACTGAGTAACGTTTATGTTCTTCAATTGAAAGATAGGATGGATTGTAAGTTTGAATATTGGTATACTTATTATGACATCTTGCTATAGCATGTTCAGTTTCAAATTTGTTCTCATCAGAGGAATTGTGGAAACACTTGCTCGTTTCATTGGGCCCGCTCGCTTTATTGACTACCTCTTAAAATGGCATGCAGGAAATTGGTCAGCTGCTGCAAGATGCCAACTTTTGTGGTTCATCTAGCTTCAAAGGAATGGAATTGTTTGCTGTAATTCAACTAATGTTGGTGGGTGACTACAAGAACAACAGAAGATAATCAAGGATTGTGCACTAACTTATAAATAAAATAACCCTCTTTCTTGCAAGGGGAAAAAAACATGAGAGACCTTCAATAAGGGGAAGTGTTCTAATAGTAAGTGTTGTGGGACATAGGTTATTTTTTGAGTTGAGTTAGCCTACTAGAGCATGGGGATCTACTCCTAACCCTATCTTGTATATAAAGGATTTCTTATCTTAATTGATGTATATTGTAGGTCTCCTTGTGTGTGTGGTCTATTTTGTGTTCTCCCTCCTCCAATTTGTGACACCACCCTTAGTCTACACCTACCCCTCTTAGCCCTCCACATGGTAGTGGAACCATCACATACCCCATGTATGCTTCCACATTGTTTGACCAAACACCATAGGACGTTCCAAATGGCTCCTTACAACCTCATGTAGGATCCTAGCTAGCTATTTGATTATAGACAAATGGCTAATCAACTAGCTAGGGTCCACTAGGTAGCTATGACAACATATGCTAGCTTATCTTGTAGGGTTGGTGAAACCAAGTTCCAACTATATAATGCTTGAATACAAATGTGAGTTGCAACTCTAGCATCATTTTAAAAGAAAATTTTGAGTAAAAAGGGAGAATTTTCAAATTGAGATTCAAACAACCCAGTGAAGTGATGTCGAGCAAGTAATCAACCTCATCCTTGACCATGCTTATCATTCCCCCTACCTTGTGGCTTGTACTGAGTTTTCTTGCACCCATGGCAAGGTGCATGGAAATTGATGATTAATTATTTTAATGATAGGTTGTAAAGACGTTTGAAGAAGCATGTGAGCATGTTCAATACTCTTCTTATGGAGCATGTGGTCATGAGCAATGATCCATAACAATTGGAGTAGGAAGAAATTTCCTATACTAGTAAGAATGGTTTTAAAAGAAGGAAAAATTGGTAGGGTTTGACATGAGAAGTATTGAAAGGGGGATAGGATGGAGGAATAGAAAGGATTATGCAAAGAATTTTGAAGCTCCAAAAATAAATTTGTAATGAAACATATGAATGCCCAATTTCCTAGATAAGGTGAATTTGGTGGCATCCCCTATGATGCATGATCCTTGGCATCCCATATTAAAGTAAAAGAGCATGAAATCCAAGAAAACAACTAACACCATGAATGCATGAATGTTGGGATTGGTTATACCATTTAGTTTTTCCATGATCTTTGAATATTTTAGGTACATTAGTGACTTGAGTGAAGATATGAATATTGCATACCGACAGTACATGAATACCATCATAGACTAGTCCCATGTGATGGACGCTTATCTTGTAAAAGCATGCATGTACAAGTGCTCATATAACCAAAATAGACATTGTCAATGTGACACGCCCTTGATTTCTAAAGAGACCTAGTGGTGGACTCAATTGAGATAGTTTTGCATAGATCTATACGACAATTTTCACATAGATTTCAATGTGCTCTTTCTCTAAGGTACATGTTTCACCCATAGTAGTATGATATTGTAAGGATTATAGTATCTAGACATAAGGTAGCAATTGATAAATATTTTGAGCTCAAAATAAAGATCAGAATGTGTAGACTAATGGAGATATTGGAGTTGTTGTGATACACCAAGAAACAAATTTGTTTTCAAGCCACTGACAAGTTACTTGCATGTAGCACATTCGCAAAACATTACAATTTTTTCCTATACCCTACAATGCTTCCCTTATATGTAAAAGCAAAGATAGATTGCAACTAGAATAGGGAAATTGTATCGAGGATGTATTTTTATTACTATCTTTGTCTTCTTGGCACAATCTAGACTTTTGTATTTAGGACATCTTGGACTTAAAGCTCATTGATAACTTATAATATAGAAGTTAAGAATCCAACTTGAGAGAGGGAGATGCGTGGTATTATGAGCATTTTAAAAACATTGAAACGAGCACTTTTGAAATATCACTAGAGATAGTAAATTTCAAGTGTTCTATATCATTAAAATTAGGAGTTTAATTCATGTTGCAAGTTAAACATGCCCTTGTTAAATTTTTAATCTAAATTTTGGCCTTTTTAAAGGTAAATTGGCTAGATATGTTAAGATAATGCATAAACACGCATTTATAGTAAATTGGCCTTTTTAAAGGTTTTGAATTGGCCTTTTTAAAGGTAAATTGTCTAGATATGTTAAGATAATGCATAAACACGCATTTATAGTATGAATGTGATGGCACCTGCTTCTTGACCTTTATCCTTATTGGGGCACGAGATGGGGGACCTTAAGGGGGCAAATAGGAGTCTTTGTTGTCTTCTTTTAATTTTCATTTGAAGGGGGGACATATTAACAACATGGCAATGAGAATAACGAGATAAACCAAATGGTGGAGCTATTTTTTATGTGAAAGATGTTCAGGGGTTCCAACAATGTGGTAATTTTGTTTGCTTTCTATTTGTTGTTGTATGCAGAAACGACATTGTTTAGCCATTTTGTGTTGTTGGTATCCTCCCTCACATAGTCCAATGCCACTCCTTGCGAAAAAGACAACAGAGTTTGTTCATTGGTTGGTGGAGCTATTTTTGATGTCATGGATGTTTAAGGGTTCCGACAAGGTAACAATAGTTCTTTGCTAGAATGGGAAGTTTGTTTGCTTTCAATTTGTTTTTTAAAAGACCAAAACAAACCAAGAAGTTTGTTTGCTTTCTATTTGTTTTTTTAAACGACCAAATAGACCAAAAACCTTGTATGTAGAAGCGACATTTTTTAGCCATCTTGTGTCATAGCCATCTTGTGTTATTTTGGTTGTCTCATTCGCATAATTCAATCCCACTCCTTTAGAAAAGGAGTTTGTTCATTGATTGGTGATGTGAATTTCTTTTCACAAGAGAGCTCCCTACTCTTGCCCCCTTTCAAAAAAACACTTGTTTGATGGGCTTCATGTGCAACTAGCGTGTCTTGAGCTTGTGTTATAGCGCATGGATTTATGCACCACGCTGGTTGCCGTACAAAGCATTGATTTAATAATGAGTTCTGAAGTGGAAAGGCAAGGTTCATTTTTGCATAGTATTGTTTGAAGTAAGCACATAATTGGAACTTGAATGGATGAAAGCTAATAATTGATAGGACAAACAATGCCTTATCGACGATGAAGCCTCGAAATGAGATTATCTATTGGTAGCAATGTTGCCAATGACATTCTGCATTGTGCTCTTGTGGTATGCAAGTTTCTTATAATATAGGTAGGGAATTTTGTAAATATGTAGTAGTTTTTAGTGATGTGAATATATGAACTAGGAAATTGGGAGCCGGAGGGACCCTCTAGTAGTCTTGAAAAAGTGCTATGTGGAGGATAAGCTAAAGGAGAACTCATAAATTCCAATGCTAAATTTGCCAAGGAACATAGACTTGGGCGACATAGGGTTGTACCTTAGTGCTGGGTACTGAACAAACAAGAGGAAAGAAAGTGGGTGACGTATATGGGAATGGGTCGAGGGATCACTTTCTTGAGAGGAAACTCTTGAATCCGGCGAGCGATCGACGGCGATGAGTGTGACCCGGATTCTGGAGCTCTTTCTGACCGAAAAGTGTGACTTTGATACATTCCGCCACTTGGAGGAGTTAGGTCTGGTAAGTGGTAGTTAGGTTACTAAATTCCAGGATCTCGTAGGTTAAAATCGAGGACACCAACCTCGGACCTTTATGGTCAGGCTCTTTACACACTGCTAGCTTACCTGCTCGCCAGCCAAAAATGCAAGGGTGTTTTGCCACATGGGAAGGCCCAATGGGCCCCTAAAATCATGCAGCTTGCCTTGGGCAACCAAGACCCCTTGCCCATGGGCTTGGCTTGGGGGGTTTCTTCTTTTAAACATTAAATGCACTTTGAGGTGGTGGGGCTTGAACCAACCTTTTTTTTGCCACATGCCCAAGATTCACCATGGCAGTGTGTAAGCGCCCTTGTGCACCAAGAGCTATATTATTTAGGCTTGGTCGAGTTGAGCTTTGATGTGTACGAGCCCATACTCGCTCGAGTGAAAATGCTAGATCGTAGCATTATTGTGAAAGTGTTGGAGTGTTCTCACGATTCACCGTGATAATCGCAATGCCAAATTGTGGTAGTGCACCGTTGTGGGGGAGGCGAAAAAACGAGCTCTCCACTCGGGCATTTCGAGGCCTTTGCTCTTGGAGCCAATAGTCTATGTGCGTTGCAGTTTTTTGGGCTGATGAGCTACGTTGTGGGCCTTTTGCTGGTTTTTTTGGCAGGAATGGCAGACGAGTAAAGGGGGGAAACGCTGTCGCAGAAATGCGCAGCAACGCATGAGCAAAGCTAGTGCAACGTTGAAGAGCCACGAGAGGGAACGAGCTCTAAAGGCACCGAGAGAGAGAGAGAGAGAGAGAGAGAGAGAGAGACAAGAAAGGACTGGCCACGTGGAGGGATGGAGAAAGGGACGGGAGGGCTGAGGTGGCGAGAGGTGAATGGTGGCAGGTAAGGGGGGATGAGCTGGGGGAGGCCAGGTAGGACAAAAAGGTGAGCTGGAGGTGACCGGAAGCAACCGGGGGGGAGACCGGGAGGAGCCGGTTGTCATGTTGTCCGGCAATGAAGCTTTTTGGCTGAGCATCTTGGACTCCCCGCCATCGCCATAGCCAAAATTCCTTCAAGCTTTTAGGGTTCATTCCGCCATAGCCATCCTCCCCTCCCTTTCCTTTCGTTTTCCATCTTCATATCTTCCCCAATTCTCTCCTCCCTTCACTTATGCCTCCACTCACACTTTCAGTCTCTAGTACGCACTCAACGAGACTGAACCTCACGAAGCTCCGTCCCTCGCCTCCCTTTTAGCTCCCGGAGCTTCATTTTCCTTCCATGGCGGTCAGTTCAGCTCCTTTGCTCCTTGCTTTTCGTGCCTACGCTTCTCTCCTCACCTTCATCGCATCCTTTGCACCACCCGCCTTGGTGTTGTCGTGTCGTACTGTTTCGTTGAGGGATCGATGCTTTATCAAGAACGTTGGAATATATTCCATTCAAAACGAGCTTCGATGCTGCTTCCATCCTCTATTGATATAGACCGCGGTTGCCTGAGTATAACTTATATATTCATCCGACTCATGGTTCCGGCAAAATGGCTGATAGAACGTTGTTGTGTCGCTTTCTTATCCGTCGATTTGTTGCTGTTTTAAACTCTTTACTTTTGCACGGACATGTCTTTAACCAAATTGAGATCGGTTCCGAAGACCTTTGATATTACTCGGCGCGATGGTGCCGGTGTGTATAGCAATCTTGAATCGATGGAATTGCTGAAGGCGGAGAGCGTAGCACTTTGCCAGCAGTTATGCGAATGTGTGCGTCACAAGCATCTCAATTGCTTTAGTGCTTTGCGTTTTGCTTAGCTCAGGATATTGCGAATCCTTCTGCAGCTAGAGTGCCCACGAAATGTGCCCCTTTTCCGCCAGCATTTAGAGAATGTTCATTTCCACCCACACGATCATTGAAAACGAGGCAGGAAAAGAACAAGAAGCTTGTCCCTGCCCACCATTGCTACCGAGTGATAATTGAATTATGTAAAGAATAAAACGATCGGATTGCATCTCCTACTCCTTGGACTGTCTCTAAGCGAGGGCTCTGCTGCTACTTTGCTGAGGCTTAAACAGCCTCCCATTAGCCACAACCGCCGCTGCTCGCAAGAAGCGTTGAGGCTAGCAACGAGGCTCCTTTTCTTAATACTGAGCTGGACTCATAGAGGAAAGGAAAAGTCCAGTCACAACAGCAGGAAGGAACGGTGTGTTACTCCTCTTGGCAAATTGGGTTTGTGAGGCACTCTATTGGCATTGGTATGCAAGAGAGGCGTGATTGCATTTTACGTATGGGTTAGACCCTCATTATGCACTTTTGGTTTTAATGCAGTCGTTTCTTTTAACAAAAATAGAAAAAGAAGAGCGCTGTACAGATTCCACCTATTAGCCACATCGTGGCGCCAAGGTGTCAAGATGTTTTTAATTGAAGACGTGCATGTAAAAACATTTGCTGATGGGGGCATCTCACTGCTTGCCAGTGTTGTAGGTTCGGGTTTGGAAATGGAACCTAGAAACTTTTGTTTTGGCAGGCCTCATGATCACCTGTGAGGAACTATTCAGTGAAATCGGCATTCACATTCCTTGCTTTTTGGCAATTCCCATTGAATCCTTCCTATTCTTCCTGTGAGAGAGAGAGAGAGAGAGAGAGAGAGAGAGATATGTTAGAATCTCACTGTGCCCACCTGTGAGCCACAGATTTGAGGGGACAAGGGGCAGTGAGAGGTAGGAGGGCTGGGGAGAGACCCAGGCCAGCATATGAGGGAGGAGCGTATGTCAAAGATAGGCGACCAGCACATGGGCTGGTCGCAGCCTGCAACAGCAGGTATGAGGGGGCTCTAGGCCTCACATGGAGGCACCTGCAGCAGTGCAGACTGGCCGCCCAGGGCACCCTTATATAGGGGCCTGTGGCTGGCCAAGTCGGCCCAACCAGGGCCACCGACCAGGGCCAACTCTGATCGGTTTATAGGGCCCTATGGTCGGCCACCAGACAGGGTAACCAACCCTGCTGGTCGGTCATCTTAAGGGGCCTGGGCAGAGCCTATAAAAGGCCCGCTCCTACATTCAGCCCGGCATCCAGTGCAGTACAGAAAGCCCTTCTCCAAGGCTGTGTTTAGCACTCAGATCTGGGATAGTTTTTGAGAGAGAGTTCATCAATTTTCCCCAGCACCGTGCTGAGATTTGTATTGCTCCCTTGGAGCCATTTTCTGCCCACCATCCGGTGGATGAATATACTTACTCTCTCCGTTATATTTGCTGTTATATCTGAGTGTGTTTTTTTACTTGCATCTGTGATCATCTATCTAAGTTGAGTGTGTAAGAGTTGGAGAGATCTTGGGTGGAGGATTGAGTGATTCTTCATTTCTAACATGGTATCAGGCTCTCAACTCTTCTTCATCAAAGCACTCTCTGAAGGAAGGAGTCCCTTGGCAGAAAGGTGATTCCGTTTTCAGCTCAGGCTAGCATGGGAGGTCAGTACATCTTTTTGCTTCAGTTTTTTTTTGCAGTTTGCTATTCACCGAGATGGATCAGCGTTCAGAAGCCTCTACACCCACTGCTCGTCCTTCCTCCTCCTCCAGTCATCTTCCTTCTTCATTCATTCCCAACTTTGGTGAAGCTGGAAAGCTCGATGGGACGAACTATCCAATCTAGAAAGTCAAGATCCGAAGCCATTTGGTGGCACGAAAGCTGTGGAAGATAGTGATTGGGACCGAGGTGAAGCTGGAGGACATTGTGGACAAAAGAGGTGATGTTCTATTTGAAGCAGATGCGGATGAACTCAGTGAATGGGAGGAGAGGGATGCTCAAGCCTTAGCAATGCTAATCGGCACGATAGCAGATGCTGTGATCCCTCATATCCAGTTGGCAGAGACATCTCCAGAGGCGTGGGCCATACTGAAGGACCTGTATGAAACCGACAATACAGCCTGTATCATTACTCTTCAGCATCAACTTTATAATCTCGATATGAACGAGGGCGATATTGTGCATGAGCATCTGACAAAGGTGAAAGTCGTGCGGGACCAGCTCGCAGTGGCTGGTCAGAAGGTGGACTCGAGTCAATTGGCGATGCTCACACTCCACAAATTGCCAGGGAGTTTTAAAAGTTTTGTGACTACGGTCATTGTGGGTCAACGGACTAAGACACTCACCTTTGAGGAGCTTGGCCCACTACTGCTTTAGGAGGAGGCTTGAGAGAAACTCTTTACACAAACCAACGAAAAGGCATTAGTGGCCAAAGACAAGCTTGGAAAAGGCAAGTCAAAGGAATTCAAGAAGTCAGAGGGCGCAGATCGAAAGAAGAAAATGAAGTGCTTTTACTGTGAAAAGCTTGGCCACTCCGTCAAAGAATGCCAAAAGAAGAAGGCGGATCAGAAGCGGAAGAGAGAAGCCAGGATTAAAAAAGAGCCTAAGAATGATTATGCCAATGTGACGACAGGACAGTTGTTTTTAATCAGTGAACATTGTTCAACGTATGCAGTCAGTGAAGGAAAAGAGGGTTGGTATGTTGACAGCAGAGTCTCAAAGCATATATGCAACAGAAAGACTTGGTTCAAAACCATGGAAAGTACACACCCGGATTTCAAAGTTTCTGTCGAGGATCGCCGGAGATGTCCTGTGAAGGGCACTGGTAGCATTCCTTTCATTACGACCACGGGAGAGGAGAAGGAGATCTCTGGAGTACTTTATGTACCCAACCTTTGCAAGAACTTATTGTCTGTAAGTCAGATGGACAAGAACAACATGTCAGTTCTCTTTGAGGACGGCAAGGTCATCGTGACATCCAAAGCAAATGGATAGATGGTGGCCGAAGGAGTCGAAGAAAACGGATTGTACCGCCTCAGCGCAATGTTGATTCATGGAGACAACCTAAAGTCTAAACTTTGGCACCACTGCACGTACCTCTCAGCAAAACGGGGTAGCCAAGAGGAAGCACAAAACCACTACGGAGACAAGGCTTGCTATGTTACGAGGAAGGAACCTTTCTAAAGCCTATTGGAGTGAAGCTATCAATACAGCAGTACACATCCTCAACCGGACCAAGACGAAGGCCGTCAAGTGTAGGCCATCTCCTGATAGTTCTAGTGATGTCCTATAGGCCATGCCTTGTAGGCATAATTATAGGCACTTATAGTGTTAGTGCCTTTTAGGACACTTAGGACACTTAATCCTATGTGACACCTTGGACACTTAGTCCTAGGTCTAGGTACAAGTACCTTGTACTCTCTATTTTCACTATCCTAGTTGACGTGATGGCTGATTATCATTGACCCTTTGTATTCTCTCTTTTGCCTATCGATCCTACAGTGGTATCAGAGCCCGGATTTGCACCAGCCTCCTTCTCTGTACTGCTCTGTATAGTCTGTACCTCTTCGTACAGTCCGTACCGCTTCGCTCCATACTTCTCCATACTACGTACATGCACCGTACAGCCAACGTACTCACTCGTTGTACCTGCGTCGTCGTACATTGTATCTGCAGAGTACCTGTTCCGTACAAGTATCTGCAAAGTATCTGTTACGTATGTTGTACCTGTGACGTACCTCGTACATGATCCGTACTCCGTACTTACGTCGTGCTTGTTTCGTACTTCCTTCACCGTACAACCGTACATGCATCATCGTACGTTGGATACCGTACTGTTGTGCAGTCGTACACCGTACAGTCCATACACTGTACTTTGGATATGTTCCGTACATTCGTACACTATACCTACTTTCGTACGGTTGTACTTGTTTCGGGATTTTCGTACAGGTTTGGCACGTGTGAAATTTGCAGGACACTCTTAAAATTTGGGGCTTTTGCTATCATTATCTCCCTTCTACTGTTTGAAATTTTCTCAAGCCATTTCAACAGTCTAGAAAGTCTAGATTTTGAGATCTATACTTTGGGACAGGTGCATTTTTGCAGTCAATTTGTGGACAGCAAGTCTTAATTTTTTGGCAGTTGCAAAACTTGAGTCTATTTTTTGGGATTTGGTCTACAATTTCTATTTTGATTGCACTACATTGAGTCTCTTTTGCAAGACATTGAGTCAGATTCTCATACATTGGGTCACATTTGCAAAGATCTCAGCAAAATTTGGGGCTTTTCAGTATTTGCCCTCTTTTTGGCCTATTTGTCCTCAATAAATTTGGGGCTTTTGCCAGATTTGCTGTTTTTGCAGTGAACATTGCCTGCCACAGTCACATTTGGGTCCCTTTGATTTGGGTCGGACTCGAGCTGATGCACCTCGAGGGGGGACTGTCACATGTGCTAATAATGCTTCATATGCTGTAAAAGGAATTGGAGATGTGCAGCTCACATCTATTTCAAGTCATCCTGTCACATTGACAAATGTTCTCTTTGTGCTTGGAATTGAAGTCAACTTGATCTCAATTTTAGCAATTGCCACTTCTGGTTTCAGAGTGATTTTTGATGGCTACAGATGCCTAGTTTATGATCTTCGTGATGACAATGCCATAGTTCTCACTGGCATTTTGCAAAAGGGGCTTTATCACCTTGATCATCACTCAGCTGCACTTTCTATTGAAGCATTTGCTATTTTAGATTCACAGCTTGCTGAAACTCATCTTTGGCATGAGAGAATGGGTCATCTCAATTATAGGGCTCTTGCAAAG
Organism: Dipteris shenzhenensis; assembly: GCF_047967505.1. Classification (NCBI taxonomy): domain Eukaryota; kingdom Viridiplantae; phylum Streptophyta; class Polypodiopsida; order Gleicheniales; family Dipteridaceae; genus Dipteris; species Dipteris shenzhenensis. The sequence continues at coordinate 23,620,230 of NC_141623.1, forward strand.
CTACATTCACAGCAGAGGGCAAACGATGTATCTCAAACTCACACAATTTCCAAACATGTGTGTGAGGGTTGTCTTTTGGGTAAGATGCATCGGTTTTTTTTTCAAAAGAATTGTCCAAAACTCTCACAAAGGAAATTGCAGCTAGTGCAAAGTGATCTCTGTGGCCCAATGAGGACAAATGCCATTGGGGGTTACAAATATTTCATGACTCTCATTGATGATTTCACAAGATATTGCTGGATATATCCTTTAAAAGCCAAATCTAAAGTTTTCTTATGCTTTCAGAGGTGGCTGAATATGGTTGAGAATGAATCAGGATGCAAGCTTGTCACCCTCAACACAGATAGGGAGGGAGAGTATATGTCAAAGGAGTTTGATGCATTTCTGTCTTCACAGGGCATTATTCACTCATGCACTACTCCTTACACTCCTCAGCAGAATCCTGTTTCTGAAAGGAAAAACAGGTCCACAATGGAGATGGCCAGATGCATGCTTAAGGCCAAGTCTTTGCCCAATAAATTTTGGCTTGATGCAGTAATGTGTGTGCCAACTGTGTGCTGAATAGATCACCTACATGGGCATTGAAGTTGTTACACCTTATGAAGCATGGAAAGGCAAGAAGCCTTCACTTTCACTCATGAGAGTTTTTGGGTCTCTTGCATATGTTCATGTACCTTCTCAGATGAGACATAAGCTTGATGACAAGGCAATCAAATGCATATTTATTGGTTACAGCCAGGAGAGCAGAGGGTATCGGTTATACCAACCAAATACAGGGAAGATTATTGTGAGTAGAGATGTAATCTTTGCTGAACATTCAGCTTCTCCTCTTGTGGACTGCAAAGCTAAGCCAGATGTTGACATGTTTGATGCCTTTGAATCTTAGTTACCTCTGCCATTCTCAGAAGAGGACTTTGACCAGCAACATGAGCCTCCTCCAGGCCCTCCACCAAGCAATAATCAGCCACTACCCCATGCTGATTTGCAGGTTTCTCTTTTGGCACAAAATGATCCCACTATTCATGATGCAGTCATTGAAGAAAGAGCTGTCAATAGATAGCAAAGGCATGTTCCCAGATGGCTTCTTGATACATTGAGGGACAGCAAACAAGATCAGCCTTTTGCTGCCCGGACAAGATCAGGGAATAGACAGATGCATGGTCACTTTCTTGAGTTTGCACTCCTTGCTACAGCATGCAATGTTAGAGCCCTTGTGCCGTAAAGATGCTTTTGACAGCAAAGAGTGGATGGATGCAATGAGAGCTGAGTTACAATCCATTGCCAAAAATGACACATGGGAATTGGTAGATCTCCCTCCCGGCAAGCATGCCATTGGTACGCAGTGGGTCTACAAATCAAAAAGGAAATCTGATGGTAGTATAGATCGACACAAAGCCCGTCTTGTTACAAAAGGGTATGCCCAACAACAAGGCATTGACTTTGAATAGACATTTGCTCCCACATCTAGGATTACTACCATTAGATGTGTCATTGCCATTGCAGCCCATCATCATTGGCAAGTGCACAAACTTGACATCGAGAGTGCTTTTCTTCATGGGGATCCGCAGGAAGAAGTCTATGTCACACAACCTCATGGCTTTGAGGTTGTTAATTCTGAAAATAAGGTATGCCGGCTTAGAAAAGCCCTTTATGGTTTGAAGCAGGCACCCAGGGCATGGTATGCCAAAATTCATGCATACTTACTATCCCTTGGTTTTCAGAATAGTCCCACAGAACCCACTCTTTATGTCCGTTGGAGTGGATCTGATTTTTTAGAGCTGATTTTATATGTGGATGATATGCTCATCACAGGCCCAGATACTCTCAGCAAATTGCAGCTTTCAAGGCTGATTTGCAGCAGATTTTTGACATGTCAGACATGGGACAGCTCCATTATTATTTGGGCATTCAGTTTGCTCATGTTGAGGGGGGTATCATGATGTCCGAGTCCAAGTATATTGGACAGCTCCTTGATTGTTTTCAATTTGAGGATTGCAAGCCAATCTCTACTCCAGTGGACCTTGGCTTCAAATTCTCAGCTCATGATGGGAGCCCACCATGTGATATCACTCTTTATCAGTAGGCTGTTGGATGCCTTATTTATCTCTGTCACACCAGACCTGACTTACAGTATGTAGTATCTCAGCTCAACAGATTCATGCACATGCCCAGTTCACAGCATTGGCAGGCAGTGAAGAGAGTCGTCAGATATCTCAAGGCACTCAGGGTTTAGCCCTCTTCTATGGTGATTAGGGTTCACTTACCATGCATGCTTACACGGATAGTAATTGGGCAGGATGTTCCGACACCAGAGTGTCACATACTGGCAATTGTTTTTTGCTTGGCAATTCATGTATCTCTTGGCTCAGCAAGAAGCAACCAACAGTTGCCACATCTAGCTGTGAGGCTGAGAACAGGGCAGCTTTTATACTACAGTAGAGTGTGTTTGGCTTTGACAGTTACTTCCAGATCTTGGTATTCACCAGACATCCTCTACTATTGTCTACATTGACAGCCAGAGTGCTTTGGCCATTGCGGGTAACCTAGTGTTTCATGCGCGTACCAAGCATATTGAAGTTCACTATCATTATGTTCGGGAGTGGTTATCAGCAGGAGACAGAGTTGTCCTATCTTCCCACAGAGGACAACATAGGAGATATGTTTACAAAGGCACTTCCTCGTCCTAAGTTCGAAGTCTTCCGACAGGCTTTACACTTGGTTTTCTTTGTTACATGATCTGACATCCCTTGTACATTCATAGGTGGCTATATACTTTTGGATGAACATGTGCCACCATGACCAGAAAATACCGGGTATTTTGAGACGTTTCCAGAGTACTTCAGACCATCTCATGGAGGGGGGTTTGTAGGCCATCTCCGTGTGGTTCTAGTGATGTCCTATAGGCCATGGTATGTGCCTTGTAGGCATAAATATAGGCACTTGTAGTATTAGTGCCTTTTAGGTCACATATGACACTTAGTTCTATGTGACACCTAGGACACTTAGTCCTAGGTCTAGGTACAAGTACCTTGTACTCTCTATTTTCATTATCCTAGTTGAGGTGACGGTTGATTATCATCGACTCTTTGTATTCTCTCTTTTGCCTATTGATCCTACATCAAGGACAAGACTCCATATGAGGCATTTTATGGTAAGAAGCCCTCTATCACTCATCTTCGCATTTTTGGTTCTAATGCATGGGTGCATGTGCACAAGGAAGAGAGGACCAAGCTTGATTCCTGGAGCAGAAAATGCATCTTTGTTGGGTATAGCGAAGAATCCAAGGCCTATTGACTCTTCGACCCAGTAAAGAAGCAGATTCTTATCAGTTGGGATGTCATCTTTGAGGAAAAGGAATCTGAACCCCAGGAGGAGCCTCAGATTGAGGAGAAGGTTGTTCAATGCCCGAACCCACCCTGCCCTAGGTTGACCATCCAAGAGGTGAAGAAATCGGAAGCTGATGTTCCAAAAGGTAATGAGGAAGAGCAGGATGTTCTAGAAGCAGTTCCAGTTCCTCCTCCCACTGAGAAGTAGAAGAAGATGCCCCAATGGTACCTAAAAACATTGGAAGACTCTCGGGTCACCGATATACATGAGAGTAGCAGTTCCGGATTGCGTCGGTCGCAACATCTTAAGTAGATCCCATCCGTGAATTTTGCGTTGGTGGCTTAGCTTGAAGAGCCAAGGTCCTTCGAGGAGGCGAAGGACAATCCAGAATCGCAGGCTGCCATGCAGGCAGAGATGGATGCTATCCTGAAGAACAATACCTGGGACTTAGTGGCTAGGCTCCCGCGATGGAAAGTCATCAGCACTAAGTGGGTATACAAACTTAAATTTAAACCGGACGGCAGCTTGGATAAGTACAAAGCAAGATTAGTGGTCAAAGGTTTTGCTCAAATTGAAGGCATGGATTTTGATGAAACTTTTGCTTCCACAGCTCGCATGGTTACTATCCGGACAGTGATTGCCCTTGCTGCCCAATTCCATTGGCCTATTTTTCAAACGGACGTGAAATCCGCATTTCTTAATGGAACCATGGAGGAGGTGCTGTACGTGGAGCAGCCACATGGCTTTCAAGATCCAGGGTCCCCATTAAAAGCCTGCAGGCTGAAGAAGGTGTTATACGGGCTGAAACAGGCTCCCACAGCTTGGTACCAAAGGATAGATGTATTCTTTCAGAAGATAGGGCTAAGTCGGAGCCCTTTTGAGGCAAACCTCTACTTGTCCATTGAGAAGGGGTTGCGATTGGTACTCATCCTCTATGTTGATGATCTTATCTTGACAGGTGACCATGTCAAGAAGATTTCTCAGGTCAAGGAGCTACTCATGACTGAGTTTGAGATGACTGACCTTGGGTTATTACATTGCTTCCTTGGGATAGAAGTAAAGCAGGCCAAAGACAAGATCTTCATTTCACAGGAGAAATATTGCAGAGAACTTCTGAAGAGATTCCAGATGGAGGATTGCAGAAAACAGCGGTAATTTCCATGGAGGTCGGACTCAAGCTAAGTGTTCATGACACATCTCAGCCGGTCGATACTCCTTTGTACCGACGATTGGTAGGAAGCTTGCTTTATCTTACCAATACTCGACCTAATATTTGTTATGCAGTTGGTCTATTATGCCAGTTCTCTGCTTCTCCCAGGAAGAGTCATGGGATGCAGGTTTACGGGTGCCAAGGTATCTAAAGGGTACTTGCACCTACGGGATCACCTACACCAAAGGCATCAAACTAGGCGGGTTCTGTGACAATGATTGGGCAGGTGACGTTGACACCAGAAGATCAACAACAAGGTATTGCTTCTTACTTGCATCTCGTGCCATCTCTTGGTTGAGTAAGAAGCAACCCATAGTGGACCTTTCATCTACCGAGGCAGAGTACAGAGCCGCATGTACAGTAGCTTATGAGACACTGTGGTTGAGGTGGATTCTGGAGGACATGGATGTAAGTCAGGAGGACGCAACAGTGCTGATGTGCGACAATCAGAGTTGCATAGCCATTGCCAAGAATCCAGTGTTCCATGCGCGGACCAAGCACATCAAAGTTCATTACCACTTTGTTCGAGAGCTCATCATCGACGACGTGATTGAGCTCATGTACTGCTCGACCGCCGACAACTTGTCCGACCTCTTCACAAAGGCACTCCCTCGAGAACAGATGGAGCACCTCATCAGACGTATGGGGATTGGGCCACAGTTGTGACATTGAGGGGGGGTGTTAGAATCTCATTGTGCCCACTTGTGAGCCCCCGATTTGAGGGGACAAGGGGCAGTGAGAGGTAGGAGGGCTGGGGAGAGACCCAGGCCGGCATCAGAGGGAGGAGCGCATGGCAAAGATAGGTGACCAGCACACGGGCTGGTCGCAGCCTGCAACAGCAGGTATGAGGGGGCTCTAGGCCTCACATGGAGGCACCTGCAGCAGCGCAGACTGGCCGCCCAGGGCACCCTTATATAGGGGCCTGTGGCTGGCCAAATCGGCCCAACCAGGGCCAACCCTGATCGGTTTATAGGGCCCTATGGTCAGCCACCAGACAGGGTAACCGACCCTGCTGGTCGGTCATCTGAAGGGGCCTGGGCAGAGCCTATAAAAGGCCCACTCCTACATTCAGCCCAGCATCCAGTGCAGTACAGAAAGCCCTTTTCCAAGGCTGTGTTTAGCACTCAGATCTGGGATAGTTTTTGAGAGAGAGTTCATTAGTTTTCTCCAGCACCCTGCTGAGAGTTGTATTGCTCCCTTGCTTGAATGAAGAGAATATGGACTACTTTTTGATTAGCCTTCTGCTTTAGTGCTAGCCTTCATCATTGCTAAGTTTGCCCTTCACCTCCGGAGTGCCGACAGAAACTCAGTACGAAGACTTTGTATCAAAGGATGCTCAAGTATGTGTGGGTGTATGGATTTGTATGTGTGCGAGCATATTTTTATACTATGGTCTACACCCACTGTTGGGGGTTGATGACGTCAGTGGGGATGTCAGCCAGGAGCTGCTCTTAAGGCTTGGTTGTGTATGCGTTCATGATTCTTGGTTGTCCCACAGAGAGAGAAGAGAGAGAGAGAGAGAGAGAGAGAGAGAGAGAGAGAGAGAAGCGTGAGCTGCTGTCTAGGCTGATTCTGTGTTTGTCTATGAAATATGGTTTAGACTTCGAATTTTCTGATGGCAGGAACAACCAACTCATGTTCCCAAGTTTGGGAATTGGGATCCGAATGAACATATGCCTTATACAATGGTGTTTGATCATGCCCGTGCGGGGAAGGTAGGAAAGATTATTGATCATGATGATCCTGTTGGAAGTGAAGGTGTCCCTCTTCTTATAACTTCTGTTTCAGACAACTCCAACCAAGGAAAGCTCTAATGAAATGACTTTACCATGTCCTCGGCAGCAAAGACGGTCTAGTAAAGATGAATATGACTTTGGACTTGGTATGGAGAATGGTGGTCAAAATCCTCATGCTCGCCACGGACGACAGCCAAGCAGGGGGGATGGAGACTCTGAGCATGTGCAACCTGTATCTGTAAATGTAGGTGGCAGAGAATTTATACCAAGAGGAGGCACGTCTGGAGGGGGCTATCAAGAGAATGGATCCTTGGAACGTACAGCTGAGGAGAGATCTTATAGAAATGCAGGTCCTGGGGTGTCACCCATACATCCTCAAGCTTATCCAGGTCGATTAGGGAAGAAACTTGGATCAGTCTCACCTGCAGTGGATAGGACATTCACACCTGGCACACCTAGTAGAAATCGGGTATGTAATGATCAGACATATGTGACGAGTCCTTTCTCTAAATTTTTACCAAAATCTAAATTTGTAGGATTGGATATATTCTAGTCTTACAAAGGTATATTTGTGACGAGTCCTTTCTCTAAGAATACTATTTCCTTCATCTTGGGTTTGGTGTATGACTGACAGAAGTTCGAGAAAATGCATCAGTGGGTGCCATGTTAAACTGATATGGTGTGAAGGATGATTGACAAGTTGTGGTTGAAAGTGGGTCTGCTTCTTGCAATGTATACATATTATAAAATGTGGAGAAATTGGCTCTGCTTCTTGCAAGTTGCAGTTTAATCCAAGCTATTCAATATTGTTTATTAACTTAGGAGATACTTGGTTTGTTGTAGGACCATTGCAAAGTTTTTCTCTCTGTCTCCATTGCTTATCTAAGAATTGCTTTCTATCTGGCAGCCAGAGACAGGTGCAGTTCCACTTCCAAAATTTGGTGACTGGGATGTAAACAATCCTGCTTCAGGGGAAGGGTTCACTGTAATTTTCAATAAAGCTCGAGATGAGAAAAAAACAGGGGGGGCTTTACGCATTCCATCAATGCAGGCAGATACTCCCTTAAGGCCAGAGGCTGATATTCGTAAAGCTCCACCTGCAACACAGCAAACTTCTGTATGTGAAGCCCTAATTTTCTAGTTGTATTCTGAACATCTTGCTTAAGTCTCAATATTCTGTCTGTTAAATATTGAAAATCAAGACGACCTGTAAAATTATTACCCGTTGAGAGCTCTCTTCTTACTTTAGCTTATTTTCTTCTTTGTTTTGCAGAATTGGCGCTGCTGGTGTTTTCGTCCAAGTACAGTTAACTAGAGAGGCCTTACCAGAGGATGTTTCTGCATTCTCAAAAACCCACTCTCAATATTCTACAGTGAATTGTGTGGCCATGTATTCTGCTTTGCCACCACATATTGAAGAATGGCCTTTTTTATAATAACAAATCTTGTTGGTGGAAGAATGCTTTACAGGGCCTGATTATGCCTGCTGTCCATAATGCCAAGATGGAGCAGACTATCAGTCATACTCTACTGTGACTGTATATGTATTTATGGAGAGCTATACAAAGTTGAATTGTTACCGCTCTTATTTGGGACATGTATGCTATGAGTAATTCTGTTGGCCAGGATAGCTTCTTTGGGATTTTGATCCCTGTGGTCGGAAGTTTGAGCCTGTTTCCATCAATAGCTATTCTAACTTTCATTCCAGTGCTGTTACTTTGTCGATGTTGTAGTATTGTATCTTTTGAGGCCTTGATCAAGTTGCCTGTGGGGAGGTAACTGAACATTTATGTATCGTTTGAAGGTTTAAATTCTTAAAAGAGAAGACATTCTTCAATATATATCGTCATCATCATATGTTATTATTCGGGTTGATGGGTGGGCATGGTGGGAAACTAGACCATTGGCAAACACTTTGCATCTCATTTGTTTGTTCAGAACTAGATTACTGATCTGGCTTCGATCTGGGACCTTCCCTGGCCAGATCTGGGATATTTCGATGTGCTGTCACGGAAGTTAGAATAAAGAGCAATAGTAGGCCTCATACCTTAAAGCTTTTATGTGTTCAGGTCCATTGAACCTCAGTTGGGCAGGTTGATCTTATACATCAAGAAAAGATATCTTGACCTTTTCTATAAAAGGAAATTGTGTTTGTTTGTTTGTTGGAATCAATATTCCCTCAGCATAGCCCAACATAATAACCTTCTGCAACAACCCTTGCGTCTTATCTGCATCTAGTGAGCGCTTATGATATTCGATTGAACACTAGTAGCCTTCACGAACGACCATGAACGACTGTTTGAATCCTGATGATGGTGATGGGTTTGCAATTGGAGTCTTCACTGTGTTATGCTGAAGATGCTTGCATAGATGTACAATTGTGTGTGTGTGTGTGTCTATCGCTGACGCAAATAAGCAGCGCTAGTTGCTATTGTGCTCACCTTGGCGTGCTTATTTCAAGTCACGTCTTAACTCCTCAAGTTCTCTGCTTTGATCCCTATAATTGTGGTTTCCTATCTCCCCTTGCATCTTCTCCTCTTCTTGGTTCACTTGGAATTGTGCATATAACTTTAATTTTTAAGATTAAGTTTAGTGATCGAGAAGCATTTTAAGGAGTTGTTAGCAATTTGGGGGAGCCATTTGCTGCTATGTAAGCACGCAAGAAAACTTGTAGTAGGCACAAGGCAAGATTAGCAGGTATGTGAAAACAATTGTGTGTGCACACGCGTGTTGGGTGGGGGGGGGGGAGAGAGAGAGAGAGAGAGAGACATAGAGAGACATGCACAAATCGGCACACGCTTAATCAGCTTACCTGCCAAGAGACTTTAGCGCTATGCATGCTCTGACTAGGGCTATTGACCTTTGTATGGTGTGTCTATTGCTCTTCTACTTGGTTTGTGCATCTCTCCATTCTGATTCTGTCTCTTTCTCCCCACACACAGACACTCACACACAATTGTTTTCACGTACCTGCTCATCTTGCCTTGTGCTAATCTTCACAAACGGCTCCCCCAAATTGCCAAGAGCATTTAACAAAGCTTCTCGATCATTAAACTTGTGCATAAAATGCAAGTTACAAGCACAATTCCAAGAGATCGAAATGGAGAAATGCACAAACCAAGAACAATAGACATACCACACAAAGCTCAATGGCCCTTGTTACAGCATGCATAACACAAAGGTAGAGCAATAGTCCCTTGGGAGGTAACTTGTCTAAGCGTGCACCGATATGCAACCACATGTACGTGTCTTCACATGTAAGTATCTATGGCACGCAACCACACCTATACACATATATATGCATGCATGTATGTAGCTAGGTAGATATGTATGCATGTATGTACGTATGTATGTAGGTATGTATCTATGTACGTCCATACTATATACATATCCATTGCGTGCATGTGTACATTCATGTACGTATTTGACTATGTTTTATACTAGTCATCACTTTAAACCTAGAAGTTTTAAGAACATTATATATGTATGTTCGGAGAAGGTAGTTTTGGATGCTTGTTGGTCAAAAAGAAGAAATCATATATTTGGAAATCCCTTGCACATCAATCACATGTGCATAAGCAATACTTATGCAAGAATCACAACGTCATCCATGCGGTCTGTCGTCCTCTTGTAGAGAGCACACTCAACTATTGTATAGGTTGATGCCTAGAAACAATAGAAACAAAAAGCATCATGTTAAGGAAGCACAAAAGCAAAAGAAGGCATGCATGTATGTCATGAAACATGGTCTATGTCTGTATGTAGGTACTACAAAGATTTGCATCTGGAAATGTGCATGATGCCATAATCTTTTGTTAAGTAGAATGTATGTATGTATGCATGCATACACAATTGAAAAAATATACCAACATGTGAGTAGAAACAAAGAGCATCATGTTAAGGAAGCACAAAAGCAAAAGAAGGCATGCATGTATGTCATGAAACATGGTCTATGTCTGTATGTAGGTACTACAAAGATTTCCATCTGGAAATGTGCATGATGCCATAATCTTTTGTTAAGTAGAATGTATGTATGTATGCATGCATACACAATTGAAAAAATATACCAACATGTGAGTAGAAACAAAAAGCATCATGTTAAGGACGCACAAAAGCAAAAGAAGGCATGCATGTATGTCATGAAACATGGTCTATGTCTGTCTGTCTGTAAGTACTACAAAGATTTCCATCTGGAAATGTGCATGATGCCATAATCTTTTGTTAAGTAGAATGTATGTATGTATGCATGCATACACAATTGAAAAAATATACCAACATGTGAGTAGAAACAAAAAGCATCATATTAAGGAAACACAAAAGCAAAAGAAGGCATGCATGTATGTGCAATGGCAACTGGACATTCTGAAATGATGAATAAAAGGAATGCAAATTGGGGACGTGGAGATGGTCTCTCTGTCTGTATGTATGTAAGTACTACAAAGATTTCCATCTGGAAATGTGCATGATGCCATAATCTTTTGTTAAGCATAATGTATGTATATATGCATGCATACACAACTAAAAATATACCAACATGTCAATAGAATGTATATGTGTATATAGCACATACATATATGCTAGCATAGTATGCAATACTATATATACGCATACATACATACTATGACAAGATATTTATAAGTACATCATGTGCATATGACAAACGAATAACAGATATCTATGTTTATAATAAAGATAGCAAAAATGTCAAGGAAATATAAGTTAATTAGAGATCTTATTGAGAGGATAGCAATTGAGCTTATGAGTGTGTAAGTGGAGAATAGATGCTCTAGCAAAACTTGTTGTCTCGGTATAGATTTCGTTGCATCATTGATGCACAAATTCTCCACCGTGACTATTAAAAACTAATAAATAAATTAGGAAAAGCACTCATCATTTTTATGTGTGCATTGGAAAGAAAAAGCAAGTTTTGTTAAAACTACACACATATTAGCATGTAGAGAGGGGGGTGGGGGTGGGGGTGGGAGGGGGGACTATTGTTTTGTTGCCGTCACTCCTATTCCAAAAGAGGGATAGACATCAACATACTGATTGCTCCTACTCCAAGAGCGAGAGGTCAACACCTGAAGTAAGTAGGGACTAGGGCGACCCTTCTCAACTTCTTACTAACAATGTTATTCCATGCAAATTTGTCCACGTGGTCTCCCATCCATGGACCAATCAAACTACTACCAAACACTTCATTTCAACCAATGAGCACTCAGATTTTATGACCACTCTCTAACCTAAGTCACCCATGAGGATGTCTTGCTAACAGAAAGTGCTTCCTCCTCCACACCAGAGGTGGATATGTCATTGGTACTCCCTTGGTACTCATGGTGTCTCACTCAAATCTCATTAGTACCATACACTAGTGGCTATCCCTGGCTGAACCTCACTATCTCGAGGGAGTAAAAAATTGAAGCTCTGATACCAATGGAGCAGGGAGAAGTCTAACTCAATCTCTCTCCTACTAATTGCTTATTGAAATAGAGATAGAAATGAGAGAAGATGCCCTCATAAAAGACAAGTGGAAGTGGTGAGGCTGAGTGCAACAACTGAGGGAGGAAATAGTATTTGAAGAGGATAATATTTCTTTATTTGTGGCTCACCAATAAATGGAGGAAAGAGTATTGTATGGAAATAGATGATCCCTTTTGGGGAAAACTATGACAATTGATGGAGAAAGGGCTACTCCGATGCTACCTTGTTGTTGTTATTGGGTGCTAAAATTGGACCTTTCTGAAGACCTGTAGTTATCACTGGAGAGGAACCCTGACCTAATCCTATGAGGTATGCTGCTGTTGGCTAAGAGATATTTGTCCAACACTTGCTTCAAAACATGATAACAAAGGTGCCTTTAGGGACTACCTTTTATAAGCCTTTGGACTCCTAGAAACTCCTGACCAATCAAGTGGGCCTAGTCAACCCAAGGTCGCGGATCTAGTTGACTAGGTTTTCACCGAATTGGTGGGTAGCCAAGATGGCATCCAACTACCATGTTGCATCTATTTATAGGCAAATGTATATGCTTATGAAAAGCAAAGAAAAAGAGAGGAAAAAAGAGAAAGAGAGAGAGGAAAGAGAAGGAAAAAAGAGAGATGAAAATAAGAAAAGAGAGGAAAAAAGAGAGATGAAAAGAAGAAAAGAGAGGAAAAAAGAGAAAAAGAGAGAAGAGAAAAGAATAGAAAAAGAGAGGAAACAAGAGAGGGAAAAAGAAAAGGGTGAGGGAAAAAGAAGAGAAGGAAGAGGGAAAAGAAGAGAAGGAAGAGGGGAAAAGAAGAGAAGGAAGAGAGGAGAAAGAAGAGGGAAAAAGAAGAGAAGGAAGAGGGGAAAAGAAGAGAAGAAAGAGGAGAAAAGAGATTGAAAGAGGGGGAAAAGAAGAGGGAAAAAGAGCATAAGGATAAGAGAAGGAAAAGCATATGCATAAGAGAAAAAGAGAGAAAGCGTATGCATATGCTTATGCATGAGCATATGAGCATATGCTCATGCATAAGCATAGGCAAATGTGTATGCTTATGAAAAGAAGAGAAAAAGAGAGGGGAAAAGAGAAGGAAAAAAGAGATATGAAAATAAGAAAAGAGAGGAAAAAAGAGAGGGGAAAAGAAGAGAATGAAGAGGGGAAAAGAGATTGAAAGAGGGAAAAAGAAGAGGGGAAAAGAGCATACGCATAAGAGAAGGAAAAGCATATGCATAAGAGAAAAAGAGAGAAAGCATATGTATATGCTTATGCATGAGCATATGAGCATATGCTCATGCATAAGCATAAGCATAAGCATAGGCAAATGCATATGCTTATGAAAAGAAGATAAAAAGAGAGGGGAAAAGAAGAGAAGGAAGAGGGAAAAAGAGATTGAAAGAGGGGAAAAAGAAGAAGGGAAAAGAGCATAAGCATAAGAGAAGGAAAAACATATGCATAAGAGAAAAAGAGAGAAAGCATATGCTTATGCTTATGCATGAACATATGAGCATATGCATGCTCATATGCTCATGCATAAGCATAAGCATAAGCATAGGCAAATGCATATGCTTATGAAAAGAAGAGAAAAAGAGAGGAAAAAAGAGAGGGGAAAAGAAGAGAAGGAAGAGAGGAAAAGAGATTGAAAGAGGGGAAAAAGAAGAGGGGAAAAGAGCATAAGCATAAGAGAAGGAAAAACATATGCATAAGAGAAAAAGAGAGAGCATATGCTTATGCTTTTGCATGAGCATATGAGGGAAAGAGGAAGGAAAAGAGGAAAAGATGGGAAGAAGAGGGAATAAGAGAAGAGAGGGGAAGAGAGGGTTCCTACGCCTTTCACTACAGCTAGCACTTAAAGCGCTAGCTGCAGGCCAATGCAAATAATGGAAATAACGAAAGGAAAAAAGAGAAAGCACTTTCTTACCTGGAAAAGTCCTGCTTGGTGTTTTGTGGTTTCGTGGATTGGCCCTACAAAAGAGAGGAAACATACCATTTTTCAAATAACTAGTTAGAGGAAGGAGGAGTTTGGAGAAGCAATTTTTCAAAAGGATTGGATTGAGGAGACAAGCATAAGCCTACAAACAAGGAGAAAGCATAAGCGTACAAACAAGGAGAAAGAGGAGGAGTAGAAATACCAAAAAGAGAAGACGTGAGTCTTCTTTCTTTCACCAAATCTCGCTTTTTGTCCTTAACCTCTAAAAATCAAGCATGAAAATTAGCACATAGGCTTAGCAATACAAGGAGAAACATGCTTCAGCACTCACAAAACGAAATCTCACAAAAAATGAACCTACATTGCTTAAAGAGACACACCTTCTTGAAAAACTTCCTTTCACACAAGCAGAGAGGGAGAAGGGTGGAGAGGGAGCACAAGTGTTAAGAGAGGGGCTGGGTAGGGGTGAGGAGTATGGGGAATAGAGAGGAGGAAAGTGAGGTCGTCAAATATAAGGTGGGAGGATTGATTTTTGCTTTTCCTGCAATAGAGATGTGAAAGATGGTGTCATGCAGGGTTTTGGGTTTTAGCCCCTAGTGTCGCTATATAGCGACATTGGTCAATCGCTATATAGTAACGGTTATGTCCTAAAAGCATCGCTATATAGCAATGAAACAAGGCAAAGCATCACTATATAGCGACGGTTTAGGGCACTTATTGTGAGAAGAGAGGAAAGAAGCTCATGGGTGGCTATTTTTTGGATCTTAATGGATTTCCTTGCAGCTCATGTTGTGATTTTGGAGGTGTGCAGATGGAAGGGATGAGTGGAAGCTCGTCAGATGATGCACCAATGCCCGAGAGCACAGAGTGGCTTATGGAGAGGTTGTATTGTCATTGCACTCATTGCAAGCGAGAAGTACGATATCAACGCCGTATTGTCATATGCCACTTGAGATGTATGGGGAGAAGCTTGAACCAGTACCCACCGTTGGTGTTGCACGTGGTGATGGATCATTGGTAAGTCAATGCTATTTGAGTTTGTGATTAATATTGCATACATACATGACATGAAACCTTGAGACAAGATCTTATATTTACACAAAATCTTGAGACAGGATGAGGAGGGTGGCGAGGGTGCGCATATACCTTCACACTTTGAGCAAGACTAGTCTCCCGGATGTGCCAAATGATGACAAGGGTATGGTGGACATGATGGATTCTATTTTTAGGGGCACTACATCACATGTACACATGATGTTCGAGTCTGAGGTCAATATGCGAGAGTTGCAATCAACACATTTGTACGAGGGTGCTAGGATGTCTAAACTATGAGCTTGTCTCTCAATCTTAAATCTGCAAGCAAAGTATGGGTGGTCGGATACAAGTGTCTCGGCCTTAATGAGGTTAGCTCCCACATTAATTGGATTCATTATTTGAATATTGTTTGTTTTGAGAATCATCATGTATGTTTGAGAATCATCATTATTCGAAGCCTATGTATGTTGGAATGGCGATAGGTTGCTCCAGAAGATGTTGCCTACACCAAATACCATGCCCGCATCAAGAGATGAAGCAAAGAAGATGCTAACAACGGTGGCTATGGATTATGATACCATCCATGCTTGGCGTAATGATTGTATTCTCTTTCATTGTGAGCATGGAGATTTGGCTAGTTGTCTGGAGTGTGGGGAGCAACGATATAGAGATGACTTGTAGAGGGTGAGCAGATATTGGTAAAGATCTTGAGACACTTTCCCATCATTGCAAGAATATAACACATGTTCCGATGCAAACCCATAGTGGAGTTGATGACTTGGCATGCATCTCATCGGTCCACTAATGACACATTGAGGATTCCCGCAAATTGTGCAGCTTGGAAGCACATAGACAATCAATGGTCAAACTTTGTGAGGGAGCCACGCAACTTGCATCTTAGGCTCACTATGGATGGTGTGAACCCCTTTTGGGTTACGCTCGACATCTTGGTCAACATGGCCCATAGTCTTGGTGAATTACAATATCCCACCATGGCTAACAATAAAGAGGGGACACCTCATGCTTGCACTACTTGTGCCATGGAAGTACAAGGCTAAAACTATCGATGTGTACATGGCACCTTTGATAGAGGAGTTACAGATCTTATGGAGAGGAGTGCAGATCTTTGATATTTCCAGAGCTCCTAGACATACCAATGACATTTTGGTCAAGGGAATCTTGATGTGGACCATGCATGACTACCTAGGATATGGAGAGTGTGCAGGTACGTAGTTGTGTCTTTACATGTATAATATAGGATTATGCTTTTATGGCTCTCTTTCATGTGCATGTCTCATACCAACACATTCCTGCACTCGTGCAGGACTTGTTACAAGTGGGTACCATGCTTGTCCTGTTTGTGGACCGGTTTTGAAACCGCTTGCATGATACTCCAAACATATGAGGAAAAATGTTTATGAAGGTCATGCTCGATACCTTCTGCTGGACCATCTCGTGCGTGGAGGTCAGCTTGATCCACCACCACCATATTTGAAGGCAAGTGACTGGATTCAGGCTTAGAGGGTGAATGGATAGGAACCTCCTCGTGGTATGAAGAGGCTATCCATCTTTCATGAGCTTCCTTATTGGGGTCAGTTACAAATCAATCATCTCTTAGATCCCATGCATATCTTCAAGAATGTGGGGGCTACTATTTGGGCACACTTGATTGGTTCCAAAGACTCGAGAGGAGTGCAAGAAGACTTGCGTGCTATGAATAGGATGTATCGTTTGTGGCCCCAAGTGTGTGCTTCAAGAAAAGTTGTCCTTCTAAAAGCAACATGGATCCTCTCCAAGAGAGAGGAGGCAGCGGTCAAGGCGGACATTGCCTCTTTTCGAACACCCACAAGGTACATGCGTTGCTTGAAAGGAGCATTTTCAAAGGACAATAAGCTTAGTGTCCTCAAGTCCCATAATTGGCACAAGGTCTTACAGGTATTCTAAGATATAGGAGTAGTGTACTGATAATCGTGATGCATTAGTGTAATTATGATTATGTTATATTATTGACATGACTTCTTTGTTTCTTTGATAGTTCATCCTCCCAATTACAGTGAAAGGGTCTTACAAGAAGATGTTAGAAATGCTATATTCAAGATCAGTGGTATTGTGAGGTATGCTTACTATCAAATCACATTGATTGCATTTTCTTCAATTTAAGCTGAATAATCTGTAGATTGATTATGAATATATCTTACATTGGCATGTGAATAGGTGGATATCTCAAAAAGAGATCTCCATATCGAGCATCAAGAAGGCTAGGGTGGACTCCATGAAAGCCGTATGCTTACTTGAGAAGCACTTTCCCTCGAGCATTAGCATTATGACAACTCAAGTGCACTTGCTTGTGCACGATGAGGTGGCCATTGCAGGTATCGTTCATAGTCGGTGGATGTTTTTTCTTGAGCGGTTTATGAAAACTTTGAAGGGATTTTTAAGGCAAAAAGCAAGACTGGAAGCAAGCATGATAGAGGGATGGCTTGTGCAAGAGTCATTAGTATATATCACGGAGTTTCTTGCATTCATGGATCCCAATATGCCACAGGCTTAGCATAACAAGGATGATGATTGCATCATTGGCAAGGTTCCCCAAGGAAAAGGGATTGAAAAAAAGATGAGCGAAGAGAAAATGGAGAAATTCAATAAGTTTTGTATCCTCAATAGCAAGGAGATGCAAAAGTGGATTGAGAGATATGAAGTGGCCAAAGTAGAAAGAATAGTTGCAAGGAAGAGATTTAGAGTAATGTATAGGCGATCGCAACCATATCCATGGGATCTCACCCTTCTCCCCACTCACATGTCACTTGATTGGCTACAACTGGCTCTACGTAAAGCCGAATGCAATGGAGAGACAATAAACGAGCGTGAGCGAGAGTTATCATCTAGATGTATGATGCATGTAAGTTTCTTACCTCTTGACGTAATTAAGTAATTACTTGTGGCAATATATGCCATAAAATATATGCATCCTCATTGTTTTAATGATGCTCTTTTGCAGTACAAAAAGAACAGTGCATTATGGTCATATGGATGACATTTTCACGTGGAAGGCATCGATTCAAAGAGAGTCACGTATGATTGTGGAGTCATGGCTAACTTCACACAAGATAGCCGAGCAAGTGCTTCGGATACCAATATTCTCTCCTCACAGTTGGATTATTGTGGGACCATACGCGAAATCTATGAAATTGATTTCAGACGATTTAGTATTTTCATTCTTGATGTAAAATGGTTTAGAACTATTTACAATGGTCCCCATGTGATAGTGAGGAAAGACAGTAG
Organism: Dipteris shenzhenensis; assembly: GCF_047967505.1. Classification (NCBI taxonomy): domain Eukaryota; kingdom Viridiplantae; phylum Streptophyta; class Polypodiopsida; order Gleicheniales; family Dipteridaceae; genus Dipteris; species Dipteris shenzhenensis. Next base: position 23,638,208 of record NC_141623.1, read on the forward strand.
CAGTTTCTTTGCAATAGACTCCACCAAACTTTGGACTGATGAAAGTGATACTTTTGTTCTTCCTGAGCATTGTGAGAAGGTGGATACTAATGATTTAATTAATCGAAGCTTTCATTTTTAAAGATCCATTGATACATATACTTAAGCATAGTTTCATATATATAATTGATGGCATTTGGCACCCATCTTCAATATAGGTGGTTTTTCATCTGGTTTGTTTTGATTAAAGATGGTCGTATGTGATCCAAGTTGCACCATGAAGTAAGAAAAATTTTGAGGATAGAGATGTGGATATGGAGATGCCACTACCAATGCTGGATCCAATTGATCCATATGGATCTAGTGAAGAAGATGAATATCACAATATGAGCCAAGAGGAAGATGCGCATAACGACATCGTATGGAAGAAAGATGGATATCATGATATTGAGAAAGAAGATGACGATCATCAAGAATCACCACACTTTTTTGAAGAAGATGATCAAGTCTTAGGTGAATGTATGATGCCAGAGTATGATGATGATATAGGAGATCAACTTGGTATAGAGTTGGAGATAGACTTGTTTGGTGCTATAGACTTGTTGGCTCAGGATGAAGTCGTTGATGTAAATGCTCTTCATTGATTTTTTTCATCTCAAACCTGGACATGAATATATGAGCTTCAAACTTGATGTACATGCTCTTGTACTTTTATTCTTTCAAAGGATCAAACATGTATGAAAAGGAAAAAAAAATTATCATTGGGAAAAACTATCTTTAAAGGTCAGTATGGGAAAAAAACTCTCTGTAAAATGTCGCTATAGGAAACTGTCTCAGTGTCGCTATGTGACGACCATCTACAAGTCTAGTAAGTGTCGCTATATAGCGACTTTATATAAACATCGCTATATAGTGACACTTGACTAAACCCGCTTTGCTTACCAATGATTAGCACCTCGTGCACGCTAAACGTCAGTGCTTAAGCATGGGAATAGGGCCCGTGTGTAGTAGTGTACCACTACTAGCTTGTGTATAGAATTCATATGTACCATTACTACTAGCTAGTGTATACCAATACTAGAATGTGTATGGAATTGATATGTACCATTACTAATCAAAAAACATGAATGATATGCTTGTTAGCACCACTCATTGAAAGGTATCTAGTATTTAGCTTTGCTACATCATTGATATATAATCATATGATCATATGATGGTTGACATCGCTCAATTGGATTCATATATAAAGAAATATTTTGAGGTATCATCAACAAACAAAGAGGTCAAAATGTATCTTAGGATTAAATATTTTCTCTTGGATAAATCGTGTATATTGGTGTAAAAATACACCCTTCAAATGCAAGCCTTTTTCAATTGTGTTTGGATCCAAGCATATTTTAACATAGTTTATGATGAACATGGGGATATAAGGGGGTTGCCCTACCAGTGTTGTCACTAAGGGGATCAAAGCAAGGTGGTGATAGCTATGTAAACCTCCTTGGTAGGGTTTTTGGGGAAAGTGACCACCTCGAAGTCAAAAATGCATGTAAAGGAGGGGGGGGGGGGATGAGAGGGAGAGCCACAGGGGGGGGGGCGGTCTGGGGGGGGAGGAGGGGGGAAGAGGGGAGAGGGAGAAAGGGGTGGGAGAGCAAAGAGGAAGAGGGGGTGCAAAAGGGGAGAACAAATTAGGGAGGAGGGAGAATGAGGAGGGAGAAGAGGGGAGGGAGGAGGAGATGGGAGAGGGAGAAGAGGAGGGGGGGGAGGAGTTAGCCTCTGCCTGGGAGAGAATGACCGTCTGCCAGGTGACCCTAGCTCTGGTGCTGCCGGAGCCGTCTGAACCAGACCATAGGAAGTTCCGCACCAGTCTCCTCAGCTAGGCTACACAGGACCTCGAGAAACACTAGCAAGAGGCCACATACCAAGCAGTGGCAAGAAGGACCTGGTTGACCACAAGGGCCCTGCCTGCCAAGAAAAGTCGAGTCGTGCTCCAGAAAGCAAGCTTCCGTCGTATGGAGGCTAGGACCGGTAAGAACTGCTGAGCCTGTGTGATGTCCAGGCCTACCTGGAATCCCAAGTAACGTGTCGTCTATCCTCTAGGGATCCAACGAAACCCTAGGAAAATACCCCACTGTGAGCTGGCTCCCGGATTCGTAAGAAAACCAACTGGCTTATGCCAGTTGATTTTCGCTCCAGCCACAAGGCAAAACATCTCTAGGGACAGTCTCACATGCTCCAGTGACTCGACATCATCCTGCACATATAGGGCTGTGTCACCTGCATACTCGGAGTCCAACAGCTCGGCATCCTCTCGAATAGGGAGACGCATCCCGCGAAGACTAGGGGTGCGAGCTCGAAGGAAGTGTGTCATGGCCTCTGCAAAAAATAGGAAGAGGTAAGGCGCTAATGGAAAGCCTTGACGTACCGAGCGCTCAAGTGTGAATCTCTCCCCCATCCTGCCACTAATGATAACTCGACTGGAGGCCGACTGGAGGTCGATCTGTAAAGGCTAGCAATACCTCTAATCCACTCATACGGGAAACAGAACCGAGCAAGTGTACCTTCCAAGAAAGACCAGTCTACCCTATCGTACGCCTTCTCAAAGTCGAGAAGGAGTATGGCAAGGTGCTGGCCACTGTGCTGGGCCCATTCCGTCACCTCTGAGGAAGTGAAGATGTTGTACAAGATGCTGCGATCTTGGACAAAACCAGTCTGGGTGTCATGAATCAGGTCATGTAGCAGGGGGCGGATGCGACTGCTAATCATCTTGGTGAGGATTTTGTAGGTAGTCGGGAGGAGGGTGATTGGGCACCACTGTCTGATCTCTTGGCGGTCCCCCCCTTTGAGGATGAGGCAAATCAAGCCTGTCGCAAGGCTCTCTGGCATCTGCCCGCTGGAGAATATGTGCTGGAAGGCTGCGAGCAAGGGCTGGTGGGGATCTGCTCCCAAAAGGTGGTGAAGAAAGCTCTAGAGAGGCCATCCTCACCTGGGCATTTCTGCCCATCAATAGCACTCACCGCATCCTGCGTCTCTGCAACAGTGAAGGGTGCGAGAAGGGTATCGCTCATGCTGGGCTGCACGAGTCTCGGTGTAGATCTCCACACCTCCTCCCTGCAAATGCGACCACGAGGGTCTGGGGGCTCCTGCTGGAATAAAGATCTGTAGAAGTCTGTCGCTAAGTCTCAGACCTCATTTGGATCTGTCCTGACACTACCATCCTGCGCCCTAAGAGAATGGAGCTGTTCCCCTGCTGACCTCTGTCCATGAGTCTTGAAGAACTCCCTGCACATCCTGTCACCTTTCCTAGCCCAGAAGGACTTGGAAGCATGAAATGAAAACTCTGAGCGACGCTGGGTGATCTCCTCTAGCATGGCCCGGGCCCGAACCTTCTGCTGTCTGAGCTCCTCAGAGCCTGGAGAAGATTGTTGCATCCTCTGAATCGAGGTGAGGTCATGTCTGAGACCCCTTTCCCACGCCCAACACTGCTGTCTGACCTGAATCGCCTCCTGCTGGCAAATGCGGCTAGACTCATCAAGTGCCTGAGCTACCTATGCTGCCATATCCCTGGTAGGGTCCCACTCCTGCTCCCATAGGTCCACTATCCTGCTGTGAACCGCTGCTCTGGTGTAGATGGAATCTGGGATCTGGCATGAACGTGGATGTGAGGACTGAGAGGCCGACTAGGATGACTGGGGCATGGTCTGAAAGTGTCATCCCTGGAACCACTCCTGACTCTCCTCCTCTGCCAAGCGCCCAATCACTAACATAGAAATGGTCCAGTCTCTCCAGGAGTTTGCCTCCCTCCTTCCTGTAACCCCAAGAGAAGTCTAGACTCCCAGGCCATCTGCGAAAGGAAGGCTCCCTCCAACTGTCCCAACCTCCCACTGCAAAGAGGAAGGAGTCCCAATCTGCTTGCTCTGCCTGAGCTATACCGAGGAACTCTGGGCCCCTTCCCTGCTGATCCTCTAAGGTTTCAAGGTTGTTGAAGTCCCCTCCTACAATCCAAGAGTCCATCTCTGGCAATAGGTCTGTCAAGGATTTCCAAAAAATGGATCTACATCTGAGATCAGTTGGGGCGTAGATATTGAGGATGCCGATGTGGGATCCCTCAATATGCAAGCCCACCCAAAGCGCACGTCCTGGGATCAAAGTGCAAGAACCAAACACATGCTGAACTAGAGAAGCATCGATGGAGGTACAGACACCCCCGCTTCTCCCCTGCTTGCCAATCGAAGGTTCCCAGTAGGTGTGGGAGCGTCCTGTGAGGACCTTCCCACAAATACTAGTTTGTGAAGCCGAAAGCTTGTGTTCCTATAGTAGGAGCACATCTACCTTTCCCACCAAAGCTGGCTGGAGCTCCTGTCTGAGCACCATCTTCCTGGGGCCATGGGTGCCTGATGAGTGGCACCCGCTGAAGTTCCAAGAGATAATGCGAACACTCATGAGGAGGGAAGGTGGGCCACAAACAGCTGTCTGCTTGCGGTGAAGTCGAAGTGGTCGGAGGATGTCCTGTGTGGAGACGAAGGCGCTTCTATGAAGGTTTCAAAGGAGAGGCCGGATCATCGGACCCATCCTCTAAAATCTTCAGCATAGGGGAAAGGCCTTTTGTCCCGTGGTGGTAAGCTCTCTCTAACCAGCTCGACGCCTCTGCCAAGGAAATATTGTAGAAGCCTGCAACCTCTGAAGTCCTCCAGGGGCAAAGCCCTTCCGCATAGGCCCACTCCAGCGGTGGTCTAATAATGACCAGGAGTCGGAAACGTTTGGCACTGTGGCGCCAACGCAGACGAGCATCCCCCTCCTGCCACTACTGCTGAAGAAGCTCCGCTGCTCTGCTACCAATCCAGTCCTACACCTGCTCTTGGGTCTGGTCTCGTATCGTCTCCCAAACATTTTCATTCGTCCATTGCTCATTCCCTTCACTGGAGATAGTGAAGGAATAGCTAGGACCATCGTGCGGAGCCAGGATGGACACCTTACCCTCCGCTCCCTTGCGGAGGAAGAAGATGCTGATGTCTAGGTATGCGGGAAAGGAGCCAATACCCGCTGCATCCAAGTAGTCCCAAGGACCTGCTCGGTAAAACTGCAATGGAAGAGCTCTAGGAGCAGCCCTTGGGTTTGGGGACGAAGATGAGGAGTCTGAACCGGAGGGAGGGGTGCTGGCCACCTGTGGGGAAGGGCCTATCCCCACCGTCGGGCCCAGAGGGGTAGACGAGGGTGAGGTCTGTGTAGGCTTCGGGGCTGAAGGTGGCGCAGGTGGGGGGGGTTCCTTCTGGATCATGCTCGAGGAAGAGGGTGGAGCAAAAACCATTGGTGCAGGGGGGGATCCTGGAGGGGGGGTGGGGGTCAGAGAATCGAGGAGGGGGGAGGTGGGGGAGGGCGGGGTGAGGGATGAGGGGGAGGCTGGCTGACCTTCTCCTTTCCCTTCTCCTTCCCCTTACCGGGCTGCTGATGAGTAGGGATCATTTGAGGGGGCTCTGGCTATGGTTGGGAAGGTTTTTCGGGGCCTGCCTTGTTGCCCTTCCGTTTTTGTTTGACTTCCGTCCAGCCTTCCCCTTCAGGAGGGGATGTCGTTGACTGGAGCGGAGTATCCTGAGCTACCTGAATGGGGGTCTTCTGAGATTCTGTACCCGTGAAGCGAGGACATGAGCGAGCCTGGTGCCCAAAGCCATGGCATCTCAGACACTGGTTTGGGCGACCAGTGACCAGAATGCGCTGTGTCACCACACCTGTGTCTGTCTCTATCTCGAAACCCGAAGGGATGCTCTGTGGATCAAGGACTACCACTTTGACATGTGGCACCCCTTGGGCTGCCACCGCATCAACGTAAGTGTCCTGCATAGGCCAACCAAAGTGCGCCTCATGCAAAAATATCTTGAGTAGTCAAGTAAGAATTTGGAGACAATCAAGTCAATTGAGGCACTTGTCGAATCTTTAAAGAAACAAGAAAACTTAATGAGCATTGTCTTTCTGGCCAGAATGAGTCGAGTCACCAGGATTTGTATTGGATAGAAACACCGAGATAGATGTGGAAGAAGCAGAGCAACACCTTTTACCTCAAAAATCAATGTGGTGGGAAGGGTACCAAACCCTTACCAGAGTTTGTACTATCTAAAGAGATTGAAGAGGGTCTGTTTGTTGCAATTTGGCTATCTGATCTAGATTCAAAAATGGATGACCAAGGTGGCCAAATTTGGGTGGAAATGGTTGCTAAGATAGTAACGGATGACAATGGAATCCCCATAATGTTCACAGCTTTATGGTATGAACCAAAGCCATTGAAAAGTCTCACAAAAAGATATGCAATAAAGCAACTCTACAAGGGTTTCTTGCAAGAGAAACTGAATGGATTCCAAATAAAGAGGGTCTCACAGAGGTGGAAGTGGGTAGCATTATTCATTGCTGGAAACCGAGGACTTGAAGTTATAAAAAGAAGTATTGCTATAATGTTGAAAAATGTATCACAATCCCTGATCCTAGCCGTGCCCATATTAGATATCCCTTGGCTAGACTTGACGCATCAAGTGCATATGCAGTACAAGAATCTAATGACTCTGAACAAGATTCAAATCTCAGAGATTTCACCTCAAAAAAAGTTAGTGTACCACGTGCATGCAAAAGGAGGGGTATTTTAATTCAAATTTTTGAAAAAATTTAACAAGATTACAATAATAGGAGGGGTTTTTCATATAAATTTAGAAAAAAATCACTTAGTTTATAAGTAAAAAGGGGTGTTTTTATTCAAGAAATTTTTTTAGTTGAGGGGTCTTTTAAATACTTCTTGGATGCACGTGATACAATTTCTTAGTAGTGCACTCCCCAAGATTCAGATGCATAACATAATGTGTTGTATGCTTTGTTCTTCCAAACAAATGGTGTATCTATACACCACCTATATGTTGAATTCAACAAAGTCTTTCCATAAGTTGTAATAATTTCACTATCATATCATATCATATTGCATCATATTTGTGTGAAGGTGACCCGTGTTGCAAATTTAACCATCATTATGTAAGGAGTGTGGGTCATCACTTATAACTGTGAGAAATTTTTAGGATTTTAAGGCCATATTGGTGTAGAAGTGAAATGTTTAGTGCTTCAAAAAAACCCAAATTTAGAGTTCACCAGCTGATGTTGACTGGATGGGATATGCTCAAAAAACAATTCCAACTAAGAGAAAAAATCCAAAATTTTTGAATAGTGTGTTTAAAACAAAGTTTGTGATTTTTTTGAGAAGATGGGGATTGCGAGAGGGAGGGGAGGGGGGCTTGTGGGGTGCACGGGGCAAGGGGCAGGGGGAGGGAGGGGGAGTAATGACATCTTCATTACTATAATACCATAAAACTCTCATTTCTTCAAGTCTATAGCCCTACCATCTCCCATATGGTGAGAACAAAGCAAACCAAAAAACTAGTTTTGATAAAAGAACCAGATGCTCGATCCCCATGGAGATATACAAGAAAATACTTGAGGAACGATAGAAGAGGAGACAAGAGGAGTAGGAGGAGGAGGAGGAGACAACAAACATAGACGATGAGCAAGAGTGGAGGGAATCATCGAACCCTTAGATGGGCAGAGGCAACTGAAGAGCTTGAGAGCACACCAAAAGAGCACGCATGCAAAAGACGATGCATCGAGGAATGGGCCAAAGCATAGGAAGAAGCCAGCCAAATCGGTATTCAATTGGACCAAGAGGTAAGGTGATGACAACTAGAGTAGCAACACCCACTATGGCAGAATCATACTACAAATTTTTCGTGAGGGTGGAAAGTCATTGCCAAACCTAAGGAAGAAAGCAGCACTTGGAAGAGGCAAAGGTGGAGGTGGAGGTGGAGGTGGAGGTGGAGGAGGTGGAGGTGATGGAACCCCTGGAGGGAGATGCCATAGAAAGCCTAGCATGAAGGCTTTGTTCAAAATCAAGAAGTATCAAAAGAGTGTGGGGCGTCTAATTAAGAGAGATCTATGTGCTCGATTAGTAAAGGAGATCATGCAAGAGCACAAAGATGACCTCCAAATTCAATCTCTTCCAATATCGGCTCTACAAGAGGAGGCATACAAAATGGCTCTGGTTTCCCTTCTTGAGGATAGCAACTTGTGTGCAATCCATCCAAGAGGGTTACGATCATGAGAAAGACATGCAGCTAACTCTACCCCAACCTTTAGGCCATAAATGGTTCTGAAAACCATCTTGTAATCTTTGGAGTTTGTCATGAGTTAGGACAACATTTTTGGCAATACAATATATTTGGACACCAAAATTGATGGTTGTATCAATTTTTAGTTGTTTTGACTAAATGATGAATTGTGATGTTTATTTCTCATGAATAATTTTGGTTATTTTGAGTTTGTGCAAAAAAAATTCATCAACCTAATTTTCTCACTGAGATTTTTATTAAACAAAAGTAGTAAAATTTTGTGCCTAAAATAAATCAAATTAATGTTCCAAGCTATGTGAAGCCTTTTTTATTTAAAAAATTCAAAAACAACCCAATTCATTTGCACATGGCCTATTTCAACCTTTTTTTTGAAAAATTTTGGTGGAAAAGGCATAGAATAGGTTCAAAGAAACTCCAAGAGCAAAACCCCCCAAAACAAACTACCACAAATGGCCAAATCATGCCATGCATGTGTCGGCATGCAAATTGCCCAAATGGCAATGTTGTCTAGGAGATTTGCATGCCGCGGTGCACATGGCATGATTTGGCCATTTTTGGTTGAAAATCCTTAAAAGAGTTTAAATCACCTCAACAAGAAGAACCCCCCCAAAAAAACAAACCAAAATGGCCAAATCATACCATGTACGCATCGGTACGCAAATCGTCGATTTGCACACCAACAGGCACATGGCATAGTTTGGCCATTTTTGGTAGTTTGTTTTTGTGGGTTTTTCTTTAGGAGGCATGTAGACACCAATTCCACATTATATAATAGGAGGTATGCATTTTTTGAATTAATCTAATTTGAAACAAGAAAATTTGCAAATGTCCTTTACATTTCATGCACAATCCTTTAATTTAATATTCCATAATAAAATTGTTTACAATAAATGCACATAATGTAAAGATAATTTTATCACAATAAAATATAAAGTCATTGCAAATTAACATTACCGTGGGAATAAAAAGTATATATTAGATTTCCATTTGTATTTACAATGTTTTTGGTAAATTTAAGTCATTACAACATGATTTTCTTTGTCTCTATGATGAGTCATGCATTTCCTTCCATACACAAGATCAGATTTTCCAATGTGCTGGCAGTCACCAAATCTATGCAACTATCAAGCCCCTCCTCTAGAAATCCTAGGTCAATATTACTCTCCCATGTGGAGAGTGCCCCTAATGATTCATCCTCCCTCAGCTTCTTCAAGTATTGAATATCAATTAGAAACAAATATTCACTGTTTTGAATCAAAACATATGGAAGGGTTTGTAATGAAACTTCTTCCATCATACCCTCCTCTGCTTCTTCCTCTCCTACCTCTTCTTCCCCTTTTGTTATAGTAGCAGCCTATCCCATGGAGGGTGTACTAGCTGCTTCTTGAGCTATAGCTAGCTATACACTAGATGATGTTTCTACCTCTGCAATGTGCTTCCCTTTGTCTAGTTTTTTGCTGGACCACTCATGGTGAGGCTAGCTTTGGCAATCGCATTTACATTTTCTTCTACATTTGTTTCTTGATCTACTCTACAAGAAGAGTAGGTATTTCTTGCATGAATGGAGGTGTAGGGGTGTCCTCTATTTCTAGCATGATTATAGAATATAGTATAGGTAAGTATTAAAAACAGGTTCCTACATGCCCCATCAAGAGATCCAACTGCTGCTTCTTTGATATTTTTCTCAATTTTTTGGGCTCAAGGATTTATTTATTCTCTGCAACCTATGTCTAAAACTAGGATCAGCTTAGTGACACCCTAAAAGGAGATTGATTGAAACACATTCTACTCTATTTATGTCTAACCAAATTAGGAGAGGTCTAACTTTCTCAGTGATGTAATCAACAACTTATCTAAAAATGTCAATGTACATGTCCTTATGGACTGTTGCTACCACATTGATCTTGTGTTAAAAAAACTCATACAAGTCCACCTCTCTACTTGAATAATGAGTAGAAGCCATGAACTAGTAGTATGCATCACGAGGTGTTGCCATTGGAGGTCTATAGAAGCTTGTGTGACTTGAGGGTTGAAGAGGTTGAATGTACGAGAAGCGCATAACAAAGGCTATTTTTAGCCCTAGGGCCTTTATATAGCTGACTCTGGACCTTTTAAATGTCAAAGGTGATAATTTAGGGATAAAATACTTGGCAATAAAAGGTATTAGCTCATTTTTATTAAATCTAAGAACCAATATTCAAATATATCACCATGATTGCATACTATAAAGCATGAGAATAATTTACCATGGCACTTTTCAAAAAATCAGTCACAATCTTTTAACATATTTTAAAAATTAATATAGATTCATTGCTTGTGAACTTTTAAACTACTAAATTTATTAACAATCAACATTTTAAAAATATTCAAAATAATAATATAGACTAATTTCTTATCAACTTCAAAATTATTAAATTTATTAACAATCAAAATTTTGAAATATTTGACAAACCAATAAAGACTCATTGCTTATGAACTTTAAAAGTACTAAATTTATTAATTCTCATTGCACCCTTTCATAAATGATACGACAATACAAAACTTTTCAATTTATTTGATACCAGTATAAATGACCAAGGTACAAGGACACTTCCATTTGTTGTCGAGAATTGATGTTGCTTCAAGGCACCTCTGTTAGGGGTTAACTAGGCACCTATATTTAGCTCTAGTCCTAAATAATAACTAGAGGGGTTGATTGTCATGGTCAAGTCCTAAAACAGATATTTAATTATATATGCATGTAATTACTATTGGACTCGTACTCGTGAGTCTTCTAAATCAGACAGAACTCAAAAATAAATCGGATTACAATGATGCATTGTCTATTAGTTTGATTGTGACCTTTTACTGTAGTTCAACAATGATAAATGAATGGAGAACATTTTCTACTTTGTGTCTACTATTTACAATGTATTTTTGAATTGTTATTAGTTCCGACTTGTATCTGATTGTATTATAATTCTGTGTTACAGCTCTTGATGGAAGTATTTGCTTAAGGTTTGATGTAGAAGTGCTCTGGGTAAAACTACTCTAAACACATTTAGTGATCATGTAGTTGGTTCGAATTGAGAGGATCTTATCAGTTGGGAAGGTTTCGGAAGGAAAAAACACCAGAGGTAGTGCTTAAAAGGCTTCGCAACATAAAGCAGAAAGATTTGTTAGTGGAGGATTATGCACAAAAATTTAGAAATTTGTATCGAAGGCTGGTAGCACTGTAGAGGCCTTCTGAAGAACAGTTGGGAGACTATTCTTGCAAAAGGCTCAATAGGGAGTTGTGGACTGTAGTAGCACAGGCCGTGACCAATGATTGGATACAATGAATATTTTACCTCTAATTGGATACAATGAATGTTTTACCTTTGATTTTTTCCTTTAACCACACTATATGTTGGATACAATGAATGCTTTACCTCTAATTTTTCCCTTTAACCACACTACTCCATTCCTCTCTTTACAAATAACTTTCTCTCAAAGACCTTAAATTGTTGTCCCATATTGGGACCTCCAAGGAAAGATGCTTGCAAACTCTTTATAGTTGGTGGGTAGCAAGGATCATTCAGTGGGTACTCACAAAGGAGCTAAATTGAATCTTTTTTGGACACTACAACCACTGGGGATGTACTTGAAACTTTGTTATGTAGGGCATTGGATGGACAAAAGCAGTAGAGCCTAATCTGCCTTCATAGCCACCCTCATCCACATTTAAAACAATTGAACAACACTATTAGAAGGCAAAAGGCATTCGTTCAAGATCCTAACCTCTACACACCTCTATATAAAACTCATACTCTGGCCACAACCACTATTTCCCCATAGTTCATCAACAACACTAGAAATGATGCAACCCGCCTTTCTTGCTCATCTCTTCCTTCAAGCTATATGAGGTAGAGCTACCTCATAGCTATTCTCTTGCTCACGGTTCTCTTCTTCAATCAAGAAGCCCTTTTGTGAGCTCACACACCTTGGTCTTGGTTGCTATCCACTCGCCTCCAAGCTCATATCGAGCTTAGCTCACCTTCTGTAGCATTCCTGTGTGTTCTCTTTTGGGATCTTCACCCTCCAAACTCCTTGACCTCTGCTCCTCCTATGGAATCTTCAACCTCTAGCCTGAGTCCTCTGATCTCTTGTTGCCCACCCTCTTCTCAGCCTCTAGAAAATGATACCACCGCCCTGCCTGTGAACTCTTGCTTGATCATTTTTTTGTTACTGTGTGTCGGCTAGCCAGCTCATATCCTCACTGCACTCCCCCTATCACCCGTCTCCTCCATATCTTGTAGCCTCCTTGCTCTCAAGCTCCTCTGAGGGATCCCCCTCCCTCGCGTACCCCCAGCCCCTATAGTAGCGACGCCCATCTGCAACCAGCTACTGTCAACCTCTCCACCAACTCACGGCCTCCTTTACGAGAAACTCACACCAGCTTCCCCTTTGCATCAAGCTATCCCATCTATTCACCTGTCTCCTGGCAACTCTCCTTCTCGGAACTCCCACCGACCACTCGTTTTACCTCTTCTCCTTGCGCGATCTTTTACCTCCTTCGCAGCTTCCGGATAGGCCTTCCCCGCTCCACAATAGCAGCGTTCGACCAACTCAGAGCTCCCTCTGCTGTCCGAGAGCCTCCAAATCCTGTAGTCACGCCACCTTTGTAGTCCAAGCTCCTTCTGAGCTCTGCTCTTATCTCTACAGCTCGCCCTCCATCTCCAACTGCATATTGCGATCCTCCACTAGGCCACCTTCAAGCTTACGGTTCTCCTCATCTCCACTATGAGGCTCTCCTGCTCACCATCTCATGTCTTCTTATCTCCCCTCTCCACCTGCTCCTCTTCTTCTACCATAAGTAGCACTCCCCTTCTTTCAGAGCTCACGAAGCTCCCCGGTATCTTTTCTCTCCCTGCAATCTTGCCACCTCGCCATCTAGAAGCTCCTTGCCTCGTCCTCACATAGCCACCTTTGCATGCCTTTTTCATAAGTGCCATGTCACCTTTGCCTTTTACCACTCTCCAAGGATTCCCACAATTTCATACACCAAGGCGCTTAAGCACATATTCATTGACTATGTGCACACAAATGCATGTCACCAACATTTAGCATCTAATTGCCCACTGACCATTCACATATGATGAACACAATCCTAACCCCATGGATTTACAAGATAACCACGACAAAAAAATGCTCATGCCCTCATACAAAAAGAACTCGGGACAAAAATGAAAGGTGTATGTCATCCCATAACAAAACCCCGTCATACTCTAGATACCATGCTCTGGATTAGCCTGGTGCTCCCATACATTGGGCTCATCATTTCCCTTGCACATACACTTCCATCAAAGCCTAAAGCTTGATTGCCACATATATCCACACATCCATCTCATCAAGCAACTTGAGGTGCAAGGAGATCCTCAACTCGTATGTGAACAAGTTAGTGGAAGGTGGAAGGTGCAGAGTGAAGGCTTGGTTCCATGACATCAACAAGCATTGGAACTGTGCCAACAATTTGAAGAGGTAAAAATTTAGCACATCCCTTGAGCTCAAAATATAGTTGCTGATTTCTTGGCACATGAAGCTTGTACTTCAATCAGGCATGACGCGAATGGAAGCACCACCCCAACAAAGCCGCAAGCCATGAAGGAGGGTGATCATTTGTAAGGAATGCAAAGATTGTGGTCATCATGAAACTAAGTGTTGGGCATATTTGATACGAGTTTACCGACTTCGAAAGATCATCAAAAAGGTCCTCAAGGACATTGCTCAAAAGAAGGATGCCAGACCGCACACCCCTTGAAGAAATAGCATGGCGATTACAAGAATTGGAAGAAGCTGAAGGTGATGTGCAAGCTCTCCAATTGTTGACATTTATCATGGCATTCTTGTTTGCCTTGATGAACAACCTCATGCAGTGCCATGTCTCTAACCCTCACTTGTAAAGATGGATACGATATCATGAGGGTTGGTCCTTTTAAGATTGTCTATGAGCTATTCTAGTCACATCCTACCCTGCCTATGTGTGCTTTGTGGATGTATCTTCACCTGATTTTCAGTTCAAGCTACCTCTTTCCATTGTTTACCAATAGATAAGCATCATTTCGACTCTCTCTTTTCCATTTTTCAAGCATGGCTGACATTCCCGTGTTTTGTGGATGGGTTGAAGAAAATCCAAATGAGTATCTTGTGGCCTTCAAGCGCCGTTGTGTTTCTCTCAACTTTCTTACTGAAGATAGATGTTCATTTCTAGAGGGTTTGGCTCAAGTGTGGTATGAGAAGCAGGCCGACGATGTTTGCCAAAGCTGGCCAAGGTTAACAATAGTGATGATTGAGTATTTTGGCAAAGAAGAGGAGCCGGAGAATGTGTACCTGTAGGTGGCAAACTTGAAGTAGTCAGAACGTGAAATGGCGCATTGATATCTGGATCGAGTAGCCGTGCTCCTGGACCATTTAATTGCCATGCAAGAGGAAATGCTAGATTTCTAGCTAGAATGACTCAGCATGTGTTGGGCTACCTTGTAGCAGGAGCCACTAATGAATTTCACCTCAAGCTCAAATGGGAGAATCCAGAAACTATGGTGCTAGCACATGAGATTGCTCAAAAGTTTGTAAAGTTCAGTCTGACCCCGCTTCAAAGAAGACGATTGTCCCTCCACAACCCCCTCAATTCTTGCAGCAACAACCTGGAGGGTCTAACTCAGGGGCATACCCCCACCCCTCATCAGGGATGTATCCACCACCTCCACCTCAAATCTATGGTCCTCCCTTAGATGCTTACCCTCAATAAGGAGTATATCCTCAACCTCCACCTGGAAGATTTCCCCAGCCTCGCCCATGAGCCCCCCTCCTTCCTACTCCCCCGGCCCCTCCTGCTAAGGAACCCAGAGTCAATGACCTAGCCAAAAGGCCCTAAATGATCTTCGGCTTGAGATGATGGGCATCAAAAATAAATCAATCCAATCACCCTCCAAGAGAACGTGCCAATGTTCTGTGCTATGAGTGCCACCAGAAGAGTCATCATCGCACGAAATGTCCCAATATTCCAAAGGTGAATCTTCTAAGTGAATCAGGCACTGAGGATTCCTTGACCTTGGCAAAAGAAGTTGTACCACCTCAGACCCCTCTCCAAACTATGGACCGGGCCGCGCCCCAGGAAGAAGGTGTCCTTCTCAAAGCCCTCAGATGCTGAGATGGTAGACCCACCAATAGAGAAGACTAAAAGATCTCACAGGAGTAAGTGGTCGCCCTCGGATTTTCCCATCGGCTTGGCCAAGAGGACTATTCAGTCGTTTAGGACCTTGCTCATTGGTCTTTGAGCATCACGCTCCCTCAACTAATAGCATTAAGCCCTAAGGTGAGACGTGAGCTACAGCAAGGGCTCTCAACAAGGAGGAGTAAGAAAAAGGGAAAGGTACGAGAGGTCTCTTCTATCTCTGAAGAAATTGATCGACACACCCACATACAGTAGATGTCATCATAGATAATTGTCATGTCAAAAGTGTGTGTGTTGATGGGGGAGCTACATGTAATATCATGGTGCCCTGAATCATGAAGAAATTGAATTTGAAATGCACAAGGCATTCCTCCACTCGAATCAAGGTAGCAGATGGTCGATGACTCACCACCCTGGGAGTCATTGAGGATTTGCCCATCACTATCAATGTGCTGACCACCACCGTCAATTTCTACGTAGTGGACATCGAAGATACCGGCAGGAGTTACCCAGCCATACTCGGGAGACCATGGTTGAGAAACAGTGATGCAGTCAGCTATTGGAAGACAGGACACATGTCTTTTGGTGCTTCTAAGGAGAAGATCTCAGTGCAACTAGGTGCCACGGAACCAGAAGAAGAAGAGGAGCAAGATAGTGATACTCTCTCATCCTCGGTGTCTGAATCAATGGAAGGATCAGATGGGGGGGAGTTCTCAGAGGAGGAAGTTTACATGATGGGGGTGTCTCCAACCCCGCCACCTGTACAGAAAAGG
This sequence comes from Dipteris shenzhenensis, assembly GCF_047967505.1. Taxonomy (NCBI): domain Eukaryota; kingdom Viridiplantae; phylum Streptophyta; class Polypodiopsida; order Gleicheniales; family Dipteridaceae; genus Dipteris; species Dipteris shenzhenensis. The sequence goes on from NC_141623.1 coordinate 23,654,302, forward strand.
TAACAGCTAGTCCTCAACAGCTTGAATCTATGCTTTCCCCAGACCTCACTCCAAGTGAGAAAGATGAATTCCTAGAAATGTTCAAAGATTTCCCTGACCTTTTCGCAACTAGCTACTGCCACCTTCGCCATGTGACTGCCATAGAGCACAAGATAGAGCTGAAGCCTGATGCGAAGCCTGTGACTTAGAAGTATCGGAGATTAGGGCCCCTACAGACCGATGCTTTGTGCTCAGAGTTGCAAAAACTTGTAGAAGTTGGGTTTATTGTTCCGGTTCACAATACTCAATGGGTTTCACCAGTGGTAGTCACCCCAAAGAAAAACAAGAAGTGGTGGGTCTACATCGACTATAAGAAACTCAATGCAGCCACCAAGAGGGACCATCATCCTCTTCCGTTTTAAGACCTCATTCTTGAGAAGTAAGTGGTCATGAGTTGTATACTTTTTGTGATGTTTACTCTGGGTTTTATCAAATCAAAATTGCCGAAGAAGATGTGCTTAAACCACATTTGCCACACCCTGCGGGACATTCGCACTCAAAGTAATGCCATTTGGCCTCACCAATGCTCCTGCTACCTTTCAAAGATTTATGCAGATGGTGTTTGCTCCTTATTTGGGGGATTTCTTGGAGGTGTTTTTAGATGATTTCTGTATATTCTCGTCACGTAAGGAGCAAGTCATGAAGGTTAGGTTGGCCTTCCAAAGGGTCAATGATGCGAATGGCAATCTCAACCCTAAGAAATGCACCATTGGAGCCACTCAAGGGAGGTTACTGGGACATATTGTCTCATCCGAGGGCGTGAAGCCTGACCCCGAGAAGGTAGAAGCCATCCTCAAGCTCTCCCCACCAGCAATCAAACGTCAAGTACGCTCATTTGTCAATCTAGCAGGATACTATCACCACTTCATTGATCAATATGCTGCTTTGACACAACCCATGACTATGCTATTAAAAGATGAGGTTGATTTCTCTTGGGGTGAGGATTGTGATCATGGGTTTGCACAAATCAAGAATGCTCTGGCTTCAAAACCCATTCTACAGAATCCTTATTGGTTAAAGACTTTCTATATCAATCCTGGGTTTGGTGAGCACACTCTGGCGAGTATTCTTCTCCAGCAAGGGGAGGATCGGTTCATGTATCCTGTTTGATTTGCTTCTCGATAATTGCTCGAAACTAAACGATGCTACTCTGAGGCTGACAAGCATGCCTTGTCTTTGGTGTTTTGCATTGAGAAATTTAAGCATTATGTGGCTGGAAAATCCTTCATTATAATCTCTAGCAATGGTCTTGCAAAGCAGGTTCTTCAATCACCAAATCCCATGTGCCGGTTGGCCAAATGGTTGGCAATTCTACAAGAATATGATTTTTTTTTCAAAATTGTAAAAGGGGGTTGTTCCAACTTGAAGAATGCTTCGATTGATTTAGAGGAGTGCCTCAATGTGACCCTTGTAGCGGCCATAGAAGTCAGGGATCCATGGTATGGTGGTATCTACAGGTTTCTAACTACTTTCTCCTTTCCTCCGGAAAGTACTAGCTATGAGAGAAAGAAGATTCGAAGAGATAGAAGGCACTACACTCTCTTTGATGGGGTCTTGTACCATCAAGGCATGGATGGGTACTAAGATGGGCCATTGACGCAGATGAACTGCCTAAGGTGTTGAAGCATTATCATGATGGATTTTGTGGAGGCCACTATGCCAGTGACTATACAGCTAAGAAGATTTTACATGCTCGATACTATTGGCCGACCTTGTTCAAGGATGTCACTTTGTATTGCAAAACCTGTGAACCATGCCAATTCTTTGGTAGGAAGGATTTGTGTCCTTGGCAACATTACCTAGTGATGTCCTTCAGAAGTGGGGAATAGATTTTGTCGGGCCCTTGCCCATGACTACCTGCAAAAAGAAGTATCTTTTGGTAGCCACTCAGTATGTCACTAAGTCGGTTGAAGCTATCACCCCCCCCGTTGCAAATGGTAAGGTAGTTTCAAATTTCATATTTGAATGTATCTGCACAAGGTTTGGGACACCCATGGAAATAGTATCTGACCATGGGAGTCCATTCTTAAATGAAGCAGTGGAATTGCTCATGGATCGCATGGGTATTGATCACCGCACTTCTAGCATCTATCATCCAACATCCATGGGACAAACGGAGCACAGACCAACGGCCTCCTTTGTAAAACCATGGGGAAAATTGCCATGGGGAACAGGAGCCAGTGGGATCAGAAGGTCACTGAAGCCGTGTGGGCTTACAACATCACCCATAAAACATCTATAGGACACACTCCTTTTGAGTTAGTGTATGGTACTGAGGCAGTTTTACCACTAGAGATAGAGATTCCGGCCTTGAGATTGGCACAAGAATAGAGGATGATAGAAGATGAACATGTAGAGGCCAGATTGGTACAACTTGAGAAGTTAGATGAAACTCGACACCTTGCACTACACCAAACAGAGATCCAAAAGAATCGACAAAAGGCCCACTTGGATGCTAAGATTCACAAGGGATGGGAAAGACACCTTGCTGAGGGGGATGTTGTGCTATGCTTTGATAATAGATTGGACCACCAAATGGATAAGAAGTTTTTGCCACTGTGGACCGGTCCATACAAAGTCATCAAGGAACGTAGCAATGGGTCTGTACAAGTTCAGGAGCTGCATGAGCCATATGGCAAGAAGGTGATCATCAAGCGTTATCTCAAGCCCTTCTTTGTGCATAATGGTCCCAGGCATGGAAATGCTGTGCATTCCCTGCCTAGGGGGGGGAATTGTTATGGATAAATTTGACCAAAGTAAAAAGGTATAAATATGAGTGTGTGCTTATATGTGTGGCAATAGCATAATAAAATATGGAGTGCATAGGGCCCAGGGTTGAGGTGGCAGGGCATGACCATGTGCCACCCTTCCACGTAAGAGGACCCATAAGGTGTGTTGTACATAATCCATGGTAGTAATATTGTAAAATGTTAAGGTGGCATGGCTCCTCCATGTGCCACCCCTCCACCTAGGCAGTCCCATGCCTACATTTAGTGATATATGGCCCAAAGTCCATGGGAGAAGTAATATAAAATAGGTGGAGATGGATACTATATTGGGTTATTCCCTCCATGTAGGATAGGCCCATGTGGGGGAGGTATAGAAGGTCCAAGAGTGCAAGTTAAATAATGGGGAAAGTAGGATGAGGTGGCAAGATTCCTTGTGCCAACCCTCCACTTGTCCTCCTAGATGTTTGAACGTATTATGAAATTGGGAAGAGACCAAGGGAGTATCATAGAGTTGGGATATGGGAGTTGATATATGTGGAAAAATGTGGCCAAGCATTATCGCACAATTGAGAGTGTGTAACCGCCTAGCCCACATGGGACACTCTTCCACATACACCATGCATGTGGGAGGATGCATTTATTGGGAGAGACCCTCTCTCTTGGCTATAAAAGGAGGGTGCTATTCCTTGATGAGACACACTCATTCTTATAAAGCCACCTAGCTAGTACTTTGATATTTCCCCTCATCCTTACTTTCAAATAAAGCATGACCCTCTTCCCTTGATGTCTCCATCTCTACATTCCTCCTCCACCTATGCACATACTCCTCTTTCCCCTCTTCCTCTCCCCTTGTGCCATAGTCTCCCTCTTCTTTCCCTCCCCTCTTAATCCCTTTTCCCCACCCATGTTAATACTCCTCTCCTCACATTCCCTATTCCTCTATGGCCCTCGAGCGTCACCATACCTATCCTCTAGCCTCTTGTCTTGATTTCTTTTTCGGCTAATACCATCTGTATACTAGTAAAACTATGGGTGCCATCTCTATTCATCGTGGACCTAGCCTCAATTTTGGTGAGGAAAGAGGAATCTAAACTATGGGAGAAATATTAAAACCACACAGGATCCACATGTGTTCATCATGTTTCAAGCTACCAAATAGATGTAGATGCCTTCATTCTTGATAAGTTTGACATGAACTAAATGGGAGGGACATGTAATTCCCACTCTACCTTCTTGTGGAAAAGACCTTAGTACCAAGAGAGAAAATAAGGACCCCCTTCTTTTGACCTTCTAGATTTCATTGAAAAGTCAAAATTTCCTTAAGACCAAATACAATGAAATTATAATTTTTCAAAGTTTTCTAGGCCATAGTATAAGTACATGTGTACCTGAAAGATGCAACCAACAATTATTTTAACCAGGGTATCATAGGATGTGGGTTTTAACATAAAAGGTTTTCAAATCTAGAAAAGTCATACAAATATACATACAAAAAGGGTTTCAATTCACAAAGTCAAAAAAATTCAACTTCTTGTTTTAAGGAAGAGTAATCTAGGACCCCTTTATTACTATGGCTTAGAATATTATCTCTTGTATACACATTTCTACAAATATTACTACTATGTGCCAAAATGAAGGTACATGTATAGCAGGCATATATTTCTTTGTCAATAAGTGACTATATTTATATGGTTTTAGTTCTTGTCATTTGTAAGATAGAACCATGCATCTATGTATTTAAAATCATGATTAAACATGACAATATTCCATATTAAATAGAAGTAGTAAAGAAATAATATGTTACACATGGACAATAGGACTTATCATTTTATTTATATAAAACATGAAAATATTTGAGCTTGGAGAAGTCACTCTTGAAACATGCAGAATAAATATTTGAGAAGAGAAGAGGATTTTGTAAAGTTTATAGAGGAAATTTCAATTTTAGCATTGAAAATGTCAACGAATACTAGAAAACTTCTAGATTTACAAATATAGGGACCTATTTTATCTACATGTTTGCTCACAAATGCTAGACCCTCCTAATGTCACATGAGGCTATTTTTAGCTACCCTAGAATGGGTGTCATGTACTTTGAGTGTATCGATTGATGTAGCTCTACCACATGGATGAGAGTAAACGAAGATTTGACATGTGAACTTCTATGGGAAAATGGCATGGGAAAATGACGTTTATAAAGAATTTCCTCCTATGAAACTAGCATTCTCAAGGAGATAGCTAAGAGCATAAAGTTTTTGATAAACTACTATCTCATGTGATTGTCTCTAATTCTCCGTTCTAACACAATTCCCTACCTAATTCTCTCTATATATTTTAATTTCATAGACATTGGAAAAAATGCATTCAAATAGACAAAATGCATTGAAATAGATCATATGGACAAAATTCCAAATAGTATTAGGTTGGTTTTATGATCCTTTCAAACAAACTAACTGCTTCTCAAGGGAAATCGAACAATTGTGTTGAATTGTAGCATGAAACCCTCAAAATTTTGAGGGGTCCCCATGCATGGCCATTTAATGGGTGGGAAGATGAATGGAGGATTGGTTATGTATCAAATGTCCTACAGTGTGCACCAAAGCATATGTAGCCATACAATTTGAGTTCTGCATAAGGGCCTTTTCAATCCAATCAATTCATCAAAAAATACATACAAAAGTCATTTCCAATTCACAAAATCATAAAATGTGATTCTTTTTAGAAGGAAAGGATAAATTTAGGACTTGTATCTTATTATAAGCTTAAAATTACCCCTTGACACACATTGTATTAGGTTTAGCTAGTAGTATAACCTTTGGTCCATATAAGCAATCAAACTATGGCTGCCATATCTATACATCATTGGTCGACCCTCCATTATAGCCTGGAAATGAGGGCCCTCAATTTTCTTTAAATGAAATTTTTGTACATCTGTAATTATGGGGGAAATATAAACCCCACAACACCATAAAGGATTCAAATGGCCATTAACATGTGAAGATAGTGGGAGAGAGGGAAGGAGTCTCACTTGCGGCTTTCTCACATACACAATGGGGGAATACACACATAGGTGGAGGCTGAAAATAGTTTTCCTCTTCTTAGTTGTGAAAGCCAAAAGAACTCTAGTACAAAGAAATAGAAGAACCCTATATGTGGGTCTCAAACCAAACTCAACTAACTAAGGTGGCATACTAACTGAGCCACGAACTAGAGTAGATAAGGATAGCTATCATCCAACTATTATTCGTGGGCAGTGTACCAAATCTGCAGCTAACAAGTCGGTGACATAAATGCACAATGGTCACCCTGGCATATCGCGAGTGGAGCTCGATATCTCAACACTCCCCCTCGAGCTCAATCCCAATTCTTGCACACCAAGCATGTCTATGAACTTGCGTAGCTTCTCTGTGCCCAATGCCTTCGTGAATATGTCAGCTACCTGATCTTCTATGCTGACATAAACTAGATCAATAAGACCTAGTAAAACCTTCTCCCACACATAGTGATAATGCACCTCAATGTGCTTTGTTCTAGCATGATAGACTGGGTTATTTTCCAAGTGTATACTGCTCATGTTGTCACAATAAATGACAATTGGCCCATCTATAGACTGATGCATATCATAAAGTAGCTCATGCAACCAAGCTACCTCACATGCAGCCATTGCTACACCCTTGTACTCAGCCTCTGTGCTCGACAAGGCAACTGTAGGCTGTTTCTTGCTGCTCCAGGTGACTGCAGCACTCCCAAAAGAGAACACATATCCACTGGTATATCGTCTATCAGAAGTACTACTAGCCCAATCAGCATCAGTGTATCCATGCAACTGTATCTGAACCCCAGCCTCATAAAATATTCCATACTACAATGTGGACTTCACATACTTGAGTATGCGTCTAGCCGCATCCAAATGCGGTTTCCTTGGAGCCTGCATAAACTGACTTATCAATCCAATAGCATAGCTTAAATCTAGCCTGGTAATAGTCATATAAATCAAACTTCCTACTATGCATCTGTACATAGTAGGGTCTTCCAGAAGCTCACCTGCATCTATGCTCAGCTTCACATTCTGCTCCAAAGGAACCGAAATAGGCTTATAGCCTGTCACCCCATATTTGGACAGCATGTCCAATCTATACTGCCTCTGCAAGAGCTGTATCCCACTTGGTGATCTAATCACCTCAATGCCCAAGAAATAACATAGCTCTCCCAAATCCTTCATCTCAAACTTCTGCTTCAATAGCATTTTCACATGAAGGATATCTTCATCACTATCACCTGTGATGATCAAATCATCAACATAAATGACAAGCAGCATAATCCCTTTCTCTGTTTTTCTCACATAGAGTGAGAAATCTGCCTTGGAAATCTGAAAGCCAATAGTGACAAGATATTGTCCTATCTTGTCAGACCATGCTCTAGGTGCTTGCTTCAAGCCATACAAGGCTTTCTTCAACCTGCAAACAAACTCAGGATGAATAGCATGAACATAACCTGCTAGCTGCTCCATAAAGACCTCTTCTTGCAAATCACCATGCAAGAAGGCATTCTTTACATCCATCTGATGTAAAGACCATCCCTTTGATGCAGACATAGCAATGACTGCTCTTACAGTTGCCATCCTTGCAACCGGACTGAATGTTTCTTCATAATCAATGCCATATGTCTATGCATACCCCTTGACAACTAATATTGCCTTGTATTTATTCACAGAACCATCTGCATTGTGCTCGATCTTATAAACCCACTTACAGCCAATTGCATTCTTGTTTTTAGGCAAAGGCACCAATTCCGATGTAGCATTTGCTTCCAAGGCATCCATTTCTTCATCCATGGCTTTCTCCCATTTTTCATTTTCCATGGCTTACTCAAAATAAGTGGGTTCTGGATCCTATATCACTTTGACCATATAGGCATATTTCAGCCTATCCACAGGATACCTAGCTCTGGTAGACCTGTGCAAAATAGGCTCACTTCCAAGTGCTCTCAAAACATCCCTGGTCTTCCTTACTCCAGGTGTAACAACAGAAGTAATACCCAACTCATCATCAATGCTCTGTTCTGAGCCACTGAATTCACCATCCACATAAGAGTGACCTGCATTCACATCAAACATGGGCTGATCTACCTTCTCTTTTCCTTTTTGTGATACCTGCGTACCACTATCTGCATTGCTTTGAGGAGATTCTCCTGATCTCAATCTACCTGTCCATGGCGAAGTATGTGATCCACTGCTAGAGGACACTGCAGGTCCACTAATATTTTGTGATTGTTGTTGTGAATTCTATGCAGCATTACCATTTTGTGCATCTACATCAATCATCACATTTACTGGTTTATACCAACTGCTCATCTCATAAAAAACAACATCTCTGCTCACTGTAAACTTACAAGTAGAAGGGTTATAGCATTTATACCCTTTTTGCTGCAGAGAATAACCAATAAAGATGCACTTCTCAGCTTTTGGATCCAACTTGGACCTCAACTCATCTGGCACATGAACATAGGCAATGCAACCAAAAATTTTCAAATGAGAAATGTCTGGTTTCCTACCAGTATACATCTCCTCTGGCGTCATGCCATGTATCACTGCAGTGGGAGTCCTGTTCATTATGTAAACTACTGTAGCAACTGCTTCAGCCCAATAATAATCTGGTAGATCTTTTTCATTTAGCATGGCCCGAGATACCTCTCCAATATGCCTGTTTTTCCTTTCTGCAAGTCCATTTTGCTGTGGGGTATGACTGCATGAATATTGCTGCTTTATGCCATGCTCCTGCAGGAACCTTGCAAACTCATTTGAGAGGTACTCTCCCCCTCCATCTGACCTTAGGCATTTTATTTGCTAGCCTATTTCTTTTTCAACCACAGCTTTAAAAGCTTTGAAGTGCCCAAACACTTCACTTTTCTTTTTCATAAAATACACCCAAACTTTTCTGCTGAAGTCATCAATAAAAGTGACAAAATAGTGACAGCCTCAATAGATGCAGCTTTAGTAGTCCACACATCACAGTGGATTAATTCCAATGGCATGTTACTCTCTTGAACATGCCTAGGAAATGGTTTCCTTGCCTGTTTTCCAAATTGACAAGCTTCACAAACCTTATGCATTTCTGCAACCTTGAATTTAGGCAATCCTGCAACAATATTTTGGGCTTGCATTGATTTAAGTCGCTGTATATTAACATGACCAATGCATTTATGCCAGATATCAATATCTACAACTACACCAGTCCCATGTGCAAACATTGCTGCACTTAATTTAGGCATGTCCGCATCCAACGTAAACATCCTACCCTTCTTCTTTCCTTTTGCTATCAAGCGACTGTTATTTTTCATATCCTCAACAAAGCATCCATGAGGATTAAATCTGACCTGCAAGCCCTGCTCAACCATAGACAAAGGAATTTTACCAATCTGCACAATAGGATGTGCAGTATCATCACCAGTCTCCACAACCCCTGGTTTTTCCATTTTCCTTGCATCCTGCATCCACTCTGCATGACCTGTCATGTGGTTTGACGCACCTGAGTCAACATACCACACATCATTTCGTTCTTCTGTACTTGTCACAGAATTGGTCATGTGTTGCACCATAAATAGATGCTCATTTCTGTCATTACCCTGTCTACTGGAAGATGCATAATTGCCTTGCTGCAATTTTCCATTCATAATGTCATTCTGCTTTTTGTAGCAGTCCTTAGCCATATGACCCATTTTACCACAGTAGTAGCATTCAACATTGTTGTTTGCATTTTGGCCTCTCTGCCATCCACCATGGCCTCTTTGGCTCCCCTTGCCTCTAGAGTTACCACGTCCTCCTCCATAGGATTGGTTTTCTTGAGTTTGCTATATATTCTGATTTCTACCACGGCGTGTAGATCGGCCTCCTCTACCTCTGCCTCTACCTCTTCTAGCATTTGAGTAGAAGATAGTTTCTTTTGAAGTTCCTCCTGAAGGAGATGCACCCCCATTTCTCTTCTCTTCAGAAATTAGAAGAGCAAACAACTCTTCAAAATCAGAAAATTTTTCACGGACGGTAATGGATGTCCGAAACTGTGCATAATCCTTTCCTAGACCATTCAAGGTCATAGAAACTAGATCATCATCTTCCACTGGCGACCCAATGGAAGCAAGTGCATTTGCAATTTTCTTCACCTTCATGTGGTAGTCATTGATGCTCAAATTTTCTCTCTGCACATTGTGCAACTCCTGTTTGAGCTGCATTTTCTTAGCTTGCGTATTTGTGCTGTACATTTTTGCCAAAGTATCCCATGCCTCCTTTGGCGTACTTGCATCCTGAATATGCACAATCATAGAATCCGAAATACTGATAGATAGCTAGTACATAACTTTTTTGGCTCTCTCATGCCATCCTTTAAATGCCTGCATTTCCTGTTGATTGGGAACATTAGGAAGAACTGGTTCTTCTTCATTTCCTGTAATGAACTCCCAATAGCCTTTTTCCATAAGGAAATTCGTCATTCTAAACTTCCATGCTTGGAAGTTATTCTTGTCAAGCTTTTCTGTGACAATCTGTGAAAGAGAATCAGACGCCATTACAGAACACTACAAAATATTATGTCACTACGAAAAACACAGCTTTTGCCTCACACGGGCAGATCTGCAAAATTGACGAAAGTGGTATTTGACCACACAGTCACTTCCTAGTTTCTATGATGGTGAAGCACTCTCCTTCCCCTACACCAAAGCTATCAATTCAATCTTGTGTGGGTCGCATTTCACAGATGATAGTGATATTTGGATTCCTCAAGAGTTTAGGCTAATGTCTTGGGTCACAATGCAACAATCTTCAATAGTTCCATTCAAGGTTTCAAGGAAGGATGGAGCAAAGAAAGAGAAGCCTTGGAAGGGTTGCATTGTTGGGTTTTTTACTACAAAGAAAGGACTTAAGGTGAAGGTTTAGCACATGTACATGGCTCAAGACATGAGTTTCCCTGCAAATCGAACTTGATTATCTTCAAATTGCATCTCTCTTTTACATTGCCTTTTTTTGCATTATGGCACTTCATTTCACCATTCTATGCATGTGTATGTGTGTTCAAAAATTGTGGAGAGAGTAGGGGAGTGAGACATGGGGGGAGAAAGAGATAGTTGGTGGATTCAGATCGAACCCCTGCCAAATCATCTCCAAGTTAGACAATCATCAGATCAGCTTCATATCGGACTAAAGTTAGATCATTTGTGTGTCAAAAGGTTGGAACCCGAACTGGTCAGGGAACATAGTCGGACCACCCCATAGTCGGCTGGATTGCAACATCCCTTATGTAGCCTTCTATTACTTACTTAATTCTCCAGGAACAGTGCCACCATATCCTTATGTACGAATAACACCATTCTGATATACCTCCATATTGACAAACAAGGGAGTCAAATTTCCATTGGATTTGTGAAACTTGGCAGCACTATACTGTTTGCATTAATTTTGTATTTTCCACCTCACAAATGCAAATCATTATTGTCCCCACGCTTGTGTTTTCACATACTTTGGCTCCAACCACCTTCTGCTTTGGTTGAGTTGGATCATTCCCAAAATATGGTTTAAGCCTAAAACCATTGAGTGGTTTAGAGAAAGTATTGCCATGCAAATCACTTACTAGAAATGTTTCTTGACTGGGCACTTCTACAATTCTATAGGGGATGAGCATTTTCCAAGCGTCCGAGCGAAGGAAAAAAAAAGCTTCCAACTATGCAAAAATATGACAAAAATGGATCAGAAGAAAACATAGTTTCACTTAGAAATATGAAAAGTATTATAGGAATGCCTATTTTATATACAAATATTTATGTGAATCTTTGGGAATGTAAGAACATAATGGGATGGCTTTTGAAGAAACCCACATGTAGAGTAGACTTCTCTATGAAAATTCCCTTATGATCCTTCTTACAACTTTTTACTTAATAGGGGGTGACATTGAAAAAGCTCTCTCAGCCTATCTTCATGAAAGGGTTTCTCCAAAGAAAACTCATTGAAGCAAGCCATCAAGGTAGTTTTGCCAGCGAAACCCCTTTGAACAAGGTCTTTCAAGGTAGTTTCGCTGGCAAAACTACCTTGGATAGTACTTTTAAAAGTGACATAACTTTCACATCCAATGTCCAAATATAGTCATTCGGCCACTCAAATTGATCAAAAAACCCCATTTGAGCACATCTATGGGGTTATCTTTTGGAAAACCTTGCATATATAGTATTAAATATTACATGTATTTTATGAGAGTGATTCCCCTGATAAATGTCCTCCAACACTTCCAGCATGTCCTCTGTCAATACTGCATGGTACACATCTTCTAATCACTTGATCAATACCTCTTTTATATAGCACACCAATAAAATAACCAAATAAGGCTTACTTTGTAACACCATTTTCTTTTTCTGATCCCTTGATAAAGAATCAGGCATCAGTCCATCAATAAGGAAAAACAGCATCCGATCATATCAATCTTTTGGATTGTCCATTAGGATCACGAACATGTCTGCATCTGGTAGTTGATCCGGCACTCTAATAAGATCTTCTCCTGTGATAAGTCTACTCAAGTAACTAGCAATTGTCCCCGGTATATGAATTATCTTATAATCAAATTCATGCAACTATAACATCCACCTCGCAAGTCTTCCTATTAGTTGTGGTTTAGTTACCAAATAGATCAAAGCCTGGTGATCAACATGGAATACAACCTTATTACCAAGTAGGTAATGTCTGAACTTATGTAAAGCATATACCATTCTCAAAGCTTCTCTTTCAGTGACTGCATAATTCTTTTCAGCCTTTGTCAACACTCTGTTGGCATAATAAACAGGTCGAAACCATTTTTTATGCTTGTTTTGCATTAATACAGCTCCAATTGCCACATCAAAGGCATCTACAAACACATGAAAGGGTAAATCCCAATCTGGAGGTTGTAGGATAGGAGCTACTACTAACATCTTCTTTAAAACATCTTATTGCTACTCCAATCCCCATATGTATTTTACTCCCTCTCTTGTCAATTTGGTGAGTGGCATACATACATGTGAGAGATACCTCGAAAATCTCCTATGCCATTTGATTTGGCCAATAAATCTAGACAATGCTTTGACATTCTTAGGAAACAAAGCTTTCTGTATGATGGATACCTTCCTTGGATCAATAGCCATTCCATCCTTAGATATAATGTGCCCCAATAACACACCTCTTTCCACATCAAAAGCACATTTACTTGGATTCAAACTCAACTGAGCCATTCGACATTTTTCAAAACATAATCTGAGATGATCCAAATGATCTAATCTCTTAACCAAACTATAAGGTCCTCTAGGAATACTCTCATGAAAGAAATATGGTAATCTGCAAACACCTCTTGAATCCACTTTTGGAAAATTGGTGGATCATTCTTCAAACCAAAAGTCTTTACATTGCTTGCAAAAACTCTTTGTGACAAATGTAGTTTTAACTTTATCCTCGTGAGCCATTCTTATTTGATTGTAACCATTGAATCCATCCAAAAAGCTATAAAACTCATGGCCTACCACAACATCCAACATGGTATCACAAAAAGGTAAAGGGAATGGATTAGTAATAGTTGCTACATTCAGCTTCCTGTACTCCACACATATTCTTAGCTTGCCATTTTTTTTTGGAACTATAACAATAGGTGACAACCAAGTGACTCTATCCAAAGGATATCAAACCCAACTTTGAGAAGTTTATCCAACTCTTCTTTAACTTGCTTAGCATAATTAGGATTCATTCTATATCTTTGCTGAACAATTAGGACTGCATCTTTTTTAAGATTTATCTTATGTTGACAAAAAGAAGGATCAACTCCCTTCATATCTGTATAATGCCATGCAAAGATGTCTTTGAACTCCAGTAATCACTCCCTCAATTTCCCTTTGAAAGGGTCTTTCAATTCAGTGCTGACACAAACCCTCTTTGGGTCTTCCTTATCACCAAGATTCATGTCTTCAAGCTCATCTTCTTTCACTCTAGCACTCTTGCTCATATGTTCCTCAAAGGTCTTCTCTGCTTGGATCACTTCTTGAATATGCATTTTCAGACCTCCTTCCACTATTTCTTCATTAGCGTCAGAGTCATCTGACTTCTTTTGGTCGACATCCGCCTTTTGGTCAGAATTTCCTGGCTTATTGCTCTGCATAGTGTTATGGCTAAAATTGTCTAAGGAAAAAGGCATTAATATGTATGTGTGTTTGTATATGTGGCAATAGTATAATTAAATATGGTGTGCATAGGGCCCAAGGTTGAGGTGGCAGGGCATGACCATGTGCCACCCTTCCATGTAAGAGGACCCATAAGGTGTGTTGTACATAATCCATGATAGTAATATTACAAAATGCAAGGTGGCATGGCTCCTCCATGGCCACCCCTCCACCTAGGATGCATTAAGTGAGATATGGCTCAAAGTCCATGGGAGAAGCAATATAAAATGGGTGGAGATGGCTATTATATTGAGTTATTCCCTCCATATGAGATAGGCCCATGTGGGGGAGGTATAGAAGGACCAAGAGAGCTAGTTAAATAATGGGAAAAGTAGGATGAGGTGGCAAGATTCCTTGTGCCAACCCTCCACTTGTCCTCCTAGAGGTTTGAACATATTATAAAATTGGAAAGAGACCAAGGGAGTATCATAGACTTGAGATGTGGGGCTTGATTTATGTGGAAAATTGAGGCAAAGTGTTGTCACACACAATTGAGAGTGCGTACCCACCTAGCCCACATGGGAGACTTTTCCACACACACCATGCATGTGGGAGGATACATTAATGTGGAGAGACCCCCTCTTTTGGCTATAAAAGGAAGGGGCTATTCCTTGATGAAACACGCTCATTCTTGTAAAGCCACCTAGCTAGTATTTTGATATTTCCCTCTCATCCCTTCTTTCCAATAAAGTATGGTTCACTTCCCTTGATGTCTACATCTCAACATTCCTCTTCCTATCATGAACATGCTTCTCTTCCCCCTCTCCCTTTCCCCTTGTGTCATAGTCTCCCTTTTCCTTCCCTCCACTTCTAATTCCTTGTTCACCCCTATGACATCCCTTCGCCCTCGTGATCTCCTTTTCTCTATGGCCCTTGAGCGTAGCCATACTTAGTCTCTAGCCTCCGATCTCGATAACTTTTCCGGCTAAAAATAGTAAGAACTATATCTGAATCAATCTTATCATTTGTGTATTTCTATAAAATGCCTACCACATCTACTTCAAGCAATGGTACCAATTAAGGGTTTCTCCTTAGAAAATAATCCTCTTCGTCCTCTTCTAACTCTGCTACCATATTAACTCCCTCTGCCTCTATGGGTTGCATGTGTCTAGGAAGAGTTCTCTTTGGGGTCAGACTTATCTTATACTTTTTCTTTCCCTTCCTGACAATAATACTTTTAGCTCCCCAATCCTACTTAGCTTTTGCAGCACAAAGCTAAGGCTTTGCCTAATAGCATCGAGTATGAACTTTCTTTTTCCTCCATTCTTAGTACCACAAAACTTATAGTAAATGTCAGTCCCCATATACTGATTTGATGACCTCTCACTATACCCAATGGTTGGATTCTCCTCTGATCATCCATCCTGAACTGAAAAGGTGCTGGGACCACTTCATTCTCACAAAAGTGCTTATACAAATCTTTTGATAGTATATTAACATCAGATCCCCCATCAATGAGTACTTCTGGAATTATTTGTCTTTTGTATTCCACATCCATTGTAGGCACTTTATAATCAACATCCTCCACCATAGATGTATAGCTTTCCACATCTTCTTCATCTTCCATTCTTACTCCCACTTCAGCTATAGAAGTTTGTTCCTTATGGAAATTCTGGCACAAGTATTCTTTAAAAGCAGGTACCAGGTTGAGCAATTGGTCAAGTGTTATGTGGATCTTTGAGTGTAACAATTCTCTGAGAAACTCCTCTTGACCTCCATTATTTTTTGGCTTTACTTTAGATTCTTGTACTTCCTCCTTGCTCAGCAACTCTTGCTCCCTTTTAGGTGCATCCTTTTCTTCTTTCTTACCTTTAGCTTTCTCTTTACTGGTTTCGATTGTATTCAGGTTACTATCTAAACCAATCCTGCTAGGTGTAAAATCTTCCTTCTTTATTGTGTCACTCTTAGCAGCATCTTCTTGAAACTGGACTTGTTGTTTCTTTCTTTGTTTGATTTCTACCATTCTAGCATTGCTCTTATCAGTATCATTATCTTCCTTCATCCGATCTACATCTCATTGCTCTTGGGCTTTGTTCTAACTATTCTCCCTTGATGGTCGGAACTGTGTCAGAGATCCTTGTTTCCTCACTTCATTTGCTTTGTATATATCCTTTAAGGCTACATCCCTGACTCCTTGCTATTCCTCCCAATCCACCAATTGTTTCAAATCAAATGCCAATGGATGTTTTGCTTGAACTTGAGCCTTATCTCCCGTTCTTGTGAGTACTAACGCATCGATATTTGGCTGAACCATGGACACCTCAACTTCCTTCTAACACCACTACTACACACGGATCCTATTACGACGTTTACACATCGACGTTTAGTGCCCGTGTGGCATTAATCATCGGTATGAAAAGCAGGTTTTGAAAAGCGTCACTATATAGCGACACTTGCTAAAAGTCACTATATAGCCACTTTTGTAAAGGTCGCTATATAGCGACTTTTAAGTGTCGCTATATAGCGACACTGATATACTTTTTTATAGCGACGTTTTCCAGAGAGGTTTTTTTTTCCATATAGGCCTTAAAAGTTAGTTTTTTCCAATGACAATTTTTTTAAATTTTCGTACATGTTTGATCTCATAGAGAATAAAAATATGAGAGCATGTACATCAAGCCTTTGAAGCTCATATATTCATGTCCAAGTTTGAGATGAAAAAAATCAATTAAGAGCATTTACATCAACTGTTTCATCTTGAGCCAAGTCTAAGGCACCAAACAAGTCTATCTCCAACTCTATACCAAGTTGATCTCCTATATCATCATCGTACTCTAGCATCATATGTTCACCTAAAAGTATTTGATCATCTTCTTCAATAAAGTGTGGTGATTCTTGATGATCGTTGTCTTCTTCCTCAATATCATGATCTCCATCTTCCTCCCATGTGATGTCATTATGTGCATCTTCCTCTTGGCTCATATGATGATCTACATCTTCTTCGCTAGATTCATCAATTATATATATGAAATTATATATATGAAATTATGCTCAAGTACATGTATCAATGGATCTTTAAAAATGAAAGCTTTGATTAATTAAATCATTAGTATGCACCTGCTCATAGTGCTTGGGAAGAACAAAAGTATCACTTTCATTAGTCCAATGTTTGGTGGAGTCTATTGCAAAGAAACCGCTACTATCTTTTCTCATTGTCGGGACCGTTGTAAATAGTTCTAAACCATTTTACATCAAGAATGAAAATACTAAATCATCCGAAATCAACTTCATAGATGTCGCATATGGTTCCACAATAATCCAACTGTAAGGAGAGAAGACTGGTATCCGAAGCACTTGCTCGGCTATCTTGTGTGAAGTTAGCCATGACTCCACAATCATACGTGACTCGCTTTGAATCGATGCATTCCACGTGAAAATGTCGTCCAT
This sequence comes from Dipteris shenzhenensis, assembly GCF_047967505.1. Taxonomy (NCBI): domain Eukaryota; kingdom Viridiplantae; phylum Streptophyta; class Polypodiopsida; order Gleicheniales; family Dipteridaceae; genus Dipteris; species Dipteris shenzhenensis. The sequence goes on from NC_141623.1 coordinate 23,671,674, forward strand.
ATGACCATAATGCACTGTACTTTTTGTACTATAAAAGAGCATCATTAAAACAATGAAGATGCATCTATTTTATAGCGTATATTGCCACAAATAATTACTTAATTACATCAAGAGGTAAGAAACTTACATGCACCATACATCCAGATGATAACTCTCACTCGCGCTCGTTTATTGTTTCTCCATCACATTCAGCTTTACATAGAGCTAGTTGTAGCCAATCAAGTGATATGTGAGTAGGGAGAAGAGCTAGATCCCCTGGATATGGTTGTGATCGCATGTACATTACTCTGAATCTTGTCCTTGCATTTATTCTTTCTGCTTTGGCCACTTCATATCTCTCAATCCACTTCTGCATCTCAGGGCTACTGAGGATACAAAACTTGTTGAATTTCTCCATTTGCTTTTTGCTCATCTTTCTTTCAATCCCTTTTCCTTGGGGAACCTTGCCAATGATGCGATCATCATCCTTGTTATGCCAAGCTTGCACCATATCGGGATCCGTGGATGCAAGAAAGTCTGGGGCCACAAATGAGACATCCTATTCATAGCACGCAAGTCTTCTCGCACTCCTCTCGAGTCTTTGGGACCAACCAAGTGTGCCCAAATAGTAGCCCCCACATTCTTGAAGATATGCATGGGATCCAAGAGATGATTGATTTGTAATTGACCCCAATAAGGAAGCTCATGAAAGATCGATAGCCTCTTCATACCAGGAGGAGGTTCCTCTCCATTCACCCTCCAAGCTTGAATCCAGTCGCTTGCCTTCAAATATGATGGTGGTGGATCTAGCTGACCTCCCCGTGCGAGATGGTCGAGCAGAAGGTATCGAGCATGACCTTCATAAACATTTTTCCTCATATGTTTGGAGTAGCGTGCAAGTGACTTCAGAGCCGGTCCACAAACAGGACAAGCATGGTACCCACATGTAACAAGTCCTGCACGCGTGCATGAATGTGTTAGTACAAGACATGCATGCGAAAGAGAGTCATAAAAGCATAATCCTCATTATACATGTAAAGACACAACCACGTACCTGCACACTCCATATCCTGGGTAGTCATGCATGGTACACATCAAGATACCCCTGACCAAAATATCATTGGTATGTCTAGGAGCTCTGGAAATATTAAAGACCTGCACTCCTCTCCATAATATCTGTAACTCCTCTATCAAAGGTGCCATGTACACGTCCATATTTTTTGCCTTGTACTTTCTTGGCACAAGTAGTGCAAGCATGAGGTGTCCCTTTTTTATTGTTAGCCATGGTGGGATATTGTAATTCACCACGACTATGGGCCATGTCGACCAAGATGTCGAGCATAACCCGAAAGGATTCACACCGTCCATGGCGAGCCCAAGATGTAAGTTGTGTGGCTCCCTCGCAAAGTCCGGCCACTGATTATCTATGTGCTTCTAAGCTACACAATCTGTGAGAATCCTCAATGTGTCATTAGTGGACCGATGAGATGCATGCCATGTCATCAACTCCGCTATGGATTTGCATCGGAACATGTGTTGTATTCTTGCAATGATGGGAAAGTGTCTCAAGACCTTTACCAGTATCCCCTCACCTTGCAAGTCATCTCTATATCATTGTTCCCCACACTTTGGACAACTAGCCAAATCTCCATGCTCACGACGAAAGAGAATACAATCATTACGGCAAGCATGGATGGTATCATAATCCATACCCACCGTTGTTAGCATCTTTTTTGCTTCATCTCTTGATGCGGGCATGGTATTTAGTGCAAGCAACATCTTCTAGAGCAACCTATGACAATTCAAACATACATAGGCTTCGAACAATGATGATTAAGTATACACTATCCAAATGATGATTCTCAAAACAAACATGATGATTCTCAAAACAAACAATATCCAAATAATGAGTCAAATTAATGCAAGAGCTAACCTCATTAAGGCCGTGGCACTTGTATCCGACCACCCATACTTTACTTGCAGATTCAAGATTGAGAGACAAGCACGTAGTTTAGACATCCTAGCACCCTCGTACAATTGTGTTGATTGCAACTCTCGCATTTTGACCTCAGACTCTGACATCATGTGTACATGGGATGTAGTGCCCCTAAAAATGGAATCCATCATGTCGACCATACCCTCGTCATTATCCGAGAGACTATAGTCTTGCTCAAAGTGAGAAGGTATATGTGCACCCTCGTTACCCTCCTCGTCTTGTTTTAAGATTTCGTGTAAATATAAGATCTTGTATTTCCTGGTATCCAATAAGACTGTGAACTTAAATAGCTTTGACTTACCGATGGTCCATCAACACATGCAACACCAACGGTGGGTACTGGTTCGGGCTCCTCCCCATACATCTGCAAGTGGTGCATGATAATACGACATTGATGTCGTACTTCTCGCTTGCAATGAGTGCAATGATAGTATTACCTCTCCATAAGCCACTTCGTGCTCTCGGGCATTAGTGCATCATCGGACGAGCTTCCACTCGTTCCTTCCATCTACACTTATAAAATCACAACATAAGTTGCAAGAAAATATATTAGCAGTTATAAAATAGCATCTATGAGCTTCCCTTCATGCTAGAACAAAAAGTGACTTAAAGCGTCGCTATATAGCGACATTTTGCTCTATTCTGTCGCTATATAGCGATGCTTTTAATTAAAAATGTTGCTATATAGCGACGAAAAAGCGTCGCTATATAGCGACACTGTGAGTTAAAACCCGAGACTCCCATTGCGTGGCGCTTTCTTTAGCAATCTTCATAATCTCTCAAGTAACCAAGGCAATCTCTCCTCCCACCTATTTTTGATGACCTCCCACCTATTTCCGACAACCTCCCACTCTATTCTCCACTCCTCACCCTTCTCCTAGCTCTTGTACTCCCTCTCTACCCTTTTCCCTCTTTGGTTTCTTGAAAGGAAGTTCTTTAAGAGGTGAGTTTGTTTCAACAATGTAGGTTATTTGTTTGTTAGCTTTAGTTTTGTGAGTGCTTCTCCTTGTATTACTAAACCTGTAAACTAGTTTTCATGCTTGTTTTCAAAGGATTGAAACAAAAAAAGAGATTTCAAGAAAGAAAGAAGACTCACCTCTTTTTTGTATTTCTCTTCCTTCTCTTTCTCCTTGTCTCCTCAATCTCCTCCTTTCAAGAAGTTACTTTTGTAATCTCCTCCTTCCTCTAACATCTTATTTGAAAAATGGTATGTTTCCTCTCTTTTGTAGGGCCAGTCCACAACACCGAGCGGGACATAATATTTCAGATAAGTGCTTCCTCTTTTTTCCATTTATTATTTTTGTTATTTGCATTGGCCTACAGTGATGGGCGTAGAAACCCTCTCTTCCCCTCAATCTCTTTCCTTCTTCTCTCCTTCAATCTCTTTCCTCCTCTTTTTCTCTCTTCTTCTCTCTTTCTTTCCCTCTTTTTCCCTCTTTCCTTTCCCTCTTCTTCTCTCTTTCCCCCTTCTTTTATGCTCATGCATAAACATAAGCATGAGCATATGTCTCCTTTTCTTATGCTCATGCTTATGATTAAGCATAAGCATAAGCATATGCTCATGCTTATGCTTTTCCAATCACTCTTTTCCCTCTTTTCCTTTCCCTCTTCTTCTCTCTTCTCCTCTTTTTTCGTCTTTTTTCCTCTTTCTTTTCCCTCTTCTTCTCTCTTTCCCCCTTCTCTTATGCTCATGCATAAACATAAGCATGAGCATATGTCTCCTTTTCTTATGCTCATGCTTGTGCTTAAGCATAAACATAAGCATATGCTCATGCTTATGCTTTTCCAATCTCTCTTTTCCCTCTTTTCCTTTCCCTCTTCTTCTCTCTTCTCCTCTTTTTCCCTCTTTTTCCCTCTTTCCTTTCCCTCTTCTTCTCTCTTTCCCCCTTCTCTTATGCTCATGCATGAACATAAGCATGAGCATATATCTCCTTTTCTTATGCTCATACTTATGCTTATGCATAAGCATAAGCATATGCTCATGCTTATGCTTTTCCAATCTCTCTTTTCCCTCTTTTCCTTTCCCTCTTCTTCTCTCTTCTTCTTTTTTTCCCTCTTTCCTTTCCCTCTTCTTCTCTCTTTCCCCCTTCTCTTATGCTCATGCATAAACATAAGCATGAGCATATGTCTCCTTTTCTTATGCTCATGCTTATGCTTAAGCATATGCTCATGCTTATGCTTTTCCAATCTCTCTTTTCCCTCTTTTTCTTTCCCTCTTCTTCTCTCTTCTCCTCTTTTTCCCTCTTTTTCCCTCTTCTTGTCTCTTTCCCCCTTCTCTTATGCTCATGCATAAACATAAGCATGAGCATATGTCTCCTTTTCTTATGCTCATGCTTATGCTTAAGCATAAGCATCAGCATATGCTCATGCTTATGCTTTTCCAATCTCTCTTTTCCCTCTTTTCCTTTCCCTCTTCTTCTCTCTTCTCCTCTTTTTCCCCTTTCCTTTCCCTCTTCTTCTCTCTTTTCCCCTTCTCTTATGCTCATGCATAAACATAAGCATGAGCATAAGCATGAGCATATAAAGAGAAGGAGACATATGCTCATGCTTATGCTTATGCATGAGCATAAGAGAAGTAGACATATGCTCATGCATAAGCATGAGCATATGTCTCTTTTTTCCTCTTTTCTCTTTCCCTCTTCTTCTCTCTTTCTCTCCCTCTTTCCTCTTTTCCAATCTCTCTCCTCCTCTTTTCCCCTCTTTTCCCTGTTTCCTTTCCCTCTTATTCTCTCTTTCCCCCTTCTCTTATTCTCATGCATAAGCATAAGCATGAGCATATGCTTATGCTTATGCTTATAAGCATGAGGATAAGAGAAGGAGACATATGCTCATGCTTATGCTTATGCATGAGCATAAGAGAAGTAGACATATGCTCATGCATAAGCATGAGCATATGTCTCTTTTTTCCTCTTTTCTCTTTCCCTCTTCTTCTCTCTTTCTCTCCCTCTTTCCTCTTTTCCAATCTCTCTTTCCTTTTCCTCTTCTTCTCTCTTTCTTTCCCTCTTTTCCCCTCTTTCCTTTCCCTCTTCTTCTCTCTTTCACCCTTCTCTTATGCTCATGCATAAACATAAGCATGAGCATATGTCTCCTTTTCTTATGCTCATGCTTATGCTTAAGCATATGCTCATGCTTATGCTTTTCCAATCTCTCTTTTCCCTCTTTTCCTTTTCCTCTTCTTCTCTCTTCTCCTCTTTTCCCCCTCTTTTCTCTCCCACTTCCTCTTTTCCCTCTTCTTCCTCTCCTCTCCCTCTTCTTCCTCTTTCCTTTCCCTCTTTGCTTTCCCTCTTCTTCCTCTTCTCCCACTTCCTCTTCTTCCTCTTCTCATTTCCCTCTTCTCTCCCTCTTCTTCAGATTCCTCTTCCTCTTCTTCCTCCTTCTCTCCCTCTTCTTCCTCTTTCCTTTCCCTCTTTCCTTTCCCTCTTCTCTCCCTCTTCTTCAGATTCCTCCTCTTCTTCCTCCTCTCCCTCTTCTTCCTCTTCCTTTCCCTCTTTCCTTTCCCTCTTCTTTCCCCCTTCTCTTATTCTCTCTTTCCCTCTTCTCTTTCCCTCTTTCCTTTCCCTCTTCTTCCTCTTCTCCTCTTTTCCCCCTCTTTTCTCTCCCACTTCCTCTTTTCCCTCTTCTTCCTCTTCTCTCCCTCTTCTTCCTCTTTCCTTTCCCTCTTCTTCCTCTTCTCCCAGTTCCTCTTCTTCCTCTTCTCGCTCTTCTTGTCCACTTTCTCTTTTCCCTCTTCTCCCTCTTCTTCCTCTTTCCTTTCCCTCTTTCCTTTCCCTCTTCTTCCTCTTCTCGTCCACTTCCTCTTCCTCTTCCTCTTCCTCTTCCTCTTCTTCCTCCTTCTCTCCCTCTTCTTCCTCTTCCTTTCCCTCTTCTTTCCCCCTTCTCTTATTCTCTCTTTCCCCCTTCTCTTTCCCTCTTTCCTTTCCCTCTTCTTCCTCTTCTCCTCTTTTCTCTCCCACTTCCTCTTTTCCCTCTTCTTCCTCTTCTCTCCCTCTTCTTCCTCTTTTCTTTCCCTCTTTCCTTTCCCTCTTCTTCCTCTTCTCCCACTTCCTCTTCTTCCTCTTCTTGTCCACTTCCTCTTTTCCCTCTTCTCCCTCTTCTTCCTCTTTCCTTTCCCTCTTTCCTTTCCCTCTTCTTCCTCTTCTCGTCCACTTCCTCTTTTCCCTCTTCTTTCTCTTCTCGTCCACTTCCTCTTTTCCCTCTTCTTCCTCTTCTTTCCCTCTTTCCTTTCCCTCTTCTTTCTCATTCCTGTCTCGTTTGTGGCCCAAGTGCATGCTTCAGGAAAAGTTGTCCTCCCGAAAGCAACGTGGATCCTCTCTACGAGGGAGGAGGCAGCGATCAAGGTAGACATTGCCTCTTTTCAAACACCGACAGGGTACATGCGTTGCTTGAAAGGAGCATTTTCAAAGGACAATAAGCTTAGTGGCCTCAAGTCCCATGATTGGCACAAGGTCTTACAGGTATTCTAAGTAGAATTAGTGTACCGATAATAGTGATGCATTAGCGTAATTATTATTATGTTATATTGTTGACATGATTTTATTGTTGCTTTGATAGTTCATCCTTCCAATTACAATAAAAGGGTGCTTACAAGAAGATGTTAGAAATGCTATATTCAAGATCTGTGGTATTGTGAGGTATGCTTACTATCAATTCGCATTATGTATTTTCTTCATGGACATGTGAAATAGGTGGATATCTCAAATATCTTACATATGCATGGACATGTGAAATAGGTGGATATCTTAAAAAGAGATCTCTATATCGAGCATCGAGAAGGCTAGGGTGGAATCCATCGAAGCCGTATGCTTGCTTGAGAAGCACTTTCCCTCAAGCATTATGACAACTCAAGTCCACTTGCTTGTGCACATAGTTGATGAGGTGGCTATAGCAGGTACCGTTCATAATCGATGGATGTTTTTTCTCGAGCGGTTTATGAAAACTTTAAAGGGGTTTGTAAGACAAAGAGCAAGACCAGAAGCAAGCATGGCAGAGGGATGGCTTGTGCAAGAGTCATTAGTATATATCACAGAGTTTCTTGCATCCACGGATCCTGATATGCCGCAAGCTTGGCACAACAAGGATGATGATCGCATCATTGGCGAGGTCCCCCAAGGAAAAGGGATTGAAAGAAAGATGAGCGAAGAGCAAATGGAGAAATTCAATAAGTTTTGTATCCTCAATAGCCCTGAGATGCAGAAGTGGATTGAGAGATATGAAGTGGCCAAAGCAGAAAGAATAAATGCAAGGACGAGATTCAGAGTAATGTACAGGCGATCACAACCATATCCACGAGATCTGGCTCTTCTCCCTACTCACATGTCACTTGATTGGCTACAACTAGCTATACGTAAAGCCGAACGTGATGGAGAGACAATAAACGAGCGCGAGCGGGAGTTATCATCTGGATGTATGGTGCATGTAAGTTTCTTATCTCTTGATGTAATTAAGTAATTATTTGTGGCAATATATGCTATAAAATAGGTGCATCTTCATTGTTTTAATGATGCTCTTTTATAGTACAAAAAGTACAGTGCATTATGGTCATATGGACGACATTTTCACGTAGAACGCATCGATTCAAAGAGAGTCACGTATGATTGTGGAGTCATGGCTAACTTCACACAAGATAGCCAAGCAAGTGCTTCGGATACCAATCTTCTCTCCTCACAGTTGGATTATTGTGGAACCATACGCGACATCTATGAAATTGATTTCAGACGATTTACTATTTTCATTCTTGATGTAAAATGGTTTAGAACTACTTACAACGGTCCCCATGCGACTGTGAGAAAAGATAGTAGCGGTCTCTTTGCAATAGACTCCACCAAACATTGGACGGATGAAAGTGATACTTTTGTTCTTCCCGAGCACTGTGAGCAGGTGCATACTAATGATTTAATTAGTCGAAGCTTTCGTTTTTTAAGTCCATTGATATATATATAATTGACGACATTTGGCACGTGATTTTTCATCTTCAATATAGGTGGTTTTTCATCCGGATCGTTCTGATCCAAGATGGTGGTACGTGATCCAAGTTGCACCACGAAGTAAGCAGATTTTTGAAGATCGAGATGTGGATATGGAGATGCCACTACCAATGCCGGATCCAATTGATGAATCTAGCGAAGAAGATGTAGATCACCATATGAGGCAAGAGGAAGATGCGCATAATGACATCGCACGGGAGGAGGATGGAGATCACGATATTGACGAGGAAGACAACAATCGTCAAGATCAATCACCACACTTAAGCTTAATTGAAGAAGATGATCAAATACTTTTAGGTGAACGTACGATGCTAGAGTACGATGATGATATAGGAGATCAACTCGGTATAGAGTTGGAGATAGACTTGCTTGGCGCCTTAGACTTGGCTCAAGATGAAACAGTTGATGTAAATGCTCTTATTTAATTTGATTTTTCTCATCTCAAACTTGGACATGAATATATGAGCTTCAAAGGCTTGATGTACATGCTCTCATTTTTTAATTCTCTATGAGCTCAAACATGTATGAAAATTTAAAAAATTTTGTCATTGGAAGAAAATAATTTTTAAGGCTTTTAAAAAAAAAAAAACCTCTCTGTAAAACGTCGCTATAATATATTGTCTTAGTGTCGCTATATAGCGACCTTTATATAGCGACTTTTACTAACGTCGCTATATAGCGACGCTTAGTAAAAGTCACTATATAGCGATGATTTACGACACCCGATTTTTATACCGACGATTAACGCTAAGCGGGCGCTAATCGTCGGTACGTAAACGTCGCAATAGGATGCGTGTGTAGTAGTGTATCCACATTCTATAATTCAATTCTTACAGCCAACCGCATTTTAATTACAATTCCAAATAAAATACTACAACTCCAAAACGCAATAAAATTGAAAGCTCAAAAAGTGCTTGTATATACATATAGTACGAAGCTAAGCCACGTCATGTGGCTTCAAGTACAAAAAATAAGAGGAGTCTATATACAAGAGGCACGAAGCCAAGCCAGTGGCTTTAAGTACAAAAAAGAGTAGCTAGCATTACTTATATGACTAATCTATGTTCTCTAGGTCCTCGCTCCCTTCCACGCTCCCTTCTGCGCCTCCTTCCTCCTCTTCCTCATTGTCTTGTGCACGGGCCTGTAAACAAGGGACAACATATATCAATGTATGAAAAATCAAATCTTTACTTATAATTTTGGCATTATTTAATTACTTTCAAATACCTGGGGGGCCGCTCCAGTAGCTCGAGTATACTGCTCCTTAGTAATCAACCCGTCATCATAGAAGTGCCTCCATGTATCTCCTCTGTGATGGTGGCGATGGTAGGCTGTCTCCACTGGAGTAGGGTATCTGCCCACGATCTCAAGCTGCATGACCGCGACACACTTTGTGGAGGGATTAGTACAAAGAAACAACCAACCTCCTAATAAACTACATAAGCAATATAATTTGAGATCGATACTTACAAATTGGGCCTCCCATGATTCAACACCCCCTGCTCCAAAATGCGTGCTTCCATATTCCTCCATCTGGATCCTCCGTGCCTCCACGTGCTATAGACTGGGGTCCTCCCTCGCTGACTTCATTGCCTTCTTCCACTCACGCTTGTGAGTGGTGTGGGGCGGACCCCTTGGAGGTTGACCTGCCTCGCAAGCTCCACTAGTGCCTGCCTCTTAAGCGAAGATCTTTTATTGCTAAGTATCGTAACAATCTTTGACTTCCCCCATTTATCTGTGAACTGGCGATTGGGGGGGTTAGGATACCTAGAGCGAACAGTAGCGAGGGTCTCATCAGCCAACCTCTTTGGGTGGTCTTTATAGTGGATAAAGCAATCTCTGTAATTGTTAGCAATTACAGAGCGCATGAAGGCCATGATGTCCTTCCCCCGCGCATCCATCAAGATGCCTCCTGTCTGAGTGATGTCATAATAAATCATACCATCACCCAGAGGCACGTCTAAATCATCTAAATCATCCTCCTCCTCACCGCCACATGGCCCAAAGCACTGTACCATGCATCCGCCATCGCTCTCCCTGCTACTACGCCTGCTACCCTGTCGTGTCGAGCTTGTACGCTGGCCACTCGTAGCTGGGGACTACACGGGACTACGCTGACCACTCGTAGCTTGGAGAACCGAGTCTCGACAGCTGGGGAGTACGTCGACGGCTCACCGAGATAGAAGGACCTCCTGATGGCATGGGGGAAGGGGCATAAGACGGGATGGTAGAAGGGACATAAGACGGCATGGGGGAAGGGGCATAAGACGGTACGGGGGAAGGGGCATAAGAAGGGGCATAAGACGACTGTGCTGGCTCCGCTGGGGTGACCTCAGGCGGTGTGGGGTGGCTCGGAGTCTGTAGTGCTGACTCCTGGGGAGTGTTAAGGATACCCGTCATATACCCGTATAACTCCGCAGGACTAGGAGGGTGCCCTAAAAGATTATATAAGTCCTTCCAAATCGATTCCCGCAGATCAGGTGAGCTAGAAGCGCTTCCTGGCCACATGTTGAACTGGAAAAAAGGAAACAAATCTATTACTGATGAGCTGAGAAGAAAGCGGAAGAAAAAAAGAGGCTCTGTCAGAGCGCGGGAATTTCATGAACAAGGATATTCAATATCTCAGGTTGTTGACGCATTTGAAAGATATGTTTTTCCAAGAAAAAATAAGAATATCGTATACCAATTGAACTAAGTTCTCATTCCTTTGGATTTTAAAGTGATATATAAGAGTTTAATGACATTTTGTATGTCTATTTGAAACTTTTTAGAGATATATGGAGCCTCAAGCAACTACTCCTTGTATTGACGAGTCTCCACGTAATCCAATTTCAGAGAAGGTATGTTTATATTAATACCTTGAATGGTTCTCTACTTTTAGTAAAAAATTATACTTTTTCGTGTAATTTATGTGACATCTTACTTGGATTATTCAATTTATTGGCAATCTATTGGAAATTCAGTTTCTATTGGAGGAGAATTTTATGGACAAGGATGTCCAACATCTGAGGTTGTTGAAGCATTTCCAATAAAAGATATGTTTTTACTTTTATAAAGAATATAAAATGTTTTCTTTAATAAAATCATATGTTCTTTTGTGAAGATAGATAAGTTCATGGCGAAGAGATTCGAAGGGTTTGAGTATTATCACTCTGATCAGGTGTGTAAGTTTCAATTATGAGTTTTCTTCTATTATGAAAAAGTATTATTAACCATTCAGTTATTCATAATTCATCTATCTTAAATATTTTATATCAGGATTCTTATGGTGAAGCGAATGCTGATATGAATGAGATGACATTTTCTAAGATGCTTCATGGTGACATCACTACAAATGAAGATAAGGTATGAATTGCCTTTATCTTTTAGATATGCTTATGATTGAAGCTATTTTCTTTGATTCAATTGTGATCAGCGTCTTCTTTTTAGACAAGTTTTAATTTAATTTTGTCATATTTTTAGGATCCAATGTCGAATGTGATTCATTCTACGAATGAAATATCTAGAAAAAGTGAACGAAAGAGAAAGGTAAAAGTGTTCATTTATACAATACCCTTTAAAAGTAAGGCAAGTACTTTGTATGCTTGTATTCTTTACATAATTCTTTCGAATGGCATTAACACTACTTGTTATTTATCATTCATAGGTGAGTGAAAAAATGAGAGATCACTTAGAACAGAAGACCGTGCAAAGAAGTGATAAATCCCAAGGAAAGAGATGCAAGGTATTCTTATATTTAGAATTTATTTTCTATGATTTGAAGTCTTTATACCTTGATTTTAATCTCAAATTTTTATTTGAATTAGAACTTAAAAGATATTCAAGGTACAGACATGGAGGTGACTACGGTTTCAAGCGAGTATAAAAGAGTATGTAACAGCCTTTTACAGTAGGCTTGATTATTTAAATCATTTGCTTCGATTTTGTTAATATATTGTCACTTGTTTTGTTATTATGCCCTCAGGTGGATGACATTTCAAAGGAAAATATGGAGACGATACTTTTGAAATACATGGGAGTCCACACAATTCATGATATGTACTTTTCCTTAAAAAGTACATATGTGAAGCTTAAAAAGATGGAGAGTAGCTTCAAACAGTACTCTACAGACATCAAGAAACTAGCCAATAACATTATGATAAGGGACATTGTGCATTGGCTTATTGAAAGTCAAAAAGTTAGATTCAAGGAAAAATCTGATGTGCTTAGTTTAGAAGATATAGAGATTTTGATATGACATTTAGCTTGACTCAAATAAGTCTTCAAATTGTTATGTAGAACTCTTTTAGCTCTCTTTGGTTGTCTTATATTTCTTATAGTAGAAGTTTTTTGCTTTTTCTTTTGAATATTGTAATAACGAATGGACTTTTTACCTTCTTATTATTTGTAAAAATATTAAAGAGAACTCCATAATCTTTTTGATGGTTTTGTTGAATCTTAGTGTAGATAATGTGAGTTAAGGTAATAATAGTAACAATTGCTTATTGCTCTAGGTACTTTAAAAGCTCAAATTGCTACATATAAAAATGTGAAACATGAGTGCTTCATTTCTTAAATGATATAACTGAGACAAAATCACTTATTTCGTGTTCTCCCTATATAGGGAAATAGAAGATTCTCAATATTGTTTACTAGTTCATAACCAGGAAGTTTGCAAACTATGAAAAATGGGGCATTTCCTAGTTTATCTTACAAAGAAAAAGAGGATTCTCTATATCATTTACTAGACTATAATTAGGAAGTGTGCAAACTAGGGAAAATGGAACATTTCCTAGTTAGACTATGTAGGGAATTACCAATGAATTTCACTATCTAGGAAAATTTTCCTATATGGTGAAATTCTCTAATGATTCCCTGCATTGACTTGCATAGGGAATTTTTTGATTGATTCCCTAGATAAGGTAACTAGGAAGTGTTCCATTTTCTCTAGTTTGCACTCTTACTAGTTATGTTCATTTCAAACTAGTAAATGATATAGAGAATCCTCTTTTTTTCCTATATAGAGAACGTCTCAAAGTTCCTTGTGTGGGGGCCGGGAAAGACTCTCCTTCCATGGTCCCATTAACTCTTAGCTATGCCCTACCATCCTAGAGTTAGTGCGAAACGCTCCTTCTCATTCGTATCTCAGTGTTACCGCCATGTTTATTGAAAAACCTCCCGTGTCTAGTCTCCTATTCGATCGTTAGAGGCAATAAACCAGTCGTTTAATGGTTCCTTACTCAAATTTTTGAATGCTCCTTTGTTATTGCCTACAAGTTCAAGGGATGGGTCTCTCGTTAGCCATTGTTGGCTATGAGTATCGTGGGGTTTCTCTCCTATGTCTAGAAAATACTTAGCTATTACTTTAACATTCCAATGCATAATCCCTTGTATCTCTGCATGTCTTTCCTTTAAGTGACCAATACGTCTTTTTTAGTCCTCTCTTTAATCTTTCATCCTTTTCCGGGATCCTTTGGACAAACTGGGCCCCTAGGGGTACTCGTATGTCTCTAATCACTACCCATGGGATCATCAATACTGTCTAATGGTTCCACTCTATAGTCCATTGTATATCCAATATATTTGCCACTCCCTATCATAGTGCATGCCTTTATCTATGGTGGCTCCATTCATCTTTCAAGGGTTATCTACATTCATCACCCTCACCAAAGGTAATAATCTAATACCTCCCCCATTGCCCTTTCCTTATTGCTTCTAATTATCTCCATGGTTATTATGGCTATCAAATGCCATATCATGTACTCTACACAATTCCAAATGGCAACGATCTAATGCATATCTCATACAAGCTCCCCTTTGTGCATCTATCTCTCTCCAAGATTGCCAATATCATACACTATTGTACCATGCATCTATTTATTTACTTGGGGTATAGATCGACACATCCTTCAATGGGAGGATGTGTGTGTGTATGTTTGTGTGTGTGTGTGTGTGTGTGTGCATGTGTGCATGCGTGCGTGCATCTTGTGTGTTTGTTTGTGTTGCATCTTCCGAAGTGAGATTTTTTAGTCTTCAGTAGAGATATCCAAATTTGCATTTTTTGGGATATGGAGCAACCGGCACCTTCATGTTTGGACATTGATTATGAGTTGGAGCATCCTTTTTAAATTTCATTATCTTTTTTGGTGGCACTACTACTTTACTTAATAGTTTTTTGGTAGAACAAGGGATCACAATGGAGGATATTGTTTTTATGTCACCATCTTAGCAAGCATCATTACATCTCCATCGGCCTTACTCTAGAGCATCTTCAGTCTTTCTAGTAGGCTACCATAGTTAGTCTTCACTTGGTGTGATCCTACTACAGTTGCAAGTAGTTTTGAAGCATCTCTTCATAGACTATGTTCCTACCCTCTAGCCACTCCTGTAGTGACTTGCATTCCACTGATAAGTCTGCCTCAACTCAGCATAGGTTTACTATTTATTTCCCAAAGAACCTTGAGACCTCCTCTTGGTACTTTTAAATGAAGGAATAATTTGGGCTCTAGTACCTATGGAGGGATCCAATGGTTGGCCAAGAAGTTTAAGGCCTATGCTGCATGTAGCATATTCTCCCTTAACATCTGCCACTGACCCTCGGTGGCAGCCCAATCATGATGATTATTTTCTATAAGAAGGGGGTTTAAGGGGAATGGTTTCACATGGAGTAGGCTCTGCAAAGGTGAAGGAGGTGGAGGCAGAGTAATAGTGGCCAATGTCAAACCACCTTTCTATTGCTTAGCCTTTTGTGAAGGCTTAACGTCACCGTGTTCTGTCCAAACTTCCCTCTACTCTTGGGGAGTGACTTCTCCTTCTTGTTGCTCATGTGTCCCACTACCTTCTCTCCTTTGGCCGCTTCCATTTCCACATCCTTAGAGGTTCCCCTTCTAGCTATTCCCCTCCGGTTTATCCTACAACTCAAGACATTCCAAGGGTTGGTCAATATACAGACATCTTGACTATCTATCTTAATGACCATCTCTTCTATACCCCAATCATGGAGTACTTTTGCACTCTTCAGCCGAGGTTTTCCCAATAGGATTGGGTAGGCATGCTATTCCATTGCAATCACAATGAAACTAACTATATAATAAATGCCGCCTATAGAAATCACCACATCCTGCAGCATACCTTTGGGGTCAACTGATCATTAGTTGAACTTCAGCCTCTATGAGATTTCTTCAGAGATGATATTCACTGATGACCCTTCAGTTCCCTTGTAATTTTGGCTACCAACTCCATTTGTATTGGCATCTTTACTTGAAGTGTTGTGTCTTCAGTGCTTGTCACAAACACTCTCGACTGAGTGAAAACCTGAGCATCAACTGTATCTAGCAGCTCGGCTACAACTACTCAACATTCTTGATCCACTTCTTTCCTTTCCATATTATGCTTAAGGAACTTCAAATGTTTCACCAAAAAAGGACAATCTGAGAGCAAATGATTTTCTCCACAATAGAAGCACTTGATTTTAGATGGGTTAGTCTTCTCTTTACCATTCCTCTTCTACTCGGGATGCAATGGTTTGTTGCTCGGTGGTCAGATATCAGTCGTTAGAGACTTTTCCCTTAGTTCCCTTGTAATTTTGGCTGCCAACTCCTTTTTTGTTGACGTCTTTACTTGAAGCATTGTTCTTCAGTGCTTGTCACAAACCCTCTCGACCGATGATCACGTAAGCATCACTTGTATCTAGCAGCTTGGCTACAACTACTCAACATTCTCAATCCACTTCTTTCCTTTCCATATTATGCTTAAGGAACTTCAAATGTTTCACCCAAAAAGGACAATCTAAAAGTAGATGATTTTCTCCATAATGAAAGCACTTGATTTTAGATGGGTCGGTCCATTCCTCTCCGCTCGGGATGCAATGGTTTGTTGCTCAGTGGTTGGATATCAGTTGCCACTTGGTTTGCTGACACTTGGCAATTTTTACCATTGGACCAACAATATGATTCATCATAATTTGGTCCAAGTATTACAATACTTAGTCTTGCATTCATGTTCCACATGTCCACCTCTAGAACACTTGTTACTCCATTTCTCATTGTGATCTGGCTTGCCTCGAATGCCCAATTCTTTTAAGGCCTTCTTCATCTCGTTTTTTAGTTCTTCTTTGCTGGCATCTCCTTAGTGTCACCATCAGCATCTTTCTTCTTTACCTTATTTTTCAAGCATTCACTCTTCTCCAAAGCAATAACTCAGTTTAATAGTACCTCATAGGTTCTAGTTGGGTTGACTATCTTGGCTTGTGCAAATCTACCTGGGTATAACATGTGATTAACCAAGCTCGCATAGACTTGTCATCCGGAACCATGCTCAATTGATTGATGAGAGCTTGCATCCTAAGTGCAAAGTCTTGGATAGTCTCTCCCTTGTTCTACTTCAATTCACTAAGCTTTGTCCTCATATCTTCCTCATCTCCTGCTGAAACCTTTCCAAGAATGCTTCGGACATTGCATACCAATCAGAGAAAGACCTAATTGGGAGCTAATTGAACCACCTATGAGCATTTTTAATTAAGGTATATGGAAAATAATTCATATTTAATCTTCATTTGTTGTTGCACCATTGATATGACAGACACACAGAAAAGTGTGGAAATGATTGTAGGGATCTTCATCATCTGTGCCTTTAAAATTTTAAAACTTTACTTTGATGTTGGAGTTGGACTTAAACTTTTCTCCTCCAAAACTTGAGTAGGTAGGCCTTCCACTCAGAAGAAACAAATCACTAGCCTTCCATCTGTCATAGATGCCTTCATGAGTGTGGTGACAAAACATGAAGAGGGGAGAGGAGAAGAGTGGAGATGAGGAGAGAGGGCATAGCTAGAGAGCACACCACACATGACTAACTGTACACTAGAATCTAGTTGAAAATGTAGAATATATACAAACCCATTTAGGGTTAGGGTTAGGGCATCTAACCCTTTCCTTTATAGCACTCTATTGGGTTAGTGCTATCCACATATGATCACATGATGGTGCTATGCACGCATGATCACATGATGTTGAGCATGATCTCTCAACACCTTCCCTCAAGATCAACATCATGAAGTAGGCCTTCCCTCAAGATGATGATTCTGGGCAATCGAAGAAGGACTGAGCATTACATTCCATCACACCCCTTTAATGGGAATGTCCCTCTACGTCAAACCAAGATCTTGTCAGTGTTTCTCAAAAAGCTCTTAAACAAGTGGTTTGGTAAATATGTTTGCAACATTCTCTTTACTATCACAATGTTGCAGTGTGATGTCACCAAGTAACACTCTTTCTCTAATGAAGTGCTCTCTAACATCAATGTGCTTTGTCCCAGAGTGATATACTAGATTCTTGGCCAATTCTTGAGCCGATTGAGTATCATAGTATATTGTTGTTAACTTTGACTGATCAAAGTAATCTATTTTTGACAATAGTCTTCTAAGCCATATAACCTCACATGCACGTGTATTGAGTGCCCTATATTCTGCTTTAGTCAAAGACAAAGAAACAATTGGTTGTTTGTTTGACAACCATGATATAGCACCTTGACCAAGGAAAAATGCATATCCCTGTGTGGATCTCCTGGTCTCATGATCTCCACATAGTCACTGTCACAATATCCATGCAACCTTGGATGACTTCCTCTGTATTCTATTCTAAACTGTCTTGTACCTCTGATGGATCTCAAGACTCTTTTGGTTGCATTCTAGTGAGACTGTTTTGGATTTGCTATAAATTGTGCATAACAAATATCTAGCTGAGTGATAGTCAGATATATAAGAGATCTGATGAGTTGCTCGTAGTACCTGTCATTGACTATAGGCTTTTCCGAATCTTTAGTAAGTTTCAAACTCTATTCCATGGGAGTAGCTGCAATCTTGCAAGGAGACTGTCAACATACTTGAGCTGACCCATAAAGGTGCTGTGTGAATCTCTCCAGAACTCAATTCCAAGACAATAGTGCATAAGTCCAAGATCTTCCATGTCAAACTCTATAGATAAGTCTTGTTTCAACTTTTTGATGAAGCTATCCTTGCTTCCAGTCACAATCAGATCATCTACGTATAAAAGTGCAATAGTAATGTCTTCCCCTTGAACTTTGTAGTAGAGAGTATGATCTACATTGGACTTCATGTATCCTAGATCAGCAAAATACTTGTCAATTCTACTGTACCAACTTCTAGGTGCTTATTTTAAGCCATAGAGACTTTTCTTTAGACAGCAAACCTTATTCTCCTTTCCTAGTTCAACATAACCTGTTGGTTGTTGCATGTAGACTTCCTCTTTTAGGTAACCATTGAGAAAAGCATTCTTGACATCGAGCTGGTACACATTCCATCTGCTAAGCGTCGCTAGTGATATCAAGAACCGTATGGAATCCATCTTTGCTACTAGAGCATAAGTCTCATCATAATCTTAACCATATTGCTGTGCAAATCCTTTTGCAACTAGTCTGGCTTAGTATCTTTGAATACTTCCATCTGTATTGTATTTCACTTTGTATACCCATTTGTTTGCTATGGCCTTCTTTCCTGGTGGAAGGTTGGTATAATTCCCAAGTATTATTCTTATACAAAGCATCCATTTCTTCATTCATAGCAGTTTGCCATTCTGGCTTGTCTACTGCATCTTCGAAGTACACTGGCTCTTCTGTAGCCATGATGGTAGTCATAAGAGCATAGTTAGTGGTTTCAACCTGGATTGCTTTGCCTTTCTGAGCATATGTCAAATTGGCTCAAGGTATGCTTTCTCTAGTAAACCGTCTAAGCTACTGTGGCTCTGCTTGGGGTGTTTCTAGTAATCCTTTCTCTTCTTCATCAATCTTTTCTATAGATGACTGTGAAATCGGTGTGTCTATCTCCTCTGTATTTAAGGTCTTCCATTATGATTCGTCATCAAAGATTACATCTCTGGAGATAATGACCTTACGGTTCCGTATGAATCAAGTTAAGAATACCTCGTGCTCGAGAGGTACTTCTACCAAAGTTGGTTTGCTTTTGTTTGCCAAAGCAGCATGCTTCGCAAAATTTTTCAAGAAATTGTAGCTTAGGAATCTTGATTGCCATATTCTGATTCCTGAGATCTAGCAAGCTCTTGAAATTGACATGACCATATCTCTTGTGCCATTTTGCAGATAGTGGCATCTGTTGTGGTTGAGCTGACATGACATGCATATCTGGACTTTAGCTAGCATTCTATACAAGCATCCTTCCTTGACACCTTTTCCTACCAGGCTGAAATTTTC
Source organism: Dipteris shenzhenensis (assembly GCF_047967505.1). NCBI lineage: Eukaryota > Viridiplantae > Streptophyta > Polypodiopsida > Gleicheniales > Dipteridaceae > Dipteris > Dipteris shenzhenensis. Next base: position 23,690,835 of record NC_141623.1, read on the forward strand.
TAGATTTGTCTCTGATAGTGCATTCATCTCCGTCGAAGATGACTCATAGTTGTGTTCTGTCATTTGAACTACTGGACAAGAGGTTCTTGCTTAGCTTCGAAACATAGACTACATCTTTCACCAATCCTTTTATACCAATGAAATTGTTCATAGAGATAATGCCGATCCCTTGAACTGGATTCAGTGCATTATCTAATGTGTAGATGACATTCTTTTGACCTTCTAATAGTTTCAACTCTATGAACCATTCCTGATGATTTGTCATGTGAGATGATGCACGCTATCGATGTACCGAGGATCTTGATCTGCTTGGTAGACTTGATAGTTGAAATCCTCTTTTGGATTGCAATCAGTGTCTAGGTATACTCTATCAGTCTTTTGCATTTCCTTGTTTGTAAGAAACATAACATCTTGCGTCTATTATTCCTCTTGTTCTAAAGTGATTACTCATGGGACCGAGAAGCTCTATACTTTTTAGATGCTTTTAAAATCTATCATAGTGTACCCTATGTGGATTACCACATTGGACTTGCAATGCTCATGCAGTGGGTTCAAGTCTCAGAGGCAACCATCGAAAGGCTTCCATATCTATCCTAGCAAGAGCCTATGGTTAGCTAGGAAAATTTTTATTTTAAAAAAAAGACAAAAAAACAAAGGTCATGTGTGCATGGGAGCACTGCCTTCTGGGATATGAGGGGTCATTGTTTCTTTATGAATGGCACTATTCTTTTTACTTTGCTTTGAATGATGGTAGTCATGATGGTAATTGGTGGGCTATGTATACAAGGATATGATCAATCCAGTTAGCTTTAGTTCTTCCAATGTAATTGCTTATAGTGAGTACATTTGTCCAAATGTGTTCAATTTGGGATTTAGAAATTGTTTTCACTGTTTTGCTCAGTAGATATAGTTGGTTTTTCTCCATGAGTTTTTCTAGTTGAGCTTTTTTATGAGGGTCTTCAAGCATGATAATGTTTCAATTCCCTAGTACAAACGTTCACTAATTTTTTTGTTTTTGGGTCAGTATTCATCTTATATCCTGTAATAATGTGTTCAAGCTAGATGTCTTGGTCTGTTATGTTACTAATATGAACATCAATTGCCTCAGATTTGGTTGGAAATGTGTTGTGACCATTTTGAGTCTAGTTGCTAAGAATGGTGCTTGTTCAAAGTTAGACAAATTTTAGGCCTATATAATAGAGTATATAATATCGATGTGTCCATCTTGTCAAATGATGTGTCACTTAGTATGGTTTATAGGTTTTCTTGTTCTAGCATTATGCTTAGAGGTTATAGTCTACATTTAGTCTTATAGAAGGTACTTATCATGACCTTGTTTCCTAGAGATAGATATTGCATCAATTCATCATACTTTGTGTTAAAGAAACCAATCACAACAAGTGTCCATCCGAGAGGTTGGTAATAACTCCCTAATCTATATCCAAGGTAGGAAACCATGCTAAGAAATTTGGCCATGCGTGGGACTTACCTAGTTTATGAATAATTCAAAAATTAAATTCTTGAAGCAAGAGCATCCATCTAACTAGGCATTCTTGAATGACTGTTTTATTTTAAATCAAATGTAACAATGCTTGGTGCTCCACATAGAAAATGGACTAGTTCCCAAGCAACTAGTGTCTAAACATATTTGCATTTTAGTTTCTAAACATATTTGCATTTTAATCTGTCTTAGGAGTTGATGTGGAAGGAATTTGATTTGCTTCAGATAGCTTGGCATCAAATTTGTTTTTCACTTAGGAAATATCAGCAACCTATTCAATTTTGTTAGTCTAGCTTATCAGTTAATTCAAATTTTGAGAGTTCAAATAGCACTCTCATATAGCATTCAAATTCAGCTTGATTTAGAAAGTGTGGCATCAACTTTGCTTCTCCTTTTGGGATCCTTTCAGGAAGTTTCAAGCGTGACATCAAATATGGTTTTCAATTAAGAGTGTTTCAAGTAGCGTAGTACATGTCCTCTAGCTTTATAGCATAGCTTTTGCAATAGTACATAGCTTTAGGTAATACCTTTCTCACTAGTTTACTTTATAAAATAGCTTTTTCAAATAAACAATGTCAGGTGATAGCTTTCTCATCACTAGATTGTAGTAGTCGTAGTGTCCTATGAAGTTTCTTGGTTTTCAAAGTCCTTTCTGTATATATACCTCTTCAGCAATCTTTTGGATGTTAAACCAAACTCTTCATTTGATACGAACTAAGCTAATCTTCCATTGGAATTATTTCTCCTTGTTCTTGAAATATTCATTAACTAGAATTTCTAGAAATTCTAATCCAAGCAATGGAGATATTCATCAACTAGAATTTCTAATTCAAGCAATGGAGATATCCTTAATGTTTGCTTGAACTTGATTGCCAATTGTTGTTCTAATTTTCATGACCATAAAGTTCACATTCTCACGTTGAACGTGTTGCTTGCAATAAATATAGTTGTATCTCTTCCTATTCTTCATAGCATCAAGTTGTGTCATACAAATAGAGCATTCTGCATGGGTGAGCTGTTTGAGTAAACATCAACTCACCAGATACCTATACAAGGAACATTATAACAAGAAGACATTCACTTTTTATTGCTTCCTTAAGATAAAATTTAATCCAATTGTAATAGACTTTGGTGAAATACTGTGCCGTATTCTTAATTATGAACTCGTTGCTACAACGTAGTCCTTGATAATGTTGATAAACCTAAGTGAGTTTCTTCACAGTATATGCATCAATTGCTAGAGTTGCTATTATTGACAAACTATTATAATAACTGCTTCTTGGTAGTATGGTCCCATCTTAATTACATATATAGTCATATGTCCATAATTTAGTGCACTGAGCATTTCAGTTTCGATATGCACATGGTCATTGTATAGTGTTAGCTGCTGCGAAGCAAAAAAACTAAAGTTATTAGTTCTAACATCTTTTCTTGTGAAAGGTTAACACTATGGTGAAGTTAGGCAAAATTGTATAGTCATTCGTGCCTATTGCATCTGTGATTTTTAAGAATAGCTTGTGAATTTATAATCTTCATGTGCTCTAGCATTTTTTAAAAACACAAATTGGAATTGTGCCAACTTGGGTATGCATCCGTACTTTGCAATAGCTTTGCTACTGCTTTGGCTTTAAAGAATTTTAGCTTGATTTTGTCATTGGCAGCAATGTGATGAATGTGCTTCTTGTTGCTTTTAATGTTAATGTTAAGTCCCCCTTTTCCCAATTAGGCCTTAATCCAGAATTTTTCAATTCTTACACAATTATCTACTCTATTGATTCTCTCATGCCTATTCATAAATTATTTATCAATTTGCAATGTGATTTTGTAAGACTGTCTTTATATGTTAAGTTTGCTCTAGTATTAGAATATGGTGATTTCCTATTCCTATCTTTTGTACAATAACAATTATAAATCAATCCCTCAAATTAATTTCTTTTATTTAAAATTAATCCCTCAATATAACCTTTGTATATTTGAATTTATGTCTTTTATCAGGAGTTTCTCTCTTCTATAGTTTGCTTGTTGCTTATATAGGACTACTCTCTGCTCTTAAAGTTGTTTTTCTAGTAGTTGATGTTTGAGAAGTTTCTTTCTCAATCCTAGATATTGCTCTCTTGTTGCACAAGCTAGATATAGTAATAGATATTGTTTCATTACTAGTAGATGGACCTTACCTACAATGTATAAAAGTTTAGCATTACTTATACAAGAAAGCTACAATGTATCTACTAAATAACTCTTGCTTATTTTTTGTGAATAAGGAAAGAATTTCAATGATGGATAATGCTAAATCAAAATTTTGAGAAAAAAAAAGAAAATTGCAAATAGAAATGAATGAGAGTAACAATCATTCATTTGAAGCAAGCATAGGCCCACACAAGATCATAGTTTCAAAATCCTTTTTCCTATGCTAAGAAAACTCCATTATCTCTAGAAATTACACAAACCAAGATTTTTACATAGTTCTATGCCTTTCTCATCATCATTGTCTTTATTACATAGGACAATTCCAAGCATGTACTCACTTGTAGCCTTCTCTAATTACACTTTCCTTGTTGACTACAAATTGACCCATGGGCTCATACATTGATACTGTTGTTGCCTTATGCTCCCTTCAACTAATCCCCATGCACCCTTTATTGATTTAGAGTTAGTGCTTTACATGTTTACTAGACTTATTGGTTGGAATCAAATAAAAGCTAGCACTTTACTAACCTATCGATAAGTGCCACTAGCGAATGCATAACAATATCTAAACAATGATGAGTATGGTGGTGGATTCCTCAACCATGAAATACTCCTACATCCTCTTACACTTGCAGTAGATCCATCATACAAAAGTGTAGACATGGTTTTTCTCTAGAGATAAAGTAGATGTCATTTTCATGGTTTGGAAACCCCATTTCCATGTTTTTCAGCATGCATCAAGCATGACTGATAAAAAATATGCATCGATATGCTTCCAACCTATGTATGTATCTCTAATGTGTATGATAATTTTCACATGACTCCAACTGAGTAATTTCAAGTCCTATGAAAAGTATCATACACATCACATATCTTTTGCATGGTTTGGAAGCCTATTTCCTTGTTTTTCACCACGCATATGAATGCATGATGAAACATATGCATCGGTGTGCTTTTACCATATGTGAGGCCTATGTGTGTATCTTTGATCGTATCATACTTAGCACCGGCCTTAAAATAAGTAATTTAATGGCCTGTGAATATTACCATACCAATCAGATATCATTTGCATGGTTTGGAAGTCCTGTATCCTTATTTTTCATCGTGCATCATGCATGACTAATGAAAAACATGCATCAATTTCCCTGTACCCTATGTGTGTATCTTCGATGGATATCATACTTTTCACACATCTTAAACTAAGTAATTTCAAGGATTTTGCAAAGTAATATACCCATTTGAAATCAATTTCAAGACTTGGAAAGCCTATTTTTGTATTTCTCACCAGGCATCATGAATGAATGATGAAAAATATGCGCCATTGTATATCAAGCCTCTATACGTATCTACGACGGGTATGATACTTTGAACATGCCTAAAAATAAGTAGATTTGAGACATGTGCAAAGTATCATACCCATCGGATATCATTTGCATGGCTTGGAAAGGGTATTTTCTTGTACTTTTTCACCATGCATCGTGCATGATAGATGAAAACTATGCATCAGTGTGCTTCCATCCTATGTATGTATCTCCTCTAGGTATGACACTTTGCACATGCCTTAAACTAAGTCAATTTAAGACCTGTGCAAGTTATCATACCCATCAAATATCATTTTCATGGCTTGGAAAGGGTATTTCCTTGTTTTGCACAATGCATTATGCATGACTTATGAAAACTATGCATTGGTGTGCTTCCACCCTATGTATACATCTCCAATGGGTATACTTTACACATGCCTCAAACTAAATTATTTTTAAGACTTGTGAAAATTGTCATACCCATCGGTAGATATCATTCGCATACGTTAAAAATGTATTTCCTTGTTTTTCACCATGCATCATGCATGCTTGATGAAAACTATGCATCAGTGAGATTCTAGCCTATTTGCATATCTTTGATAGGGATGATACTTTGCAAAAGTCTTAAACTAAGTGAGTTCAAGGCCTGTGCCTAGTATCATACCCAACGGATATCTTTTGCTTGGTTCGAAAAGCCTATTTCTTGTTTTTCAACATGCATCACACATGTGAGATGAAGTATGCATTCTCTATGTAGCATTAGATATCTTTTCTTGGTTTGGAAAGCTTATTCCCTTGTTTTTCAACATGCATCACACATGCGTGATGAAGTATGCATCGGTGTGCTTCCTGCTTATGTGTGTATCTCTGATGGGATGATGCTTTGCACACATCTTAAATTAAGTAATTCTAAGCGTGTGCAAAGTGTCATATTCATTGAATATCATTTGCATGGTTTCATTTTCACCATATGTCATGTACGACTAATGAAAAATATGCATTGGTGTCCTTCCAGCCTATATGTATATCTTTGATGGGTATGATACTTTGCACACATTTTAAACTAATAAATTTAAACTCTTTTTCAAACTATCATACCCATCATAGATCATTTTCATGGCTTGGAAAGCCTATTTGTGTGTTTTCCCCATGCATCATAGATGACTAATAAATCTATACATTGTAGTACTTCCAATGTATGTACGTATCTCTGATGGGTATGATACTTTGCACATGCCTTAAAATAAGTAAATTCAAGGCCTATGAAAAGTTTCATACCCATCATATTTCTTTTGCATGGTTTGAAAAGCCTATTTCCTTACCATGCCTCATACATGCTTGATGAAAAGTATGTATCAGTGTGCCTTTAGCCTATGTGTGTATCTTTGATGGGTATCATACTTGGAACAAGCCTTAAACTAATTAAGTTACAGACCTGCATAAAGTATCATACCCATCAGATATCATTTGTGTGGTTTGAAAATGCTATATACTTCTTTTTCATCATGCATCATGCTTGACTGATGAAAAATATGCATCGGTTTCCCTCTAGCCTATGTGTGTATCTCTAATGTGTGTGATAATTTTCATGTCCTAAAATAAGTACTTTCAAGGCTTTTGCAAAGTATTATACCCATCCGATATCATGTGCATGGCTTGGAAAGCTGATTTCTATGTTTCTCATCATGCATCATGCATGAGTGATGAGAAAAATATGAATCGATGTGCTTCTAGCCTATGTACGTATCTATGATGCATATGCTACTTTGCACATGACTTAAGCTAAGTAGGTTTAAGACCTATGTGAGTTATCATATCCATTGGATATCATTTTCATGGCTTAGAAATGGTATTTCCTTGTTTTTCATCATGCATCATGCATGACTGATGAAAACTATGCATCGTTGTGCTACCACCCTATGTATATATCTCCAATGGGTATAATACATTGAACATGCCTTAATGTAAGTAGGTTTGAGACCTGTGCAAATTATCATACCCATAAAATATCATTTGCATGTCTTGGAAATGGTATTTCCTTGTTTTTCACCACGCATCATGCATGACTGATGAAAACTATGCATTGGTGTGCTTCTAGCCTATTTGCATATCTTTGATGGGTATGAGACTTTTCACAAGCCTAAAAATAAGTTATTCTAAGGCTTGTGGAAATTATTGTGCCCATTAGATATCTTTGCATGGTTTGGAAAGCTAATTTCCTTGTGTTTCAACATGCATCATGCATGCATGATGAAAAGTATGCTCCGCTGTGCTTCCAGACTATGTGTGTATCTACGATGGGAATGATACTTTACACACACTTTTAAATAAGTGATTTAAAGGCCTGTACAAAGTATCTTAACCATTGGATATCATTTTCATGGTTTGTATTTCCAATTTCCTTCTTTTTCACCATATGTCATGCATGAGACTGACGTAAAATATGCATGTGTGTATCTCCAAGGGGTATGATACTTTGCACACATCTTAAAATAAATACTCGCAAGGAATGTGCAAACTATCATACACATCGTATATCATTTTCATTTCTTGGAAAGCCTATTTCTATGTTTTTTACCATGCATCATGCATGACTGATAAAAACTATGCATCTCTGTGCTTCTAACCTATGTACGTATCTTTGATGGGTATAAAACTTTGCATATGCCTTTAAGTAATCTTAAGTCCTATGCAAAGTATCATACCCATCAAATATCTTTTGCATGGTTTGGAAAGCCTATTGTTGGCTTGAAGCTTGTTAAGGTCATCCTCATGGGGAGGAATCCATTACCCTAAGGTTACTATGCTACACATGATTGGCTTGGTAGCGTAAGTCAAGTTGTTTGATTGGACCATGCAACCAAAGAGCATATGATTGGATCACTATTGCATGCTTTACTACGTGGCAACACTGCAGTTCATGCAAGACATGGTCGTGGCTCTTAGAGCTTCATGAGTATTCTACTCACTATATGAAGGCACATCACTATTTGGAGGCTTGGAGCATCACACCAACATGCAGGCCACTTGATGAGAGTCGACCTCAAAGCTAGATAGGCTAGGAGATTGTAGAGAAGGATGCCATAAATTGTGAGCTCCAACAAGGTCAGTAGACCTAAGGAGACATGCATGGCCACATATCTATTGAGTAGGGTGGTAGATTGTTGATTTGGAAGCTTGCAGCAGTAACAAGTGTTTGTGAGTTGATTATAGAAGAAAGAGTTCTCAGTTATCTTTCGTGTTTTCTCATCATTTCATGCAGTTCTTTTTCTTCTCCATTTCATGCAATTCTAGCTAGTCTTCCTTCAGTGGTATCAGAGCGGCATCTAGATCCTGAGAGCTGAGGTGTGTGTGAAGATTAAAGGCAAGGCTATCTTCTATGTCGACAAGGTCTACACATATTGATAACTCACTTATCGTTGTCCCTCAGAAGCTCGGAAAGCTGAGAAGTAGAGGACCTAGGAAGACAAAAACATCTTTGGATGTACTTGCTGAAGCGAGCTTTCGAGTTTCTCTAAATCCCTTCAAGTTTTGGTGATGGATACAACAAAGAAGGACAAAAATGGAGGAGTTCTTATGATTTTCAATGGCAAGAACTTCGTATCCTGGCAGCTTGCTACACGGTTACTGTTCATGCAAAAAGGATTGTGGGGAGTTGTAGGCAATACAGAGAAGAAACCCAAGGGTAATGCATTGAAAGCAGATAAGAATGCATGGGAGTTGAAGAACGAGAAGGCTATAGGTTACATGGGATGAGTTCTCGGACCAGAGTTCTTCCACCATCTTGATATGAAGGTCACGGTATCAGAGATTGGCAGATGCTAGAGACACTGTTTGGAGTACACATGAAACATTCCAGTGCCAATCTCAAGCAAGAATTATTTGATCTACGCATGCAAAAAGAAGAGATGGTTGGAGTGTTTTTAAACAGGATGCAAGCATTGCTGAGACAATTAAATGATCTAGGAGCAAAAGTTGAAGATGAGGATAAGAAGGCGATACTGCTCAAGAGTCTACTTGTCGAGCAGCATGGAGAAATGGTACATATCTTGTGTTTGGATGAGGAGATGGATTTTCTCGACTGTGTTGGAATGCTGCTTAGTGAGGAGAAGCATAGTAGTGCATCTTTTTATGATGCAAGAGTGTATGCAGTAATTGATAAGAGAGGATCTACTTGAGATGCTTGAAAAGATAGAAGATGTCATTATTGTGGTAAAGATGGGCATATCAAAAAATTCTGCTATACCAAACAGCATGATGAGATACTGAAAGGTAAGGATAAAGAAAAAGTGTTAGCTGTGGACAAAGGTGGCGAAGAGGAATCCGGTATGTTAGTTGAGGCAGATGTCTTTAAAGACCAAGGTTGGGCCCTCTAGAAGAAGCATGTTCTTTGTGAACGTTTCGATTCTCTGTGTCTCAGTACAAATTGGTCTTTTTGATTTACTCATAGTGTGTTTTGACTTGAAAGCTCTTTGTAAGCATTGACAGTTCATATGCAGTCCTCTTTGTGAGGTAATGAGCTCTTTGTGAGCATTGATATCTTCATGGAAGTTTTTTTTTTAATCAAGCTCTTTGTGAGCTCATGATTATTTGTCTGTTGCTTCCCCATTTTGGCCGAGGGGGGGTATGTTGGCTAGAAGCTTGCTAAGCTCATCCTCATGGGGAGGAGTCCATTACCCTAAGGTTACTATGTTGCATGTGATTGGCTTGGTGGCATAAGTCGAGTTGTTTGATTGGACCATGCAACCAAAGAGCATATGATTGGCTCACTATTTCATGCTTTAGTACGTGGCAACACTACAGTTCATGCAAGACGTGGTCGCGGCTCTTGGAGCTTCATGAGTATTTTGCTCACTACGAAGGCACATCACTATTCAGAGGCTTGGAGCATCACACTGACCTGTAAACTGCTTGATGGGAGTCGACCTTAGAGCTAGATAGGTTATGAGATTATAGAGAAGGATGCCATGAATTATGAGCTCCAACAAGGTCAGTAGACCTGAGGAGACGTGCATGGCCACATATCTATTGATGAGTAGGGTGGTAGATCGTTGATTTGGAAGCTTGCAGTAGTAACAAGTGTTTGTGAGTTGATTATAGAAGAAAGAGTTCTCAAATATCTTTCGTGTTTTCTCGTCATTTCATGCAATTCTTTTTCTTCTCCATTTCATGCAATTCTAGCTAGTCTTCCTTCACCTATTTCTTTGTTTTTCACCATGCATCATGCATGCATGATGAAATGTATGCATCGGTGTGCTTTTTGCCTATGTGTGTATCTTTAGAGGGTATCATACTTTGTACAGGCCTTAAACTAAGTAACACATACTAAACTAAGTAATTTCAAGGATTATGCAAAGTATTATACCCATTGGATATCATTTGCATGGCTTAGAAAGCCTATTTTGGTGTTTCTCATGTGTGAGTGATGAAAAATGTGCATCACTGTGCTTTCGGCCTATATATATTTATTTATGATGCATACAATACTTTGCACATGACTTAAACTAAGAAGATTTAAGACCTATGTGCATGGCTTAGAAAGGGTATTTTCTTGTTTTTCACCATACACATGCATGACTAATGAAAACTATGCATCATCGTACTTCTGGCCTAACTATTTATCTCCTATGGGGATGATGCTTTGAACATGCCTTAAATTAAGTAGTTTTGAGACAAGTGAAAATTATAATACCCATCAAATATCATTTGCATGGTTTGTAAATGGTATGTCCTTGCTTTTCACCACGCATCATGCATGGTTGATGAAAACTATGCATTGGTGTGCTTCCATCCTATGTACACGTCTATGATGGGTATGATACTTTGCACATGCCTTAAACTAAGTAGATTTAATACCTGTGCAAATTACCATACCCATTGGGGATGATTTGCAAGGTTTGAAAAGCCTATTTTTGTGTTTTTCTCCATGGATCATGCATAAGTGATGAAAAAAAATGAGTGGATGTGCTTCTAGCCTATGTATGTATCTCTCATGGGTATGATACTTTGCATAGGTTTTCCTTGTTTTTTCACCATACATCATGTATAACTGATGAAAATATGCATCAGTGTGCTTCTAGCCTATGTGTGTATCTCTAATGGATATGATACTTTGCACATGGCTTATGCTTAAGGACTTTGAAAAGAATCATACCCATCATATATCATTTGCATATTTTGGAAAGTCTATAGCTATGTGTGTCTCTCTGATGGGTATGCAAGAGGCCTTGAATAAATTGTATGGAGGAACAAATTGCTCCCCTCCCTCACATTGCTCCTTTGTCCCTCCTTCACTATATGGAACAACCCCTTTTTTATTGTATGAAGGAGCAAATTCAGCCCTCCAACTCCTTAGTAAATCTAGCCCTCCATTTCCTTCCTATTTTATGTCCCTATTTTCTTGATTTTATACTTAGAAGGAAGCCTTCCTTGTCTTTAAATAGTATGTCCTTATTTGACCCTATTTCCTTGTCTTTTAGGGTGTGTGTTCAGTACAATTACACATACTTATAAACTTTCATGGCCATCCAACAGCGTCGTATGGGTGAATGACATCCAAATGCCCCATCTCAAGATCAAAGAGCAAGAGAGTGAATAGCACTGAATAGCATACATTTTTTAGCTCTAATGTTCTCATTGATTTAGACAAGATGCTATGTAGTATGCCAATTAGTCTTCATTGAATGGGGAGTCACCCCACATCTTTTTAAGTCTTGTTCTTCTTTGTATGCATGCAAGAAGAGTGTTTGTCCCATGGCTTGTGCATACATTATCACAACTTGAATACTTATTTTAGTTATACTTAGCTTTGAAAATATGAGATGCGTGAGTGTTATATTTAAACCATATGCTAAAAGATCCATAGTCAATTTCTGATCTTAGAAATTATGAGATTATAAATGCTTATTCATTATTAAATTATAAAAATCAGTTTTTATCTTCAATTTGTGAGAGTTATAGTTTTGGTTTATTTTTTCTAATGCTCACATTTTTAAAATTTAAAACGTTTTCCTACATGGAAAATATTAGGTTCTTGCTTATTTCCTAGATAAACAACTCATTTCCTATGTAGCAATTACAATGACTATATAGGAAAATATACATTCTTGCTAATTTCCTAAATAAATGCCTCATTTTCTGTATAGGAAACCTAGAATCCAATTCACATTTGCTAGATACCACTATATGCACCCTATAGGAAATAAAGTCCCTATATAGGAAAGGCAAATCCCCTTCATTTTCCATATAAAACTCACATTTTCTAAATAAAAACTTGTATTTCCTAAATACCACTATGTGGGTTACATAAGAAATAAATTTTATTGGATAAGGAGGCCAAGTTCCTTCCTTCTATCTAGGAAATATGCTTGAATTTCATAGTTAGTAGCAATTCCCAATCATTGGGATCTTCTAGAGACCATCTCCTCATCTTTACATTTGCTACATAAGGCTTTGAAAGGCATCTATGTAAAAAGCAGCCTTAGATTTTGTGAACGTTCAAGATCATAAAGCTATGCTTGAAACAAGACTTGGATAGTATGCAACTTTGTTTGCACGGGATATGTTTGAAGTTCAATGCACCAAGTAAATTGTTTACTGGCTCACTTGATACATTGGATGCACTCTTTAGATGGAAGATATCCTCATGGCCTTCGTCATTTGGTTTGTCCTAAGGCTCTCATCGTCAAATAATTTGGAAGGGTAAAACTATCATCATGTCATTGCAACATGCTGGACTTCCTTGCTCCTTATATACAATAGTAAAAGTATGTCTAGCTGAACGTACAAGACTATTATGCAATTGGAATCAACACATCATAAATGAAATCTTCTTCTAGCTTGCTCGTCATTCAGCGCTATATTTTGCTTTGGGTAGAGCTTAGAGTTCTATTGTAAAGGATTGGAAGAATCAAACAATGCTTACTTAGACTCTACGAAAGTCTTATTGTGAGCAAAAGAAATAGGCCAATGACGGTATCTGTCGCTGCTAACCATTGTCTTTTGAGCCTTACAACAAGAACTTTTCTATGTAGCTCTTCGAGGTTTCAGCATATGTTGATCGACTTGGACACTATGCTCTGGGTTTGGGCTAAGCCTTTTCAAAGGGGTGAACTCATGAGAAGAATGTTTATGATTTGTCGAGAGAGAAGACAAAATAGTTTTTTGTTAGCATAGCTTAGAGGGAGCAATGGCTGACATGTATGGAGGCTACTGGTGGGATGACAGCAATTGCAATGGGTGAGGATATAGGTAGAGCACAGTATGTTATCATTTTCACACTTAGGCATCTAGGGACCCCTTGCTGTCAATCTACTTTCACGTTTTGACCTCCTTTCTCGACGATCCAAACTTGTGCATACGTGGCGTCTTGACTCCACGTTAGCTAGAGCGATTGCCTCATCATGTACACAGCTCATCACCACGTGGACATGTGACGGTGGCCAATGTGGACATGGTAGTTAGTTGGTTATTCAACGATCTTGTGACTCCATCAAAGTGTTGTCATGCTCGTAGATTTGAAAGTACACTCTCAATTCCCAGGTTGTCATGATTAATGAACTTTGTCTTGGAACTTGGAAGCCATGTTGTAGTTCATTTGTAGACATCTTTACGGGCGAAAGCTCAATTGGCGGAATCTTGCCTTGTGACGTACATGCTACAAACATTCTTCTTGTCGCCAATTGAGCCCAGGTAATGCGAAGCCTCTTTAGCTTGTGTCCATGGTAGAATGAAGGGTAACTGAACATGGCTTACATCTTCATGTGTAAAATGTACCCAAGTAGTCGAGTGCTTGCATCACCAAATTTTGCCGATTCTCCGTTGTTGCTTAGCCCTTTGAGTGAATGCAAATAGGAATGCATGTGTGTCATCCAATAAACGATTGTTGCTCGCCTGGTTGTTCTCTTCTAGTAATGTAGTTCAAAGGAAGAAGGTCCAAAGTGTACGCAATTCTTCTCTCAAAATGACCAAAATGACCAAAAAGATTTTTGTCCGATCCATGAAGGCTGGCCACTCCGTGGTCAACTCCTTCAATTGCTACATTCCATCCCCTCCAACTGCTACACCAATCATTCGTTGGTGACATAAATTACGAGCTTGGTGACTGTCGGTGAGCGGGCGAGCAGCCGCCGCGAGCCATTTTACGAGGGGGAAAGGTAGACTTCCCCCTGTGGCGGCTGTCAAAGGCAAGGGAAGCTTGCCACACGTTAATCTGGGCAATGATTTCCCCGTTCCACAAAATGTTTGATCCAACGGCTGAGATCTTGTTAGAAGCGACCCCAGCGTGTGACGGTGGGTAATTGTGTGCCGGATTCCGGGCTGAAAAGCAATTTTCAGCCGGGGCTGATTTGAGCTGGATTAAGGTTTTCACCGATGAGCACACGATTTATAGTTTGAAAAAAACGAAAATTGATTGCGTGAGCAATTGTCTGGCACACGAAAGAAGCGAGGGCTCAAGCAAAAGGAAGCTAAACGGAGAGCAGGAGAGCTAGGAACCGAGCCCATATCGACAGGATCAGGCCCTCAGGGTTTTTGCTCATAGCACTGAGCAGTTGTTCGATGGATTTAATCAAGAGCAGCAGACTGCAAGCAGACGAAAGTTTACCGCTTGCGCGTGGATCCAAACAGGGAACGTGAAGTGAGGAAGATAGATGATCAGATCGTCACTGTCGCATGAATCAATCCAGACCTTCTGCAACAAGCAATTTGGATTGAGTAGACAGAGAGAGAGAGAGAGAGAGAGAGAGAGAGAGAGAGAGAGAGCGCGCGCGCGTGAAGAGTATGGGCTGAAGGTTGTTCCCGCCATTTTCTATAGTACCTCAAATTTTCACGGTGGTCGTCGTTGTGGCCATGGAGAAAGCGGCTTCCCCCGTCTGGTCTCACCCGGACATTACTCTCCCTCACCTCCTCTCCCTCATCCGAGCCTTCCTAGATATGCTCATCCTTGCTTCCGGTTATCAGCCAACGGGCGCGCCTGCCCTTTGGAGATCCGAGGAGGTGACGCGAGCTCTTGGTTGGGCTTCCCTCCTGGAAGAGGTTTGTTCTCCTCATACTGAATTTGAAGCCAAATCTCAAGTATTGAATGGCGCTCGCAAGTTATTTGTTACAGTTGTCAAGCCATCTGATCAGAAGGAAATCAATCGAAACATTCGTGCTTAGAGCGCAGCCGCGCAGTATATTATGGATTATGAACTAGGCTTCTCAGAGCGTTACTGGAAAAATTAAGCGCAGAAATGCATACCATCGGTCGACAAGCAATCAAGAGACTCCGAAGATAGTAAATATATCGTTGCGTCATTTTAAAGCTTTTAACAGCGGTCAATATATTTACTGAGAAAAGACTTTGCATCCTTGTCATTGTGGGATTCTTATATCCTGTCTTTTGTTGAGCAGTGTGAAATATTCAAAATAAAAAAATGTTTGTTTCATAACTGTGAGCCCCAAGGGCACCAGCAACCTCGTTAAGAAAAAGTAAACATGTTTACACAGTTCTCCGACAAATGAATCATACAGTTCAAAGTAGTTCCTACAAAAAGGGCTAAGGACATGAAATTCAAAGCACACAGCAGAGGAGTCAAACAGCTCTTGTAAATACGGCGTGGAGGACTGCAGATAAGGATTTCGTCCCCCTTTTTGTCTCCAATCTGTGTTGCTTCAGGCTGACATGCAAATGGTATGATCATTCAAAAAGGGACAAAATGGACATGTCTGGGAGGTTATTACTATCTCTAGGAAAACGATGAAGTGAATTATATGGCAACAGAGCCTCTGAAGTGTGAGCTGCTGTGAGACCCGAGTCATTGGGAGCCACTATGCAAATAGCTGACTTCATTAGTGGCATCTATGTACTTGTGGATAGTCGACATACTTACGCCTTTATTGATACCGATACTATGCATGATTCAAGGTAACTTCAGATCTGAAGCAGAAGTTGGCAATGGGGCTGCAAGTTTTCCCTGTATAACCTTGCCCAAACTTTTGATGCCCTCGTCACGGCGCCAACCACCCACAGCTTATATCTTTGAAAACTTCCACTAGTTTCCCCAATTATCTAGCCAGCTTTCCTCGTGCGCAACATCCAGCTGAGAACGTCAGAATTCCTAATAAACTCTCTCCATGTGATCAACTAGCAACAACCCAGACTATATCAATCAACCCCAATCAAGACATAAAGACACCCTAAAAAAGTCTTTATGTCACACTGATCAATCACATCAACACATGACGTTGGCCCGAGGGATTTGGCAGCATTTGGCCTCTCTGTACAATTGAGTATCACCATAAAGAGAGTCTCCTTGGAAATGCAGATGCGTGTGCTGAATCCTACAAAGTCTTCAACAATGCGAGAGCACAATAACGAGCTACAGGCTCTTAAGCAAGAGGTTCTTCAAATTGTGGAAGGAGATATCATCAAAGCACATGGCCATTAGATTGCTGTCTCATTTGTCCTCTTAGTACCCAGCTCCCTGTTCAACAATGAGAGACTCAGCACCCTTATTGGACAAGGAGGAGCGGTTTTGTAAACCCTCCATTGCACGGAGGTTTTGAGGCCCTAACCACCCTGTAGTCGAAAGGACGGAACAACAACAAGGGAAACTATCAATCAGCAAAAAGACAAGCCTTCAAAACAAACAAAGTCACCATAACCATCTTTTCACTGTAGCATAAGTCGTTGAACCCCACAGATAGCTTCAGATTTAGAGATGTGGCCTGGACACCAGCAGGAGCAGCATAACAGTGTGGAGCCTCTTATAGAATGAGCATATGCACAAGATCCAGCGCACGCATCCATTTACAAGACTCGAGACAAGCTCCTACAACAAATGACCGGAACAAAGCACACAAATACTTAGGAATCCCCATGATTCAGAATTTCCCAAGACCCTGACGATTTGAGATCAGCCACCCAAAATAGATGCCTTTATCTCACGAGCTTATGTACAGAAACATCGATCCAAAACCTCGATTCTGCCACGTAGGAGTCTGTACTCCGTGCTTAACTGAATCAAAACACTTGCGTAAACTCTGTGAGCAGATCGTACAAAAGAGCTGTACTCTGGCTGTCCTGTATACCATCATCAATCTTTCCGTACAAACTCATGCCAGCGAGTAGAGCAGCCTTGTGAGCAGACCGTACATCATTTGTGTGCAAGTGAGAGGCGTCTCCACACAGCTCCGGAACGTGCAGTTCAAACCAAAAGCGTACACACCCGTACACGAGCGTGATGTTGGAATGGTCACCTCCCCATCTGTAAGCCCCCATATGAGGAGAGCATGGGGGTGTGGACCTAGGGATGTGTAGACTGCCACATGGGCAGAGAATGGGCTGCCAGGCAGCACATGAGCTGTGACCTGTCATGTGGACAGCACAAGAGACCTTCTGCAGGAGAGATGGCGGGGGCATGTAGCCCTGGATTCGGCTTGTGAAGAACCAGCCTACTCGAGAATGCAAATGTGTGCAATGCATGCAGAATTTGAATGCCAATTGGCCCTCCAATGGGGAAGAGCGCCCTCGTGAGAGTACTTTGTTTCTATTTTTGACTTACATGCAAGGTGTGTGAGAGATGACGGATGAATGCAAGGTGAATGAAGAATGCTACGTGAGATTCACAATGAAAGGGTGATACCCTTCCATTAATGTCCCTTGAGGTCACTCAAGTTCCATCTTCCCATTTACACCTATCCTTAGCCTATGACCCATGCATCTACCGTTCAATGCACCTTAATGCACCCTTCCATTCCTATTGCCCCTAGGACCTAGACACGTGTGTGCACATTTTTATTAATAGAATAAGTATTAGATGTCCAAATTTGATGCTGTCTGAAGGAGTGGCTCCAGCTCGACTAGTCCTATCTACTGAGATGATCCACTGCCATAACAAATCGGTCAGTGTCCATCATAAATACATATACATGTTACACCATTGGCATATAATATATAATAATGTTTTAATGTCTACTAATCACAGATTAGTGATTTCTATTTCATGTTACAGACGGTTTACAGACCGGGGGGGGGGGAGACTAGTTGGCCCAAACAGACCGTTAAAGTCGGCCCTTTGCCTACCTAGATTGACACTTAGGGTAACAAGGTTGAGAAGAACACTCTAGATAGAGAGTCTACATATGCTCGAGGTGGAGCATGCGGGCTCAAAGATGTAGAAGTGCTTGACATCTAGTAGGAGAACCTTTTGGTATTGTATCGTGTCCTACTTTGTGGACGGATAGAAATATAAAGTGTTGCTTCTATATTTGTCTCTGAGCTTGTCTATTTACTGGCTTGCACATCTATGCACATTAAGTTAAGAAGTTTGTGACTCCACGCCCCACACCACACTGTGTGAGCTCTTGGGCAATACTATCAGTCTTCTGCTGTGCGTACCCTCTGTTGGGTCATTTCTAACATGGTATCAGAGCTCAAGTAGGAGGCTCATAGGTGTGGGAGCGTGAAGGCAGGGACCTTGCTGAAGGAAGACCTTGATTCAGAAGCTCTTGGGAATCGACTTCCACGACTGGAGGATGGTGCCCTTGTGAGAAGGAGGGTAACTCGGGCTCAGTCAGGTGCGTTCGGAGTTCTGGTCTAGTGAAGATTGAGTTTGGTTGACTTTGTTGTGTGGTTAAGTAGTAGATGGAAGGTGAAGATCCGGAGTCATTTAGTGACTCAGAAGCTATGGAAACTGACAACAGGAGTGGAGGCGAAGCTGGAGAACATGGTGGACAGACAGGGGAAGATACTCATGGGAGTAGACAGAGAGGAGCTCGAAGCTTGGGAAGACAGAGATGACCATGCCCTAGCATTGATCATAGGGTCTTCGGCGGACTTCGTGCTTCCTCATATCTAGATGGCCAAGACGGCAGTAGAGGCGTGGGTCACTCTAAAGGATCTGTACGAGACAGACACATCTCTCGGATTTTCCTTCTTCAACATCAGCTCTACAATCTTGATATGGAAGAGGGAGATTTGGTACATAGCCACTTGACAAAGGTCAAGGTGGTGAGGGATCAACTGGCATCAGTTGGTCAGAAGGTGGACTCATGCCATTTGGCCTTGGTGGTACCGAGGGGGCTACCTCGGAGTTTCAAAAGCTTTGTTACGATTGTGACAGTAGGACGGAGGACCAAACTTCTTACGTTTGAGGAGTTGGGTCCATTACTACTATAGGAGGAAGCTAGGGAGAAGCTCTACAACAATGACAAGGCGTTGCTGGCGAAGGATTACGTTGGCAAAGGAAAGGGCAAGCCTAATGGTGGCAAGTCCAAGAAAGACGACTCTGATGACGAGGACACTTCCAAGAGGAAGCAGAAGAAGAAGTGCTTCTATTGTGACACGCCTAGACATTTTGCGAAGGACTGCAAAAAGAAGAAGACGGATCAGAAAAACAAAGGAGTCCAACTCAGATTCAGAGGGAGATACAACGGCCAAAGCAAATGTGGTAATCAGAGTTGTTCCTGGTGACATCTCTGTGTGTTACCGAGGTCAGATATGTTGAGCTAGAAAACATAGCGAGGATGTCTGACATTGAGATACCTTTGTGAAGGTGACGGGACACTCTGGAGTGCTTGGTACCTTCTAGGTGCATGGTTGTTGACACCGACACGGGGGTGGATTCCATGGAGTACTGCCCTGGGGTCTTATGGTCAGATGGATGATGTACTTCAGAAGGGGACAGTACACGATTACATAGGCTATTGGTGGGTGCCTTGATGAGGTGCATGGTTTGCTTTTAGAGCAAGCACACAGGCAGTACGACGGTCTGGTATGTACTTGATGTTCTGCATTTGAGCCTTTATAGCATGCTGTGGAGAGACTCTGCTCTTCATTTGTCTTAGGTAATGCAAGATTGAAAGGAATTGGCCTTCTTCGAAGGCAGAAGGGTAAGTGTGGGTGCTCTTCAGATCTCGGAAGCAGATTGTTGGAAGGTGAAGGACAAGGTGTACTAAAGCCAGAAGAGTACCTACTTGAGAGCTCAGTGAGAGTTCATGGTCCAGGTTATCTGGAGATATTCATTGGTTGCAGACCTTGCCAAAGGAAGGACGGGTTGAAACAGACCCTCAGAGCATGGTGCCCGGAAGGTGTAGCTATATATCCCAGTGTACATCCTACTACTGGTGCTATGGTAGCAGGTAGGGTAGAGCTACTACTGGCTGGATCGTCCATCACTTCCCATTGGTGTCCTTGCAAAACATATTCACGTAACCTTGAAATATTTACATCAGTTCATAGTAACTTGCAAAAGCGCTCCCTCTAAATCCAAAAGCCCCCTAACTAGCAGTTGTGCACACCTAAGTGCCTACCCATATCTACATGGTGTGCTAAAAAAACAAGTTACAAATTTTATCCCATCAACGTGGTTGGTGGATCATGGAGGATAGACCTCGAAGATCGCACAGAGAGCCCTACTAGAGAAGTCTTTACAGGTAAAGTATGCATTGATGTCTTGTATCTTTCTAGAGAAGGAGTCTACCTCAGTTAAGGGAGCTCTTTCCCAAGGGACTTGGGAGGAAAGGAAGCCATAGAGAAGAATGGGACTTGGTAGTTGGTTCCAAGGTCGTTGCAACAATCGGTTATTGGTATCTAGTGGGTCGTGAAGACCAAGTATACTTCAAATGGGTCCATTTATAACTACAAGGCTAAATGTGTGGCTAAGGGCTATGCTCAACAGCGAGGAATCGACTATGAGGACACTTTTTCCCTAACGAAGAGGATGGCCAAGATTTGGAGAGTTTTCGCCCTTGCCTCTTATTAGGAGTGGCTGGTGTATCGGACGGATTTTAAGTCTATGTTTTTGAATGGAGACTTATAGGAGATGATGTATGTTTGGCAGAGTTTGAAGTTTTGAGATCAAGAGGTATGGTTTACAGGTTGCAAAAGGCCTTGTATAGTCTTAAACGGGCTCCCACGTCTATTTTGATGATCACATATTGACTGGCAGCCATGTGGAGCACATAGCCATGACCAAGGGTGCCTTGTCAAAGGAGTTTTTGAGATGATTGATTTACACTTATTCCATTTCTTTTTGGATTTGAGATTCGGCATACCTAGAGGAGGCTCTTTGTTTCTTAGCAACGATATGTTCATGAGTTGTTGGAGGCCTTTGGGATGGAGAGCTTCAAGCCTATTTCATCTCCGATGGACCCAAATAGCAATTTATTTAAACATAATCCTTGTGAGCAGGTTGATGTCTCTTTTTATCGGAAGCTTGTTGGTTTGTTGATTTGGTTGTTAAACACCAAATTGGAGAGTTGGGGCTATTGAACTCATTTATGTAGACACCTTTGAAGACTCATGGTGATGCAAAATTGTAGATCTTGCGGTATTTGCAGGGTAAAAAGGATTTTGGGCTCTGTTATGAACTGGATGGGCATTGAAGGACAGAGTCATCCTCTGAGATTGGAGTGACTGATTGGGGAGGAGATCCAGACACGAGGAGATCTACTTCAGGAGAGGGCTTACCCTTGGCTCAGGAGCGATTTCTTGGAGCAGCAAGAAGCAGCCAACTGTTGCCTTCTCTTCCACTAAAGCAGAGTATTGGGCTGCTTGTGAGGTTGAGGAGGTTACTTGGCAAGATAGGGTTTCAGCAGAGGGAATCCAGTGAGACCACCGCAGTTGGATAGCTATTGCTCGGAAATGCTTGGACCAAGCATATAGAGATACAATATCACTTTGTTTGAGAAAAGATTTTTGATGGTGATATCTTGCTAGCTTTTTGTTTGACGGAGGACAATGTGGCAGACCTCTTCCTCAACAGATGCTCCATTAGCACTCCAGCTCACTGGGATTGGTTCCACATCCAAGAGCAGAGAAGGGGTGTTAGAATTCTGTTCATCTCTTGTTTGTACCATAGGGAGTGAGTGTCTGATGTGTGGATGTGCCCACCTGCTTCTTTGTTTTCGTTGCCAGCTGACTTGTAGGCTGAAAGTAGCCAACTGACCAGCCAACCATCGAGTCGGTCTGTTCATACAGCTGAGTAGGAGGCTCCCCCCCCCCAGCCTATAAATAGATGTCTTCTTTTCACTTTCGTCTCATTTCCGCTGCACATTCTGACAATGGCCTCCCAAAAGAGAGTTTGGGCATGCCATTTGATCTAGTAAAGGCACCCCCATAGGTTGCAAAAAGTGGAAAAGAAGAGGTGGCATAACAAAGCCAAGAGCCTATGGACAAGGATTTTGTTCTGCACAGGAATCTCCATTGCCAACCTGGCGTTTTGGGGCTATGAGCATAATTAAATCTGCTAGTGAAGGATTTTCCACAGCTGTCGGCAGCTGTATGCTTGAAATTGACTTTTGGTCCAAGAAAAGAAGCAGCTGGAAAATGACTACATAAATCTAATCTTACATTCCTTGTATATACATTTAAAAAAGTTATTTTCAAGTGTGTAGGAGTAGAATGAATTGATTTGGATATTCGTTCTTTGTCTCAAACATGTACATGGCTGTATTTATTGTAATACTTCTCCTGACTAAGTATTGTCTAGTTGTTTCCAGCAGATCATGAAGAAGATTCCTGTGTCAGAAGATGGTAAGGGTTCAAGAATGGCTCTTGATGCAGCTCTTCAAGAAATGACGGCTAAGGCCACTGTTCCTGTGGTAAATGGCAGTTTTTTCCCAGCAGGATTAAAGGACTCATGCATGATTTTGTTCAAGTTTAATTGGCAAGGTTGCCGTTTAGACTTGAATGGTGTGTAATGTGCAGGGCATACCGAAGCTATCATGTGAAGTTATTGCTGAAGCAAAGAGGCTCCTAATTTGTGCAATGAGCCATGCTCTTGGCCCCAGTGATGTGCTAGTCGAGTCTCTCCTTGCTGCAGCCTATAGGGAGCAGCAGGATTGGGAGGTGGCTTTACAGCACGTATCAGAGAGATGCACGTCAATAACTTGCACAAAGTTATTATTTAAAGCGTTGAAATTAGCAACCCCAATGCTCGACAGGTGGTGTGTCCTATCCATTGTCCATACTAGGTATGATTTAAAAATAAGATTTAGTGTGCCCTTGTTAATACTTTGTTCAAGTTCGAGGGTATCTGAGATCTTCTTGGAGATATATATCAATCTTAATGCAAAGGGATTGACAAAACTGGCTCAACCAGGTAAATTGCATGTAACGATGTTACTAACGACAATTTAATGGAAAAAATTGAAGAGCATGGGGCTCTGCTACTTGCGTAGGAATATCTTGGCTGATTACTTTTGGATGCCTACATGTGCAGAGATGTGGCTAGTGACAGAAGTGATTGCTGCCAGCAGTGGAGGCACAAATCTTTACAATACCTTTTGGATGAGAAAACGTTATACAAGCTTTCTGGAGCTGCTGTGATTTTCAAGACTCCCGAATTGCATTGGAGAAGCAGTTTAACTGCACTTCAACTGATTCCAGGTCAAGCAAATGACACTAAAGCAACCGAGATTGCAGTGAGTGAGCATTCATCTATTTTTCCACACTCTATAGGCTTGTTTGTTTTATGTGGGAAACAATCAGCTATCTTTATTTCAGCATTACAATTGCTATAGCTTTCTGAAGGCACCAGTCAAATAGGCTATAGCATAATCATAATAAAGACTTGAAAAGGAGAAGAGAATGCACTGTCTGTCAGAGGGTATGGGACAGTGGCCCGCATGTGAGCCTCCATATGAGGAGGAGAATGGGGCTTGACACCTTGGGACTTATGATGTGCCATATTGGCAGCAAGCATGGCTGCCATATAGGCAGATGCATGCTCAATCAAGGTGGCAAACATATGCCCATGATGGGGCGTGTAGTCCAGATCAGGCTTGAGAGAGCACATAGCCATGTAGGGGCTGAAGACCCTTGTTGGGTTGCTTGGATGCCCAGGAAGAGGCACATCATTGGAGGGCATCCTCGCTTGGTTCTTCACCGACATACCTCTTTGCATCAGGATGTGCACACTCTTATGCGGTAGCTACTTCGGGCTCATGGGTTGTCTGCCCTTGCTATGCATGAAATGAATGCAATCTTTTATATATTTTTATATATGTTCAAGTTAAAGGTTCTTTGCCTTGAGTAGTCTGTCTAAAAAGAATGTTTGAAGAGTTAATAAAGGTCCTCTGCCTTGGATTGTCCTCCTAAAATGATGTATTTCTTTTATGGTGTGTGACTCCATGTTTCTAGTTAGTCCCTGGAGTCAAGAGGGGGATATCTTGTGGGAGCCATGTATTGGCATTGATAGGGTTGAGTTATCAGGCCTGGCATATGAATTTCAGGATGTTGGTGCATTGGTCTCCTAGTCCATTGAGTTGATCATGCATCCATGCATGATGAGCCTCTGAGCCATGCTAGATGATCTTTCTATGTTATGCTCACTAGCCTCTGAGCCATGCTGACTTGCCTCTAAGATTGTGTGAGAGCCATGTCTAGTTCTAGACCGGCATGCATAGTTTTGATGACCATCATTGTCATGTTCTGTTCTTAGCTCCATTCCAGTAGTCTCTCACCTTGCCTTCATGGGGGGGTGTTGGAATATGAAGCTAAAGTGAGTAAAAAATGTGTGTTCTAGTGTGTTCGAGTGTGAGTTCTAGTCTAGTGTGTCCTATGGATGCCACGTGTCATACTGGGAGTTATCCCATATGCATAGGTGTTCATATGTGTGTGTGTGCTCTTATATAAGAGCTGTACTTGTCTAGTGTCAAATTAATTAAGTATCAAGCTACAAGCTCTTTGGTCTACATGTTAGTACTCTCGTTTTTGTTCATTGCTCTAGTCATTTCATTTCCATTTCATTATGTCTCCTTTTGAGTATCACTTCCTCTCTCCCTAGCCTACCCTCTCTCTCTCCCTCTTTCCACCATGTTCCTTCAATTCCAACGTAGGGGCATTGGTGTTTCACAAAAGGCAAACCGATTGGAATTCCCATTTTTTTGGGGTGGACACACCACTCTGCCCAAAGAAGCTGCAATTTTTTGCCACAAAGTCTCCAAGCAGTGGGGGAAGTCCACAACTTCAACCCAGACAAGGCAACTATGGCTAATTAGCGAAGGATAATCTCTTATAGGAGACCATGGCAAGGCATGTACCATTTGTTGACCATAGTATAGAGGACACACAGTTTTTTTTTTTTTTTTTTGGGTGAAACCAGTGACTATAAAATTAACATGAAATCAATGTACATGACATTAGGCTGTCTTATAGAGGACACACACACACACACACACACACACACACACACACATTTTTTTAAATAGTGAAATCTTATATTTCTGTGCCGGAAACCTCAAAAAGAGGTAAAAACCCACCAATTAAGTACAAGAAAAAAATTTACAAGTAAAGCCTCAGAGCAAAAGTCATGAGGCAGCCAAGTAAAAAGTTACATATCAAGTTGGAGGAGGATCAAACACAGCATCCTCCAGCTTCAAATTATTGCTCTGTAAAAACTGATGCAGTGATGAAACCACACCATCAATAAAAACCTGCTGTTTTTTGCCCTTGTGATTCTTCTTGATGTAGGCTGGTACCCGAAATTTTTGAATCACAGGGTCAAAAACCTGTTGTAACATGGGATGAAAAGATTCGAGTAATCTTGCAAGGGGCACATCCATATCTAGAGGAGAAGGAGGCTGATGATGCTCAACGGGAGTCGGATCCTGAACTTCTTCAGCAAGAGAAAGATTAACTTGTGATTTTTCTACCTTTCTCCAGTAATGCTTCGGAGCAGTAAAAGAAGGCTTATCCAGTAAAGCCTTAGCAGAAACCGGAGGAGAAGGAAGAGTAAACTTTACTGTTGAAGGAGCAGGAGTGGCCATGGAAGCTGAAGAGCAAGCACGTGCAAAATGACCAATCTACCGACACCGGTGACATGTTGTAGGAAAAGAGGCAAAATGCAACCTGATGCACATCGGATGAGCAAATCCCAAATCAAGATCCAGAGTAGAGAGCACGGGCTGTATCATATCCCATAAAATACAAAGGCGAACATCCCGAGTAGCCTGCAAAAACTCCTGTCTCGAAACATGTAGAGGCCTCCCAAAAAAAGCTGCAAGAGTAGGAAGATGCTGAAGAAGAGGCAGAGGCAACGCTTTGAGGGTAATCCAGACCGGACAGTGAGTTAGAAGAGAGACAGACGGATCAAATAGTGGATCCCAGGTATAAGAAATCCTAGATTTACTATATTTAGAAATGTGCTAAGGAACAGAAAGGAGATTGAAATAGCAGAGAACAAGGAATAATTGTATCGCTTGAATGTCTGTAGGTTATCTGTTGTGTGTCATCCATACAATTGGGCCTCTCTTATATAGAGAGTGAAGAGTCACACATGAAAAGGTGTGTACTCCAAAGTGTATGTGCATGAAGAGGTGTGTACCCCTTGTGAAGGGTGTGACCCTTGATGAGAGGGTACGTTACAATAGGAATGTCTCTTCAATAGAATGTCTCTTGTGAAGGATTGTGCCTCATAGGAAGTGTCCCGTCGAAAGACATACCCTTTCACAAGTGTCCATTCATCAAGCCATCCATAAGTCTAGAAATAGAGAAAGGAATACGTCACAGATCGTGACATCCCCTCCCACTCAAAATAAGACCCTGGTGGAGATAATGAACTGATGTAGAAAATATCACTGTAAATTCTGAAAATACTATTGTAAAATGTCATCAGATTGCCAAGTAGCATCGGAGTCGTCCAGATCTCGAGCGTTCATGACTAGCTGAGTAAAGATATACTTTAGAGAGTGATGGTCTGTCTAAACCACCGAGTCAGCTCCCATGAGATAATGTTTCCAAGAGTGATAAGCATGTACAACGGCAAGAAACTTATCATAAACCGGGTATCGGGTTTGGATATCAGAATGTTTATGGCTGTCAAAAGCAATAACTCTGCCTTCTTGCATCAAGACTGTTCCTGTAGCGATGTCGGAAGCGTTGGTCATGAACTCAAATGGAAAGTTTGGGTTAGCAATAGCCATAACTGGTGTGGTAGTGAGTGCTTGCTTGAGTTGTTGGAAACTATACTCTGTTTCGGGAAGCCACTGAAAAACTGCTGTGCTTTTCAATAATTCGGACAGAGGAGCTGCGATTTCAAAAAACTGATAGACCTACCTTTGTATGGTAGAGGTTTGCCAATCCGAGAAAAGAGCGGACATCATGAACATTCTTAGGAGTAGGCCAGTTTTGGATTACCTCGATCTTCTTGGGATCCACAGAGATGCCTTGAGCTGAAATAACATGTCCCAAATATTCGAGTTGGGTCTTGAACAACTCACTCTTCTTAATGTTGATGTAGAGAGAATTTGCGCGGAAAACTTCAAAAACTTGGTGAAGATGTTGTTTGTGCTCATGTAGGCATCTGCTGAAAACGAGGATGTCATCGAGGTAAACGATGACGAACTTATTGAGGAAAGGCCTGAAGATGTCGTTCATGAGTGTCATGAATGTGGCCGGGGCATTGTTTAACCCCAAAGGCATGACCAAACATTCATAGTGTCCATACTTTGTTCGAAAAGCTGTCTTGTACTCATCGCCTTCGCGTATGCGAATTTGATGATAACCTGAACGAAGATCAATCTTTGAGAATTGTGTTGCGTGTATAAGTTGATCGAAAAGGTCATCGATGCGAGGCAATGGATACTTGTTTTTTATAGTGAGCTTGTTGAGGGCTTGGTAGTCGATGTAGAGGCGCATTGACTTATTTTCTTTTTTTCCACAAGTAGTACAAGAGATCCGAAAGGGCTGCGACTGGGCCGAATGTGACCTTTGTCGAGTAGCTCGGTCACCTGTCTTTGGATTTCTTCATTTTGAGTGTAAGAAACCCGATAAGGGGGTTTCGACGGTGGATTACTGCCGGGAATAAGTTTGATTGGGTGATCCACTGGTCGTCGAGGTGGTAACTGCTTTGGCGATTCTTGTGGAAAAATATCCAGGTAGGGCTGGAAAAAAGGTTGGTTGAGGTATTTAGGAGGATCCTTTGTTGGTGTCTCCTCTACTGCCGTAACCAACAGAAGTGAAGTCTTTACTTGACGTTTACGAACCCACTTCTTTACTTGTAGGGCAGAGGCAATTGGGGTTGAAGGAGAGTCCCTTAAACTAGTTAGCTCAATAAGTTTTCCCTGGTGGACAAACTGGATAGTATGGCTGCGAAAACTGATTGACGGATCATAGTCGTACAGCCACTGTTGTCCAAGTATGACATCGTACCGAGAAAGAGGCATGATGTCGAAGTTCAACTTGTCCATATAATGTTGGATGCGAAAAGACAAGTTTTTGATCTTGGTGTTGCACAAGAAAGTAGTTCCATTTGCGAGTTCAATCTGATAGTCCATGAGACTAGGACTGGTGGTCAACCGAAGTTTGTCGACCATAGAACTAGCTAGGAAGTTATGAGAGCAGCCACTGTCGATGAGGATAGTGACCGTTGTTCCACGAATCGATCCTTGAACACAAAGTACTTGAGTGGCGAGGGAAGGTTCGGGGTTGCTGGCAAGGCTCAGGTGGATGGTATTTGCCATTCGAACAGCTTTGCCTTTCTTGTCTTATGCTGGGGTAGCATCTTCTGTTTGGGAAGTGCTAGATTCCATATTGGAATTTTGCTTTGGTCGCTTGGGACAATCGAACCATCTATGGTCGCCTGTACAGATGGTACAAAGTCCTTTTGTGTTGGAGCTGTTCTTCTTGTCAGTGGCCGCACCTTTATGTTGGGGATGTCAGTAATGACTTTGTGAAGAAGAAGAGGCGCGTTCCTTGGAGGGGTGCTTCTGTTGGAATCCGGCATTTGATTTCTGAGACTTCTGGGGATCTTGAGACTGTCGTTGACCTTGATTACCCGAGTTTTTTCGAAACCTGAGGTTATCTTGAGGGCGAGCACCTTTGGCCATAGTAGAGTTCTGTGTGCGATTAGCACTCTGCTTCCATGTGTTTTGAAAATCTGTTATGCACTTTGCGTAAGCAATAGCGCCAGCTGTGGTGGTGATGTTTGCTTTAAGGACATCAATGCGTAACGAGGGATTAAGGCCTGAGATGAAAGCATGAAGGCGATCATCCTCAGTTAAACCATCAATCTCCAGCACCAATGTGGTGAACTGAGAGATGTAGGAAGACAGGGAGCCTATTTGCTCCAATTGTCGGAGTTTTGATCGTGCTTGGAAGTCCGCATTGGCAGGTATGAACTCCTTACGAAGCATGTGTTCAAAATGTTCCCATGTTAACACACTTTTGCCGTCCTTTAAGCGTCTTTGCCACCATAGAAAAGCTATATCCTTGAGGAGGGAGGTTGCCAAGGCGATCTTTTTGCCTTCAGTGAGGTCAACAATATCAAAATACATGCGCATTTTTGCGAGCCATTGGTCAACTGTTCGGCGATTGCGTTGACCAGTGTAGGCTTCCGGAAAACTTTGATGTCAAGTCTTTTAGTTTTGGAAGCTTGAAGTAAACGGTAGAGGGCACGTAGTTCAGTGTTTCTACCTCAGGTGGGAATGAATCCGCATAGTCGTCTGGTTGCGTCACATCATCCTCTGTATGGGTGGTACTGCGAGAATCTTGAAGTTGTTAGACTTTCTGGACCAAGTCGGAGATGCTGTCTTGAAGTTGGGAAATTTGAAGTAGCAGTAGTGTTTCGCCTTGTACGTTGACTTCAGGGGTCTTTTTTGGACTTGAGTCTTTGATCTCTGGAGAGGCTGCACGTGAGTGTTGCGACATATCTGAGGCCCCCGTGAGAAAAGCACGAACCTGCGCTCTAGTTTGTACCATTCCTGGAAGAGGATTCGGGCTGCTCCGTGAGGTTGCTCATGTTGGAGGGGGCAGGCGAGGTAGGATGGAACCACCCGTGGAAATCTGGTAAAGGAGGTCCTGTTTGAGGTAACACTGGTGATGCCGAAAGGGGTGTTATTGCTCATGAGAGTATAGGAGTAGGTTGCAGAGTCCACGGATTTGAGAAGGGATAAGGAGCTGCTGTCGGAAATGGAGGATATTCAGGAGGAGTGCCTTCAGAGTGTAAATACTGTCTTGGGGAAGGTACAACCTGTAAAGGAGGATATCTGGGAGCTGAAGGAGGTGGAGAGTACCCTGGAGATGCCGAAGGTGAGGGGTAAAATTCTCTCCAAAGATGGGTAGCAAACTCTAGAGGAATATCGGGTTCTGGGTATCTTCGTGTCTCGTGGAACACAACCTGGACTGTGCTGAGGAAGTAATGTAACTGAGGTGCCTCACGCAGAAGGTATAGGATGTGGTCCAAATCACTAGGAGGGCACGTGACACAGAAGACCCACAATGCCAAAGCTCCGAAATGGGCTGGTAGTGCAATCTGAACACGATATTGTGTGGTAGATGATGCCTGAGGTGTCCTTGAAATGCCGGGTGAATTACCAGGGGTTTCCATGCTTTAAGGGAGCGTCTTTCATTTGCTGAAATTTGATAATGACGAGAATCCTTAAAAGTAGAATGGAAAGAATCCACCTGGCAATGATTTAATCTGCCAATTTGTTGCGTAGAAAAGGCCTGCAGATTTCTGTCCGGAGGTCCTTGTTGCAGTGGGTTGCGAGGAGCAGATCGGGGCCTGGCTGGTCCGGATTGGAAAACAGGAACATGCGCTTTTAACAGGTTGTCTGCATCGCGATAGGAGGGCTGAACCGCTGCTGAACTGGCAGGAAAAGGTGGCGAAACAAGGGGGGGGGCAGGCTGTCAATGGCGAAACCAGGCTGCAGGCTGTCACTGGTGAAACCAGGCTGTCAATGGCGAAACCAGGCTGCAGGCTGTCACTGGCGAAACCAGGCTGTCAATGGCGAAACCAGGCTGCAGGCGTCCAAGGCTGATTTGCGACCGAAATGGCAGGCTGACGCTGAATCTAGTGCTGCAGGCTAGCGAGGCTATCGCTGATCTGGCGCTGCAAGCAGGGAACCAGGGCCGAAAGACTGGCGAGGCTAGGGGCTGTATATGGCGAGGGGAGCAGGGCAGCGAAATGGTGAGGCTAGGGGCTGGCAGCGAAATGGCGAGGGTAGGGGCTGCGCAGCGAGGCCAATCTGTTTGATGAAAATCTGTATGGGCGTTGAAAAGGTGTGCCCTTTTTTCGTTTGTGCTGCCTACGTTGGGTAGTTGCCCAAAAAAAAAAAAAAAAAAGGTGGGTTTATTTGACCCTTGGGTAACCTAGGGTAGACCTAAAGTTTGGGGCTAGGTTTTCCCTTTTAACCCCTCTAGGTACCCTTTTTATAAGTGCTTGGTGCCAAAAGGTGTGCCTCATTTTTTACTTTTAACCCCTCCCATCTTTTACTTTTATCAAAGCTCTCTTCAGATTGCAAAGAATCAAGATTGAGTAACACCTCATTGAGAGCGACTTTGAGCCTGAGCTGCTGCTCCTCCCCGTTCCCCTGCTGCTCCCCCTCCCTCAGCCCGTCCCTCCCTCTCTCCCCTCAGCCTGTCCCTCGCCCCCTCCCTGCTGCTCCCCCCCCTCCCCCTTCCTGCTGCTCCGCCCCCTCCCCCTGCCTGTCCCTCGTTCCCTCCCCCTGCCCTTCCGCCCCCTCTCCCTGCTTCCGCCCCCTCCCCCCTGCTGTTCCGCCCCCTCTCCCTGCTTCCGCCCCCTCCCCCCTGCTGTTCCGCCCCTTCCCCCTGTTCCGCCCCCTCCCTTGCTTGCCCTTCGCCTCCCCCCTGCTGTTCCGCCCCCTCCCTGCTGTTCCGCCCCCTCCCTGCCTGCCCTCCCGCCCCCTCTCTTCTTCTCAGTCCTCTCCCTACCTCTCAGCCTGCTCCCCCCGCCTCCTCCCTGCTTCTCCGCCCCCTCCCCCCCCCCCTCTCCTGCCCTTCCCTTCTCTCCTTCCTCTCCCTCTCCCTCTCCTTCTTCTCCTCTCCCTCTTAGCCCTCCCCTCCAACGTCCCCTCCCTCCCTCTCAGCTTGCCCCTATCCCCTCTCAACCCCTTTCCTCCTTCCCTCCCCTTCCCCCCTGCTTCCTCCTTGCCTCCTTTCCCCTCCTTCTGCCCCCTTTTCTCCCGCAGCTTTTTTGGAACGGAAGGAGCCTTTAATTTGTTAGAGTCGGCCTCCTCACCTTGATTGGCGATGGATACCCCGTCAGCCAATCCTACTCCACCTCCACCGGCCGTGAAAACTATCACTTTCTCTAAAGACGAGTTGCAGCAGCTCAAGAAGGATGTAGAGATTGAATGCTCTACCACGTTGCTAGCACGCATCTTCGGGTCTCACCCCTCCAGATCCCAAGCCAAAGACTGGATGCTTGCGGCTCTCCCCCCAGACCTCACTCCTCGATTGTTAGATGTTCGCCTTCTGGGACGAGGTTTTTTCCAGGTTGTTTTTGACACTCCAGAGGCTGCGAGCACTGTGCTCAAGGCCGAGTTTTTACACCTGGGACACAGGAAGATCTTCTTTGAAGCCTTTCACATTGGTTTCGACCCAGTAGAGGCAGATAAGAAAATCTTCTCGCTCTTCATCAGGTTCCCCGGGCTTCCCCAGGTTTACCATCGACTTCTTTCTGTTATCGGGGAGCATTTTGGCGCAGTTGCTGAGATCCCACCCCTCCCTGGGTTGCCATTGACTGCAGCAGAGGCAACCAAGGCTGATGGGGTTCCTAGAGTTAGGGTCCTTTGCAAGGATCCTAACCTCAAGATGGACCACGTCATGATCCAGCGCCCGGATGGTTCCTTTTTTCGCCAGAGAGTGGAGATTTCAGGCAGGCAGGACCAGTGCAGGATTTGCAGGACCTCGGGACACTTTGCCAGGGATTGCCCCAGGAAGAAGAAAAGGCCCAAGAAGCCCTCTGGTACAGCTACCGCCTCAGGGCATCGACAGGGGGGACAGGGGGGGATTAGACCCTGCACTTGCCCCTCGACCTCGACAGAGGGGTGATACAGGTCCAGCTCCTGCTCCTCGTCCTTCGCGTGGCGGTCCTCCTCAGTCAGGTGGTGGTACAGGTCCAGTACCTATTCCTCGGCCTCGACAGGGGGGTGGTACAGGTCCTTCACCTGCTCCTCGACCCCCACCTCCCTCAGGCACACGCGACGCTCTACAGTGGGTTCCAGTACGTGTGCAGGTCCCTCCTTCAGTTCACGAGGGTACCTTAGTAGACTCTGCTTCACCTCGAGCTGTCCCTCCTGTCTCACCTTGCACAGTCCGAGACGCTGAAGCTTCGACCTCCTCCCCAGTTGCAGCTTCTTCCTTAGATCCAGCAGTGCCAGATGCTCCTCTTGAGGACGGAGAGATCTCCGCGGCTGGGCAGACACAGGATAGAGAGCATTCCTCACTCCCTCCCTTGGATAGGGGGAAGGGGATAGCTTACACTGTTGATCCTCTTCCCTCACAAGGGATCCTTCGTACTTCGGTGTCTAGCTTGCTCCATAGGAACTCGTTTTCAGCCTTGGCAGAGAGTTCAGATTTCCCAGAGGAGGAGTTTGTACCCGCTACTTTTGGGGAGCCAGTGGTTGGGTTTCCTATTGACAGGGCTTCTTCTTCAGGTGCCAGGATTCTTTTCCCTATTGATTTTCCACCACTGGGTTCCTTTGTTTCCGCCACTAGGTCGGGTAAGGTGTTCCACTCTACATCCTCCCGTCGATGAGGATTATCAGTTGTAACATACAGGGCCTAGGTGGCGTCCCACATCGCCGCCGTAGACAGCTGATCCGGGATCAGCTTCATCCAGGTGTTACTGGGGGTTCCATTGATATATTATTTATTCAAGAGCATAAGCTGGATTATAGAGATTGTGCCAAGTCAAGCAGTTGCTTTCTGGCCATACTTTTTGGTCGCCTGCCTTAGGCACTAGGGGAGGCACTTCTATTTCAGTTTCGCAGTCGGTTCTCCCCTTAGTTGTTGGGCACGGAGTCATTATCCCCTCTAGAGCTCAGTGGATTATTCTTTTGATTGGAGGGCGTAAGGTTGGCTTCCTTAACCTATATGCCTCCAACATTAGAGGGGAACGTGTCCTTATGTGGAAGACTTTGCTCTCCTGGGCCCCCATTGTGGATTCATGGGTGATTGGAGGTGACTTTAACATGGTCGAGTTACCGTCAGACAAAAAAGGGGGTAGAGAAGGCGGACTTCACTCTTTGGAGAGAGCAGCTTGGGATGCCTTCCTTTTCCATTTCTGTGGCAGAGATACTTGGTGTGATGATGCCTTTCTTATTCAGCCACAGTCCCTCCTGTTCTCTTGGTCGAACAGGAGGCAACAGATGCCTATTCATGCACGCATTGACAGATTTTATGTAGATGACTGGGCACTAGACAGAGGTGGATCGGTATGCATTGCTGCGGGGGTTTCCACTTCAGACCACTTCCCTGTTGTTCTGGCTATCTCAGAGCCTCACTTGAGAGGCCGATCTGCCAGCATCACGATTCCAGATGCCTTTTACACAGAGGACTTTACGGAGGCAGCCCTACAGATATGGTTTGCTCATGTCGAGGGTGGGCAGCCACATCCATCACATTTAGCCGCTGCCCTTTCTGGTATTAGCGACTTTTACTGCTCAGTTGCTTCTACCAGGAGACGAGATATTCTCAGACGTGAGATTGGTGTTCGCCAGCAGTTAGCAGCTTTGCAGAGGGAAGAGCAGAAACGGCCTTCAGATGCTTGGATTCAGGAGCGCCTTGCTGCAGCGAGGGCTCATCTGCAGTTATTGCTTGATCAGAGAGCAGAGTATGCCTTTCATGCACGGGAGTCCTTCTGGATTCAGATGGGTGGTAGAGTCAATAAACACTTTTTCTCTACTCTTGGCCCTAGACATAGTAGAGAGAGTGTATCTCAGCTTATTGACTCACATGGGGTTTTACAGACAGAGCCAGATGACGTCTTACGCATAGCTTCAGATTTCTATGCCACCCTCCTTACTGCTGATCCTGAGACACACGATAGAGAGGATGCTAGACAGGCTATTTGGCAGAGTATCCCAGTGTTGGTGAATCCGGATATGCATGTTCTACTTGACGCACCTTTCACCAACACAGAGTTCAGGACTGCACTTTCAGCCCTTCACAAGGGCAAGTGCCCAGGTTTAGATGGCCTCACCCCGTCTTTTTTCATTGCATTTTGGGATATGATTGGAGACTATATTACTTCAGCCATGCAGACCATTTGGGACTCTGGCAAGATGCCTGAGTCGCTTACAGAGGGCCTCATCCACCTTATCCCAAAAGGAGGTAGCAGAAATTTATTGTCCCAGTGGAGGCCTATCACACTTTTGGGGACTTGTTACAAGATTCTGGCCAAGGCTATCAGCCTCCGATTGCAGCCACTTCTCCCTGATCTTATTCATGACACTCAGACAGGATTTGTGCATGGCAGAAGTATTTTTGATAACATTTTTTCTTTCTGGGAAGCTTCAGAGTGGGCCATGCAGAGTGGCCAGAATCTTGCCATTCTACTATTGGATTTTGAAAAGGCTTATGACAGAGTAGATTGGAGTTTTTTGGAGGGCACCCTTCTACGCTTTGGATTCACTGATGTTTGGATCAGAGGTGTTTCCTCTTTGTCCAGATCAGCCCATAGCCAGGTACTTATTGGTGGTGTAAGGGGTGAGAGATTTCAGATTTCGAGATCAGTCCGTCAGGGATGCCCCCTTGCTCCTTTCCTTTTTTTATTCGTGGCCAAAGCTATGAGTATCTATGTTAGATCTCAAGCTGACATCTTTGGGCTGAGACTTCCCATCAGAAGAGAAGAGGAGCTACTTGACAGTGAGTTGGCTGACGACACAGCGATTTATTTGGATGCCTCTCCACAGACGCTCACTTCTTTCAGGACAGCATTGGATTTATTTTGCTTGGTGGTAGGGGCGCAGATAAATTGGCATAAATCCAATGGCTTTTGGATCAGTGATGAGGACACTCCAGTTTGGGGGCTTGACATAGGGTTCACTTGGGTTCAGAGGGGTGTGCCTATCAGGTATTTGGGCTGCCAGGTCGGCTTGGGTATTTCTACCACGTAGCAGTTTGCTCCCGTGTTGGAGAGCATCAGAAGGAAGCTTCTCTTTTGGAGCTCAGCCAAGCTGGATCTTGCCTCTAGAGTTGTGGTGGTCAACCAGGTCCTCTTGGCCACAGCCTGGTTTATTTGTTCATGTTGGTGCCGTTCTAGGGACTGCATCTTTCAGCTCAGAAGACCGATCAGGAACTTTCTCTGGAGTGGGCTTGATGGCACAGCAGATGCCTTAGCCAGGGTGGCTTGGGAGACCCTCATCCTCCCTACACAGGATGGGGGTCTCAATATTATTGATCTAGATTTACAGTGCAGAGCTTTACTTTGCAAGATAGTGGTGCGAGGACTTATGCCAGGACAGGAACCGTGGAAGGACTTTCTTATCAGCAACATACAGAGGTGCACACCTTCCTCAGGAGGAGACTGGATGAGCAGTGTTAGACGGATCTTCACCACAGCACACCTCAGGTCACCTTCATCCCCTCTCATGGTTGCCATTCTGAAAGCTTGGGCCAGTTTCAGAAGCTCTCTTCGGAGGATTCCTCCTTCCTCCCGGGAAGAGATTGATAGGCAGCCCATCATGTGGAACGACAGTATTTTAGATGATCTTGGCAGGCCACTGGGTGCCTCACTCTACATGCAGTGGGCCAGGTGGGAGAGGGGACCTGCTTCTTCTTTGGGATCTTGGAAAGCTTTCCGTAGGCTTCCAGAGGAAACCAAATCAAGGTTGACAGGACATCTTAGAGGGAGTGCAGGGAGGATCTTGCAGATTGAGGCAGCCCTTCCAGAGGCTTGGATAGACACAGATGATATGCCTCTCACTTCCTCCACTTGGGCAGGTACTTTCTCGAGAGGCGGGGTTCCGCTTCAGGTCTTAGCCTTCCGAGATGCACAGGAGGATGCTTTGGTTTTCAGTGTCCAGGATGGTGGCAGATTGCTCAGATCTACAGAGGACATCTTGCTTGAGTCTGCTTTTCAGCCTATCAGGGTTGTAGGTCTTTTGATGCAGGGATCAGATTCAGAGTGGTTCTTAGACCCTGACCCCCAGCTACTCTCCACGGGGTCTTGGAGGCTCTGGCTCTATGGAGGAGTTCCCATTAGGCATTTACAGTGGAACCCCGGAGAGTGGGAGTGGATTGACGCGGGGCATCGAGAGAAGAGCATCCCCTTCTTTCGTTACACGGTCAGTAATGCCAGGGGATTTCAGCTCAGTAGTAGAGGTTGGAGACCCTCCAGAGTCCCTCATTGGGAGACTTTTGGTATTACTGCGGATCAGCAGAGGTACTTCTGGAGGAGGCTCTGGAAATCCCACAGGAATAGAAAGATCACTATCTTCTTTTGGCTTTCTATCCATGGAGGGATTGCAGTGAACCTTTGGAGGTCCAGATTCGGAGCCGACTCTACTTGCCCTCGTTGCCTTTCTGCTTCGGAGTCTATTCAGCATTGCTTATGGGATTGCAGACAGGCGAGATTGATTTGGATGGGGATAGCCAGGATCCTCAGTCATTTTGCCCATTCCCCACTTTTTATGACTTGGGGCTCGGTGGCTTGGCTTTCTCTTACAGGACCTTAGGTTTTCTATGAGGGACTTGACTCCTCTCGGGCCATTTCGGTTCGATGTCATCGGTTTGAGTTCTGTTCGTTGGATGTGGTCCACACCGTCCTTTTACAGCTGTACATGCCTCTGTGGATACTTCTTGGGAGATTATAGCGAGCATAGCAGCCTGGCATATCTGGAGAGCCAGATGCACAGAGGCTATGGAGGGTACTCAGGTTCATCCCTCGCACACATTGGCTAGTATTTGGACAGACATCGTACACACTCTGATGGCCGTATGGACGGGTATGCAGGGGGACTCTTGTGCAGCCTCAGCTAGGAGGGCTTCTTTCTTCAGGGAATGGAAGGATTCTCCTTTCTTCTCTGAATCTACTACAGGGTTGAGATGGCACTTTCAGCCTCAGCCTTGGCTTCTTTCCACCTCACTCTGAGGGGTTTTTTATTATCCTCATGATTTCATGATGTATTCCGCTTTGAGCTTGCTCTCGCGGGTTTTTGTTCTTACTTAATAGAAGTCTTTTTCATGGAAAAAAAAAAAAAAGGTGTGTCTATTCGAAGGGGTGTGACCCTTGGAATAGGTGCAGATTTTCATGAAGGGGTGTGTCCCTGTTTTTAAAAGGGGTGTCCCCACATGAATAGGTGTGACCTTTTTGCCACGATGGGGTGTGTCCCTTGGGTGAGGAGTCAAGACTCTTCATCAAAAGGTGTGTCCGATGGTGGAAAAGGTGTCCCTTGGTTTTGGGACAGACCAAGCACATGAAAAGACATGATTTTTGTAGTGTCCATTCTCATCAACTCGTGATGTGTGGGAGATGGAGAGGCCATTGATGACTTTAGACAGGGTTGGCGCTAAAAATTTTTACGCTCATCCTCTCCATCTCTTCCATGCACAATGTGCACAGATGTCCTTCTAGCGAAAAAAAGATGTATCAGATAGTCGCTAGAAGGTGGGGGGCATTTCCTACAGGTAGGAGCGAAATTTGCTCTGATACCACTGTAAGAAATCCTAGATTTACTATATTTAGAAATGTGCTAAGGAACAGAAAGGAGACTGAAATAGCAGAGAATAAGGAATAATTGTATTGCTTGAATGTCTGTAGGGTATCTGTTGTGTGTCATCCATACAATTGGGCCTCTCTTATATAGAGAGTGAAGAGTTACACATGAAAAGGTGTGTACTCCAAAGTGTATGTGCATGAAGAGGTGTGTACCCCTTGTGAAGGGTGTGACCCTTGATGAGAGGGTACATTACAATAGGAATGTCTCTTCAATAGAATGTCTCTTGTGAAGGCTTGTGCCTCATAGGAAGTGTCCCATCGAAAGGCATACCCTTCCACAAGTGTCCATTCATCAAACCATCCATAAGTCTAGAAATAGAGAAAGGAATACGTCACAGATCGTGACACCAGGGCATCACATAAGCAAAGAAACCAGCCCCATGAATACCAGCATGACTGACAAGTCACTCCACCACATCAGTTGAAGAGCAGTGGGCATAATAAAAACCTTTGCCCAGAAAGACAAAGGAGGAAAGGCAATCCTGACCCAGTGCAACTTCAGCCCAACGACGAAGTTGAGCTGCAGATAAAACCCTACCCATAAAGTAGAGATTGACCCCAAACTACTGAGCTTGTCGAAGACCGGAAACCAGAAGGGTAGAGTCCAAAGAACAAACAAGCTGTGAACCCAATGAAGGAACATCTGTGACAGAAGCAAAACACATCTGGCAAAGAAGGTCCAGTTGAAGGGAAGACGAAGGACCATCCGCGATATCCAACTTTGCCGATTTAACCAAGGTGGAAGGAGGCAAACCAGCACGCTTCCGCTGAAAGAAGACACGTGCAGGAGGAGTAGAGGTAGAAGGGGGGGCTGAAGCAGAGAAAACGAAAGAGCCATCTGTTGGAGTAGCAGGAAGAGGGGAGGAAGAGACATCAGGAAAATACTGTACAAGACCGGCGTGAGAAGAGCAAAAGGCTGCAGAGACAGAGGGGAAGACGAATTTGGTACAGAATCTGGCTGTACGGACATGGAAGCAAGTACAGAAGAAGGAAAAAGAATGGGTAAAGGAACTTGTATGGAGGGGGGAGCCTGTACGGATGACCGTACATTAGGTACGGCCTGCGCAAGGGCAAAGGAAGGGGCAAGTGCAGACGGAATATGTACAGGGGCTGACAAATGGGGTACGGATGCAGGCGCAGTAGCAGTAGCAAGCTGCGGGCAAGGTACAAGGACGGGTGAGGGAGGGGCTGAGCTTGCCATCGCACTCCACACACTCTCTCACACACACTACACTTGCAACACACACACACACACACACACACACGTGTGTGTGTGTGGACGTGCGCACGCAAACATACATGCATGCATGCACGTGTGCGAGCACACACACACACATGTATGTATGTATGCATGCTTGCATGCATATATGTGTGTGTGTGTGTTTCCCTTCAGATGCACATTCCTTGGGAGATCTTTCTTCGGCCAGCTAGAAGTGTTCTATCGGTATTTTTAGTTTCTGTGTAGTAGCTGCTCGTCACTGGGGTAGCTATGAATGTACATTTTTCTTAATGAGATAATACCATTACAAAAAAAAGTGTATGTGCATGTCCCAAGAAGCCTTTGTGCAAGAACTTCTCATATTGGTGGCTAATCACTTTGTATATAAGCTCATTTCTAAAATGTTGGTGTTGCATATTTCACATATCTTATATACAGCCTTGCAATATGGGCTTATCGCATGTAGATCATGGATAACATTGCAAATGCCTATATTAGTATTGAATATGCCAAATACATGCAACTGTATGTTTTGATCATGTAGATAGATATTGAAAAAGCCTTTGACACAGTTAGATGGGACCTCATTGTTGTAGATGTCTTGTAGGGGTTGGGCTTTGGACCCAAAATACAAAAAGTGGTTTATTGGCTTTATAAGGGTGGCACCACATCTTGCCTTTTCTCCAAGGACATTGGGACTCTCAGTGCCTTGCTTTTTGCCATTGCCACTCATCCACTCTTGATGCATATGGATGATTTAGTTTCACACGGGCATTTGCAGGATATTGATTTTTGTGGAAACGCTCCTTTTGAAAGTCATGCCTATGCAGATGATTCCTCCTTTTTTCTCAGAATCTCCGAATTGGATGTTTGGCATCTTATGTAGGCCCTTGATTTATTTGGTCTTGCAGCTGGGTTGAAAGTGAATTTTGCAAACTGCCCAAACTCTTGTCTTTGCATGGGCATCACATTTTATGGCCTAGACTTGTGTTGCCCTCTAATCCATTGGTTGGCATATTTCTTTGCTGCAGGAAAGAATTTGGGTGCTACAAAAGCTTTTTCACAAGCTAGAATATTGGAATTTGTCTAGATGGCCATTACATGCTCGTCTTTATCATGGCATTACATGGAATTTGTCTAGATGGCCATTACATGCTCGTCTTTAGTGCAGCTCATTATCATGGTCTATGTGCAGTTTCACTTGCCACTTATCCCTTGGTCTTTTTTAGATATTGGGAAATTTATATTTAGGCCTATGGAATGCCTTTGGCACAATAAGACTAACCGTAAGGCGCTCCGGCTTCTCAATTACAAGTATTTTTGTTCGCCCAAAATGCATGGGGGCTTGAATATTTTACACCCCCCCCCCCATGTGATAGTTTGCAAGGGCACGCTTTTGCTTGCTTTTTTGGAGTGGCGCTAGCCATGGGCAATTATGCTCTCGTGTCCGATTACCTCATTTTGTACTGCTGGATTTGGCCATTAGATTCCAGCTATATCAGATATCATTTTTGGGCACATGGTCGTATTCCTCTCTGCCAAGTGTATAGCTTCCTTGGCATGCCCATGTTGTTCTCACATCCCAAGGAGACAGTCCTGCATCAGCTCTAGATTTGCCCTGCTACCCTGATTTCCTTCCTAGACTAGGGATTTATCTTCATGCTCGCTTTCTTGGCATCTCTTTTGGCAGCCAATTCTTGGTTGTTTGGGAGATATGCCTCTACACCGGACTATGTGCAGTTCTTCAGTTGGTGTCTCTGTCGTCTTCATATCACGGTAACACTCAGTTGTACGGGCACTCCTCTATATCATTTTTTCCGTTCCTCCCTGCATCACTCCCCTTCAGGATGTGCATTCCCTGGGAGATCTTCCTCCGGCCAGTTAGAAGTGTTTCTCCACTGTTTTAGTTTTTGAGTAGTAGCTGGTCCTCACTGGAGCAACTATGAATGTACATTTTTGCTTGATGATATACTCCCTTTTACAGAAGAATATTGTGTGTGTGTGTGTGTGTGTGTGTTGTGGATCTTTATGGTTTTTTCCGCCTCCTTGCATCGATCCCTTCAGGATGCACATCACATGGAGATCTACTTCTGGCCCGGTTAGAAGCTTTCCTTCACTGTTTTTAGTTCGGAGTATAAGTTGCTCCTCTTTGGTGCAGCTTTGAATGAACAGTTTCCTTGGCCTTTTTAATCTTCTTCTAGTTTATGAGTAGTAGCTGTCTCACCTTGGGACAGCTGTGAATGTACATTCTTCTTAATGAAAGGTTCTTTTACCCCAAAGAAAAAGTGTGTGTGTGTATGTGTGTATGTACGTATGCACATTTCATGGGCGACCTTCCTGCGGCCCAGCTAGAAGTTTCTTTCATTGTTTTAAGGTTTGCTGTACTAGCTATTCTTCATTGGAGCAGCTATAATGGTTTCTTTTTCCTTTTTCTAGTTCATAAAGTACATTCTTCTTAATGAAAGGTTTTTTACAAGAAAAAAAAAGAGAGAGAGAGTGTGTGTGTGTGTATGCATATACATGTATTATACATAATGTATATCAGCTTCTATCTAATTGATTTCTCACTTACTATACCCAACTTTTGGAGCCTATTGTCTCTCCCAATTTTTAGACTGCTTCCTTGTGCAAATGGTTTCTTACTATAAATTTATGTGGGATCCTCTGTGCTATTTGTATTCCTTTAATACATGGATTTCTATTGAAGCTCTCAAGTTCTAAATCTGTCTTCGTTGAAAGGAGCACATGATAGGCTGGCCATATCTTGTGTATATGATACGCCACCTTGAGGAAAAAATTTCTGATACTGTGATGAATTGTTTTGATCAGGAGCTATGCTGTCTACAGTTGTCATCCCATAAACGGAGCATTCTCATAAGTAATCTTCTGCAACCATGTCAAAGTCTTTCATGTTCAAGGATTTCCCTGAAGCTTTGGCATTCAAGAAATTACTGCCTTCAGGAGCTTGAGTCCAAGGTAATGGTGCCTCATATGCTTCGCTGCCACAGATTCTTCCTAGACTAGAAAGAGGCTGCTTGGTTACTGGGTTGAACACGATTTTGTTTTGAAGTATTCAAATGTTTCAAAATAGACTTCTTCAAAATTAAGGTCAAAATTGTAGAAATCCCTTAGAAACGGTTGGTGCTTAAGACACTTTTGTGCTCAGGCTGCTGTATGCACCTCCCGAGGGGTTGCTTTGCATTATCAAAGAAGCAGCCAGGTAAGAGCTCAATTTTTTGGAAAAGAGTGAAACATTACACATTCCTTATAATAATCAACATGGGCCTGAGCTAAACAGACACTCTCAATCTTATGAAATATACGATGTTGGGAGATTAAAGGGGATCTAGATTCCGATCTATATCTAGAAAGCCAAGAGGTAGGTATATGGTACAACTTCCTAGATGCCTAA
Organism: Dipteris shenzhenensis; assembly: GCF_047967505.1. Taxonomy (NCBI): domain Eukaryota; kingdom Viridiplantae; phylum Streptophyta; class Polypodiopsida; order Gleicheniales; family Dipteridaceae; genus Dipteris; species Dipteris shenzhenensis. The sequence goes on from NC_141623.1 coordinate 23,733,907, forward strand.
TGACATGCAAGGTCTATTACTTCATTGAATTGCTTGCATGGATGGGGTAATGTTTATATCAAAGAACTTGCACTTGTACATGGTATTTGCTGCTTCCTCTCCTATTTTCTTGTGCCTTGATTCACTTCCCGGGTCTCATTCATTTCCTTGTTCTACACTGCTGCTTCCTTTTTGGTCATCTTCCAATCTGGTTTGTGCCGTATCTACCTCTTGAAGTTTCTATTTGTGTACACAGGGCTTTGTGGCTCCTAGAAGGCACAGTAATCGGCCAGGTGCATTGATCTTGGCTGGCCTGACCTCCATAGTGTCCATTCCTCTTTGTTATAGGAGAGTCTTTTATGTGAGCATGCTGCAGGATGAGAAGAGCGACACTGTTGTGTGCAGCAGAATAAGTAGCATACAACTAGCAAACAATACTTATATTTGTGGAATATGCAACTAGCAAAGGTCACTAAAGTTTGGTGAAGTTGAACAGATACACAACATTGCGCTAAGAGGCCACGAATGTATAAGTGAGCAAGGATTAAGATTCAACACCCTCCAATTCTTTTCCCTGTCTATTTCATTCGTTTTCTTTTTTGGTCCCTCTGAGCCCGCCTTTTTGCATTCTACTCATTAGTGACTTGTACATTTCCAAGACCTATATTCTTGCACACAAGAGAAGAGATTTCTTAACATATTAGGGGGGGATGATTGAAGATACATTTATTTTCTTCGTGCTAAACTCGACATAAGAGAAGGTGTTTAAAGGCAAATTTGTGTAGGATTTCAATAAAACACTCCCTCAAGGATTTAGTCTTAGATTCATCTTACCATTTAACCGCTCGAGCAAGTTGTTGGTCCTAGTGTAAGCTCTGATACTCTCTAATACTAAGTTAAATGGGAAGGACAAAGATTTTACTCTCACACAAATATTTTTTTTCCTGGAGAAAAAGCCTCCTATTAATACTTGAGAACTAACCATACCAGCAATATGATAGGTGCTGACTATGGGAAAAGAGAGAAAAACTAGCTGTTAGAGAAATCAACCTCTTTCAAGAGAACCCAGCTCACTGCCTAGGGAACTTCTAGAACAGGGGCTAACAACCAGGGTAGAGGTCTATACAACCAGCAAATACCTCACGCAGTAAAAATATAAAAGATACCTGCAAGCTAAGCCTACAAAAATGCATGTGTTTTTCGGAGGTCGCTCTAGAATCGGCAGTCCTGCACTTCCAGATGGCATGCATGGTGTAGACTATCTTGCCAAATGGTGATAAGGGTGGCTGCCGGGGGAATTCAATGGCCCTCTATCACAAAACTGCAGTTTGCAACCTAGATGTTCAGGTAGTGATGTTGGACATTGTCTCCCAGACACTATCCTTCGACATTGTCTCCCAGACACTATCCTTCGACGAAGGCAAAGGTCGCAGGCGGGAAGAAGATGTCGCATCATCTCCCTCTATATATCTTGAGTACTTGCTCATCCCCTTGAGGCCTTCTTCTCTCTCGCATATTTTTGCTTTTCCATGCAATTTGCCAAGTAGAGTCTCCTTTGTGTTTTTCTTGGCGGGGTTTTTAAAGGTATGAGAAGTTGGCGAGTTATGCACACAATGCTCATCCTTGACCTTCACTGGGTTACTCTCCCCTGCATGCATACCCTTCGTTGTTAGGCGTGCTTCCCTCCCCCATATTTATCCTCTTCCATGTGACTTTCCAGGTTGAGTCTCCCTTGTGTGTGTGTGTGCGCGTGTGCGTGCATGTGGGTTTTAAGGTATGAGTTGGAGAATTACACACACTCCAGTTCCAAGAAGCGGTTGATAAAGATGGTCTCCCTAGAATTTCATTAGCAAGTGGAGATGCTCTCCTCACATTCTCTTGCATCACACCCGTTGTCTACCCCATTTGACTGAGCCTTGAATCTTGTAGGCTAAGGGAAGTTGGATCGATGGAGAAAGCATGACCCCCTCTGTCAGCCATGCAGCCATTCCCCAAGTGAAATCTCTCTGCATCCTTTGCATGCTAGCAACAATAAGGAGGGCTCCCATCTAGATCCTCTTTAGCACTGGAGACAATGTGGGATCGTCTCTAAAATGCTATCCGCACACGGTGGCATCTATCATCTATCCGCATCTACTCTAGCCATGAGCAAGTGGCAAGCTTTTTAGAGGTGATAGTATCTCAGGTATATAGTAGAGAGAAAGGGCTTCTTTGTGGGTGTGCCCGCCCTCGATGAGGTTAGGTTTAGAAAGGGCCATAAGGCCTAGGGGTTGGCTAGGTTGGGGCCTAGTTAGGGCGTCCAAACCTGGTCTGGTCAACCTAACCAGACTTGGGGTCGGGTCGGGTCAGCTGATCCCATGGTCGGGTTAGTCAACCAGGCTGGTCGGCCAGTTCCTCCATAGGTGAGGCCTAATTAAGGTTCCCCTCTTACACTTGTCACCATCTTCTGGAATAACCATTGTACACTCTTTCACTGACATTTCCCCTTAGGATTGAGTAGGATTCCTGCAGTAATACAATTGCCATTGCCTCTATTTGTGTCATTTTATCTCTTGTTCTATTTCCGTTCGCAGTCGTACTACTCCACTCTCACATGGTGTAGATGTTAAGGTCACTTGAGGATTGGGAGTACGAGGAGTTGGCGTAACCCTAGGGCATTGTAATGTATCTACTCAGGAGATTTGGCTATTGAGGAGCAATTACAGCAGCCTACGTAGAGGCGATTGAGCCAAATTGATAAGCCACTGTTTGGAAGAGTTGGCCCTGAGGTGTGGACATATCTCCTGCTCGTGGACAACACTAAGGGAGCTGTTTGTAGGTGGTTCTCCTTGGCGCAGACAATCTTGAAAAGACGTGATTTGAGGCTAAGGTGCTGGGCGGTTTTGAGCAGCCTGCCCACGCAATTGAAGGCAACACTTCGGGGTTGACTGCCCATGGTGGTTTGTGGCAAAAGTACAGAGTAGACAGCTCGAGGTTCCTGAGCAGTTCGATAGCTCCCCCGTTCACAAGCAAAGAGGACAAGTTCAATGGAGCCCCTTATGCTCATTGGAGGTTAACAACGCAAGGTCTGGTTCATTCACAAGGTGATCTGGGAGCTGGTTTAGGGGGTTCGAAAGGAAACCCAAGCGCCCTACGAACCCAAAAAGGCGGACACAAGCTTACGAGGACACCTTTCTCCAAGAGTTAGCAGATTGGGAAGATCGCGACTCAAAGGCACACTCAATGTTGGTATGCATGATCATAGATGAGGTCTCTTTGGCTGTCCAAACATTGACCAATTCATCTGAGGTCTAGTCCAAATTGGAGGGTCTATGTGAGGGAGTCGGCGATGTGTGGTGTCACTCTTTAGAGACAGCTTTACAATCTGGAGTTCCCCAGAGGAAGTACAATGCAACCCTTCTTGACAAAGAGTAAGGTCATCCATGACCAGCTTTTGTCCATGGGTGCTTCTCTAACATCACTTCAATTGGCAGTGCTCATTCAATTTGGCACATGGGCAGGAGAGAGGGCTGATTGCAGCTCTGATCAGTTGAAAGTCTCGCAGGCAAGGAATGTTATATAGTTATGGACCGGATGTGTTTAGGAGTTCATTGCTAAAGGTCGCAGTGACTACAGACCTAGTGTGTTACGGAGTTTGTTGTTCAAGGTTCCTGCATGTGATATTTTCACCGTAAGGGTATTGGGCGTGGTGTGTTCCACATTCCATATTACTCCATTGGGAACTCAATGCAAACTACTATGGAAAATCAAAGCTAGAGGGGGTCTCTTCTTTACCATTCCAGGTGGCATTTTGCTTCGAGGTTCTAGGCTACTAGGTGCTTTCACTGAGTTGAATCCAATATTCACGATACTAGCTGGTTGCATCTTCATCGGCTTGCTTCTTCGGATCATTTTGTACACCATGAGTTGCAAAGAGGGTGTTAGAGTTGATGGCATCTTAGGTATACAATACAGAGGTGAGGGCTTCTTTGTGGGTTACACTCGCTCCTAGGTGAGGGCTTCTTTGTGGGTTAGGCACGCTCCTAGGTGAAGGCTTCTTTGTGGGTTACGCACGCTCCTAGGTGAGGGATTCTTTGTACCCTTGGTTGGGTCCGGTCAGCCAACCAGTCTAGTTTGGTTGGCCAGTTGCTCCAAGGGTGAGGCCTATTGAAGGCCACCCTCTCAAACACTTGTTTACCATATTTTGAAGCAACAATTGTAGATTCTTTCACTGAAAATTGCCCTCAGGGTTGAGCATGATTCCTGCAGTAGTACAGTTGCCATTGCCTCTATTTGCGTCATTTTCTCTCTCCTTCTATTTCTGGCTGCTTCCAAATTGCACTGCTCTCACAACGCCTCAATGCGACACCATCCATAAGAAATATGATATCTTTCGAGGTTTGCAGCTAGCCACCAAGGTGATGAGAGAGGAGAGAGCTAGAGCCACAATGTGGGATGAGGGATAAGAGGAGGCAGACCACAAGATCAAAGTAAGCCAAAGCACAAAGAGTTTGCATTGACAATCAACCTCACAATGCAAGGCTCCTTGTGATCCACACTAGATCCTATAGGCTCCCAAGTCTCCATCACCCAATCCAAATCCTATCCATGATCTACATCAACATGCCAAGTTGATGCAGATTTATACCCCTCTAGTCATCTTGATATACAAATCTGAACACTCTTTCTCAATAAGAATTGGGTATACTATTGCGGGAACATCAGATGATAAAAATGGGAGAAGCCTTTATGAGTAACATGATTATTACATGGTTTTAGATTTTATGGAGACATGGTAATAAGTAAAAATCTAAAGAAGTGTATCTGCCATGGAAGAAGAGGTAAAGTTCCTTCTTCCTTTTTGTTGGTACACGCTCTACTAAAGTGGCCTTGATCGCCACGTTGTCCACATGTTTTACACATAGGGTGCCTCTTGAAGCATTTTGCTTTGGTATGCCCTTTCTTTTTATAGTAACAACATTAAAAAGAAGTGGATTTATGTTGACAGCCATTGAGCATGTTGACGGATCTGGCCCGTCCAAATCCTACGGGTTTTTTTGAGCCATAAGGATGACACAAGAACCATTTGGATCCCGTATATGGATAACACAAGAGCCATTTGAAGATAGAGGGAAGGTTGTGAGAATCAGCATATGCCTTGGTGGTATATGGACCCAAGTGGTTGTAACAAAAGAGAGAGAGAGAGAGAGAGAGAGGATTGGACCTCCCTTCAAAAGGTGACTTGTATAAAAGTCCAAGTGGTTGACTTTGGTCTTCATGGTTGTATGCAACCTTTGAGAAATACAAGCTTTCTTCTTGCTTATGTGTTGAGATTGAGGTTTGCTTGCTCTCCTTGTTTGCCTTTGGTGTTTGCCACGATCCCCCTTCACCTTCTCCTTCTCCCTCCCCTTCCCTTCTTCACTCCCCCTCCACTCTCTCTCTCTCCTCCTCCTCCTCGGTGGATACCCCATTGCAACGATCTGGTAGGCACTCAAGTGACACGAATGAAGGCTTTACTACTTAATGCTCCCACAAGGAGTAGCACGGGATTGAGGAGCTCCGTTGGCACACTTCGAGCATCCCCTCGACACATATATCTCTGCTAGACCACACATCTTTGGCGCCGTTGCCGAGGAGATACGAGTTATGCTTTTGCGTTTGTTTAGCTTCCTTCCGTAAACAACCCATTGCACATGTCCTTAGGCCTTGTTAGTGGAGATAAGGAGTAGATTGGAAGCGGAAACTAGTGAAGAAAGAGTGATTTTAGAGTTTCTGTCCATAAGGCAATTGCCATGCATTTGAGCTTGTTTTTTATTGTTTTTTGATGTTTGTTTATACAAGGAGGTAGCTAGAATGATTGCTAAGCTGATTGTAGTGTCAGATCCAACTAAAAACACTTGAAAATGAAGATTGGAGTGGGATTTCGAAGTGGTTTGGGGTGCTTGACAGTCCAACTTGTAGAAACCACTCGTTTGTGTGCCAAAAGTTATTGTTTTGTGATGTTTTTTGGTTGTGGTAGGTAGGTTAGGTCCTTAACAACTCCCCCATGCACACAAACCTGGTACTTGGAGAACCACCAGGAATCATCAGAAGGGAGTCGGCGACACAGTGTGTTCCGAGACAATTCCTATCCCTACGACCCGTCGCCTTAGCTCGCTATTCCCATGACTCCTCGCCTTAGCTCTATCCGGCTGACTTGACACATGACAGTCACCTAACCCGTCGCCTTATTTATGATGTGTCAGGGTTTGCCATCCTGCCGGCCTAACAGATGTTGACCCGGTGCCCTAAGACTATCCCTACGATGCGCCGGCATACGACTAACCCTTCGAGCGGTGCCATTCTAGTATCTCTCCGACGCAAGCCTGATGGGATATCTCAAGGTGTATGCCCCAGGCACACCTTAGGTTCTATGTGTGTGTGCTAGAGGCACAGTTAGGTGCCCATAAGCACTGTTAGGTGGTTGTAGATGCCACATAGACTGATTGAGAGATTCTAGGAGCTGATTGAGGAGATGATTGAGGAGATGATTGTGGAGCTTGGTGGCTCATGTAGAGGTGCCTACATATGGACCTAAGAGAGTAGACACTACCCATTGGTTAGACCCTCTCATGGCTACCTTCTTGAATATTGATAAGTTCAATGGTAAGGGCTTTCACACATGGCAGATGAAAGTTAAGTTTGCATTGATGAGGGAAAACCTCTGGGGGCTTGTCAAACCTGCTTCAACTTCTTCTTCAATAGCCTCTAATGCTGGAGAATCCTCAGCTCCTACACGCCTGGCACGAGATCCTGCTAGAGAGGGGAAAGCCTATGGCATTATTGCTCTTGGCTTAGGAGATGACTATATTCATCACGTTTCTGATTTGGAGTCTCCTTCTGAAGCTTGGCAGAAGCTTGATATTATTTTTGGTGCTAGCTCTTTCTTTCTTTGAATTGAAGATGGCTAGTGGCACTCCCTTGGCTGCTCATGTCAATCACATGCGGAGTCTCATGACTCAACTTGCTTCTATCAACTCTCCAATCACTACAGATGATGCAATGGCAGTATTGCTCAAAAGTATGCCTGAAGATTATGATCATGCTGTTACCACATTGAAAAATCTTCCTAATCCTACTCTTGAAGGTCTTATTACTGCTCTTCAAGAAGAAGAAAGGCACAAGGAACTCCGAAGAGACAATGATACAGCCTATGCCATAAAAACTCAAATAGGCAAGTTTCAACCTTGCAAAGATTGTGGGAAGACTAATCACCTCTCAAAAGATTGCTTCAAGATCAATCCTTGCAAATATTGTGGCAAAAACAATCACCATGAAAAGTTTTGTAAGGCAAAAAATGAAGCAACTACAAAACCAGAAACTGCCAATTTACTTTCAGTTGATGTGCCTCCACAAGATGAGGCCTCCTATGATGATTATGCTTTTTGAACCATCTCCATATATGCTCCAGATCTCTCTTTTATGTTAAGTCAAGGTACTCTGCCTAGATAGTCCTCCAAAATGAATGGAATAAACTATTGTGTTCTTTGTAAACACCTCTGGTCACCATATGATGTAGGCCATGTGTATGTGTTTTGCTCCATGGTACCTCCTGCAGACATTGTGTGCATGTACATGCAGGAGAGATAACCATTGGAAGGTCTTATGTATCCCTTTGTTTACTTCACACCCTTGGGAACCCTTGCTAGCATGAGATCCTAGCCATAGATTTATCCTTAACCACCATGAGATGGCATGAGAAACTATGAGACTAGATGTATCCTTGACATAGCCTGAGGCATTCCCTTGAGGGGGGGTTTGATGGGATATCTCAAGGTGTATGCCCTAGGCACACCTTAGGTTCTATGTGTGTGTGCTAGAGGCACAGTTAGGTGTCCATAAGCACTGTTAGCTGGTGGTAGATGCCACATAGACTGATTGAGAGATTCTAGGAGCTGATTGAGGAGATGATTGTGGAGCTTGGTGGCTCATGTAGAGGTGCCTACATATGGACCTCACCTTTCTTCATTCCATAAGCATGCAATCGTCTCATTTCGTGTTCAGCTTCATGCTTTCCTTTCACTTCTCCAACAAAGCCATCCTCCCACCCGTTGCTTTAATGCTAACCCTATGACCATTGCCATACTCACATCTCGCTAACGTGAATATCCCGTCGTTCGTTGCTTTAACGTTAACTTGTTGACTCAGAGGCATACCAACCTCAACATAACCCGCCGACACGTGTCAACTGCTATTCTGTCTACCATTGCCTTAAGACTATCCCTACGATCCGTTGGCATACCCCACGGAAAGGGGAGGCCAACGACACCCAATCCTTAGCCATATGCAAGGACTGAGGGTGTCTTTGTGGACGTAGGACCCATAGTCTTCACGAGGCACCTCAACTCAGAGCACATGGAAGATGAAGACCCATGGATGAGGGACTTTGCGAGACAAAACCCTGGCCTTGGAAACTCACAGGATCTCCAAGGGGGAAACTCTTATGAACCTCCGACCTTCCAGGTGCTCCCAACATTTGCCGGCTATGTAGTTCCATCGTACAAACCAATGCAAGGAGCATCCATGCAGATGCTTGGTAACCCGCTTCCTCCTAGAGCCCGACAGTTTACTCCCACAATTATGGCCCTGATGTACGGAGGAGTGGGGTACACAGCCCCAATGTCGGTACAAGTACCCCAATGGACACCTCGCTACTAGGGCAAGGCTTGAGGCCGCCTCTACGTCCTATTAGGTTCATAATAGTTGCCGCCTCCACAAGCTTCCCAAACAGTGCTAGCAGATGAGGCGATGTGCATCCTGGTGGACACGCTAGGAAGGGGGGTAGCTCCACCTCCGGCTGTACCTGTATTTCCCATAGGGATCACCTATCCCTCTAGGAGTCGACCCATAGCCATATCCAAGTTGATAACTAAATTTCTCGGGGAGGAGATCCGGTCTCCCACGTGGAGCGATTTGAGTAAATATGTGAAGCATTCGGTGCTCTCAGAGATTGGGAAATGGTTATGCATTCGGCCTCAGCCTCGATGGCAAGGCAGGCCAATGGTACAGGGCCCTTAGCCTAGAGGAGAAAGTCAACTGGGAGGTGTTCCGAAAAGTCTTCATTGTAGAGTTCGCCCACAGTGGTCACAAGTGGAGTCCGATTAATCAATTGTATGAGGTGAAATAGAGTGAGATGGAATCCCTTCGAGACTACATCGCTAGGATCAAACACCTCAATTCCCGCTGCGAATTGCATGAGAGGATGAGCGACGAGCGACTGTTGCCACGCTTCCTCATCGGATTGGCGGATCTGAAGATGCATCACCACTTAATGGTTATGAACCCCACTTCTTTCGAACTCTGCAGCAAGGTAACCATCTGTGTAAGTGATACTATGATGGATAAGGACGTCAATGACAAAACTACAGCTTCGTCCGAGGTATCACCATCGGTAAGGTCTTCCAGTACGGAGCCTACCAAGGAGGATAAAGAGTCTAAGGGGTTAGAAATGGGCAAGTTGGCCTCTAGTCTACTGAATCAGCTGGGCCAGCAGCTCCAAGGAAACACCGAGTAACCCCCACTTATTCCTGAGAAGAGACAATGGCACCTCATAGGAGTGCTGTAAATGCAAGGGCAGATTTTTGGAACAATGTCCTCGTGCCGCGCATATTACGTGACAAATATTGCAGCTATGTATTAGTGGCACTTGCAAAAGCAAATCCGTGTGCACAGGATGAGGCTGAACTAAACTATGAGGGTGATCTTGGGACTATTAAGTACAGTCCATCAAGGTTGACTATTAGGAACATGCAGACATCACTAGCCTTTGAGCTAGAAATTCAAAAATATTTAAAAAGGCTCTTTGTCCAGCAAGTTGCAGACATAGGCCAGCAAGACAAGCCCCGAGATTCAGCTGCTATAATTGCAGTCCTAATGCAGTGTGATGTTGAGGGTTTTGGGCCACAAATTTTGGCATATTTATCATCAGGGCATTATGCTTATTTATGCTGCATGCAGTTGTTCCAGCTTGTCAACAAGGAAGGTCCATGGACGTCGGTGTCACAGGTTTGAAAGTCTTAATGTAAAAGAGAAACTGGCTACTACAAAGGACACAGGAGCACGAATTGATAAGCAAGATGAGTAACAATGGCCATGGAAAAAAGTAGCACTTCCAAGGGTGTAGGAGTGTACTGGCAGTCTTCACATATGATTATTTGTGTTGTGTTTTATTTGTGCTTTTCTCTAATTTTTGTGTCTAGAATAATTTTCAAATTGTCATTGTCCATTGATAAATCACTCTAGTTTGAAAGTCGTAATGTAAGAAAGAGAAAAAATGGGTACAAAGGACACAAGAGGATAGATTGACAAGCAAGAAAAGCAGGGATGACAAAGGGAAAAAGTAGCTCTTTGAAGGGTGTAGGAGTGGGCTGGCAGTCTTCACATGCGTTCATTTGTGTTGTGTTTGTTTTGTACTTCTTTTTAATTTTAATTGTCTAGAAGAATGTTCATGTCAGTCACTCATATGTTTGCTTTTCACAAATTTTTAATTTAGAGACATGAAGTGGAAGCATACTTAATGGAAATAATGAAGGGAAAGGAGACATTGTGGTGGAACTTGCCTCCCATTCTTGTTGCAGCTGCACTTGTAAAGGGGTAAGGAGCTGCTTTTGACTCTCCCTTTGTTTGCAGGGCTTACCTTTTCCTTTTCTTTTTTCTTTTGGTTTATTTTTGGGTTGAAAAAATGAGTAGAACCTTGCTACTTGCAAAAGGAAAAGAAAATGTTGTGAGAAAGACCAAGGGCGCATCCTTCTTTTTACTTTTGACACAAGCGCTGTCATAAGTATCAACATCTAAATGGTGTGCGGAGCACCTAGAATTCAGCCTTTTTTTTGCTATGAAGTAAACCTTCTTAGTAAATGCTGTTCACAATCGTAATGAGATTTTTAATTTGATAGCTTCCATAAGCAATCCTTGCAGGAAAATATCAATTTAAAGAAGACCATGGACTGTGGTGAACCGCAAAGAAAGCAATGATTTCTGTTAAAAGGCACATATATCCCCCCCCCCCCCCCCCCGGCGCTCTTTTGCCCCTACCTGCCCTTGGGGTTAATAACAAAAAGGAAGAAGAAAAAGGTCAAAACTGCCCTCAACCCGAGTAGGGTGAGGGAAACAAAGACCGCACTAAAATGGACAGCATCATGCAACCGATTGTGCCGCTAAGAACCCATGTTAGGGAGATATGAGTGATAGTAATCTCAATTGAGTTTGGAGGATAACCAAAGAGGTTGGTAACTGGTTACCGAGATGCGGATCTATTTTCCAGAGGCTGTGATTTTGGACTATGGGTTTGAACTCCCACTGTGATTGCAAACATCTTGATCTAATAACAGAAATGAATTTGAAGGAGTGAAAGAGAACACATTCACCTTGAACAAAGTGGAGTAAAAGAAACATTCACATTGACCAAAGTGGAATATGGTTGAAGTTGCTAGGGCCCCTAACTTCAATTTATGAAGCTAAGGTTATCATTCAGTCGATAGAAGCCTCTTTTGGGGAAAGATGGGGGAAAGGGAGAGGGGGGGCAGGGCGGGGGGGGGGGATCGAGATGCAGCTTTCATATATGGATAGTCATTGGTGTTAGGAATGTAGAGATAGGAAGACATTTATAGGTGGAAAGCCTAAGGTATTTGTTGCTGGGAGTGCTATTGCTAAAGAGGGAGCGATGGGATTGCAAGCTTTAAATGGATCCCTCCATCCATGGTGATCTTGGCTAGCAGAGGACTATAAGGATGCAATGCCTCTTGATCCAAAAACCTAAAAATCATATCTGCTGAAGTGTGCCCTCAAGAAAGCCCCGATCCATTGCATCCTACATCTTTTCAAAAGGCTGTAGTAAAACAGCAAGATGTTCATGACTGTGCTGGGTCCAAGCCACATTCCCGGTGAAAATACTTAAGGACACTTTGTTTTGGAATAAAAGCAGTTTGACTTCCTGAATTAAACCAAGAAGAAAGGGCTGTAATTGGGGGCGGACATCTTTGGCAAGATCTGTAAGTAGAGTTCCAGCAGCATGGTGCCCTTCTTGTAGGATGAGCTGAGTCATCCCTAGAGACAATATGGGTGGTAGAGACCTGGTGCAAAAAATCTCCCGAGACCTTGACAGCACAGCTCTCCCAATGTCAGGTGAAAGAGGATGTGGAAAGACAATCCTAGCAGGGTCATTTTGGTTGAAGGCAAGGCACAAAGAGCAGCTAGCATCTTTTATTCAGAGCTAGACATGTGATATAGTGGCACATTCCTCACCTTGTAATTGACGTTATGAGATGCACATTTGGCAGACCGTCCTCGCTTGTTTGAAGGGTGGGTATATATGTAAATCTTTGCTGCAAGAGTGTCTAAACATCTTTCAAATCGAACCCTGCACATTCCTTGATCAAGCATACTAGACTCAAAACAGAGGCAAACATCTTACACATTCACCTCCTGCTGGAGCTAGAATGTGCATTGTATGTGATACTAAAAGGAGTCCAGACAGAGGCACATTTCTGAGTCGTTCTCTCTCTGCTGGGTCTAGAATGAATGACTGTGTGTGATGTCAAAACTCAGCTTTCTCGTCTGTGGAAGAAAGACATGCTTGGGTCATGGCAATACGATCCATGGTCCAAGTTTCCTGGGGAATCCATTCCTGTAAATGTTCCAAAGGAGCTATACGAGAGAGGGATAAAAAGAGGGGATGAGCTCTGTGACATAGCTACATGGGCTCCTCCCGCCATACTGATTCAATGATGCTAGTCAAGTCTCTTACCTGGTACAGAGTCTTGTATCCATGCAACACTTTGGACGTTCTCATGCAAGCTCCTCCAAGCGTCTGGGAATGGATCATGCTCGAGGAAGTAGACCCCGCTAGAACCGCCACATTTTCCACAGCCCAGTGCCTAGTCCCCAAATAGAATGTATCAGTCTATCTGGGAACTAAAGGTTGTTCTGTCTGTTATGAAATGAAAACGATGCCATGTCTGTACTCAAAACTTGCGGGACACTCTTAACATGTTAAAGTGACCTCCAACCACCCAAGGATTTGCTTGTGAGGTCCCACTCCAAATGAAGGTATGAGTGAAGAATTAAAGATGCTTCACATATAGAGTCATAAGCACTAATAAGAGGTCATCTGGTCATCCACTAGTCTGGCTAGGCTAGCTCAGGCTAGATACCTTGATTTGCCTTGCCAATGATGTAGGTTGATGATTGGAAGCTTGCATCTGCCAAATAATTGTTGTCCATACTACAGCTCATCCTTGCATGACTGCTTGGGGGAATCCATGCCTGGCTGCAAACCATTAATATGAGTAGTTGTTTGGGATACAGCTCAAATAGCTCATAGGCTTCATTAGCTACTGCTTAATATTTTAATGTGTAGTCACGAATTTTGCAGCAAAATATCCATGGATCTTTGCTTCCAATTTAAAGAAGACCATGGACTCTGGTGAACCACAAAGAAAGCAATGATTTCTGTTAAAAGGCACATATCCCCCCCCCCCCCCCCCCGGGCGCTCTTTTGCCCCTGCCTGCCCTTGGGGTTAATAACAAAAAGGAAGAAGAAAAGGTCAAAACTGCCCTCAACCCGAGTAGGGTGAGGGAAACAAAGACCGCACTAAAATGGACAGCATCATGCAACCGATTGTGCGGCTAAGAACCCATGTTAGGGAGATATGAGTGATAGTAATCTCAATTGAGTTTGGAGGATAACCAAAGAGGTTGGTAACTGGTTACCGAGATGCGGATCTATTTTCCAGAGGCTGTGATTTTGGACTATGGGTTATACTTTGAACTCCCACTGTGATTGCAAACATCTTGATCTAATAACAAAAATGAATTTGAAGGAGTGAAAGAGAACACATTCACCTTGAACAAAGTGGAGTAAAAGAAACATTCACATTGACCAAAGTGGAATATGGTTGAAGTTGCTAGGGCCCCTAACTTCAATTTATGAAGCTAAGGTTATCATTCAGTCGATAGAAGCCTCTTTTGGGGAAAGATGGGGGAAAGGGAGAGGGGGGTTGGGGGGGGGGGGGGATCGAGATGCAGCTTTCATATATGGATAGTCATTGGTGTTAGGAATGTAGAGATAGGAAGACATTTATAGGTGGAAAGCCTAAGGTATTTGTTGCTGGGAGTGCTATTGCTAAAGAGGGAGCGATGGGATTGCAAGCTTTAAATGGATCCCTCCATCCATGGGGATCTTGGCTAGCAGAGGACTAAAAGGATGCAATGCCTCTTGATCCAAAAACCTAAAAATCATATCTGCTGAAGTGTGCCCTCAAGAAATCCCCGATCCATTGCATCCTACATCTTTTCAAAAGGCTGTAGTAAAACAGCAAGATGTTCATGACTGTGCTGGGTCCAAGCCACATCCCCGGTGAAAATACTTAAGGACACTTTGTTTTGGAATAAAAGCAGTTTGACTTCCTGAATTAAACCAAGAAGAAAGGGCTGTAATTGGGGGCGGACATCTTTGGCAAGATCTGTAAGTAGAGTTCCAGCAGCATGGTGCCCTTCTTGTAGGATGAGCTGAGTCATCCCTAGAGACAATATGGGTGGTAGAGACCTGGTGCAAAAAATCTCCCGAGACCTTGACAGCACAGCTCTCCCAATGTCAGGTGAAAGAGGATGTGGAAAGACAATCCCAGCAGGGTCATTTTGGTTGAAGGCAAGGCACAAAGAGCAGCTAGCATCTTTTATTCAGAGCTAGACATGTGATATAGTGGCACATTCCTCACCTTGTAATTGACGTTATGAGATGCACATTTGGCAGACCGTCCTCGCTTGTTTGAAGGGTGGGTATATATGTAAATCTTTGCTGCAAGAGTGTCTAAACATCTTTCAAATCCAACCCTGCACAATTCCTTGATCAAGCATACTAGACTCAAAACAGAGGCAAAGGTCTTACACATTCACCTCCTGTCGGAGCTAGAATGAGCATTGTATGTGATACTAAAAGGAGTCCAGACAGAGGCACATTTCTGAGTCGTTCTCTCTCTGCTGGGTCTAGAATGAATGATTGTGTGTGATGTCAAAACTCAGCTTTCTCGTCTGTGGAACAAAGACATGCTTGGGTCATGGCAATACAATCCATGGTCCAAGTTTCCTGGGGAATCCATTCCTGTAAATGTTCCAAAGGAGCTATACGAGAGAGGGATAAAAAGAGGGGATGAGCTCTGTGACATAGCTACATGGGCTCCTCCCGCCATACTGATTCAATGATGCTAGTCAAGTCTCTTACCTGGTACAGAGTCTTATATCCATGCAACACTTTGGACGTTCTCATGCAAGCTCCTCCAAGTGTCTGGGAATGGATCATGCTCGAGGAAGTAGACCCCGCTAGAACCGCCACATTTTCCACAGCCCAGTGCCTAGTCCCCAAATACAATGTATCAGTCTATCTGGGAACTAAAGGTTGTTCTGTCTGTTATGAAAACGATGCCATGTCTGTACTCAAAACTTGCGGGACACTCTTAACATGTTAAGTGACCTCCAACCACCCAAGGATTTGCTTGTGAGGTCCCACTCCAAATGAAGGTATGAGTGAAGAATTAAAGATGCTTCACATTTAGAGTCATAAGCACTAATAAGAGGTCATCTGGTCATCCACTAGTCTGGCTAGGCTAGCTCAGGCTAGATGCCTTGATTTGCCTTGCCAATGATGTAGGTTGATGATTGGAAGCTTGCATCTGCCAAATAATTGTTGTCCATACTACAGCTCATCCTTGCATGACTGCTTGGGGGAATCCATGCCTGGCTGCAAACCATTAATATGAGTAGTTGTTTGGGATACAGCTCAGATAGCTCATAGGCTTCATTAGCTACTGCTTAATATTTTAATGTGTAGTCACGAATTTTGCAAATTGATTATTTGTTACTTTGTCAAAGGAATATTTGCTGATGGTGTTATTTTGTGTCGTCTTCAGATCACCTCTTTTTAATGACTACATAACAGAACTTTCTAGACACATGGGTTTGGAGAGGTCACCCACAAGGTATGTGCTGTATTGCTTGCTTAAACGTGTTTGCATACACATTCACAGGAAACATCTGGGAAAGTCACTAGTTAAGCATTGCTTACTAAGCACCCACGTTTACTCTGGAAGCAAGAGCTGCCCGTCAAATTAAGAATTGTATGAAGAGCTGTAGTACATTTTCTTTTTGTTAATCAATGACTTCAAAATCGTCTCTCCTGATGGGCATTAATATTAAAATTGAAATACATAATGTTTAGAATACATGTGTGAAAACGTTTTATTCTGATGTCTCACCTGACCCCTGCTTAACTTGAGCTTGCTTTTTTCTGCTTGCTGCTGCTCCAATCTTGCCTCTCTGATGATGCTCATCCCTGTTCTTGTGCCCATTGGCGGCCTTCTTTGTATTGTCCTTCTCTTGTTTTGTCTTTGCCTTTGTCGACCCTTGAGTTCCCTCCCAACCTTTTTTCCATTTAGCCTTCCGCCTTCCAGGCGATCCTGTCATCTTCCCAAATTTGGCCATTCTTTTCTGTTCACCTTCCCACCTGTATTCAGGTTCGTTATTCTCACTACATCTTTGGTTCACTTTGTTTTTCACTCTTTCGCTTTAGTTTTTCGTTTACCGCCCTAGAGGTATGACTGTAGGTTAACCGTCCTACATGCCACTTGTCAGCTGACTGCCATGTCACTGAAACATTTGTGACATCATCAGATGACCTGTGCCACATCATCAGCTGTACTGTGCCATGCATCAGCTTTTGCCACATCATCAGCCAACAGGTCACTGCCATGTGGCTGGCACATAGGCATTATTTGATCATGCAGATTCAGGGTGATTAATGAACCTTGTAATCCTATGTGTGGACTTCATGCCACATCCTTCCCTGAGCCAAGGACTGTGGCCTCTCCTCATTGGGGGATTGACATGTTGAGCACCTAGATCTACATTAGCCTTGAAGCTCATTGAAAATAATATTGTTTCGTAGTAGTGCCTCTTTCTCATTAAGGGTCGTCTGTAACACATATTCTTGATTTGTGAAAGTGCACTTGGTATCGTACATTTTTCAAGCTACATGCTCTGATAAATTTCCCAAGCTCTTACAATATTTTCCTTGAGGGTTCATGTTTGGCATGTTTGAACGTACTTTTTTTTCTTATTTTTGGGCGGGGGGTCCTTGAGAGACATTGTATGCGATGGAAGCTTAGTATCTTGGTGCATGATCCTGTAAATAAAATATCTACCGAGGAGAGGGGATGGACATTGCAGAGAGACTGCAGCCTGTGTGCAGGCCCGGGTCAGAAAGAGGAGACAGGAAGCCAGCCCTGCAACCCCCCCTCCCTGCTGCTTTTCACTGTTTCTTTTCCACTCACACACATACTGAACACCGTATGCAACTTGAAACTGTTTTTCTTTCAATTACATCTTGCGTGAACTGTATTCACAGCAATTGCTTGTGATGGAACACATGAATTTATTGTGCTTGTATTAGAAGGTCACAAAGCTCTATTTTCTATGATTATCTTCTTTGATGAAAACTTGAATAAGTTACTTTCCATGCAGATGTATCGGCAAGGGTTTTGACAATCCTTCAGAGATTTCAGGTTTAACAGTTTCTGTGACCCCCTTTTTTTGGTTTTAGTCAGAGAGCTGAACTCAGATATCCTATCACTTTGCTAGGCAGCTTATTAATATCTTCAAACTGGTAGAAAGAAATTCACTAAATTTTTAAAAATTGCAAGTGTAGATGATGTTTTTGTGCGGCTTTGGTGCCTTCAGTTCCAAGAACATGTCACATACCAAGGTTCTACACAGTGAGAAACATACAGCAAACTTTTATATGCAACACGTCATTGGCAGCCTCAGTTATCACGGGACAAAACCTGATGGAAGCCTGTCATGAGGATATCTTTGGGGGCCACTTTGCTTATGGGAATACAGCCAGAAAGATGAAAGAGAGCTAGAAAAACCTGAGATTCTGTGCGTGTGGGGACACGTGTTGAAGTGGGAGGTGCCTATGAAAGGACTCTGCTCATGCATCAAAACAGGTTACAGCATCACAATGAAAAACACATGGAAGCAACTGTAAATTTCTGAAGACCAATTACAATCTTGAACAAACACACGACACTAGTATGGAAGGCGATTGTTGTCAAAGCTGCAGGAGTGGGACTGCGTCAATCTGCCACCTGGTTGACAATTGCTTGGGACTGTGGTCTAGGACAGCCTGGGACATTAGGCTAGGAGTGCAGCAAGATTAGATTATAGTGGCGAGTTTAACTTTTGTCTTAAGTCATATGTTTTCTCTAGCAAGATGTTTTATATAGTGTGCCATTGGAAAAAGAACAAAGCAAGCTTTTCGAATTATGAGTAAGCTTTATAATTTGAGTACAACCCATATAGCCCTTTGTTTTTGAAATGACAAACTCAGTGCATACCATTTGTATAAATAGATGCTGTACTTATGCTATGTTCTACATCCACGCTGTTGATGTTGGCTTGGGGGATGTCGTAGTACTATCCTTAGGTTAGAATTGCATTATTTGTTTTGGTTTCAAAGGATGGATTTGGGCTACGCACATTTTTTTGGGGGTGAAATCCATTTAATATTATTTGACAAGAATCAGTCCCGAAAGTGGGGACCTGTAGTTACAGCGTTTTACATATTTTGGGCTACACACCTTTTTGTGGGGGGGGGGGGGGGGGGGTTTGAAAACTTTTATGCTTTATATCACAAAATAGCTATTCCAAAATGGGATATGCCAAAATACATCAAGAGAAAATCTCATTGTAGGACCAGTATACTTCATAGTCTATGTAGTGAGTTTGCAAACAATCAAATAGAGATTGCTGCAAAGAGTGGCGAAAGAAAACGGAAGTAGAAAACATAGGATCACCATAGTGGTTTCAATCTTTCCAGAGAGACCAAAGTGCCCAGTAGCGAACCCAAGAGAAAAACAACTCAAACTCCGACCACACACGCGTGCGCATGTGTGCGCGCGCACACACACAGACACGCTTATATCGTTTTAATAGTGGAAATTTGTCTTTATATCACAAAAAGCAGTCCCTAACAAGGGAAACATGCAATCACAACATCAAAAGATAGTAGTGTATGACAAGTATGCCGGATAATCCAAATGTCAAGGATGTAGACATCAAAGAGAGATTGCTGCAAAGACATCCAGACCAAAGACTTGATGGTTTCTATCTTTCCATAGAGCCCATGTTTCCAATAGCAAACCCAAGCAAAAGGAGCAAAACCTTGCTTGTCAGGGCCACGAGGCTAACGCCCAAATCAATATTAAAGTCTTGCGAGGTTTTTTGGAATGATACAAATACGTCGATATAGATGTTAGATCATTTCATATATTTCGAATGGGCAGAAAGAGTCAAAATTCCTTGCCAAAATGAGCTTTGGGAAACTTGGTCCGTAGAAGTAGTTGCAGAAAAAATAAAAAGTATGGAGTCTCAGGTCAATGCCAAAGGAGATGAGCCATGGATTCCTTTGGAGCCATACATCTGCGATAGGTAGTAGGAGCAATGTAATGACATGCCAAGAATCGTTAAAATAGAATACCTCCAAGCATGACCCACCATAAAAAAACTTGGTGGTGAAGCAAGAGATTGCAGTTTCAAAGTTCATGTAATCTTTACCTCCAACACCTTGCATTACGTTTCATGGTCCAAATATGATTCGCATGATCTGAAATCCGACGGGGAGGCAATAATATCCGATATAGCTTGGCAACCATGATATCAGTCAATGGTAATGGATAACAGCTCAGAACGTGTGAATAAAGGGCCCAATCCTTGAGGTGAGACACAAGCCCAAGGTTAGACATTGAGAGAAAGCCATCTGAGACAATGCATGCCAAGGAGATCTATAATGCAGTCCTAAACCAAACTGTTTGCCTGTTGAAGGAAAAGAAAGCATAGTACTAGAATCATCTCTTGCATTGCCAGGGAAGATTAAAAGGGCCTAGACCAATTATATGTTGCACAAGCAACAAATTTTCAGCCAAAGAATCTCGACCATGCCATTTATGACTCGAGAGTATTTCCTTCCACTCCAAACCATTTGGATCATGAAAGGGCATCCCTTAATCTTGGCATTAATGTCTAAAAATATATTCCCGTTCAGATGGTAGCTAGTGACCAAAGGCATGAGTGGCACATCATAACAGCCCAAGGTTAATCTTGCATAAAATCAAGCAGCATTTCCCCTTTATGGCCAGAATGTGTATATGAATGTTAAGTATATTTAGTCTCCCATGCATCTTTGGTGAAGAAAGGTGCTCAATGGAGAGCAACCTAAGGGCCTTGCAAGCATACATGGATTGCCAAATGGTCTCCATAAAAGTTGACATGAAACTTGTATTTATCTTACTCGTCAAACATTGTCAAAGGCAAAAAGAACTGTATATGTTCCACCAAAATTGATTGGACAATGCTTAGTAGAACATGCAATGGCCAAGTTGCAAATTTTCAATATTCTAGCTTCTTTTTAGCTTGGTGAGCACCCAATCTATTTGTCGGTGCGGCAAGTGACCATCCATGGCTTGTTAGAGGTAAAAACTTGGATTTTTATAATTTAATTGTAGGCCAACAACGCAACCGTACAAAGATAAAGCACACATGAATTATGAAAGATCCTCTATATTCCTAGGAATGAAAAAGGAATCATCAACATATGCTTGCATTGATGAGATTAGTAGAGCTACACTGAAATGCCTTTATAGCTAGATGAACAGTCATGTTTGCAAACACACCGAGAGGAAACACACTCCCAAGATGAATTCAAAACACCATGAACTGGAAAAATACTGAGAAACACCATATACTGATAGCCACCAATAATTGTAGAAAATACAAAGATGAAATGTCTAGAGATCACAACCTCCAAGCAACCATGAACTCGTAGATAGAACCCCCTGTAGGATCAGGTAGAACCTTGCTTGCCAATGATGAACTGGATGCTAATGAGCTCGGATGGAACCTTGGACCTTGCTTTTAATTGCACTACTTCTAAACCCACCTAGCAGCCTTTTCCTCTTGAGACAACCACATGAATCCTCCCCTCTTGTAAATACTACCAAAGAGCCTTCAAGCCAATTAATGGATAGCTTCTTTACTGATGTCTCTCTCTCTCCTAGACTTGCCTTGAATCTTTTTGTGTCCCTTCGAAAACGTAGAGACAGACTGTTGCAGCCACGAGCTTCTTCATGTGGATCTTCCAAATCCTCCACTTGTGGTCGCCTCAATCAATAAGATAGACCTTTGTATCCAAGTATGATTTCTTACGTGAACAGTCACTGTGATTTTCAACTACGACCAGCTGGCACTTCAGTCGGGCTATGCGCAATCTTAAAAGAGTTCTGCACAGTTCATGAGTAGAATTCACTTGCAAGCTGCTGCAACTTTCCCGAGTCCGCTCAGCCGATTATGTATTTCCTCCTGGCTACCCAAAATATGCATGCGCTGTTCAAATAGGGCCTGTGTTAACAAATCTTCTGATGATGACGGAGTGCTTCTCCAAGGCCTACCTCCACGATCGCATATGCAATAACCTATTCTCAGTCTCCCGGAAAAACTACAAGTCGATAGCCGTGCGCATACAAAGCGATGACAAACTGTTTGCCTTTTCCGGGCTTGTGCCCATGATTTTCCTCTGGCTTCTTTTATACATTAACCAGGCCGAACCTGGTCGTCAATTTTTCAAGGCCCTCCCGCTTCTGCTGATCAACGTGATCAGGCAACACATGGCTTCTTTCATGATGACGATCTACTGCTGCTGTCGAGAAAACTTACCGTACCAGCTGCTCTCTCCGTTCCTTGTAGGAATTCGAAGCCTGCTCCAGATCCGGATTCACGACCCTGCCAAAATTTGCATGTGGATCTTCTCTAGTGCCACAAGAGCTTCTCAGTTATTCACGTACGATACAGTGCCTCAGCAGTCAGCAACCAGCCTCCATCTGTACTCACAACGATATTAATGAATGATAATCGAAAGGCTGCAAACAGCCTACTATTGCTATTTATTGCGAGCTCTTACAATCACCAGACAGGCTGGCGAGCGTTTCCACAAGCTCTCTCAACGTCCATGAGCCTCTCAAATCAACCATAAACCTTCTCTATCAAATCTGCCACACATACTATAGATGGCGCAACTCACAGCTTTACTCAATACAAGCAAACTCCTCTCCACACAATTTCTTGCATCTTCAACCAGAACTGAAAAAAAATGAGCCCTAAGCTCTCTCTCTCTCTCTCTCTTTCTCTCTCTCTCTCCACCACATTCCATAGAAAGGAATTATTAGTCTTCTTTGTCAATGTTATTGTATTGTGATATTCTCTTAGTTTCTCCCCATGTCTTTGCCCTCTCTTCCAAACACATGATTATATTAAGCCTCACCTTCACATTTAAGGATTGGCATGAATCTTGTCCATATTTTGAAAATAAACCACTTCACGCCCATGTAGAGAGAGAGATTTCCGAGATCCATGTTTGCTTTTTACCTATAAGAATAGGATGTGGCTCGTGGTCAGGCTTGGGGAAAGGATATAATTTGTTGGGCTTCTTGCGTATGATGAAAGCTCCATAGACAGTGGCTCTCAACCAGCTGAAATGTGCGTACCAGAGCAGAGTGCCCTCTTGTCCAACGATTCGAAACCTATGGACGTAAGAATGGTTTGTTTGAATCGGACATTGGGTAATGTAGGCCGGCCCATCGGCCCAGCCGGAGAGTAGCTGACGGACTCCATGCCTGAAAGAGTGATTTCAAAGAGAATGTCAAACGAAGATGAAAACTTAAACGCGACGACACTTAATACCACCTGACAAAGTAATTTTATGGACAAAGTAGAAGAGAACAAGAATCATAGTTAGGATTTTGTACATCCACATAGAGTGGAACTTTTGATCGACTCAGAGTTCTTAAAGATTCACCCTCGTAAAAATGATCAAAATGGGCATCCACAAAATCTATAAGGACGCATTGCATTCCGAGGGCATCATTCAGTCTTCTTTTTCAACCCAAGAAGGCCAGACAAAGACGCACAATGTGTAGACTTGTACTTGCATTTTTCACAACAAAGTTGCAGAGCCTCTATAGTAGCACGACATCTGCAAAAAGATCAAAGTACTAGATTAGTGAGCAAACCTACTTTCTCTAGGACAAACCCACCTCTATTAAATTTCACACTAACAGTATCAGTAAAGCTAGTAAAGCTCAATGATAAATTTGATACACATGGATTGATCACTGCTACTGAAATTTACACGACAGTGTCTACAAGAATCAGCTAATTTCACAAGACAAGGAGTAGGAGGGAGATCACCATCAGTGGGGCAGTCGGTCAACTAACCGTCATGAGTGACGGATCCTATGTATGCTGTCTAGAGAACCAACTCTGTCAGTCGGCAGAGGATAGAAGAGATGATCACGGCCAATAATAGCTCTATTGAAAGCTGGCAACGTCAAGGAAGGAAGCAAATAATAGAGCATTGCTAGTGCTCATCCTAATCAACGTTTTTCTTTTGCGCGAGAAAAAGGAAAATATGTGAAGAAAAAGATTTTATACAGCAGAACATGAAATTCTGCACTTCTATCTGTGAGAAGTGCAGCGGAAATGAACGGAAGGAATAGTTTTTTTTTTGGGGGGGACAAAGACGGGAATAGTTTGACCAATCCTTTTTTCCAAGCACCTGGCATTTGTTTAGTTTGCCAAGTAGAATCGATCATATGTAATGGTGTAAGCTTAAGCACATCTTGATATGCAAGAAAGAACTCCACAATGAGACCATCCCAACCCGAAGACTTCCTTTTTTCACATGACTTGATTGCATCAAGCAATTCCCTTTCTGTGAAAGCTGTGAAAGTTTTCCAAGTTGCATGGCCTATGGTGAGGACACAACTGGATTAACATGTTAAAGGACCTATGTTGATTGGACATCATGTAAGTGGAAATCAAGATAGCCAAACTGTGAAGCAAAATGACTCACAAGGGCTTGAGCCAAGTGTCCATGTGAGGAGGTCTAGTAACCATCATGCACTTTAACCTTACAAAATTTTTTTCAGCTTGCCTCTTATAGTATAAACTTTTAAAAAAGTCTTTAGACAAACATCCCTTATCAAAAAAATCCCTTTGCGTGGCCTTAGTTTCCCACTTTTCAATTTTCTTGTGATCATTACATTGGAGAAAATACCTACATTTACATAGACATGCACTTTCAATTGAAGATAAATCTTGCCTATGACTAAATTCTATCAAACTTTGATAAGTTTTTTTGGCTCAAGTAACAGCCTCTCTTAAGTCATGCATTTAATTTTTCCCATAGTCACAAATTACAACTTGCTTTTGAGTAGTAAGGGCATTCCATGCATAATGAATATCAATTAGGCTCTATGCCAAAAGGCATGCAATGGCATCATATGACGCATCTCATAAAGAGATAGCCCAAGCCAAAGTGGAGCATGATCTAAATGTAGAAATGCATAATGCACCCACAATTGACAAGTAAGAGCATCATATTAATGCGCGTTAACCATATACTAACAATTAAATCGTGCTCTATAAGTAGTACTGTGCAGTGCTAACAAGTATAGTTGGGAAGCATAGGACTTTATTCCTTCCACAAATATCAGCCAGACTCAATTCCCAGAATAATTGAGTCCAAAGTTGACATTCAGAAGGCATCATTTGAGTGTCGCAAGACATGTTTTATTCTTGATGTGAAGCATTATTATAATCTCCACACACACAAGCATATTGTCTCTAGGGATACCATTGCAAATCAATACTCTACGATGCGAGGTTAAGGAGCATAACTTGAGGCAAACCCAAAGATCTTTCCTTAAATAAGACATTGCATAATTATCCATCTTTCTTCTACACACACACACACACGTACGCACATACGCTCTCTCCTCCCCTTGGGGACCCTTGTGATCCCAAGGTGTACATGTCGAGAGCACAGGACTCACGTACTATGGTTCCCCACATTGATGAGCAAGGAGTCTCTTATGCTTTTGATTATCTCATACACTTATATTGATGTCTCTTATGATAATTCTTGGAGGAATGCATGGAGATGTCCACATACTATAGAGAGTGCGCATTGAATGTGAGGGCCACTAAGAGGCTTTAGTGCATGTTCCCTTCTCCTCGGGGCTCCTTGTTTCTAGGGGTGCCTTGGCATGACCGAGGAAATTTACTGTGTTATACTTCATTCTCCTTATTTCCCCCTATAGGGATTTATCCCATGATGGATTACTCGAGGTCATGGAACTATACATGGATCACTAGGCTTGCTTACTTTATGGGGGATAATATATAGAGGAGTGCATCTTGGTATTGGACTTGCATGTGGTATAATTTTACCAATGTGGAGGGACATGAATAAGGGCATGTCCACTAAATTCCACCTTGATACTTGGGAACATGGGAAAAATTTATTATCTGGGTATGGTTGAGGTGTGCTTGTGGATGTGTTTATGAAGTTGGGCCTATACAAAACAAGGACTCAGAATTTGGGACCACTATATTGAGCAGTTATGATTGTTATTGGATATGGTAGGAGCACTAGGATGCACATTAAAGGTGGAAAAAGACACAAGGGTGGCCACCTTGAAAACAAGGAAGCACCATTGGAGACCTGGACCATTATTAGAGAGGACTAAGGACTAAGTACCACTTGGGAAGTACATCTTCCCTCTCTTCCAACGTTGGAGACTGTTCCAAACTCAATGCACGACTTGATGGCCAGAGAGCATACATGGTTGAGGACTCGATTGCAAACTTTGAAGGCACGCTGCCACATGATGGAAGGGAGATTCAGAGTTGCGAGGCCCTCCATGCTAATCCAGATGACCTCTAAAAGAATGGCGGAGACACAAGTAAGTGCCAGGAACCGCCTTTCTACAAATCTGCCTTATCTCTTGCTATTTGCAGTCAGGCAACACATTTTTCTACTCAAGTTTTACGAGCTCCTTGAGTTTACTATTCATGAGCTTGATACTACTCCATTTGGTGAATGATAGATGCCTATACTCTATTGCGCCCAGCAGAGAACTCACGCTATTACTGAATGCTCTGAGCTGGTTAAATGGGTGCTCATTTCATCTCTGTAGACTACGCGTCAGCTTCCCTTAGAGCAACAACACAAGGCTTGTTTCACATGTTGTTTTCTCGACAGTGGATGCTCTCCTAGTCAATGGCACTAGACCTTCTCTTCTTCGTTTGCTCGACAGGATTGATGATGGGATGGGAGTACTAGATGGCTTGACAATATATTATAACCTTGGACTGCAACAATGTATGGTAGAGAATTTGATGGTGGGATGATAACCTTAGCATAACAAAGAGGATATGATGCTTCTTAGCCATAATATGACCCCACAAAATACCTCGGAGAAACACTATTGGATAGGGTATAAGTACGTAAAATAATGTATACATTCTCCCTTCATTCCTGTATAGAGCTTACTGAGACTATGAAGAAGGGTCAATTCGCAATGGTGTATAGGAGGGGCGAGCTTGCTTAGGAAAAGAATGGTGACCTCCATGTATCTCATGGGTCTCTCCATTGTGAAGACTCAAGGGTATCTCATGCTATTTTCTCACTCTCTAGTTCCTCTCACGATTTTCCACACACCCTGGCGTACCGATTTTCTCTTATGAACCTATTGATTGTTACTCTGACGATGCTTTAGTTTAGGGTAGTACGAGCTAGCTTGTGACCATGTTTGAGATAAGGGACGTGAGAATGACCAGGACTTATGGGTAGCTAGCATTGTATTAGTATTGCTTAGTGTATATAGTATGCATAATGATATGGCAATGGCATTTACCGACACCTAAGCGAGGAGACATTCTTAGCAACAATAAGCTCTAGCCTATGGTTCCATCCCCTTGTTGATGAAAATATATATGTTCCATAACCAAAGACTTTTTGTTTGGTTAATTTTTGGTTTTTCCCTTAAAAAAGAAGAGATTAGTCTATGCTAGGTAGAGGTTGATGACCTAGAATTTTTCCACTTTGGCAAATTGCACTATATAACCGCAATACATGCAATACTTAGAAATCAAAGGAAAAGTATCTATTAATTGTGATTTCAAGCATAATTTGCCTATAATTTTTTAATCTTGCACATTGGTTATTCACTCAAACATGGCATTGGGACACTAACTGCTTTCTTGGGATGGCTATGCAAGGGAAAGACTTGGCTTATTTTGTTTCTTGGTCCAAAAAAGACACTACATATTACATGATATGCCACTACCGAGCTAAAGATTTGTAATATTGCAATACTATATATGGTTGGTAGGACTAATTGTTCCCCACAATTCATGAAAAAATAAAAAGGGAAAAGTTCTTGGTCGTTTTTATGGAGTCCTCTTCCTCTTGCTCATGATTGAAATGTTGGGAATGACAGGGATAACAACCATGGCATAATATTGAAGCCTGCGGTTACAATCATGGAACAATAGTTGAAACTCTTGTTTTACCTTGATTGACGCAAGAGAGTTCAGCCATGTTTGCCACCATTTTAATGATTAAGGAAGGGGACAGGAGGATGCTTTCTATGGAAACACCCTACTATGTTGATGGAGATAATGGCTTGCTTAGAGCTTTGGCAATTCCTCATCTTTTACTTCAGTTAGTGATGGCTAGCTAGGGATGGGATCACTAGTATTTTTTGAGTTGACTTGGGCTTTTGACCTTGATATATCAATTAAGACATTTTCAATTATACTTTTAGCTAGAGCTGCTAGAAATATGAAGGTTCTGGGCTATTACTATCAAAATTTTTGTTAATTATAGCAGCATACTTGGATGCCTCCTTAATACGAAGCATGATATAATTATCAAGATCCTAGTTGAACTTGAAAAAGGTAATTGAATGGAAACCCAGAGTATGCATGATGGCTTTTATGCATTGGAATGTGAGAAATGAGTACTGATTTCAAAAATCCCCTTGATTCTAATTGCTAGTGCTTTTTTCACTTGAAAATAACAATAAATAAAATGGCATGGGTAAGAAATATAGAATGGAAAAGAGAATGACACAAGAGCCGAATCTGCAAGGAGCCCTTGCCATATTGTTGAATAAACTTCACTCAAAGCTAATCATGGTCTTGAAAAAGCAATCGATGCCCCATGCTATTTATATTATTGAATAGGAAGTGCTTCTCTTGCGGCCCGCCATGTCTATCTGTTACCATGCTTCTTCACAGTCTATGACTGATGAACCTTTTGTGGTGGTAGAAGGGGGGGGGAGGGGCAAGGGGGGGGGATGGTTGACATTGGTGGGCATGAGAAAGGGGAAGGAGGAATGAGGAGTAGGCATGAGGAGGAAGGATGAGGGGGAAGAGAGGAGGATCTAGTAGAGGAGCATGTAGGTGGAGGAGGAGAAAGAGGAGGCATGTTGTACAGGAGGCATGTGGCAGGAGGGAGGACTAGGCTAGGTGCAGGAGGGAGGAGGAGGCTGTGGGAAGATGGAGGAGGGAGGGAGGGAGGGAGGGAGAAATTCAAATTTGAATTCGAAAATCCCCTAAACCATTTCCTAATCCATTCGTCGTCGCAAAGCCCTTTTAAGACCCCATTTCTCACCTAACCATGTAAATCCCCTAAACCATTTCCTAATCCATTCGTCACAAAGCCCTTTTAAGACCCCATTTCTCACCTAACACATGGTTACCAGCATGGCTGTGAGGCCCCCGTGAGGTTGATAAACCAAACTCCCTAAGTTGATGGCAGTATGTGATCACCTAGATTGATACATCAAGTTGGAGTGGGGACCCCGATCTCAACCAATATTATTTGGTGTGGAACAAATGGCTTACTACGGATCATTTGTACCATAAGAGAACTAGGAGCCTCTCCACTCAAGCCCAATACATCTCCAATAGATTAGGCCCCCAATATAGAGTGCCATATGAGCTCGGTCAGCAAACCAAACAATCAAAGATAAGAGACTTGGTTCATGGATCTTGCAATTGAGAGAAAGCACTTCCACTAAGGCCTAGCATCTGTGGCATACCCCCTATTGAGAAAGGGTCAATAAGGCCCGAATTGATAGCCTCATTGTGGAAATAGGGTCAAAGAAACAATCTCCCAAATATATGTGGGATGTGATGACCTCTACCAGTAATCCGTCAAGGGTGAGATTCTCTCACATGACTAGTTTAGATCATAACCTCGGTTTTATGAAGATTGAACTTTAGATCATGTGTCCACTAAAATAATAAAGTGCATCCAAGTCTTCCTCTCCACTTTAGCTACATTCGTAAAGAGGAGAATCTAAATCATGGAGCCGAAAGAGATGAGCCTACCCCTTGTAGTGTCTTGATGACACTCTTAAGATCATCATTGTGAAGGCCAAATAGAGTTGGTGATATTGGACAATCCTATTTCACCCTGAAAGTGCTCTTGATCTCGTCTGTCCACCTTACGGCCATCCAACCCTACATGAGACCCTCTCATAAAGTGCCATGATTGCCCAAATGATCTCCTGATTGCACCCTATTTCCTACAAAAATCAAGAGAGAGAGAGAGAGAGAGATATTATATTTTGATTCTTAGGACGATATGCTTGTTTTTTTGTGTGACGATTTATCTTTGATGGAATTGACAAAAACATTTCCACAAAGATTTGATCTCGTGTCTTAACACACACACACACACACACACACAATCAATTTGATTAGTAAGTTTATCTCACACACACAGACACTTATTCTTTACACATGAATACACTTTTTTTTTTTAGTGAAAACTTTTGATTGATTATATTACAATAGTAGCAACCTCAAAATGAGACACATACACACACATGAATACTTCCCTAACTATGAATTATTCTTTTATGTACCCCCGTGAAATCTTACCTTTACACTTTCTTTTTAACCATCCCACATACCAAGCCCACTAATCGTCTCATATCTTCTCTAATAACTTCTTAACCCATGGACTCATTCGCTCCTTACTCCACTTGTGACTTAAACTTCACTTAAGAATCCATATGGTTGTCTATATTCCTAGGTGAAGCAATAACAAGCTGGGGAAAATAGGCAATACCTGTCTACCCAAATGTAAGTATGATGTTCTAACACCTTGTTTGTTTGGATGGTGGCAGGGCAGTGGACCCCGACCTCGAAACCTGGACTGTCGGAGGATTCGACATCTTTTTTCAATATTATGTTTGTCAAACTCAATATTTTAAAAAAATTCTTAATTTTGATTGAAATTTTTGCAAACTCTAGTTGCATTTTTCAACTTAGATGTCTCAAACATTTTTTCCTTATATGTTTTCCTTTTTTAAACTTTTTATGCAATTGATGGAATTATTTGTATGGCTCAATTATTGATGGGACTTTTTAATCTAAACACACACTTTTATTTCCCAACTAGCCTTTGGTCGGGCTAATGCCATACAATTAATTCACATCCATTGAATAATTCTTTAGCATGGATAATCCCTAGTTATGTTGTGATCTACCTTATTTCTTATTAACTTTTATATCTATTTTGCAGTAGTGGTTTATGCATTTACTATTGGCATTATTTTTTCATTTTGACATTTATCATACAGATCCACTTTTATTCAGTTATTATCAGTAGGTGGGGAATAAGTTCCACATGGTGGGCTTACTCCCCACCATGTGGTCTTACCCTCTGGGTTGGGGGTGGGCAACACATGCACATACACACACACACACACACACACACACACACACACACACACACACACACAATAAATTTGATTAGTAAATGTATCTCACACACATAGACACTTATTTCTTTACACACGAACATACTTTTTTTTAAATATTTTATTGAAACTTTTTATTGATTACATTACAAGAGTAGCGACCTCAAAATGACACACACATACACACACAGGAATACTTCCCTAACTATGAATTATTCTTTTATGTACCCTCATGAAATCTTCCCTTTATACTTTCTTTTTTACCACCCCACATGCCAAGCCCACTAATCATCCCATACCTTCTCTAATAACTTCTTAACCCATGCACTCATTCGCTCCTTACTCCACTTGTGACTTAAACTTCACTTAAGAATCCATATGGTTGTCTATATTCCTAGGTAAAGTAATAACAAGCTAGGGAAAATAGGCATTTACCTATCTACCCAAACGTAACTATGATGTTCTAACACCTAGTTTGTTTGGATGGTGGCAAGTATGTGGACCCCGATCTCGGAACCTGGACTACCTTAGGATTTGACATCTTTTTTCAATATTATGTTTGTCAAACTCAATATTATTAAAAAATTCTTAATTTTGATAAAAAATTTTACAAACTCTAGTTGTATTTTTCAACTTAGATGTCTCAAATATTTTTTCCTTATATGTTTTCCTTTTTTAAACTTTTTATCTAATTGATGGAATTATTTGTATGACTCAATTATTGATGGGACTTTTTAATCTACACACACACACACACACACACACACACACACATCATTCTCTGTACATTAACCCCCCTTGGTTTTGGGACCTTCCCCAAGTGGATTGTTCATTTATGATCCTAGGAAAAAATATTCCCCTTCTTTTTAGAGTATTTTATGTGATGGATAAAATTACTTACTTTAAGAAATGTTTTCAATTAGGTAAATAAAGATTTTCCCTTGTTCTAGGATTTGTGTTGCCTATAAGCCTCTAAATGGCTACTTTGATTAAATATATAACCATATTTACCTATTCCCCTTTCTTTTTAATGCTCCATGGTTAGGGATCATTGCATTGGTCTTTTTAAACTCTATATTGGTCACTATGGGTTCCATGCTAATAATGTTCTCCCCCTTCTTTTCTTTTTAGTCAATTGTTGCAGATAATGAGAGTAATTAAAATTCCTAGTACTTAAACCATTTAGACAAACCCCCCCCCCCCCCCCCGTGTCCCCCTTTCCCTTTACATCCCACTGTATTCGTTGAGGCATAAATATGGATAATTGTTCCCTTACAACCCCCTAATCTCCTACTTAGCTACCCCTACTTATCTATGCTTTAGATATGCACTAGCTAATAGTCTTCATCTTTGTATTCACACTTTTGGTTCCTCTCTCCATTCAACCTTTGGTTCCTTTTCAAGATAATTATTCCAAAGTTACCATAGGCATGTTAGCATGGTTGCTACACCAGTTTAATAGTAAGCCATTGGGCAATGTTCTCCCCATTATCACTTGTTAGGATTCAGTTTAAATGACTTCTATTAATGTTAATTTTTAACATGAGGTGATTTTTGTAAGGATATACAGTTTTGGACCTTAGTCCCTAGGGACCATGTGCAAATGTCAACATGTGGAAGTTGTGATGTTGGGGGTCACACCCCATCCTTGGGGCATGTGACTACCTGATGGGGCTATGCCACATTGATGATATGAAGGAGATAGGACACCAGCGCCAAGGCAACTGAACTCCTTCTAATGAGCAAGAACGTGCAAATTTCCAAGAATACTAAAGTATGTGCCTTGAACCTTGGGAGACCTAGTCACTACGATGAGATGGGATGCGCCAATTTTACGAGCAAAAATATATGAGCAGGTTTATCCAAGAGTGTTTTTCAAGAGATTTAAAAATTTGTATTTCTTTAGGAATCATGGTTTTTACACTTTTATTTTCATTGAAACTAGATTCCTTTATCATAAAAATATACAGACTAGCCACTCATTTATTTTTAAATAGCATAAATTTTCTTAGTCATCATTGACATCCCTTTGTACCCCTACTCAAATTTCAAGATGTAAAGACATATTTGAAGAACCTTTAGTGTAGAATACAATCATACTAATTTGACTAAGTTTTACTCATGGCAGATTGTTAAATTAATCTCATACTCAAAATTTTCATAAGTATTCTTATTAAAGGGAGTTGGCACCCCAAGAGTTATAGAAGCTCTCCTACCAGCTTCTTTTTTACCTTCGGGACCATCTGCAACAACTAGTCCATAATATTTTGTACTTGTGCTTTCATCAAGGATGAAAATAGTTCCACTGAGAAGTTCTCCTTCCAAGGGTACTTGCATAACCTGGTTGCCATGCTTCGTGGGTTTCTCCTTGGATCTTTTGAAGTTCCTTCAATACACCTATGCATACTTCCTCTTGGTCATTCCATTGTAGATGGCTATCTTTCTTGGGTAGTGCTTCTATTGTTGAGGCACTAGCTAGGCCCTTTGACCTTGTGACCATTGGAATGCCAACCTCATCTAATTTCTTGCATTATATCTCTTTTTCATTACAAGATGAACAAGCACACTGCTGTAACTCATACAAGTTAGCAATTGGGTGAGCATGATATAAAGATGTATCCGGCAATTCCTTAATCAACATAGAAGTTGCCTGTGATGGTTGTTGCTACTCTTAAATGGTTGGTCCCCACCATAGTGTATGATTCCCAATCCACACTCTATTCGATGCCTACACCATAACACATAATCTAGTTGTGACAAGTGTCCATTTTCCTAACATAGTTGCAGTGCTTATTGGCACCACAGTTTTGCCCTCAAGCATTGTGATGTTGGTTCCAATTGCCTCTCTAGTTCCATTGTTGGTTCAAGTTGTTTCTCTACTAGATTTGGGGCACATTTTGTGCTACTGACTTGATTAATCACCACATGGTTTGCTCTTCTTACTAGAGTGTGAGGTGCTTATTGTGTCAAATTCATTTGAATTATACCAACATACTTCTATTGGGTGATTCTTGTGACATATTTCACAACCATCTTTATTGGTTGCCTTAGCCACACCGATGCTCTTGAAATTTTTCTTTGAGTAGTTTCCTTATGATTCCACTGTCATTTCTTCTTTTTGCATTTGTTACTGTCTTCATTCGCATTATTGTCGGATGTGTCACTACTTGATTCCTCATTGGCATCATTGTCATATGTGTCACTACTTGATTCCTCATTTATATCATAATTTTCCTCTGACTCCTCCGTATCAGAGTCAGATTCATTGTCTAAATCATATTTGTCTTTTCTGGATCATCTTCTTAGTGACCCACATCTTCGGATCGTCTTCTTAGTGACCCACATCTTCTTTTGGCTCTTTTAGTAGCATCAATTAAATCATTGAATCCTTTTGGGCCTAGAATCTCTAGTCCACTGATGGCACTACAAATCTCAGGCCAGAGTCCCTTTAAAAAAATACTTAGCGAGTGTCTCAATTGTCGGTCTTTTCACGAGATCTAATCAAGCAACATGATTGAAAATTTTCTAGGCATAATCTTCCATAAGTAACTTCTGTCTGAGTTCCCTTAATTTTTTCTAAATGTCATTCGGTGTTTTTTTCTTTACTAATTGATGTAAAAATGCTACTCTTAGGGTGTTGTAATCATAGAAATGGCCAACACTTTAAGGATTGAACCATCTCATGGTCTTACCGGTTAATGTTCCTCCAAACCATTGTAGCTTTTCCACATTGCCAAACATCATTTAAAATCTGCATGCTTGCCGTGCATTTCAAATTGCACGACGTGGAGCCCTTTACTACATCAAATCATCTAAAAGAGGTTGTATGGACTACAACTAAGTCCTATTTATAGCTTGATCAATAGGAGCCTATACCTAGAGTGAGAATCAACCAAAATATTCAGAGTCAAGCTGATGGATTTGCAACCTTTATTTGCTAGTATATACTAGAAAATTTAGGTGGTTTTTATAGACTCTAGGCTTCCCTCTTAATACTATAAATAGGCCATTATTTTTTGTCATTTTTATGCATTCATTGAAGCCTTTGAATGCCTTGCAAGTGTGGAGTGTGGCATATATCCATCTTCTATAGATCTCAGTAGTAGTAGTCTTCCTTGACTATAATTTGACCCAAAACTTTTGGCTAGATATTTTGTCTCTTTTTAAAGCAAAATTTTCCATGCTTGGTAGATGAAATATATTGAGTACCATTCATTCTCTACTTGCTGTGTTTTTTAAGTGACTATTTGTCTATGACTAAGGGATCTGTTGAGTTTTTAAATTTCTTTTGCATACTTAGGGTTGTTGTCCAAATAGACTCCTTGATGGCTCAAGTGGATAAAACCAATTCAAATTTGTGGCATGAAAAGTTTGGGAATGTGAGCTATGGAGCACTTTAGAAATGAAGAGATCTAGCCTTGTGGATGGACTTCCACATATTGTAGATCATGCAAAAGTTTTCTAAGCCTACACGGAGGGAAAGCATTATTGCAAATAGTGCAAAAGGTTGATAAGCTTGCATGAAGGGAAAGCAACATTGGGAGGCATTCCTAAACAAGGCATAGAGCAAGCCAAAGTTCACTTGAGCTAGTACACTCAAATATATATGGAAAGATGTCCACAATGTCGATTTTAAGAGATGGATACCATTTAACCTTCATTGATGATTTTAGTAAAATGACTTGGATCTTTTGTATTCCTAAGAAGTCTCAACTCTTTCACCAAGATCCAAGAGTAGAACGCATGAGTTAAGATTTAGGGAAGAAGATTTAGACTCTCAAAACTGACTGAGGGGAGAAGCTTCCTAGATCTTTTTGGCATGAGGCAGCAAACATGGATATCCATCTCTTGAATAGAATGAAGGCAAAGCAATGGAAGGAAAAAGACTCCATAAAAACCTTAATGTCTTCAAAATCCTACAATTTCTCATCTAAGAATTTTTCGTTTTGAATCCCAAGAGCAAAAGGTAAATCTTCATTATGTACAATGAAAAATCAAAGGCATATCTACTATATAACCCACTAACTAGCAACTAGAAAGAAGAGCCCTAAGCAACTATATTGGTGACTCTAATTGCTCCCTAGGGATTTTGAAGTTAAAAAGTCATTGTAAAAAATGGAGGCACCTATGCCACAAGACCAACCTTGGCAAAGGAACAAAAGTTACCAAAATGGTATCTGAAGACCTTGGAGGGTTTAGGGGTAATATAGATTCCAAAAAGTGGGCTTAGAGATTTTGAAGGGTGCTTTGGAGGTCTCAAAGAAAGTCCCTACCATAAACTATGCCTTGATGGCTTAGATTCAAAAGACCATGGAACCAATAACCTTTCAAGAACTCAAGGGATTCAAGAACTCAAGGGATTCTAGAGTAGCAAGCTACTATGTAAGGAGATATGGATGCCATTTCAAATGCATGGGACCTTGTTGAGAGACCTTGGAAAATGAAGATCATCAAAACCAAGTGGGTGTACTGCACCACTAAGTACAAGTCAGATGGAACTTTGGAAAAATACAATGAAAGACTAACGGTGAAGGGATATGCACAAGTGGAAGGAGTGGACTATGGAGAGACATTTGCTCCTATATTCGAGACATAATGATATCTACAGCAACCCCATCAATGGACCATATATTAGATTGACATGAAGTCAACATTCCTAAATGAATAACTTCAAGGAAAATTATATATTGAGTAGCCAAAAGTGTGTCAACGTCTAAGAGATGGAAAGAAGGCGTGCATACTTCATAATGCATTATACTAGAAGAAATAGGCCCTAAGGGCATGGAACCAAAGGCACGCCCATGAGATTGGTTTGTCTCATAGAGTATCAAGTCTTGACCTCTATAGTTTTGTAGGAGATAAAACCATTATAATAATCATGTACATAGATGATTGGATTAGCACAAGTGAGCATAGATGTAATATCCAAGAGGTAAAGGGATTCTTGATGAAGGAGTTTGAAATGAATATATTTAGGACTACACTGTCTCCTTGGGATTGCAGTTCAGTAGAAAATGATAGCATTTTTATTTATGAAGAAAGGTACTGCAAGGAGGTCTTGAAAAGGTTTCAAATGCAGGACTATCAATACTTTGGGATTGCTATGGTGACTAATTTGGGACAGCTTTGGGGCTATCTTTGACTTCTTTGTGACTTTCCTTGTCAGTTTGATTGACCAACCCGAGTTCTTGAGTAATTAGGCACCACAATGCCACCAATCAAGTGTCAAAGTGGCGAATCTTTAAGTAACATGGACAAGCAGCAGGAGGGAAATTGTTCACTAACACTTGGTGAGTCTCTGAGTAACATGGTCTGCATAGGTTTGAGAGAGAGAAGCTAGATACCTGAGATGAGAACCTAGTTGAGAGAGAAATTTGAGTCGGAAGTAAAAAGGGTTTGCTACCGAGATATTTGAGAGAGAGAACCAACAATGAGAACACATATTAGCTTGTTGACATAGCAGTCTACCAAAGAATGGTTGGTAGTTTGTTGCATTTAACTAATAACAAGCTGACATAGCTTTTCAAATTATATCAATTCTCATCAAAACCAAGGAAGGATCACATGAAAGAAAGTTTCAAGGTTTTAAGATAGGGATCACATACTACTTTGATAATGAGCTCAAAGGATTCTTTGATTTATAGAGGATTTATATTGAGCTAGAGATTGGGATACATGCCACTCAACTTCAAGTTACTTCTTCATGCCTGGGATACATGGCACTCAACTTCAGGTTACATATTCATGCTTGTGGAGCATGTGATATCATGGATAAGCAAGAAGCAACCTAAAATTTCACAAACTTCTATAGAGGAAGAATATAGCGTCGTTTTCCTGGTAGCATGCGAGTGTGCTTGGCTTAGACAAGTACTAGAGGACATAGGAGTTCTTTAGGAGGAGGTGACAGTGATTGTGTGCAACAAAATGAGTTGCATAGAGATTGCAAGAAACCCAGTGTTCCATGCTTTTACAAAGTCCATAAAGTCTTAGTATCATTTCATATGAGATCTGATTGAAGATGAGGTCATGGCACCACTATATTTCCCAATAGATAAAAACATCACTAATATTGTTACAAAGGATCTTCTTAGAGAGTAGCTAGAGTATCTCGTCAAAAGAATGGGCATTGTCCCATAATCATGTCATTGAGAGGGGGTATTGGAGTGTCACTGAATCATCTATGAGGCCACATATGAGGAAGATAAGGGGCCAAGGCATAGGAGAAGGCAAGACGAACTGGTAGATGGATTGCTTAGCATTGGGAGCATGATTAGAGGACTAAAAAATATTGGAATAGAAACATGATTTGTTGCAGATCCATGTGGCATTCTTAGCTACATCAAGTCATCCAAAATAGTCTAGTTTCCTGTACTAGACCAAGAATAAATCAAAACAATCAAAGTCAAGTTGATGGATTTGTCGACTCAATTGATTGATATATACATTGGAGTGGTTTTTATAGACTCAAAGATGCCCTTTTTATCATAGAAATAGGCCATTATTTCTAGTCATTCTTATGCAATAACTGAAGCCTTTGAAGGGACCACAAGTGTGTAGAGTGTGGGAGTCTTTCTTGACTACAATTTCACGAGTAAAAGTTTTTTAGTATGAGCAGTCTTTCTTGACTACAATTTCACCAATAAAAGTTTTGGCTAGATTTTTGGGAGCAAATTTTCCCACACTCGGTTGATGAGTAGATTGAGTACTATTCCTTCTCTACTTGTTGTATTTCTAAGTGAATGCTTGCTACTTCACCTCAAAGAGATCTAGTGATTGCTTTTATTTTATTTTGCATAGTTAGGGCTAGGGTTCAAATAATCCCTAAATCTAAGATCATTTCCAACTTGT
This sequence comes from Dipteris shenzhenensis, assembly GCF_047967505.1. NCBI lineage: Eukaryota > Viridiplantae > Streptophyta > Polypodiopsida > Gleicheniales > Dipteridaceae > Dipteris > Dipteris shenzhenensis. The sequence goes on from NC_141623.1 coordinate 23,772,420, forward strand.
TTGAAAGTAGAGGCCACCACAGCAAAATGTATATGGGATGAAATCCAATTTTTGGAAGGCAATTCCTTGTCTTCAATTGCATTGAATCCAAGGAAAATCACTTTGCCAAGTGTCACATTGTGTGAGAAACTGGCAAATGCCAAGAGCATTGAGGTGCTATCACATGTGGATGCCAATGGGAACTAATCACGTGATTTATTGAAATGTCACACTTTGAATTGGTGGAGTTGGACCTCCTTTAAGGATGTGCTAATCTAGAGCTAGATTACTCATGGATATGTAAAATGCAGTAGAAGATTTTTACTTCATTCATTTTATGTGTTGGGTTGAAGTTCTTGCAATGGATCAAGAAGTGGTTTTGGTGATGATTCTTGAATGACTTTGAGTAGTGCACAAGTGAAAATTGAAGTACTCACCATGTAGAGCATGGCTTGTTGATAATTTTTGTGAATTTATTAAGGGTCAAATGTTATATTTGAAAAGTATGCCAAACTTTGTCCAAGGAGTGGTTTAAAAAAATAATGTGACACTATGTAATTATATGGAAAATGTGTTAACATGGTACTTATAGAAGCATGCATGTGTGGCACTATGTGCTTAGGTGGAGCTGATGATATAGCATAATGATGTGGCATAATGAGATTACATGGCATATTAACATGGATGCAAAATGTGGCATATGCTAATGTGGCAAGATGAAATAGCACCTATGGTTCTATTTCTAATGTGGTAATATGCAGAGTTGGCACTTTGATTAGAGCATAGTGATGACATGGCATATATGGATATGACATCTACCATGTGGCTTAACTACCATATGGCACTGTGTTGACCTAAGACTTATCTTATCCTAACCCATTCAATCACTAATCTTCCATGAGGCCTTTTCTATAGGTCTTCTATGAAAGCACAAGGAAATGAAGAGATGATGGTGATCGCACAACAATGAACATCAAAAAATGGTTCTAGAGGTGGTAGTGTGCGATGGAGAATTCATAGGCATTGAATGTTTTTCCTATTCATTGGTTGGGTTCTCTACTTGACCTTTTTGTTTGTGCTTGGCTCTATTGTTTTTTGTCAATGCATTGTCTTTTTATCATAGGTTGAGGTTGTATGCTTGTCTAGTTGATGTATTAGTCATACTCCACCATCTATTGAATGTTAGCTAGGCTATGCTTTAGTGTTGTCTTGGCACTGCAGTGTTGTTTGAAAACTAGTTGTTGTAGTGTTCTTAGGTAGATTCTTTGCTAGTTGCTATCATTGATGCTAGACTTTATGATACCAATAGGTTTTGGAGCAGAATTTCAGGAGGAGAAGTGTAGAGCAACATCAGCTCACAAGAACACATTGAGGAAGAGAGTTTTGCAATGTGTTTTCAGTGAACATGGTGCATGCTTTTTGATGTTAGCCACACTGAGTTGTACACTAAGTTGATGCTAGCCACACTAAGTTGTACACTCAATTTATAGAGGCATAGGTTATTTTCTTTGAGCATGTTGCATTGATTCTTGAGGTTAGCCAAACTGAGTTGTATACTTACTTTATAGAGGCACAAGATGTATTCATTGAGCATGGTGCACGTTTTCTTGAGACTAGCCAAACTGAGTTGTAAACTCTGTTTATAGAGGCACATCCCCACTTCAAAGATATTTTGAGAGGTGTAATCCATGTTTTTTGAGAGGTGTATTCTTTGAGCATGTTGCATTGATTCTTGAGGTTAGCCAAACTAAGTTGTATACTTACTTTATAGAGGCACAAGATGTATTCATTGAGCATGGTGCACGTTTTATTGAGACTAGCCAAATTGAAAACTCTGTTTATAGAGGCACATCCCCACTTCAAAGATATTTTGAGAGGTGTAATCCATGTTTTTTGAGATACTCATGAGAGTGACACTTGTTGTTATTGATACCATTTTAAAATTATTTTATGATGTCCATCATTACTGTAGTAATTTTCCTCATCGTATATGGCACTAAACATACCTTGAATGGTCATCTACATCCAAGGCTTGTTCTTTCATATTAATTTGTAATTTTGAAAATGGAGAGACTAACACACGCTTCTAGATAGCCCTTGGTTAAAGGGAGCTCATGTCAAGAAGGACTGGGGTCCTTCCAAAATCATGTGCACAGTGGGAAAAAGAAATTGAAATTGGAGATGATTCCCAAGGTAGTGTTAATGAAGAGAAGCAATTCCTTGATGCAAATCCCTCAGTGGTACCAATATTTGAAGTTAATGTTTGTCAGATTATTCAATAGTTTTCTTGAGAAAACCAAGATCTAGTGATGTAATCCATGTTTTTTCAGAGGTGTAATCCATGTTTTTTGAGATACTCATGAGAGTGACACTGGTTGTTATTGATACCATTTTAAAATTATTTTATGATGTCCATCATTACTGTAGTAATTTTCCTCATCGTATATGGCACTAAACATACCTCGAATGGTCATCTACATCCAAGGCTTGTTCTTTTATATTAATTTGTAATTTTGAAAATGGAGAGACTAACACACGCTTCTAGATAGCCCTTGGTTAAAGGGAGCTCATGTCAAGAAGGACTGGGGTCCTTCCAAAATCATGTGCACAGTGGGAAAAAGAAATTGAAATTGGAGATGATTCCCAAGGTAGTGTTAATGAAGAGAAGCAATTCCTTGATGCAAATCCCTCAGTGGTACCAATATTTGAAGTTAATGTTTGTCAGATTATTCAATAGTTTTCTTGAGAAAACCAAGATCTAGTGAGAATTTATAAGGTCTCTGTACTAAATCTTTTGCAATAATAAATGCAAGCACGTGGGCAAATTCTTGATTAGATAAAGGAAATGGATAAAAAACAATGTCTCACTATCAAAAATGGGGTGAAGATGCCATGAAAAAGGTAGAAGTGGCCTAGTAAGCATAGATGAGACACACCAATGCAATAGGATTTGTGATGCCATTGTTGCAAGAACACCGTGACACTTTTGCATGGGAATGTATGGGGTTTATTTGTAGGTGTGTGTCCCCATATATATTTGAAGAAGGATGTCGAACCAACGGTGTAGCAGAGGTACCATATGAATCCAAATTTCACCAAACAAGTCAAAGTAGAGATTGACAAATTACTGAGGGTACGGTTCATCTATCCAATTGACAAGGTAACCTGATTGTCCCCTATTGTCATTGTCCTAAAAAATAATGGTAAACTTTGAATCTATGTGGATTACCGTAAATTGAATGCTACAATGATTACCATAAATAAATTGAATGCTGCAATGGTTGCAAATCCATTTTTGCTCCTATTTTGTGACACCATGCTGGATTCTATTATAGGCCATGAGGTGTATAGATTCCTAGATGGATTAAATAGCTATAACCAAATTCAAATAGTGGGGGAGGATAAGGACAAAATAGAGTTAGAATGGGTGAAGAAATGTGATGACCCTTGGGCTGAAGAATGTGCCTCCAACATTTCAATCCTAGATTCAAATAATCTTTGCACCATATTTGACCAGTTTATGATTGTTGTTAATTTCATTGTATTTGGAAAATGATAAATCACATTGAATACCCTATGGCTATGCTTTGAAAAGTGTAAGAATATTATTTCTAGCCACTTGCATACAATGAAGGCTTAGTGGGGCCTTGCTTTTATGGGGACCTTTATGTGGGAGCTCTAGTGGGGAGACATACCTTGGGTGGAAGTGAAGTGAACATCAAACTACAAGGGATCTACTCTTGCATCTTTCCTAGTCAGAATTTGTGCAAGATGAGTGCCTTTAGAGGTCCTCATAGATTGAGGAAGAAGCTTCAAAAATGAAGTGTGGTTGCATGGACATCCAAACTCATGAGATCAGGTTAATACATTCCCCTACTTATAATCCATAATGTATTGGATAGTAGAAATTATTCTTTGAATGTTATATGGAGCACTTTGAAAGATGGTTTTATCTCATATGAGAAGCTGGGATGATGAGTTATTAATTTTTTATGGGCTTATCAGACATTGTTCAAGGTTGTCAAAGTCATACCCATTTCAAGGTATATGGAATAGAAGCCCTTCTACTTATTGAGTTGGAAGGTTAGACTTTAAGAGCAAGTTATCTCATGGAGGCAAATCAAGATGAAGGTTTCAAGAAAAGATTATGGGAGCTAGAGAAGATCCACTATAGAGGTAGGCTTGGCTATAGCAATGGAGCAGGAAGGAAGAAGAGATCAAAGAAGGGGACCTAGTCTTTAAATTTGATGTCTCAAGTTCTAAAAGGCTGAGACAACAAGTTTGTTCCAAGGGGGAAAGGACCATTTCAAGTAAAGAATAAATATCAAATAAACAATTATCAGGTCAGGGACTTGCATGGATGAGAATTATTGAGCAATAGTAATGATTTCTTGCTTAAGAAGTTTTATCCTTGCTAGGAGTTACCTCAACTCCAAGGGAGGTAAGGATGTGCTATTTGACACATATTCTTCATACATAATTTTTTTTGTTCTTACAACCATTAATACCAAAGGGTGGTGTGGTATGCATGGCCATATGAAAACAAAGTTTGGGTGCCCTCTTTAGTCATGTCTCCTTTTGAGGATGGTATACATGATATTTTTGTGAAAGCATGTTTCCTATAAAGAATTAAGGGTTGTTTGGAATTGAAAACTCATGAGGGCTCTCTCTATATAGGTTGGGCAAGTTGTATTATCTTAAGAACACATTGACAAAAATATTACTCTTGTGGTATTAAAACTCACATGGTAATCATCTTGGTTCCTCTCTAGTTGTGGCATTGATACTCATGTGGCAATCATCTTGGTCTCTCTCTTACTATTGAGCATTTTCTTCCATGATTCACATTTCTTACTATTTGTTGAGTACCTCATGATGTGCGCATGCATGTGCGTGCATGTGTGTGTGTGTGTGTGTGTGTGTGTGTGTGTGTGTGTGTGTGTGTGTTTGTGTGTGTGTGTGTGTGTGTGTGTGTGCGCAGTAGACATTAACAATACCCCTTTCCATAGTGAAGAGTAGACGAATTTGGAGTAGGAAAGAGAAATGTTCAATAGATAAAATTTGTAATAAACAACTGCAAAAAATGAAGTAGCATCATTAAAGGATGAACAATTTTTTCTAAAAGAGGAAATGTGAGCAGTAGAGTTTTAATAAGTCAATGGCAGCATCACTTCTATTGAAGAGGGGAGTCTACCTACCTGCCACCATCTAACAAGAAAAACATGGTGAGAACCAGTTAAAACTTTAGTTGGGAAGACAGTTGCCATAAACACCCCTCCCTTGTTATTGGAGTCACAATAAAAATAAACATTGACCACAGACTTATAAAGCTAGTTATTGAAAAGTATGAATGCAAAAGTAGTTAAGGAAACTATGGGGATAATGGAGTGTGAGGAAGGAGTAGACATGGGTACTGTCGAAAGAGTTGAGATTTTTAAGCTAAAAAGGAAAAAAATGAATATTATGAGAAAATAGATGGTAGGGAGAAGGAAGAGGTTAGGAGAGACAATTAGGAATTAGGGGTTATTATTAATTACTAAGGGGGGAAGGGTAAAGTAAGGAAAATTTAAAAAGTTGAGGAGGGGTGGGATGAGAAATGAAAATAGATAAATTTCTAGGGGGAAATATAAAACAAATTAATAAAAGGAAAGGGAGAAAAAAGGGATAGGGAATTAATGTAAAAATAAGGGGGAGGTGAATTAATGAAAAAATAATGGGGGGAAGGGGGTAATTAAATGTAAAAAGATGTGGAGAAAGAGATAAGGGGGACAAGGGCCAAGGGTTTAGAGAAACTAGGATGAGTAGTTTGAAAATATGAAGAGAAGGGGAGAGAGAGATGGAGAGAGAGAGAGAGAGATAGAGAGAGAGAGAGAGAGAGAGAGAGAGAGAGAGAGAGAGAGAGAGAGAGAGAGAGAGAATTAAATGTAGAAGGGGAGAGGGGGGGGGGTGTTTAAGACGTGGTTAGTACAAAGGAGGGACATGAGAGTCCATAATCTTCGGTGAGAAGGGGTTTGAGGAGACGGTTGACGGTCCACGGGAAGAGTCTATGAGTCAATCAGAGACCGCGTGAAATTTGGAGGCTGGCATGGAGGTGCAGAAGACTGTGCGATAGAGAGAACTTCAGAGAAGAGCTGGGGCACTACCACAACTGGCGCAAGATTCGGAGTGTATACGTATTAACAGAGGCCCATTAAGGTGCATTTGATGGTCATTTTTCAAAGAGAGATGATGACGACAAAGAAGGTTTTTCAATCCAAATAATAGTGGCCGGCGATGATCAAGGATGCACATAATTTTGTTGGTAATGCCAACGGGAGGTTCAACCAGAGAATGCAAATGCCGATGAATGTGGTATTGCTATTGGAACCATTTTAGAAGTGGGGTTTGGATTTTATGGGTCCATCAAACCAACAACATGGTACATAGGAAACAAGAATGTAGTGATGACTATGGATTACTGCACCAAATGGATTGAGTTACAAGCATTTATAGGATAATTCTGCTTTAAATATAGCATTTTAGAAGTGGGGTTTGGATTTTATGGGTCCACTCAAACCAACAACACAGTACATAGGAAACAAGAATGTAGTGATGGATTTTTGCACCAAATGGATCGAGTTACAAGCATTTATAGGACAATTCTGCTTCAAATATAGCAAAATTGCTATACAAAAACATCATCACTTGTTTTAGATGCCCCATTGAGTTGGTTTTTATCAAGGAGGACATGTTATTAAAAAGACTATTAGGAAACTTACAAAGGTGCCTATGGTCATTCACAACCGCCCACGCTGTATCACCCATAGGTAAATGGCCAGCCAAAAACTAGGAACAAAACTATGAAGCAAGTCATGAAGTTAATGGCATTAAAGAACAAAAAGGACTAGGGCACGAAGTTAGATTTAGCCTTGTGGACATATATAATTGCTTTTGAAGTTAGCACCAGAATGACCCCATCATGACTAGTTACAAGATGGAGGCTATACTACCAATGTAATTTATTTCTTTGAGTTTACGGATTGTAGTAGAGAAAATGACTACAAAGTGTCTATTCAATTCTGGCAAGAGCAATTGCTTCATCTAGAGGAATACCAGATTCAAAGCGAGTGTACCACACAAGTGATTCAAGAGTGCAAAAGAGCATGGGTGAATTGGAACATTAATTTCAAGATTTTTAAGGAGGGTGATCTAGTTCTGGGGCATTTTTCAAGCAAATTGGAGCTTTGATTTTAAGGGCCATGTCGTATCGTTCAAGATTTGAAGCAAGGAACATTCCAGATTGTGGATCTACATGGTAATGTGTTTTTGACACCGATGATTGGTTTTCACATGAAGTAGTCAGTTAGAATAACCATGTTGCAAGAAAACATAAAGGCCTCACAAAAAGAGTTATATGAGGTCAAAATGGGTAAATCTAATTTGTGTTCTGCCTCAATATCTAAGCTAAGTGAGTCCCTCTACATTGAGGATGAGCAAAAATCCTCAAGGGAGCTAGAATTTTTGAGTGCTCCAGGCCCTTTCTCACCTCATACCATTTCCAATGCACTCTTAGTTGTAGTTAATGATTCAAAAAGCACAATTTCTTGTTTATTTCGATTGACAGGTTATCCAGACTAGGATACATTGCAAGAGTAGCAAGCTGCCACAAAAATTTTATTGCAGACTCAAAGCAATTAACTCCCCAAGAAGAAGTAATGGGAGATGCACCTTTGCATACATTTGCTGCTGCAACAATCTTAAATGATGTGATTGATAGAGTGTGCCAAGTTGTTGAGGTAAAACATAGTTATGTTGTTACATCTACTCCTACAAATTCTCACACTACTACTGCAAGTGACACTTATCCTGCAAATTCAGATCTACAATCTCAAAGAATCTCAAATGACGAAGTTCTTCTGGATACTTATGGCCCTGTGGACTAGTTGAAAGTTCATCATACTTCCCATCTGCATCTGTTTTCTATTTGGTCAAGGGGTATGCACAGACATATGGCATTGATTATGAAGAAACATTCAGTCTGGTTGCAAGGATGGCAATTGTAAGAGCAGTCATTGCTATGGCTGCATCAAAGGGATGGTCTTTACATCAGATGGATGTAAAGAATGCCTTCTTGCATGGTGATTTGCAAGAAGAGGTCTTTATGGAGCAGCCACCAGGTTATGTTCATGCTATTCATCCTGAGTTTGTTTGCAAGTTGAAGAAAGCCTTGTATGGCTTGAAGCAAGCACCTAGAGCATGGTCTGACAAGATAGGACAGTATCTTGTCACTATTAACAACTATATATGGAAACAATTTGAATCTTGGTATTGCACCAAGCTCTTCACTATGTTAATTGCATGGTGTGGATTAAAGAGATGTTACCTCATGAAAGGGGTTTGCTTGTTGTGAACCATTATAAATAAACTGCTAATACTCAGTGGTCGGTTTATATCATTATTTTTTTCAAAATTCCTATCCACTAGGTGTGACTGATTTATTGATAGAATCCATGCATGTATTATCCAGATTATACTTCAGAAAGTATTCATATACAAAGAGACACATGGCAAGTGCAGCTCAAGTATTGTAGTTGGATTATGTTTTGAGTATTACGGTTTGAGAAAGAGAGGGGTAAGTGTCTTGTTCATGTTGAACAGATATCTATATGTCTGTTGGATGATGTCTATTAGATGATGCCTGTATCCAAAATATATTATGAATACAAGACATATTTTTTCTTCTCTATTTCTATTCTATTCATTATAATGAATATGTGGATTGTTCTTTTCCCCTACTATGCTTTGCTGTTGTCCTCTGCTTTAAATTTACAATGATCATGAGGTTTCTGACTTTCACTACTACATACATATTAGTTTTGGAGTCTATATGAACCCTTAAACAAGTAACTATTGCCCATTGTGCTACACTTTAGTGTCAAAACGTTGTAGTCCACATCCCCTTGCAGGGCACTGTAGTGTCAAAACCCTGTAGTCCACATCCTACTATAGAGCACTTTATTGTCAAAACCCTATAGTCCACATCATATGGTTTTGCTTGGAGAACTAATGGGTCTTCTGGCTACTAGTCCTACTGTTATTTGGAGTGGTTTTTTCCTCCCACTTCCCAATCTAGATCGATTTCCATCAAGATCTTCTTTATTAAGTTTTTATGAGACTTTGGGACTATATTTTTTTGCAATTTTGGTCAAATGTAATCTTAATTTGTGCCTACTTTAGGGCTTTGAAAGATTAGTTGATAGATTTTCTTATGCAAGAAGCTTACCTCTAGTTCCTTTTCTAGTATTTTTTTAGACTTATTTTTTAGCATCGGACTTATATTTTTATCAGATGATGTCCCCTTCTTCAAAGATGCCATTATAGGTTGCCAAACTATGTTTTTCATATAATTTTCCTACAATTTTTGTATTTCCATAAGTACTATTCTCACCTACTCTTGATCTTTCCAAGTACTATTCTCACCTACTCCTAATCTTTCCAAGTACTATTCCATAAGTACTATTCTCAGCTACTCCTGATCTTTCCAAGAAATCTATATATATATATATATATATATATATTGAAATTGAAAATTTCAAAATCTTTTTCCAAAAGAGGCCCTTCAAGCTGATGACTGCAAGAATGCCAACATTTTTTGAGACATTCCTACACATCTACATCCTGAGCAATCATAGCGCTCATGAGAATCATGCTAAGTATTGAGCAGATTGACAAATGTCCTCCTGTATAAGGACAAAATTTTCTTTCAAGGTTTGTTGCTCCTATGGTGGTAGGCCCTATTATTGAGGATTAGATTATTGTCATATCTAATGATTGAGATACTCCTCTCCATGAGGTTCTTCACCCAAAATAGATAATCAGCTCTGGCACAATGCCCATGCATGAGGTAGTAGTTGTAGTCTTTATTCCCACTTGAATTTTTTCCCAAGCAATCCTTTCTTGGTTTCAATTCCTTTGCTAGTTCCCCTTTATTTGTAGGTTTTAGTTCCTCTACTCTAGCATCCAGGTCCACGGCGATCTAGTAGGGATCTAGTTTGCTCATATCATTGGAGTACATGTTGAACGTGATTCATTGGTGTTGTAGAAATATATCCTTATTGAATGGTACTTTTAATAGATATAGCACTACAAATTTGGGTTGTTCTTGCCCATACCCAAACTCTTCAACTTCCGCTCCATAATTTTTCTACTTTAGAGGATGTTGATGCCCTGAGGGATTCACAAGGGGAAACTTATGATATCATGTGAGTGTACAATAGGGAATTTTTTAAAGATGAGGCATAAGCTTATACATTAGGGGTGGGGACCTTTTTACTTTCTCTCAATCTTGAATTTAAGCTAGGGGTCCTTGACATCTTCAGGGTGGGAGAGGAGGGGTGTAGGGAAATATAAGTTTTTACCCCCTAAACATAAACACATTTGACTAGTGACAATCGGTCATATACCAAGTGTGCATGAGCTAAGCCCGAGCTATGGTTAGTTTTAGGCCATGCTAGGGAAACAAAATAATATCACCCACCATGGGTGAATATTTGAAGATGGTCTAATCTATGTCATCTAAATTTTCTTATAGTCTAGTCTAAATAATTGAGAAATAACATAGATTTAAGGAAAGGGGGGACATAGTGTGCCTTTGATGGTATCCTTATAAGCTTAAATAGGGGTGTTTTATTATGCTACATGGACCGTTTTCTTGACGTTCATGCATGCAGGTGACGTCCCCCTTGACTAAGAGTGAATCCCCTTGGTGTTGATGCCTTTTTGGGTGTTGACTTCTCCTCCTTATCCTTTTAAGATTCAACCTTGGACTTCTTAATTTTTCTTATTCTCATTCTTAGTGTTTTTTAATTTTTATTGTTCTTATTATTTTTTTCTTCATTGTCAGAGTCAATGTCTCATGAGTCACTATCAAAATTTGAATCTTCATTCAACACGATGTCGATGTCCCCACTAGATAGGATCAAAATCACTATCAAAATCTGTATCATCTTTCTTTGCCTTCTTTTTTGTCATGCATATCCTTCATTTTGCATGCTTTGCAGATTTGATTAGGGCATTAAACCCTCTTGTGTCTATTGGTAGGTTTATGCCTCTAATAGTGCTCTACATCTCTTGCCTTAACCCTTTGCAAAATAACTGGACCAACATCTTGTTGGTTGGTCTTATTTAGGTTCTTGAATCATTGGGTGTAATCCTCCACTGAGATCTTCTTATGCCTTTGCTCCATGAGCTGTTCCCGGACATCATTCTAACAAGCTGTTGTAATTTCTATGGATCTTCGAACATTGTATCAAAGTTGCTTACTTGCCAATGTCTTTCAAACTATGCCATTTGTCTCTCCAAGTCTTCTTTGTATTCTTCTTGAAACTCTGCAAACTTACATTTCAAGCTTGCCACATTTGGATTTGCCTTGACTGGTGGAACTAGGGGTGATTGAACTAGAGGTGGTTGTACTCGTGGTGCTGTTTATGTAATAATTTCCTTCAAATATCATGGAGACTTTCTAGCAAGGTAGATGAAGGAGTATGTTGATGAAAAGGGCTAGATGGGCTTGAGACACAAGACTTGATGAAATAGCAAGCGAGGGAAAAGGACAATCTAGGTGATGGAGTGGCTAGGGCAAAAGGTAGGCATGATGAACTTGCATCCATCACACACACACACACACACACACACAAAGACATGCACATCCACATTCTCACATACGGTATCTCTCAATATTATGTATTTACTTTAACTTCTTTCACCCAATGAATTGGACACTTGGGCAATTGTACTTTAATCTTGGAAATGTTATTGTCTTCCTTGTACCTAGTGTGTCATGGTTTTTTCTATTGTACAGCACAAGTAGACTTTTATGAGGCCCTTAAGTGGTGTTGGGGAGTGGTGAGGCTAGTGCATGCATGACACTAGGTGTAAGGTTGAGAAAGGGTGAGAGTGCCTCTTAAAACGACATAGGGAGGATGTTGATAAACATGCAAGGACTGAGCATATGAGTGTTGAATCAAGGAAGGAAGTCTTGTCCTCTATGAATATGGTTGGGGAAGCAGCGCAAGTGGGTGACATAGTTGAGGAAGATGTGGGGGATTCATACGTGGCAAATTTCATCTGTAAAGGCTTCTTCCTAGTTCACTTTGTGTCAGAGGCTCTCCACAATTATTTCCTAGGTAGATCCTACATCTTTACAGGGGCCTCGATGTTGGTCATTCCTTGTAGTGCATCTATAATGGCCTCGGTGTTGGTCATTCCCTAGAGTGCATATTTCTTGATTGACGAATTCTTGTATCATGATTGCCTTGTATGGGTTGATTTCCCAGATCCACCACCCTAGTTGGGAGACTCCATTGAAAAATTGGCAATGACACTTGGATGTGTCATCCCTCTATCAGCAAGATCACCAGCTCTAACTGGAAGTGGGCTTCGATTCTATGGGACCATGCTCAAGTGGTTTCAAACTACATCAAAGTTACATTCCCAGGAGGTCTATCTTTGTCCCAATAGATAAGGTTTAACCCGTTCTTGGATTCATGTTCTATTTGCAAGCAACCTGGCCACTTTGCAAGAGAATGTCCGGAAAGGCTTGCAAACACTACGCTGGCCTGTGAGGAAAAGGAGATCAGGTCGAGCCCTTGAAGGATGATTTGCCAGCCCAGGAGAGAGACATGCAAACCATCTCACCGGTCCAAATCTTGATAGGAGAGAATAATAATTCACGGTTAAATGGCACGCCTAAACCAGCGGACCCTTGGAAGGTGGTGGGCAAGAAGGGTAAGGCAAAGATTGTGGAGGAAGCCAAGACAATGCATGAGCTCACTAAAGGAGCTCAAGAGGAGCAAGCTGGGCCTTCTTCTCCTAGGTCCAGTGGGGTTAACTCTATGCATGATACTCCTCCCAATCAGATGTGCAATAGTGAAGGCCTAGATGAAGTCTTGCTAGATGCAAATCAAAAGAGAAGGCCCGAAAGGCAGTTATTGGGAAGAAGGGTCAAAACTAGAGGGTCCGATTGTCCAAAATAGACCCTTAGCTTATAGCATTTCCAAACAGATTAAAGAAACGGCAAGGAATACGGGTGGCAACAAGGAAAAGCACTTTAATTTTTTCAAGGATGCCTACAGGTTCTTGCTCAATAATCGGGGTGAGACAATGGGGAGTAGCATTCAAGTCTTGGTTTTGCCATAGGCTGGTGGTGATAGGAGTAAAGAGAAAGGTTGTTTGGCAGTGATGAAGAAGTGGAGCCCTTTAGTGGTATTGCTACAAGAGTTGAAGTGTGGAAGCAGTGACTCGTGGTGGTTTAAGAGTTGCGAAATGGGGTGTGAGATATACGCCAATGACCCTTAGCAAGGGAGAGGAGGAACTATTGTGATGGTTCACACTTGAGTCTCAAAGGAAAGATGGTGGTTGCTTCATAGCAGTGGATATCAGCAAAGAAGGTTTTTTCTTTTGAGTAGTTTGCATGTATGCCCCTCATTCTCGATAGGAGAGGGCGTCTGCTGGTCCCAGCTATCGTGCTGCATGGATGGTGATCACTGGCTAATTGGGGGAGAATGGAACTTCACTGAAGCAAATTTCGATAGATCCCACCCAACATTGCTACTGTGAAGTGGAGCTGAAAGAGAAGCTTGGGAAGATTTTGTGTTGTGAGCAAAGACTTGATTGACTGCATAGAATTAGATTCAGAGGAAATAAAAGGGTTCTCATGGTCCAACCAGAGGAAAGGTGAAGATTTTCAGGTAGGAAGGCTTGACCATCTGTATGTGTCTAAGGAAGGTTGGTGGATGCCAGGCCCTTTGAAGGGCGTGAGTATGTACTGACCACGAGTTTGTCTAATCATATGCCAATTTTTTAATCCTTTGGTCTACCTATGACGATGGGTAGGTCTCTAGATGTGCCATTCACTTTTAATAAGTATCATCTGGCTTCAAAGAAAATTTGCAAACAAATAAGACAGATATTGGCGGCTCATGAGCCAATTTGTGTAGACCCATGTCAATAGTGGGATGCAACCATCAGAAGGGTACGCCTTAAAGTGAGAGAGGTACATCGTCAGTTAAGGAGAGAGAAAAAAGATGAAGGTGATATTTTGGTCCTTGCAAGGAAATCCCTCAGAGCAGCACTGTAGCTGACTCCAGACGACCCGATCCTTGCTACCTTAATGACAGAGGTGGACTTGCACTTATAGCTCAGAGAGCGTGAAGAAGCAGAGTGGGCTAGAGTGAGGTGTAGGCAAAGGTGGCTCATGCTAGGTGACTGTCCTTAGAAGGTCTTCTTCTAAGCTAGGTGACTGTCCTTAGAAGGTCTTCTTCTAAGCTATCAGAAGAAAGCAAGAATGAGATATGATTGATCGAGTCTAGGACCGAGATGGTAACATTCTGACTTATTTTTCGCAAATGGCAAATATCTTTCATTCTAAGCTGAGTGCCATGATGGGTGAACCCCCTTCCCAGGGTGACCAGTGGCAGGTTTGGGTTGAGGAGCTTTTTGACGGTCTAGAATCTAAAGGCTAGAGTGTTTGAGTATTAGTGGGTCGTCTTGGCTAGGCCTTTCTCTACTAAGGAGCTCAAGGAGGTGCTACATACCATGGCAAATGACAAAGCTTCGGGGCCTGATGGATTCCCAGCAGAATTCTTTAAGGAGTTTTGAGATTGTATGGGGGAAGACCTGAAGAATATGTTCAATGCTGCTATGGCTAAAGGTTCTCTTTCCCCTGACGTGAATGTGGGCCTAGTTAAGTTGTTCCCTAAGCGCCAATTGTGCATGAAAGTCAAGGACTGGAGTATGATGTCGTTCATGAACAAGCTAGATTTGTTAAAGGTCATGACATTTTCGACATCTAAATGTCTCCTTGGAGTTGGATCATGCCAGCCACTCAAGTCAGAAGGTAATATTGTTTGGCTTTGACTTGGATAAAGCCTATGATGGAGTGAGATGGGATTTGGTTTTAGAGTGTTGAATCAACCGGACTTTGGTCAATCGTTTACTTAGATGGTGGCCTCCCACTTTGGCAACACCATCTTGTGCCTCAACAGGGGGACTGTGGGCACGTATGATCCGCGGAGCTCTATTCATCAGGGGTGCCTGTTGGCCTTATTGCTCTTTTCCTTAGGTAGTGTGCCATTGATCCATGCTGTCAAGAAAGTCGTTGTCACCGGTCACATTAAAGGAGTTTCACTACTGAATGGGGACCAACTCAGTTCACAACTATTTGCCGATGACATGGTGTCGTTTTCTATAGAAGATCAGGAGAGTGTCTTGTCGCTCCTTGAAATCTTGAAATGTTTTTGCAAGGTGTCAAGGTCCTACTGTAGCTCAACCAAGACCTTTGCTCTAGGTATTGGCTATGACCCTCCTCCAAATTGGCATCGTAAAAGGGTTCATTGACAAAGGTAAAGGTCAAGGAGTAGGCATGTAGACTGGTCTGCAGTGGTGTGACAAACTAGTTTCAGGATTCCCCTTACGAGTTCATGGCTTCGATCTGGCAGTGGGGTTGGTGGCAACTTGTAAAGGAATGAAGTTGTTGGTTTGGAAGGGATGCCAGTTTGGTTGAGAATATCTAATGGAGTATTAGTTTCAGGCAGGAGCCATTCGGGCTTCATGATGTGGTGCATGCCCATAACTTGTTGTTCAAGAAAGGCAGAAGGGTTTGGATGGATCTTTGGGATCAAAAATCAGATGACTGGTTGTTGATCCTACAGATTGAGTACAAATTTAAGCTTAGTTTGGCTGAGAGGCATTTGCTTCAAGCGGTGTTGGACTGTGTTCTAGAGAACTAGCCGACCAACACCGTGCCATCCCAGAACTAGAAAGAAGACCAATGGGTGATGGGAAAAACCCATCTCAAAAAAATTGAGGGAAGATCTGTGTACTGCCAAGTGATTCAAAGCGGTTCTTTGATTTGATGCAGCCAGAAGGTTATGAGGATAATTCACACCCCGATTTTGTATGCAGGTTGCGCAAAGCCTTGTATGAAAGATGGCGCATGGTCTTGCTGGGGGAAGATGAAATAATTCCATCTTCTCTAGTTCCTTGCTGGCCCTACATCAAGGCGGCAGTGTTGATTGCCATGTGGGAGGTTCGTAATAGCCTTGTCTTCAATGAAGCTATTAGAGCGGGGTACAGAGGAGCCTGCGATCATGGCTCAGGTTAAGGGCCTACTCAGATATTTAGATTGGATCCTCATTGACAAACTCCCCATAGTAAGTAGGAACCTTTTGGTGATAGGGGTGCTTATCTGGCACCAAATTCCTCTCTTGCTACGTCTAACATGAGCTGTGAGCGTGTGGCCCTTTTTTATCAGCCAAATTTTGTATATGGTCTTCTTTTGGGTTTGACCAACCCCTTAATATATCCAACATGTTTAATTTATTTATTTTTTAAGTAGACTTTTATGAAGCCTCTTGTATTACCATAGAATGCTTCACCAAGTTAATAACTTGGTATATGGCATGTCTTTTTGTGCTAGGTTTGAATAGGTCCCTTGAATGTTTCTCAGTCTTAGATTGGCATTACCACATGTCAAACGTTGCCTTTATAATATAGAGACAAATGCCTATTTGTGATGTAGAATTATGTTATTTCCTAGTACAGTTTAAGCTATACTAAACATCATAAGATGGAAGCACTAAATGCGACCTTCCAATTATGTGCTTGTGTATAATGGAAATTTTACTATGTTATTTTTTACTGGGTGTTATGTGGCATCAAAGGGTGGTGTACTGCATAAATTTAGAGACTATGAGAGGTGATTGAGGTATGTAATGGAAATTATTGTTAATAATATCTCTTCCTTTTAGGAGTTGTTCATTGGAAACTGATCTCATCATGGTTTTGGCCTACTAGATGGTGGCATGTCTTATGATAGGGGTCTATAGTTACATGAAAACCTTCCAACCATAATCTTGCTCAAATAGTTGTAAAGTTCCTTTGCAAGGCCTTCCTATTGACCAAATCCAATGAATCCACACACTACCTATTTATAAATAATGTTTTTTGCAAGGCTTTAGTAGTATATTTACATGCACACACATGCATGGGCACATGAAATGCTATTGGGGGTCCTTTTGATATCCAAGCAAATCCAAATATGTATATATTTTCTATAGGGGTGCACCATATACAAGGGGCCAAGGGGGATTACTATTGGAGAACCCTAGATAGCATGTCTCTCCAAAAGCTCATTTTAATACCCTTATTTTACATAGTTTTTTAATTTTAAGCCTTCAAAAACTTTTAATTTTTATAAAGCTTGTCTTAAATCCCTTCTCTAAATATAACTTATGAAAATAAGTGTAGAAAGTTGATTTAAAAAAATACCCCTCTTATGAATACACGTGCTATCTTACATATTCCTAGTCAACCCCATAGGAGAAGGTTTTTAAAAAAGAATCCAACATGCATATGATAAGGGTCCCTTATGTTTGTTTATTGCTACATGTTTCTTAGTGCATGTACTTATATTGTGCTTTGGAAGGCATTCATTGACGATTATGACACTAGTAATACGTCACGTTTGAGCTTGATAAGTAGTGGCATCTAAATGTACGTATCTTTTACATATGCATACAAATATTTATTTGCATTCTTAATTGATTAATCAACTTTCTATGTTAGAATTAATCATGCATTTCTTATACGACTTAGATTGACCAATTGTTGTATGAACAATTAGTGTAGCACTGAGCTTATTCAAGTGATGCTAATTGTGCTCCTAGCTTTTAATTGGTGAACGAGGATGCTATCTTAGCATGGCTTCATTGAAATTCATGGGATCTATAAACTCTCAAAGACCTTGCCTAAGATATTATAAAATTTACAATAAGTACTTGACGAGATGAGGTGTCCTCTATAAAAAGCATGGGCATTATGGCCCGATTGTGTGTCTTTTGGTGATACATGATTGAAAGTGAATACACTTGCTTTTAATCTAGCATTGCATTATAAACTTTGATTACGTTTAGAAATTCATGTAGTTTTTTAAAACTTTTAAAGTATGTGATTGATAAATTGTAGTATTGCTATCAATGCCTAAATAATTAACAAAACTACCTGTTAAAGGGAAGGGAAGATTACATTTGGACTTCATTATGTAAGCTAACGGTGAAGTTTACACATTTGCTTTATGGCATTCTTCTTAGTGCCTATGAATAGTTATGGAATGTTGTAGCCCTTAACATATAGATATAAAATCTAACCAAACACTCCATATTTATTTTCATAGATTGACCATAGAGAATTCTTGGATGGCCCATGAAGTCAATCACAATTATCATAAGAAGAAAATAAACATGACGACATTTGGTCTATATGAGCACTAAGAGGACCACAACCATGGGAAGTGTGAAAAATGTGTTTTGAACTATAGAGTGGAATGTTGAAAACTAAGACCTATGAAGTGGACCGTGTAGGATTGAACAAGAAGATCCGCATTGGAAGAAGATAATTGTTGAATTTGAGATGCTAATGGCATTATGAAAAATGTAGATTTGGGATTGGGAAGAAATCTTTGAATTTTGTGGACTCCATGAGGTTTTGAGATTTAAAATTTTCATAGAGACATGGAGGTGTTTTGGATACGCATTTCTAAATAAATAAAATAGTCGACTTAGTTATTAGGAGGGTGGTGAACCCTCATTTTACTAAATTTGGCCATCTATCAAAGGGCATACTGCCAATGGCCCGCGCTACTAAGCAGCAAATTTATGCATTAGAAAAAGAACACATGACATTTCTAAGACACGAACTAATCAAACTTAGCAAGTTAGCAGCAGATTTATGCATTAGAAAGAGAACACATGACATCTCTAAGGAGCTGTTTCCACGATGGGCAGGTGCGACGCTAGCCAGAGCATTGATGCAAGTTGAGTGGCAAGTCATGCAGCTAACAATTCAGCTCACATGGGCTGGAAGCCGCTGGATTGTGGAGAAATGAATGTAATGAAAAGAACAAGCAACGCAGGCAGGATTCAAGCTCCGATTAGCTTCCTATCATTGTCAGCCCATCCGCAACCCCGGTGGCCAAACAGATCTCACAAGGAGGTGTGGATCCAAATGGCCACCGTGAGCCCAAACCACCACTCGCACCCATATCTCTTCATCATGCTGGAACCAAAAAGGTGGAGAAACGAGCACCTAAATGCGAGCATCGACACTCGATGGAAACAGGCCTTAAGACTAATCAAACTATCCTCACTCTTGAAGAACCAAGGACCCCCAAAAGAAGAGATAGAAGATAGGAACTTGGATACGCATGTGGAGGTAGATTCTTAAGAGTGTGTGTCATGTGCTGCCAGAATAAGGCCCCATTCGAAAAATTATATATATATTATAAACCCCAAAAAAGCTGTTTTTTGCGTGCGGCTGTGTCTGGAATCTGGATGACGCGGCAGATTCTGGTTCAAGGAAGGGAAGATGGTGGGCCCGCCCGCATGCGCGCATGGATTTTCAGGGTGACGTGTCAAGACGTCAGATCTGCTGCGGCCAGGCGAAAAAGGCAAAACTTGACAGCTGGGCGGCATGTCGGCAGATGGGGGGCCCACCATCCGCAGCCCTACATTGTATATGGCACACGTGTTAAAAGTCGCAAGAGTGGATGATGTCCCACTTGGGACGGCGCAGCAATCCCCTACGTGTGACACTTCTGATTGGATGGGAATCTCAAACCTCCTCTTATCACACGAGTCGCTTTTAGTTTTGATGGGCATGAGCTGTTTGCCTCGCATAGAGCACTAAAACGCAGCTGCGAGGGTTCGAATCCCCATGGTAAATGATCCGTGTGGGTGAGGCTGAGTAATCACCCAACACTATAGATCTTGTTGATTCATATATTGCAAAAGCACAAGACACTTAAGGCATGGAATATATATATATTTATTTATATTTTCGAATAGGGAAGTTTCCACGTGGCACTCAGAGGAGAGTCATGTTCTAGGCAAAGGAGGGCTCCATGTGGCGAAGAGAGAGTGAGGAGCTCGTCGTAGATGAGTCCATTTACTCGTATATATAAGAGAGAGAGAGATCCCCCCCTTCTCTCTTTAAATCTATCTATCTATTTATCTATTTATCTATCTATCTATCTATCTATTTATGTATATGTACGTATGTGTGTGTGTGTGTTTGAAAGTATGTATGTATGTATATAAAGGGTGGGCATATCCCTACACATACCGATGTAAACCTAGTCTTCTCTCAAAGCCTCAACAATCTCCATTTAGCTAAGAGAAGCCCATTCTATGAATTTACCTATAACAGACACAACTCCACATACCTTATCTTAATTATAGACAAAATCACCTCCACTTCCCTGCCCACTAGCTTCCTATGCTCAAAGATGATTATATTTTGGCAAGACAATATAGAACACAACACATGCACCCTTACCAGTTATGAAACAAACATAAGCTAATGATGAGGGAACCCAACAAGCAAACAATGTCCAATATCAACCCCATGAACAAAAATTGATGTCAAAGTCCTACACTTCTAATGGTAGCCTACATCCTAAACTAAACACTCCTCACCATAGAACGAGAACAAAAGAGATCAATTCTCCTTACCACATGCTCGTGTGAGGTAATGTAAAGCTAAGACCACATGCTAGTGTGAGGTAATAATGTAAAGCTACGACCACATCTCCCGTGCTTGTCTATTAACCAATTACACTAGCGTTTCTATGTTGCCACTACTATATATTACGTTGAGTTCTCTTCTGTGAAATGTTATAATCATTCGTTGCTCAAGGATATTTGCTATTATACTCACCCTTGTGCGCTCTTCACCCTACACCTCAAACAATCCTCTTATTCTTGGGGGTATCATCAACAATGTTCGAGTTGTAGCATGTGATTACTGTATGGAAATTTAGCTACTACGCAACAATTCTCACTTGATTTTGGCATTCCTATGTAGACTTGTACACTTTTAGGGATAGAGACCCATTCGGCTATTTAGGCTATTATTAGAGGTGTGTTGCTCTAAAATTTTAGACTCTTACATGTAGTGAAACAATCTTTCATGAGCCTAAGATGGGTTTATATGGTAACAAACAAGGATACATAAACATCAATTAGACCAATTAGAGAGACAAATCATATGCAAGCAAACTTACCAAGGCCAATGGTAGTGTCACTTGTGCATGCCAATCTAACTATATAGATGCATCCATCCAACATGGTACCATTGACATGGATGCTTAGTCAATGTATTTTCCATTTTAAGAATTAAACAGCAAAAGAGATGAACGGTTTGATGTGAGTTGATATGAACATGGATTCTTAGTCACCGTTTTCTCCATTCTAGATTTGATGTGAGTCATATGATCAATCATAACATTTTCCTATTTGAAGCAATGTTTGAGAGGTCAAAACTTTAGTACATACTTTGCAAAAACCTATATTACCTAGAAAAGACGTCATTGTGCAAAGCACACGAATGCACCTCTTGTATAGTTGGATTATGTATACATGCATGTGCATATTCTGACACAAATTTGCTCTAATTCTATATAAACAAGTTGTCAATTCTAAGTGCATGACATGAGACCTTCAAAAATTGATTGTGGAAACCTTTCAATTGCTTGGGTGCCACTTTAAAATCAAGATGTCTTGGTCAAAAGTGCAACTTGTATGTTTAGGCCAAACATATCTTAAAAATGGAACGTAGAACTAATCTAGGTTAAGTTGAGTGCAACCTCTTTGCAAAGACTGATATAATGTGCAACCATACATTGATTGGGAAAGTTTGATCACTTTGATGTTGTATAGAAGATTACCTTGCCTTCAAAGCCACCTACAAGAAGTTCCCAATCAAGAGTCCTTACATCATCACCAATTCTTTGAAATCTTGTACAAGCATGTCTTGAAACCCTAGCAATGTTATCACTTATGACACACTTCTTTTCTTAGAACTAAAGTTGGGTGCTACATTGCCTTCACATGTATGGCAACTATTGTACTACAATAATGGTTTCAATAGGATCACCATGAAATGTACGATTTTGTTGTATCTATTCTTGCAATGGAAGCTTTTGTTATAAGATATGATGGCACGATATTAAAGAGCTTTAACTTTTGGAGCAACCTTGAGTAACTGATCCAGTTATGTTGCAATGAAAGGAATATCCAATGATACAAATATTTTGTCTATATAAAGCAAAAAATTCCCACCACACATACCTATGAGTTCTAAATGA
Source organism: Dipteris shenzhenensis (assembly GCF_047967505.1). Taxonomy (NCBI): domain Eukaryota; kingdom Viridiplantae; phylum Streptophyta; class Polypodiopsida; order Gleicheniales; family Dipteridaceae; genus Dipteris; species Dipteris shenzhenensis. The sequence continues at coordinate 23,794,579 of NC_141623.1, forward strand.
ACTAGTAGTGTTTTAATTAATACAAGCTTTTTAAGTCAATTTTATGAATACCTGGTTGGAAAAATTAGGAATGTTCACTGGTTGCTGCCTTTTTTAAAGCTTAGTTGATCTATATGCATCATATGAATAAGTATATGCAATCGTGACCTTGAGCCTACATGAGTTTCCATCAAACAAATCATAATGAGAAGGTGTGAAAGATCACGACAACCTCCATCCCATCTGAGTGGTATAAAAATCAACATCCCAAAACATAGAATGGAGTTACAACTTGAATCTGGTTTATCTAAGCTATCATGTGTTGTTTTTATTCTTATGAATGACATATGTAGAACACATATATATTGTACTACTGAAAGACATAAGCCTCATATAATTTTGTTGGATAAATACTAAGTACTTCTAGTTTTTACTTCTAAATATGTTCGATGCATAAGTTTAGAGTGTAAAATTTGTGTAATTCCATCCATATAGCTAAAACAAATGACAAATGTGCATCAACTATAGAGTGTTTAGTTTTCCATGGTTGTAAGTGTATCTTGTCATGATCGCTAATCAAATACAATGTCCATGCATAGCTCGATGCAAGCCTCATGTCATTTTTGATGAACACTTACTACCTCTATCTTTTACATCTTAATATGTTGATGCATATGTTTAAACAATCAAATTTATGTAAAGACTTAAGACTTCTTACATCTATGCATGCTAGAACATCCAATGAATATACATGCTAGAAATCTCATGAAATTAATTAGCAAAGCACATAGCCGTTCAACTTTTTGGATGATATATCTTTGTTGTGTTAGTTCATTTTGTTCAGCAATAGCCATCATATACATGTTCTATGACAAGGACTACATCTTTAGAGTCAAAGATACAGAGATTTGCATTTAAAGTAAAACTGCACATTGTCTTGAAAACTTTGGTCAATCCTTTTAAATGCTTATCACGTACGATCCTAAAAGTTACAAAAATCTACAGAAAGAAGTATAAGAACTACCTCTTCTTTGTAAAAAACCATATTGCATATTGTAAATAGTCCAATAATAAGGCTTTTTAAAAGGTTGAATAGAAGTCTGGCATAATTTTTTAAAAGGGGATCTAGCTTTTAGTAAATCTTTAGTGAAATTTCTTGCAATGAACAAAAGATAATGCTCTGGCTTATGGTTTTGCCATATGTTTCATCTTAGTGCTAAGTAACCTTTACCGAATTTAAGCAGATAATGTTGACAAACTACCCAAATTTCAAGTGGGTTTAGATAACACCATGTGTCATACACCGATGAGCTCTAAACCATGCACAAAAATATTTAATCTAAAATTCAGGAACACAAAGTCTTGAGACAAAAACATAAGGCTCAAAAGTTTGACATTGATTTTAGTGTGTAGTATATTGAAGGGTGCTCTTCAATCCACTCTCCACCATTGTTACATTCAACAGCATCATATCGAGCAAGAGGATCCAGTGTGCCACTCTCTTTACTCAACAAAATTGCGAATATTTTTGAGGTGGATTGCACCCATACTTAATGGGCTACTTCAGCTTTAGAAAGTAGTGGGCCCATATTTGTATGGCCAATATAATTGTTTGAACTTTTAGGCCATAAGCAATTCCTTATGATAAATTAAACTTAATTGCTACCAAAGGTTATATAACTACTTTATTGGCCACATGTTTAGCTCATTATCAACATTCTTGAAGTTGAAGGTGGATTGCCTTTAGGGGCTTTGTATAATGATAATAATTACTTCCTGTGGCCGACCATACATTGAGTACTATCCATGCCACTAAAAGCTCTTTCAAAGTTCCTACTATAGGAAAGCAAAGAATACATTAGCTATCATGAAGGTGATTCATGCTTCTAAGTAAAGCCTTCGATGCAAAATGTAGTAAAGTGAAAAATTGAATACTTTTTATGGGGGTTAATATTAAACATAGGCTTAGTACCTTCAACTAAGGTAGAGATTTGCTAAGAAAGTATGGGATAGCACATGGTGTAAGAAATGCTAAAATATGACCATAGGGTTTCATATCTTGCTTGTTTGAGGGAATTGGAAAGGAGAGTTGCGCTTGAGGGTTGAAGGGATTGGAAATGAGAACCCCAAGAGGGATGTTTGACAAAATAATTATTGGATAAAGAGTTTTTGGGGGCATGGGGGAGTGCAAGCCAGTAGGCACAAAGGTGGTCTTGGGGATGGTAAGGACTATGTGTGAGGTACAAGCCACTGGGAGGGGACATCTATCATGCCCTACTTTTACAGAGCTCGAGCTCTACTAAGAACATGAAGTTTGAAAAAGGAGTTTTTAAGTTGAAAGGTAAGGTTTAGCTCATTTGTCTCTGAAGAGGGGCCTTGCATGCTTGAAAAAGGAGTTTTTAAGTTGAAAGGTAAGGTTTAGCTCATTTGTCTCTGAAGAGGGGCCTTGCATGCTTGCCACCTTTAGCCCTTGAATTTACAATTTTAGTGTTGGTAGGGGCAAAGGTCCCCCCCCCCCCCTCTCTCTCTCTCTTGTAATAAAGAGATATTTCCAAAATTATTTTATAGATGGCCACATGGCCGCCATGTGACAACCAATTCCCTCTCTCTCTCCATCTCTTTCTCTATCTCTCTCTCTATCTGTCTCTGTTTGGCCACCATGTGACAACCAACTCTCTCTCTCTCTCTCTCTCTCTCTCTCTCTCTCTGTCTCTGTCTGTGTCTCTCTCTTTTGTGTGTGTGTGTGTTTTCAAATTCACAAAATAGAGAGTGTGTGTTTCTTTCAACTACAAAGAGCTAGACACTTTGTGTGTGTTTATGTTTGTGTGTGTGTGTGTGTGTGTCTTGTCTCTCTCTCTCTTCATCCAACTCTCAAGACACTCAAATTAATCTCTTGATGGATTCTAGAAGCAAAGGAAGCACAACAAAAAGAGGATAGTGACAAGACAGGAGGTGAATAGAACACGGGGGGTCAAACGAAGACAAAAAAGTAGGGGCGGCGACAGCAAAAACCAAGGTTAGGTCAAAGGGTTAGTTAAGGGGGGAGGCCACGTCATCGTCTTCTTCCAAGTCCACTTTTGTGTATGTTTTATGTTTTAAGCTTTGTTTTCTGGAGCTCTGGCTATGGCGGCTCCCTCCTTTTGCTTCTTATATTATTGCTTGTAGCACCTTCCCTCTTTGCTTTCTCCTCTTCACCCTTCCCCTTGCTTCTTCCATCCGCCTCATCACTCCCTCCTTTCCCCCATCATCATCATCATCATCCGTCCTCCCCTCCCTCATAATTTCTTTGCGTACCTGTCCCGTCAGCTCGCTCCGGTTGCGGCTTTTTCTACCGCGGCGGATCATCCGCCCCATTGCACTTGCATCCTCGCAGGAGGCCGTTTGCAGCGGTTGCGACTTTTGCTTTTAGCGCAGGATCATCCGCTGGATTGCAGTTGAATTCTCGGAAGGAGGGGACGGTCGGGGAGCAGCGACGACAGCGTCATCATCAGCTGGAAGATGACTTGAATCGACAAGACAAGGTAAGGGCCGGAGGAGAGAGCGAGAGAGTAAAGAGGGAGAGGGAGGAATCGGAGGATCAGTTAAGCTGTTACAGAGTGGGGAGAAAAGAGGGAGAAAACAGAGCGAGGGGGATTAAGTGCTTCAACGGACTGCGCTTCCTGCTCTGTTCGCATAATCCTTTCATGAGCTTCACCAGCGGCCTTTCCTGCTCTACGCGCCTTTGCCATTGGTCGCCATTGCGCATCCCGTGAGCCAATTTATTCTGTAGACGCGTTTCTCTCCCCCCCCGACCCCGTTCGTCTCGCTAGGAGCCTGTAAATGTAGCTCGATCAAGGGATTCAGCGTCATACTCGCTGTCGCATGCCCCTTGCTCACTGTTTTCGTGCAAATTCCCTCTTCTTTTAGCTCAAGCTCGGAACCATCAGTTCGGGAGCGTGCGTTCTCCTTCGGTTTGTCATTCGAACTTTCTCATGTGGCAATTCTCATGTGGCAATGAGATGTTGAAAATAAACGAACGAACCAACGACGTGTTACAAGCTTGACAGACAAGGCATTTCTGATCGTCGAGCTTAAGCTTGTGACAGACAAGGCATTTCTGATCGTCTTGTCTGTCACAAGCTTAAGCTCGATGATCGGAAATGCCTTTATCTCTAATGTTCCGCTTAAATTTTGCCGTGTTGATGCAGCCAACCAATGCCCTCTTCAGTCTTGATACCTACACATGCGTTATACTCCGGATATGTCGGACAAGAAGCAACAATCTCACTGCTGGCAGAACCAAAATCAGTTCTTGCAGGATCGCCACGGACCAAAGAAGGCGACGTGCCGTGAAACTATAGCTGTGGGGTTACCATTCGACGACAATGGCTTCGATCTTCTATCTTGGACTATTAACATGGCCGCTCGTCCAGGGGATACTGTCATCGCACTTCGATTTCACAACGGTGAGTAATTCCGTGGTGTTGCAACAAGTTGATTCCTCCCAGTGCAGTTCATTTCAACGTGCTCACAAAACAACAATGTTACTCGAAAGGAAATGCTCAAAAGGCACACGCGAGACTCTGGGGTCTGCTGTTTCTGGCGAACTGTTTCTCAACCTTACTCAGAAGACTCCATTCCGTGAAGTGACAATCAGTACGAAAGAATTAAGAAAGATAAATGCACATGGGGGATTTCGTTGTCGATTTATCAATCTCGTTAGAAGTTCATGATAAGACGGAGGATCCTATAGCTGAGCATTCTAGTCTGATGCGAGACCGGAATCATTGACTTTTGAAGTCCTGAATTCACGATCCGGGTCCCTGGAAGAAAAAGGCAGCATTGGAAGTGGTAGCTCGTTATGTTCATCTATTGAAGAGACAACCGTAAGATCTATCTGCATTGCTACTCGACATTGTTAGGGGGGCGAATTATTCACATGATTCAAGAAAACTAGCATCTTCGACCCACAACCGACCTCGTCTCTTAGGAACTTTAGCTAAGCATTTACGGCACATGGACGATCAAATTCAGGATTTGGCCAGATCTTAGAGCGATTTTGCTATTGATTGATGTCTAGTAAGAGAGACGGGAGAGACTCGGGAAGGTCAATACGTAAATTTCGATTTTATAAAATCTCTTGCAATCGCTGAGAACCTGATCGGGACCAAAGGGGTCGCTGATGATCATCTACTATTCTCCCGTCAGTCCCACGCAACTCGAGCAGTATAGGCGATTAGAGGTTTTCTTGAATTAGACGGCTCGAATATGAGAACAGAAAAGAGTTATGCGTATGAACGAGTAGGTGGTCGTAATGAGGGGCAAAATAGTCAGGGATGGAGTGTGAGGACAAGTGCATCCATAGTAGTGGGGTTCCAAAACACAAGTCGGAGATATCTCTCACTCGGTAATCAAGACAAATGACGTAATCAATTTACCGCATCCCCTTCTTGCTTTTACACGGACGTTCTTCACGTAACGCATCGTTCATGCTGCCTCAAATTGCATGTTTTCGTTCACGGACGTTCTTCATGTAACGCATCGTTCATGCTGCCTCAAATTGCATGTTTTCGTTCACCACCATTTCTGAAGTCACCAAAATTTTCTTTGCATATGTGAAGCTAAAATTCTGTTTCTGATTCACTTCGCCCTTTTCCGCTATAAATCCAGATACTACCCAAAGACTCAAAGCTAGTTATGCTGAAGAACCTGCAGTCATGGACGCTCAATTCAAGCCATTACAGGACTTATGCCACGTGAAACAAGTAAGATACAGAATTTCAAATGCAGTGCCTATTTTTGGGTGCGAGTGTGTCTGTGGAGAAAGAGAGAGAGAGAGAGAGAAAATCCGCAATGTCTTTGGTTCCATATGACACAATTGAATCCAACTCATACCAGTATAATTCTATACAAATGATGCTCTCTCAGAATGAGAGAGGATGGAGCAATGGACACCAAGATTTACAATCAAGTAGGAAAAGTATGGCCACTATTATGATTTAGTATGATCAAATTCTGAGGGCATTATTTGTATAGAGTTATACTAGCATGAGCTTAACCTCTGCACAATGTGTGTATTCTGATTATTTCAGCATTGCATATATTCGTGGCAAACTTTCAAATCCTGGTGAATGGGATCACGTATGTGTATTTCCAAATGCTTATAATTTTTGTGAATCGATTTGAAACTCACAGAATATTTTAGGTCTAATCTTGCTGGAAATTTGAGGGACCGTGCTTGTTTCATTCTGAGCCAATGATATATTTGTAGAAACCCATAATGCTAAGTGCAGAAAGGGGGCAAAGGGAAGAATCAGACAATTTCTTTTTACATCTGGGAAATGCTTATTGTCCTTCACCTTTTTTTGCTCACGCTCAGGTGCAGACCAAGACTTGGTTTGGAATTACAAATTGGGGCATGAGCCTCAGCCACCTACCCCCTGGTATAGCCCCACATCAACATGTATCCTAGGGCTCCCAACTAAAATTGATGGCAGGGAATCCTCTAGGATCGTCTTAGCACCACACTATATCTTAGGCTTGCCATATCCACCATACCTTACAAGGCATACTCTAAGGTGGCCTTAGCTCCACATTAAATCTTAAGGTTATCATACCATACTTCTTTATGCACGTGTAGCAAGCTTCCAAGGGGCCTTTTTTCCCCCTTTTTATATCTTTGTCATAAGGGTTGAAACCTATGCTTCAATAAAGGCTTCACGCCTCAGCCAAAGAAGAATCTGCCATCTTTAATATGCGATATACACGTTCTGTCAACAAGTTACGCACTCATGACGGTTCCCACACATAACACCAGAAGTTTGAAATGTAATCTAGAACACCTTCTTTCCAGCATACTTCTAGATTTGAGGAATTTTGATCACTTTGCATTGTCAGTACTGAAAGCAGAATTTCCATTTCAATCCTGTATATCACAATAGTCACAATCAGGCACATAGTATGGCCAGACACCTTTTCTTCTAAAAGTAAGCGAATTAGAGTTATGATTTGAATCAAACAGAGTCCGCTCCAAATTAAAAAATTGGATTCTGTGGATGGCCAGTAAAAGTTTGAAATAGGATATTATACAGGGCTGACCCTCATAAGCAAATCTTGCAGTGCAGAGTGAAAATAGTCAGAAAGAGTCTCCAAACCATCATATACTGCTCTCCGCATGCTTCCCTTCACATACAAATATTGTTACTAAATGCTGAACCAGTCTTTTTTTATTCGTCAGGTGAAACTGGAAATGAGACATGCATTCAATGAGACTGCTGAAAAGTCCTTGACTGAGGGGGCATCAACTATGAACGCTACCATGCTTGTTGTAACTACGTCGGGGAATAATGCGAGGTATATCTACTTATTCATTTGTTTTTTCCTGGATTCCGTGTTTTCTCCCAGGTGATTTGATAGTGTTTCACTGGCACACAACTATTGGCCAGTGGGATAGGCCACAACCAGACCACCAAATTATTTATGCGGTTGAAGGGTTACAATATGGTGTTTCTGCCCCTTTTTCCACAAATCCTTCGCATGGTGCAGGAGCCACCCAACCTTAGTCCCCAGGAGAAATACATTTCCTGGATGAAATTGAGCACTGGCACCCTTGTTTACACTTGTGCTGCTAATTTGGCTATTGCTACAGCTGCAGATAGCTTTCTTTGTAATAGGAAATATATTGGCTTTTTTTGCTCTTCAATAATACTAAGCCTAGACACTATGGCTTTCAAAGATTTTATAATTGTTATGTGAAGATAATCATTTGAGCACTGAAGTGATAAGAAAATATTGATTTTGAATGACTCACTGATATGATAGACAATTGCTAACTATAGCCTGTGTGCAAAAGCATATTTGATTGTACAATGATTGACAAAATATGTTGTGTGCTATGTTCTTTTCAGGCATGCACAGAAGAGAGGGAGTTTCCTGACTAGGCATGTACCAGCAGGATGTTCTGTAGTGGTTGTGAAAAATTATAAGGTGCTGTTTTACAAAGAGAACTCTTTCAAAGCTTCAGCTCAGAAAAGTTGCAATAGTCTCGATGAAGGTTGGGCACTACACTTTTCCTCAAATTATGTTCAGACACATTGCATCCAGACAAAAAACACGTTGCATTTACACAAAACATTTAGTTCCTTAAATTTTCAATTGATCAATGCATATGATGCTGTGCAATGTCCATCTGCAGGTACACAAAGTACACAGATTTACCAAGGATCTGGAAGAAAATCTGGGTCTTTAGACAACCAGATTCCCAGCATTGCAGTTAGGGAAATCGAGACCCATTGTGAGCTTGATAGCACTAGTATGTCATGCAACAAAATATGGCCAGACCGCACAGACACATGCTCACCAAGACGAGTTCTCGATGGCCCAGATGTTTCCTCTGAGTCAGATGAAAGTCCTAATCCAAGTATTCATAGTGAGCTATCTCGTTCTTCATCTAGAAGAGCTCTAATTACTTGCTCATCCTCTCATGGGGATGATGACACTTTCTGTATAAAACAACCTCGCAGCTGCCTAAGTATTTGGAAAGGTGGTGCAGTACGGCGTTCACAGACCTTCCCTTCAGCAGTCAGCCGATTCAAAAAATTGTCCATCTCTTTCCATTACAAATCACTGGGAAACTCATTGAAATCATACATAAGTAGCTTATGGAGCACAAGGTCTCTGCACAGAGGCAGTACATTTACACCATACATCTTATCAGAAAGTCACAGATCTTCGAAAGGATTCACTTATGAGGAGATTTTGATTGCAACCAATTACTTTACTCCAGGTCATCATCTTGCCATTCTGCTCTCGTTGTCATCTAACATCAGGAATTTTCATATAGTAACTTAAAAGTATAATTCTACTGCATTGCAGGAAATTTGGTTGGAAAGGGCGGCCATGCAGAGGTTTACAAGGGGTTACTTCCTGATGGTCAGCTTGTTGCAGTGAAAAGACTGATACGAGGTGATACAGAGGAGCAGAAAGCTACAGATTTTTTGACAGAGCTTGGAATAATTTGTCACATCTCGCATCCTAATATTATACCTCTAGTTGGATTTTGTATTGACAATGGATTGCATCTTGTTTTCCGTTTCTCGCGGCAGGGAAGCCTGGCATCGTGGCTTCATGGTAAGCTGTAAGATGATTTGTTTTAACGGAGATTTCAATTGCTTTGCTTCATCTTGCTTAGCTTCAGAGATCACCACATGAATTCTCCCTGTTCTTATTGTGACCTGTCTTACCTTTGAGGAGGGATGTGCCTTTAAGTCTTAGTTTTTACCTTTCTCTGACATACACATTGTCGAGGATGTCCCAAAAAAGTGAGGACTCCTTTCATCTGCTGCTCCTTTTCTTTTGTTATTGCTCATCTTCTTTGATCTCTCTTCGATTCCTAGGAATCACTTTGGATGACAAAGTTAAAAAACCTCTCTCTCTCTCTCTCTCTCTCTCTGTGTGCATATTATATGAATATGTATGATTTTTTGCGAATTGATTAATGCACATCTTTAGGATTGTCCTTATGAGGTTACAGGTAATATCTGAACTTACATGCACAATTTCAGGTGCAAAATTACAACCCTTACCGTGGGCAGTGAGATATAAAGTAGCAGTAGGCACTGCACGTGGCTTGAACTACCTCCACACAGGTTGCCAGCGCCGTATCATCCATCGAGATATCAAGGCTTCCAACATCTTGTTGGGTCCAGAATTTGAACCACAGGTCTGTTGCACTCAACTGCAAAAAAAAGCACCACTTTGCTTCATGATTTGACACCAGTTTCTTACAATGTTTTATCATTCACAGATCTCAGACTTTGGACTTGCCAAATGGCTTCCTGGTCAATGCTCTCATCATATGGTGACTCCAATTGAAGGAACATTTGGGTAAGTATTCAGCATGTTCTGGTGGAAGCAGGCAATTGCGAATTGGCTGCACACACATGCACGCCCGCATGCACATGTATGTGCGTGAATGTACACACACATGCAACACACCGTGCATGTATACACATGCATGCAAACACCATGCACAGTTTTTCCCCCTTGTGTGATTTCTTGATGTTTTGATAAGGCATCTGGTACATCTGCTTTCTTAGAAAGAGTATTAAATCAGTGATTTGTCATCCAGGTACCTTGCTCCAGAATACTTCATGCATGGCATTGTTGATGAGAAGACGGATGTTTTTGCGTTTGGTGTCCTTTTACTTGAACTTATTACTGGCCGCATGCCTATTGATAAGTCTCAGGCAAGCCTGGTTATGTGGGTATGACTTCAAAGCCTCAAGATTCTCCACGGTTCTTTTTTTTGCAATACATAAAGGAGGGGAATATCATGTAAATTTATATCATAGAGGGTATCAATACAGGAACCAAGAGCCTTAGCTCAGCAAAGTAGACCAAACTAGATATGAAAATTGTAAGGAGTTCTAGAATGTATGGTGAGATCACGTTGAAGAGAAGGAAATTTTGTGTGTATTGAGACCTTGTGGCCTAGGAAATGGCCATCCTGTTATGCCGGCCTCTATTTCAATGGTTAGCCATCTAGCCTGGCTCTGGCAATCTTTGGCCATCCTATGGAGTGCCAGCGGTACCACTCATGTCTCACGCTCTCCTCCATGGCCTCTGCCAAAGAACTCTTTGAATGCATGTAGCAGCTTTGAAATGTCTTGCCTTTCCTTAGAACCCAAGCATACTGATAGGCTCCTGTCAATCCTGGGTGTTTCGTCACGTAACATTCCAGGCTGTGGCACAGTAAATTTCCTTCCAGCCATTCTCTACAGCCAAAACTAAATATACATCTCCGATTACATTTCATTAAGCTGTAAAGCACCAATTCCCTAAATAGATCTGGATGCCACATGTCATACTTTTAAGAACCATCTTTGATGCACCTTTTTGACCCCTTCTTGGGATACACACTTCAATTCACTTGCCCCTAGGCAAATTTTACAATTAGATGCACCAAGGCCTTTGGCCTTAGATCTATAGTCAGTGCCATCACCCTCACCAATGATCTTGGCATTATAACCTTTTGACCATATACACACAGAATACTACGTAAATGTTGGTTCCCTAAAGGATACTGCTGGCTGACCCTTACGAGGTCATGCTATTTCAGCTAGAGCATAACACATCCACTCAAATATTGCTCTATTTGTTGACCAAATTGATAAGAAATCAGTGACTGAAATGTCAGAAATTACATAAAAAGGAGAGTATTGACACCTGCACAGCAGACAAATAGAGCACAGATGCACGACAATGTAGTTATTGGGTTGCACTTGGAAGATCCATGTGATCCTGATGTTTATTCTGAGCTAAAATGGTGTTCAAGCAGAAAGAGCTAATAAGAGTAAGATTGCTTTAAATAAATGCACTTAAATATTTACTTCTACGATTTGATGTCAGTCTCAGAATGAATTGTAAGGCCATCAATAGGAGGGGAGGGGTTGCTAGTCATTCCTGCGTGTCCCCTGGGTGACCACTGACTAGGCTCTCGTTAGGCCATCTGGTGGTCAGATAGTTGGCTGCGCGGATTGGTTGGCCATTATATGTATTATTTACATGTGCAAAAAATCGAGCATCTCCACCCAAGGTATTGACTTGCAAGTTGTGTGACAAGAGCTATCAGGGCTTTGTTATGCACGTGAAGGCACACTTGACCGCTTCAGCTTGCCAAGGTAAGGAGGTGTGGTGGCATAGTTCCTTTGCCTGGAAAATGGGAGCTGGAGGTTTTTAAAGTGACATGAGCAGGGACAATTTCGTCGAACGGAAGGGCCCCACACTTAAAAGTTCAGGCCTTACACATAGACTTTGAACTATGATGTCCATGCATTGGAATTCATGCTTGGCATGGTCTGCATGCTCGTAACTTAAGATTTGTTTGCTTGCAAATAAACCTGTGGAGGGCTCTTGACTCTTAGCGTTTTGCAACACACGCCTTCGCGTAAGCATTCAGAGTTTTACAAGCCCTCCAAACTGGCAATGAACGTGTAATGGGCAAGGAGACTCAAATCTGTGTGTGTGTATGACCTGTAACTGACTGAGTGAGTGGAAGCGTGGATTAGGTTGCAACAGCCCCCCCTCCGAAGCGAGTATTTTGTATTATATCTCGCCAAAATGCTGAGTTACCATTGTTTGCTAAAAGGCTGAAAGAACACCTGTTTGTGAAAAGGATGGAATACAACTGTTGCCTGTCGGCTGAGGATAATCTGATTGTAGGCATGCCCCTTCCTGTGGAAATGGACCTTTTCCCTGTCTGCTGCTCAGGACCGAGGCTGCAGTCTTGTAAATAGCTCTCAATGCTTGCACGAGGGAACTCTCATGACATCAGAAGTGAGAGAGGGCAAGAGCCCTTGAATTCCCACCTTCTATCATGGGCATCCAAAGTCTATCATGGACAGCAGCTATACAGGCTGTACGGCTTGCTGACATCATTTGCAGACAGAAAAGGCAGGTAGGAGCAGGTATAGGACCTGTGCGGCTGCAGATAGATATGACAGACCGCACGGAAGCAGGTACGTCTGATGTCAGCAACAGGACAGCACAGGTGGTGACACATGGCAGTCTGTCAGCTTGGCCAGTCTGACCAGTCAGCTGACATCAGCCCTATTCCTATTAAAGGGGGTCATTCCTTCCTCATACCAAGATCAGCCCCAGCAGCAGATCAGCCTCAGTCTTCAGCAGCACCACACTTGATTGATAGACGACGTTCTACATTTGACCTTGTGCAGCCTTGTGTATTCACGAGTAATTGTAGCTTATTTTTCAAGAAAATGTAGATTGTTTTTGGATAGCATCCTAGCCCTTGTCATAATTGGGCCTGCCTTTCACCTCAAGTTCTGAGAAAAGTTGTTTGTATAAACTGAATGCTCGTGTGTGTATGGATGTATGGACAGCTTCTTCTCTTTCTATCCCAAAGCCACAAAAAAGGGACCAAAGGGATAAGAAAGTCTAAAGGTCATTAGTATTTAAATCCGAGTGCATCCTATGCCCACTGTGATGTTTGGGCCACGACCTATGTGGCCCCGTTAGCCACATGCCTATCAGCCCAGACTGACGCCCCCCACAGGTCTTCGTCGCCATGCATTACCAAGGGATGTCCCTCCCCCTCCCCGTAGGTCAGCTGCTGCCTGGCCCACAGGTATTCCAGGTCTCTTGAATGTTACACATACATACAACATGTGTGTGTGTGTGTGCGCATGTGAATCGGTATAGATAGGTACATCGGTATAGAGGTATGGTCAGGCCATTGTCTTACTGCAATCTAGTGTGTGTGTATCCATTTGGTGTCATATGTACCACTGGTTTTCCCAGTCTTGATACCAACTGGCTGTCTTGCTAATACGTGAACTTCTAATTAGTGACGTTGAATCACTGGCTCATATCGTTGAAGTCGACCAGTCCATGTCCTACCATGAATGTCCTTAGCAACGTTATGGTACCTGAATTGCTTTCATGAAAGCATTTGTTCTCCTAAACTATGTCCATAAATTGTTCAATATTTTGCGTCAGCTCAAGCATGGTTGCATGCTCTCTTGTGGTAATCTAAAATTGAATAGGAGCTATATTCAGAATCCTACTGAATTAGAGGCAAAACATAACAGTTGATCTGATTACTCAAAAGTTGAAATTTACACCACGAGTTTCATTAAACAGGACCACATTGCTAATGAGATTAAGAAAGTACATTTGTATACTACTTTGGATAACTGTATTGTCCTAGTGACTGTGTATTTTACAATCCTCTCAGATGTCCAAATTGGTTTGAGACGTGCAGGCAAGACCTTTCTTGGAATCTTTAAATTTCAAGGAGTTTGCAGATCCCCGACTTCAAGGAGAATATGATCCACAGGAGATGCAATGTATGATGATGGCGGCAGCTCTCTGCATACAGCAGTCTCCCCTTTGCCGCCCTTGTATGAGTCAGGTTTGTTTCTGTCATGATAGAAGGTTCAGACAAGAAGTGTCAGATATTCCTCTGCTCTCCCTGATTTTCTTCTTCATTATCTTAGGTCTTGCAGCTGCTCACAGATGAGCTCGATTCGAGTACAGCGGGTTCCTGGAGTATGGTATCATCCCAGTCAGTCATTTTCCAAAATTCTGTATTTGATGGAGATTATAGCTGTGTCAACTACCGCAATGACCTGCTCCGCCACAGAGAAGTTGCTCTGCAATTCTAAGCGAATTTGGATATATCAAAGGATTAATGCCGAGGAATAGTCTGCCTTTGCGGCGTCTCTTGTACTATGTGTCTTGCACCATTTAGTTGGGGCAAAGCAAAAATCTGTATCATTAGACTGTTTCGGCACTAGACAAAGATGCAAATACAGCTTTTCAGATATGGTCAGAGATTTTATTCACTAGATCTTAGTGGGAGTCCACACATGATGGACCATGTATAGCCCATACAAAAAAATGATGATTTTTGTCCCAGTAAATCACGTTAGCTGTTTCACTTTCATGACGTTGGTGATAAAATCACTTCGACATTTGAATAACTCTCTTTATCTTGACAGAGAACACCTGTGTTTCTGTTTCATGAAGTTATGATTTAAGCCCGTTTTGACAGTTTGAATAACTCTGTTATGGCGCTTTTATTAGGTGATCTATTGAGGGTTTATTCTTAATCTGCGCAGCCATGCAGTTACGTAGTCTCTATCAGTTATTGGGTTCTAAATTGCCTTTGCTCTATGCTCTTTGCCTTGTAAGACGAGCAGTTGTGAGGAGCAGAGAGGAGGAGGAGGCGGGGGTTAATATTTCCGCACATAAGTTGTAAGTCTGTCACGAAGAATAGTTCGAGTAGATAAAGACGAAACAGACGTGTTGGTTAATGGATACCCTCTTTCAAAGCAATTAAACCCCCTTTCTGTCGCTCGGGAACACGAACTGCACTGTTCCACCTTAGGGCTGCCACCATTCGAGAACCGCTATCATCAATCAGCCTAGTGCACAAGTCCCAACCCAGAAAGCACCTTCTCCTGTTCCCGAAGCCTACACAGCAGTCCCACAGCAAGTTGGAATCCACAACAATGGCCAGGACCAAGCACCCGAAACTGAAGACGAAACTGAAGACGATTCGAACGGCAAACGCGTGCCTCCAAGTAATCTTGCTCCGAGGGGAGCAAGCTAACAGGAAGAAATGAAGGCGGCGCAGTAGACTCCCGAGAATTGAGCATTCGAGCGGCTGCTCCAAAATATGGCACGGGACCATCTTCTCTAGCTTGAACAAAGAGTAGACGGCCAGACTCAGTTCTGAACCCGTAACAACTTGGCTGTATGAGCACAGACGCAACCCGGGTCCATACGTGGAGGGACGTGAAGATGAATGCTGCAGATATCGAGGTGTCAATCTCAACAGTAAGGTCAGTCTTTTGTATGAGAAGCATGGGTAAGAGCCTGATCAAATATGGAGCGGCCATGAGACTGGCTGCTAAGGCCAATCGAGTTGGAGGGATGTGAGGGTGCCTGCCAAGCGAGGAACCTCACCGAGATGATTTCATGACCATTCAAGCTCAGTAAGTAGGGTACAGACGAAGCTGCAGACAAAGTAGCATGTTTATCAGCAGTTGTTTGGAAACACATAGCACACAAACTTGTGCGCTCCCCCCCCACTTCCTCACAACTTATGGTTTCACAATTTGGGACATATTCGGATGCAAACGCACATGATTGAGCAGGGGAAAAACAGAGTTTCGAGGAGGATACAACGATTTATGGCAGGGCATCCACACCTTAGACCCATGGGCAGTAGCTCTACAAGCCCACACAACAATATGCAGCAGCTGATTCGGAAGCTACAGAGTGACAATTGACATGATTTCCCCAGGAAGCCAGATTTTTTGAGCATTTCCACAGAGCTCGGAAATGCAGCTGTATGTGGAAAGGGGCTTGTTTTGCCTGTGACATTATACTATGAGCAAGTATATCTCCATTAATGCGGTCAAGGCTTCCCACAGATAGAGCATGCAACGAAATGCACACACAGTGTAAAGTTGCACTAACAGTTTAGGTAACGTCGGTCTTATTAATCTAAGCTCTTTCAATGCAATATCCGAAATGTACGAAAAAACAGTCAGGTGCCATTGTCCATCACAGAGAGGTGTTGTAATTGTTAGACTCAGGCATAGGAGAGAGAACAGAAAGCCTGATTGTTTTAGGCAGACTAGGAGCCTGATTGTTCAAAAATGCATGAAACGGCATGCACACTTGCAGGGAAGATACACATGTACATGCAGGCCCAGTTCGTACTTGTTTCGCCTTGAGGAGAAGAGGATCCAAGGAGAAGTGCCCAAAACCCCTTGTCTATTGCTGGAGTGTCCAAGAAGCCCACTCCCCCATTGGGAGAGCATGCCCTCTTGCAAATTTCGCCAGCCTGGTCCATAACCCAAACACCACTCTAGAAAAAATTCGTCCTTCAGTGTATTTTGCACCACGAAAACCTGCTAAAAGACTTTAGTGCCTTGACAATTGTACTTTTCCATAAACTTTGAAATTGTCCTTGTTTCAATTCCCTAGGAAAAAAGTTGTTTGCTGGCACTCCAAAACACCTTGAAACACAGAAAATTGTGCCAAATTATCCATCTATCCCTATCCAACCGCCTCTCTCTCTTGAGATCACATCCTTGGCAACCATATGCATTGACACAATTATAAATACTAAAGTCAATGTAGAATTCCAATCACAAAAATAAAAGAGAAACAGTTATCCAAAATTGCAATGGAGACAAAAGGACTCCCCAAAAATAATAGAAAGCAAGAGAAAAACGGTAGAGATGGAAAAAGGTTGACATCATGATTAAAGAGACAGAGCATCGGAGAGAGATGATTTGATATGATTCTATTATAGTCCCTTTGAGGCCCTTAAATCCTATGTGGTTAGTATGTAACTTGTTTGCCATGCCCAAAATTGTACTGCGATATCCTCGAAATTCCTGAGGTATGCACCTAGTTGCTTGACTGGTTGGTTCATAAGGACTGCTAGGCGAAGGTTATTGCTGCTTGTAACTTTCCTTGGTATGCATGTATGCTTTGCAATGAATGAGTATATGCTCTTCATTTTCTCTCTCATATCGGGCAAATTTTTAAGATTCTTGCCTCCCTGGGGATTCTCGGTCTCTGGCCCATCTACCTTTTCCTAGCTCTAGATCGTGGGAGTTGGTCAGATTATGTGCCTTTTGAACATTGAGAAATCCTCCCTGAGATATTCTTGCATTTCATATTCTGCATTGCGTTTATCATTCGCTTATAGAATTTTATTTTGTTCTAGGTCTTGCCATAATTTCCATAGCATTTTATACATGACTAGCTCTGTGATTACGCCTGCCTTTTTCCTCTAATATTTATAGCCTGTAGCCCCAGGGGATCTCTCCATCCACTTGACTCTCTCTTTGTGCCAATGTGAATTTTTTGTTGCCTCTATCGCTCTCACCCATACTGCTTGTGTCCATCTTCATTACCTTCTGAAGGTATATTATGTACTGGCACAAAGCTTCCCTGTCAAGTGGAAAAAAATTCACCATATCTAGAATCGGAGTCCACCGGGGGACGCTCGCCTTCCGTGAATACGACTGTCTGGAAGTTCATCCTTGTCTCTTGCCAACATGACGGGCTAGGGTGTTTGCAATTCGGTCCAGAGCTCTCTTATGACAAAATTTTTGTGAATCTTTTCCAATACTCTTGGAGAGTCTGGGTGCCTAGATTGGGCATCCCATCCGCTATTTGAACAAGCATTATACATAGGAACTTCCTCATTTCCTGCTCCATAGATGTGCTTTTTTACATTTGTTTCGGAACTATATGCGGCTGTTAGCCCCCCCATAACTCTTTGCTCCACACATGCATCCCATTTGTAATTGTTCTCAAGCTCAAGCCCCAAATATTTATAGGCTGTGCCAACTTGTGATTGCTCCAAGGGTTTCCTGTTCACATGTAAAGGACGTTTATTGGTTTTGTGTTTCAATTACCATGACCTTTGTCTTTGCAATATTGAGTCTCATCCTTGATTTTTTGCAAAGTTTTCCTAATGCATCTAGGTGCGTTTGCATGTCCTTTTTGTCCAGTGCAAAGAGTACTACATTATTTGCATAAATGAGTAAGAGTAGGGTATTTTTTATCCATTGCAAATAGTACTACATTATTTGCTAAATGAGTAAGAGTAGGGCATATCTTTACTTCCCATCTTCTAATTCTTCTATGCACAAGCCGGAGAGAGTTAGTGATATAGGACAGCTCTTGTTTCCCTATGTCACTGATACTAGCTTCAGATGTTCCTTATGCTCCTCAACATCTTTACTAAACACCAGAATATCATCGAAAAATACTACCACACAATCTTGGTGTTTAAAAAAGATTCGGTTCATCATTCTACTAAAAGTAGCTGGAGCATTAGTTAGCTTAAAAGGCATAACTAAGAACTCATTATGTCTCGTTTGAGTTCTAAAAGTAGTCTTGTATGTATCCTCTTCTACCATATGAACTTGATGATAGCCAGATTTGAGATCTATCTTACTGAAGACCTTGGCCCCTTTCAATTTATCCAAAAGATCATCAATCTTAGGGATTGGATATTTGTTCTTCACTGTGATTTTGTTAAGTGCAGGTTATGATTATCTTCCCTATGTCTTAGTTATGATTATCTTCCCCTTAGAGTTGATCCATCGAACTAGGGGATTTCCCAATATTGCACAGACCCTCTCATACAACCTAAGTGTGGATTTTGTGAATTCCAACCATTGCGATTTTCAATAGTTAATTTAAAACTTTAAGTAGAGGATATGTGAAATTGTGGATTGAGTTGCATTCAATCTGTTGCTAAAGATTGCGAGTTTTGGGAGCAGTGAATTCTTATAGAATGTTCATGGAGGCATCGGTAGTGGATGTCAAACACAGAGGAACCCGAGTCATCTCCTCATCGAATTGGTCGTCCATACTTCACCAGGACCGGGGCTAGAGGTTGAGCTAGTGCCTCTGAAGAGGTTCCTGGGGAGCTAGCGCAAGGTCGTGAAGAGGTCGGAGAAGCATCCAAATTCCAACAAAGTGTGAATGAAATCATTGGAAGTTCAGAGGATGAAGATTGGGTTCCTAGCAACATGGCATCAGGGGAAGAGCCTTCCACTAGTTCGGGTGGTAGTTTTCAAACACCATGATGCTAAGAATCTCAGAGGCCTTCGTAATCCATGGTCTCTGTCAAAAGCTTTCATTCATGAAACCTATGGTTATCATGCAACATTTTGACTATATGTAGGAGCCCAAAGGCGGTTGTATGACCCACTTCCACCCCAACCGAGAGTACGATCGGTTGTTCCAATCATCCCTACAGTCAACATGCAAAACCTGAGAGTCTGCTCTTCTAAATTCAGTGGCAAAACAAAGCAAGGCCCTAATAGCCACATTGGGCGATTTGAGACCCAATGGGTAGCAAGTGGTTTCGAAGGATCGCTTGATGACACGGTGAAGAAGGAACTCTTGGCAGCCACTTTTGTGGGCAAGGCGATGAGCTGGTTCATTCAATATGGCATGAATCATTTTGTAGATTATGAGGCTTTAGAGTAAGCTTTTTCTTGCAAGTTTTTGACAAGAGAAAACACCAGAGGCAATTTTTAAAAAGCTCCGACAATTGACACAGAAGGATTTGTTGGTAGAAGACTACGCCCAGAAGTTCCATAATTTGAACCAGTGGCTAGCCGCCCCTTAGAGACTGATTCAAGAGCTATTGGGAGATTACTTTTGCAAGGGATTGAATACCAAATTGAGAAGTGTTGTTGCTAGGAGGGACACCCTGGCAAGAGCTAATGACTTTGACAACATGGTAGCAGCTGCACAATGTGCTGAATAAAGATTTGGCATGACCAAAAGAAAATCCAAGAGGAATAAAAAGAAGGATGCAAAGAATTCTGATTCTGACACAGATTCGGATGAGGACTCTGACATAGATAGTGAAAATGAAGATATGGATTCTGAGTCTGATGGTGATGATTCCGATAATGAAGACAAGAAGACAAAACACAAAAGAAAGAAGCAATCGAAGAAGGGAAATCCAAGGAGAGCCTTAAGTCAAAGAAAAGGTGAAATCCTCCTCAGGATATGAGAAGTTAGAGAAAAACATCAAACAACATTTGAAAGCATGGTATTGTCAGAAGCCACTTCATGAGAATGTTCTGTGCTAAAAGAAATCATGAGAGTGCCAATTGTTGGTATAATTTGAATTATAGGGGGAGATTGCCTCCTCATGCAAAATACTAGGGCAGTGACAACCATCTACAGTCAATCAAGTAGGGGTGAATGATCCTGCTAACCAAGGAAGAAGACAACCATAGCAGAATTGGGGAAATCAGCCTCGACAATCAAATCAAAACAATGATGCTCATAATTGCACGTATTATGGTCAAGCCGCTAGCATAAAAAAGGCCTAGGTTGTGAATTATGGTGCAAACACTGCAATGAGAGGGGCATTCCTATTCTGCAATACCAAACTCGGTAACAAACACAAAATCAACCTCGTCAACCACCAACCCAAGCCAATGCTGTGCTTATTCAGTTGGAACAGAGCTGTTCAAAGTACGCACCCATGGAGGTGAAGCTGACAGTTTAGCATGGAAAGAATGATTTGGAGTCAATGATGGCTATGTCCTGTGATTGTATGGGTTGCAAGCAAGAAGGGGAGATGCCAGAGAAACAAAGTTATCTAGAAGTACTTGCCATTACAAGATCCAAGGGTCTTGTCCTAGTTGAAAAAAATTTGCCTATGGCAACAAAAGGTAAGCATCCAATTGACTTCTACCCCTCTTTCTTCACTATCCTACTATATCTCTTCCATCAATAATGGGTCTTTCGATTCTATCATTATGCTAGCCTATCTTGATCTTGTTTGTGCATTGAAATCTCCAACTAGGATGATTGT
Organism: Dipteris shenzhenensis; assembly: GCF_047967505.1. Lineage (NCBI taxonomy): Eukaryota > Viridiplantae > Streptophyta > Polypodiopsida > Gleicheniales > Dipteridaceae > Dipteris > Dipteris shenzhenensis. Next base: position 23,815,439 of record NC_141623.1, read on the forward strand.
AAGGACTTTTGGATTCTTGGCTATATCCTCTCCTAAGTGTATGAAAGGATCATCTCGTGATATGCTAACGAAGTTTTGGTATATTTGAGATGCGAGATTGGAGAGAGAGAGAGAGAGAGAGAGAGAGAGAGAGAGAGAGAAGGGGGGTTTGGGGGGGGGGGAATGTACACATAATTATCTTTCAAATCCCGTGGCTCAACCCATTTTGTACAATAGTCTATTGTGATTTAGAATTACTAAACTTGGTTGCTGGTTTGAATGGTTCGACAACCCCCACTTCTAGAATGGGGTTCCAGGGGTAACACTGGATTTGATGTACATTGACTGGTTATCCTTTGCTTTGAGAGTACCGACATTGTTTCACAAACGTGTGGGCATATATTATGACTTTATGCCACCACAAATATGCCAAGAATATTCTTGCTTATTGTTATTTCCCCTCAAAAGTGTCTACTAAAAAAGTGTCAATGCTCCTCCTACAATACTGATTTCTATTCATGCTTTGACACACATCGTCGAAGTACTTGGTTAATTCTGCATCTACACAACTAGAACCAAAAATGGTATTTGTGCACATTATTTTTGGAAATGCATTGTCAATGAGGAAAGGCAACACTGGTCATGCCAATACATTACTCAGATTAATTCCACTTGAAATAATTCTACATCCAATAAGTCATCTAGTATGCGTGCAGATGGTATTTCTTTGGACTCCACCAACCTATTGAGGTAGCCTACTATCAAATGTTGATTGCTTGATGTGTGAATCAACTTGTGGTAGCGAAATCCATCTTGCCAGTCTCCAGTGGACTATCGCTTGTTTACCATATACAATAGTGCTTGATGATCCACATGAAATACAATTTTATTTCCAAGAAGATAATGTCAGAACTCACCCATTGCATATATCATGCCCAAGCGTTCTCATTTTGTGACAGAACAATTCCATTCTACTCATGACAATGTGTAATAAACACGATGGAACCACCCTTTTGTATGGTCTACATTTGCACCAATCTATCGCAAAATTGGATGCGTCCACAAAGACATGAAAGTCTAGACCCTAGTCCAATAGTGGCAATATTGGGGCCACGACTAGCACCTCTTTGAGTAGCTAGAATTCCTTTCCTAATCTTCCACACAAACTACAGACTGTCTTTCTTTGTAAGATGAGTAAGTGGCCAACATACACATGACAATAATCCAACGAATCTATAATGCCACTGCACTTCTATGATTTATTGCATCAATTCCTTAATATTCTAGGATGCCTCGATGCCCTGAGTGGCCTCCACTTTGTGAGGATGGTTTGCCATTCTTTCTACAAAGATAATGTGGCCTAGCAGCACACTTTTGTGTACTGCAAATGCACACTTTGTTGGATTTAGACTGAGTCTGAAAGATGTACATTTGTCAAAACATGATTTTGAGGTGGTTAATATGGTCTTCTCTCTCTCTCTCTCTCTCTCTCTCTCTCTCTCTCTCTCTCTCTCTCTCTCTCTCTCTCCCCCTCTCGACATTGAAATCATCCAGGGATACCCCATATAAAAGTGGTCCAGATGGAAAACACTTTTTAGATCCAATTTGAAAGGTAGGAGGTGTGCTCTTCAATTCGAACCCCATCATGTGACTAGAAAATATCATAAATGCCATCCTATTTTTATCATCTTCACCCATTTGAATTTAATTGTAACCACTACATCCATCCAAAAAGCTTTAAACTTCACGTCCAGTGACAACATCAAGCATTGTGTCATAGAATGGTAATGGTAATGTATTGGTAATTGTGGCTACATTTAGTTTCCAGTAATTGGCACAGATCTAAATATTCTTGTCTTTATTTGAAACAATCACAATAGGTGAAATCCATGTTACTCGTTGAAGTGGATGAAACCAACCTTTAGCCATTTATCAATCTCTTACTTGACTTGCTTAGCAATCTCTACTGGCTTATAGGAACCACATGCTTTCTTAAGTTGTTCTGGTGCACATACTCATTTGAATCGACCCCTTTCATGTGTATGTACTCCCAGTCAAAGATACCATTGAATGGTTTTAACAGTGAAATGAATTCAATTTGGAATCCACCTTGTATCTGTACACTGATTTTGACTATTTTCATATTCTTTGCAATAAACACTTTATCTCTTCGAGGTTATCTTCTTTCAGATGTGGGAGGATCTTCACATTTGTACTTCACAAAATGCTTCGAATTTTGCAATGAAATCTTTGTTCCACTTCTGATGATGGGAAGCTCCTTCATTATAAGATTCCAATTTCTAATATGATGCCTGTTTTCCTATATTTTTCCATTTTTGATAAGGACTACCCATGGAAACCACAAGTATCAGGATTGTATCTATTTCTATTGTACATATTGTTGCAATATATTTCTCATCTTTATTTTGAAATTGGTATAAGGGATGGTTTGGTAGCTAGATATTCCTCTCCTTGTCTCATCATCTAACTTTGAAATGATGTTGATCCCTTGAGCCACTATCTATTCTTTTTGTACATATTGGTGCAATATCTGTCTCATGTCCATTTTGAAAGTTGGTATAATGGATAGATTGGTAGCTAGATATTCCTCTTCCTTGTCATCATCCAACTCCGAAACCATGTTCATCTGTTGAGCCACTATCGGATGCATTTCCTTTTTCAATACCACTTTTGGTATCATTTCTAATGCATCGCCGCCGTCGCAAGCAGGCGCCGCCATTGGCGAGTGCCGCCGCATTGCGTGTGGGTGCCGCGTTTGCATGGGCTGGCGAGGCAGCCAAAGACCAAGGCCTTCAAAGGCCTTATAGATTAGAGAGAGTGGGGAGGGGGAGGGCTGGTAAGGGGGGAGGGAAGAGAGAGAGAGAGAGAGAGAGAGAAGGGGGGAGAGAGAGAAAGAGAGAAGAGAGAGAGAGAGAGAGGGGGGAAAGAGAGAAGAAAGGGGGGAAGAGAGAGAGAGAGAGAGTGGAGGGGGGGTGAAGAGGAGAGAGAAAGAGAGAAGGAAAAAAAGGGGGGGGAGAGAGAGAGAGAGAGAGAGAGGAGGTGGGGGGGGAAAGAGAGAGAAGAGAAGAAGAAAAAAAGGGGAGTGGAGGAAAGAGAGAGGGGGTTGGAGGGGATGGGGGGTGGGGAGGTGGAAAGAGAGAGAAGAAAGGGGGGTGGAGGAAAGAGAGAGGGGGGTGGAGGGGATGGAGGGGGGGTGGGGGTGGAGAGGGCAAAAAGGGGGGCTGGAGGGGGTAGGGAGGTGGAGGAGGAAAAAACGAGGTGGTGGAGGAAAAAAAAGGGGGGGTGGGATGGGGGGTGGAGGTAGAGAGATGGTGGAGTGGAGGGTGGGGGGTGGAGGAGATGGGGGGTAGAGAGAGGTAGAGAGATGGAGGAGATGGGGGGTGGAGGTGGAGGGGGAAAAGGGGAGATGGGATGTAGAGAGAGGTAGAGAGATGGTGGAGTGGAGGGTGGGGGTGGAGGAGATGGGGGGTAGAGAGATGGAGGAGATGGGGCATGGAGAGAGGTAGAGAGATGGTGGAGGGGAAAAGGATGGTTACCTTGAGTGGGGGAGATGGGAGATGGATGGAAAAAGTGGAGGTGGTGGGGAGGAAGATGATGGGAGGTGGCAATGGAGATGGAAGGGGGGGAGACGGAAAAAGTGGTCGTGGAGGGGGGATTGACAGAAAAAATGGTGGTGGTGGTGGTGGAAATGGTGGACGGAAATTGGAGGACGGAAAATAGAGAAAGACGGAAATTATGAAGGCTCAATGGAATTTGGAGAAGGAAGTGGCTAGCAAAAGTGTGGGGAAAGAAATGAGGGGGGTTGGTGTTGCTTTTATAGGATGTGGGGGATTAAGGGTTAATTTTGGGTGTTTAGTGTATTAATGTGATTTTGAAAGTCAACATTATCCTTTTGCAGCATTTGGAAGCATTTTTTCACTCCTTTACCTTGAGGGATGTATCTTGAATGAATTTTCAAAGGAGGTTCTTTTTCACACATGCAAGCACGTGCTCCGCTTTCACTTCAGCGCTAACCTCCCCAACAGCGACACCAAATGTTCTCTATTTTACCGAGGTGCAGGTTCCGAGGGTGTTGGTCACCTACAGTCGTGTCGCCGCTCATTGTAGCATAGGTGTTCACAAGTGTAGCATAGGTCCCTGGGTCGTGTTCCGGTGAAAGGTGTAGGCTAAAGCGTGGAAAGCAGATCTCATGCGCGCGTCAATGAGAAAGAGGACTTGAGTATAACGATTGATGGAGGCTCTCACCTCCACGGGAGTTCAAGGATTTAGAAAGGGATTTCAGGGTTCAAAAGGGGGACGGGTTTGAGAGAACTAACTAGGGGTTCCATGGTTTAGAGGGGGTTGTAGGGTTTAGGAGGAGTCCAAGGTCGAGGAGTGGAGAGCTAGTCTCCTTCGTAGATTTGAGGGAGGAGGAGGGACGAAGGAGGAGGAGGCAGAAGAGGGAGGAAGGAGGAGGAGGAGGAGGGAGGAGGAGGAGAAGGGAGGAGGAAGGAGGAGGAAGAGGGAGGAAGGAGGATGAGGAGGAGGGAAAGGGAGGAGGAGGAGGAGGAGGAGGAGGAGGAGAAGGGAGGAGGAGAAGAAGGGGGGAGGAGGAGAGGGAGGAGAAGGATGAGGGAGGAGGAGGAGGAGGAGGGAGGAAGGAGAAGGAAGGAGGAGGAAGGATGAGGGAGAAGGAGGAGGAAGGAGGAGGAGGAGGAGGAGGTAGAGAGTGCAAGGGTAAGGGTATGCTAAACACGATAGTGTAAGAGAGCATGGATGCAATGAAGATCAATCGCATGAACACAATAGTGAGCTTGAACACTGATCTTCAAAGAGTCGGAGCTTCATTCCATTGAGAGACATTTATACATGTTGGTCTCTACACAATCCGTAGGTACCTCCATGGTGGGACAGGAGTCCCTCCACTTTTGGAGGGGACCTTTTGGGTCTCTACATAAAGTGGGGGGACTTTTTTGGGTCTCTACACAAAGTGGAGGGACTTTTTGGGTCTCTACACAAAGTGGAGGGACGTGTGAAAGTGTAGGCTTTTAGTCTTTCTCTCTCTAGATTTAGTATTTCTCTCTCTAGAGAGAGAGACTAAAAGCCTACACTTTCGTAGATTTAGTATTTCTCTCTCTAGATCCTGATTTTGCAAGTATGATTGGATCTTTTCTACAGAGAATTTTGGCTATCCTCATCCTTTAAGATTTATCATACCATATTTCAGGCTCAAGATATTACAAGCGGAGCTTTGTTGCCGCTACTCTACACACACAATGTTCTCATAGTTGTTGTCCTAGATTGCAGTTCTCGCCCTTGTTGCCATAGGGTTAACACTATGGCCTCACAATGGGTACTCACAAAAAGTACACATTATACTCTACAAGGTTGATCTACAAATTCTATTCATGGTTTATATATGTCCCATGTGCATCCCTTTCACTTTTGCATGCATATGCATATTATACTCCAAGATTGATCTGTTACATAAATTCAATCATATTTATTTCTTATGTATTATGTCCTTCTCTAGTTATTATTTAAGTATGTACACTAAAACCAATAAGAACAAATGTCACTCTTAAACTTTTAGAGACAATTTGTCATTACAAATAATTCTTACCTTATATAAGAATCATCAATATTATACACATGCATGCCCCTAATAATATCATTGTACCTCAATTGAATAGCATGGATATGCATGGACATGTTCTATGCTTATGGTACAATTGATCTACAGGTGTTGCTTCTTTTAGATGCTCAAATACTTTTACTTTTGGATGCCAAACATTAGGATATGATATGAATATCATTCATCGGGTCTTGATGGATATGTTAACTTTGAATCTTCAAAAGCTTTCCACTTCTTTTAATAAAGAAAATTGAACATTTTTTTCCCACCCTCGTCTTGTCCTATCTTCTTACTGAATCTTTGCATGCTTGATTTCCACATAATTTAAATTTAAAAATGATGCATTGTGTTTATTACATCCAAATTTTTGGTACATTTGAAGATCTTTAAAAAAGGTTATATAATTGACAAAAATTATAAAAGCAAAGCTTTTAATACATATTCAATTATAATATCCCCTCTAACTTATATTATTCATGAGTCAAAGTTATTAATTGAATTAAAAAATCAATCTAGCTCTAAATATAAGCAATACCTAAGAGTCGAACCTTCCCAAAATGTTACTTGGAGTATTCCATCAAAGCATGCATTACTTGGGGGTTCAATTTGCCAACTCCCATTCTATGTAAATAATAAATACAAATGATCACATGCAATTATGTCTGATTGTTTTCAAATGTAATGTAATGTCCAAGAAGTAAATATAATTTCCAAATAGCTACATACATATTTCATATACACAACATAATACATATTAATTTGTGTCATCCATGCATGAGGTGATGTATTTTGGCACCATTGGGATTTATTAAGTAAATAAAGACTCATATCTAACTGAACATACATAATCTTTAAAAGTAGTACATTTTCAAAGACCATATACCCGTTGATTTAAAATCCCAAACACAACACATATATCTATACCTCATCCACAAGATCCAAAGACAACCTACTATCTAATAAAGGAATTCATTCTAAAGGAATCCATGCCCCATCAATTGTTTTCAAGACTTACATCTACACCTCATCGACAAGATTCTACAAACAACCTAGCTACTCTCATCCACGCACAACCTATTGTTCTTCATTCACTGATTCAGGTAGTAATTCAAAGTTATCTTGGCTAACTAAATACAACAATTAACCTAAAGTAATACATTCTGAAAGAATTAATATGATAATTACAGAACAAATATAGATATCCAATGTGGTTTAAAAAATTTCTTGGTATATTCAATCAAATCATTTTTAGCCAATGTACATGAATGCTTCCATTCAACGAAAGATAGTATTACATCCATGTGCCTTTCCAATAACTTCTTGATCTTTTGGATAGGCATGTGCATCTGGCTTGGTAGGGATCACTTGAAAAGTAGTCGGCATAGAAATTCCACATACATCCACTTCTATTACCAACACAGAGATCATCTCACCATCTCCTTGATAGAACCGGTCCAACTACAACATCAAATCATTTGGCGACTCCATTGCCCCAAATCTATGCTTCATTGGAAGCTACCAATTGGTCCTAGTCCTCCTTGGTAGAGTCCAGCAAGGCCTCATGCCAACTCAAGGCTGCATCTTCAAGAAAATCATGCAAAATCTCCACCCGATCCTTCATGGACCATCCAAAAAGCTGGCATCCTCCAACAAAATCCCAAAGATAAGACTCTGGGTCTTTCCCTTGGGTCCCTCAAAACACTGGAATCTTCACCATGATGAAACACAAAATGGAAATACCAAGATCTAAATAATATCCCAAACAAGATCCCATAGAGCCCTAGTATACCAAGACCAACTTATTATGCATAACCATTTGTTGAAAACCCTCCACAATGTGATCCTCAATAAAATCTTCAAAAATAAGTGACTAACCAGCATCATGAAAATATTGTGTATACATGCATTCAAGAATCATCCTGCTCACAATTGGAAGTGCACATAACAGCTTCAAGATATTGTACTCTTCATCATTTTCATAGCAAAAGAAGTTGAAAGCATTGAGAATGACCACTCTATTGTTATAGTAAAAAACTATCCAAAGACTCAACTCTTCTTCATACCAAGCTGCCAGTGCATGAAACAATCCCCAATCTATCATTGTGCCTACTGCCGGTGTTGTCGATTCGCCAACATATTCAAGAGTGCAAACATAAAGGATATGATCATGATGACCATGCGAATAGCTTGAGCATCACCTTCACAATCTTCTAGTTCTCTTAAATGGGATGCAATCTCTTCTAACTGAGTTCTTCCAGGCATCTTCTTTATCACATCAGAAAACACATGCCTATACTAGGCATAACATGCAATCATGTACACCCGAGACCATTTAGTAAGGTGGGATGAATTGAATATCAAATGTACCCGGCATCTCCACCAAAAGATGTGACATGAAGTTAGGGGTAATAAACTTCACGCACCTCTTCACTTCCTATTGCTTTTGAACTGAGTTACAAAGATATTTATCATTGATAAAGGGACATTAAAAAGAGGCTTTTATGCCAAGATACCACACCATACTTCCCTCCCTTAGATGAGAATGAAGATGGTAACATCCCAAGTGATGTTGTACTCAAGCATAGGGAGAAGGAAAGGATTAGCAGAGGCCATAATCTCAGCAAGCCGGTCTGGGCCAAAGAGAAGAGCAATACATTGTTGAAAGAAGATCTTGCAGCTCAACATGACATAAACTGATATATATCGAGGAGTTTGAAGGGGCTGATTGGATCGGATGGGCAAGTTTTAAGGAAACATTGCACCTCCTTTATAGATACCTTTACAATTAGCTCAAAACACTATGCAAATTGTCATTAGACACAGAGGCCTATAACATTCAATAAAGACATGATATCAAAGATTCAAACACGTAAAGAGATGCACCTTTAGATGTTTTGTAAGAAACAAAGACGCGGCCAGAAAGTTATGGGTGGTTTATTAGATGGGAGTAAAAACTATCATGAAAATAGACTGTCAGACATAGAGACTCATAACTTTTTATAGTAGTATTTGATTCAAGGGCTAATCACATAGAGGCATGCACCTTGAAGGGGGCTTTGCGTGAATATAAGTTTCATCAAAATCGCACTACCGAGCAGAAAGTTATGAGCAAAACACTAATAGGGAACCAAACTATCATAAAAACTGCCCTCCACCCATTCTAATTTCACTTGAGCAGGATGCTCCCTCAAGACTCCACCTTCATCAACGATCCACCACTCATATATTTCTTCTAGAAGAGGGTAAATAACTCCCTTCGTAGCTTGAGAAATAGATGGACCATATGTGTGCAAATGAGTGACTGAATAGAAAAAACTTTTAAGGCTTTGAAAGAAAGAAAAGGGAAGAGAGACTCAAGAGAGGGGATATGAAGTGATCTTCATTATCAATAGAGTGAGATTTCAATCCAATGCAACTTAAAATACTACAAAAACAAGGGAGAAGAAGAGGTTTCATACGTACAAGAGGGAGCGGAAGCTCCAAGACTACTCATAGAGAGAGAATGAACTAAAGAGAGATGGACTCAAGAGTCTACATAAGAGAATATCTACAAGAGGGAGAGAAGGCTCATGGAAGAGGCTTGAGGACACTAGAGCTACAACAACATGAGGCCTAATGGTGGAAGAGATGATGAACAAGGGAGAGGAGGGCTTCTTTTATAGAGATTTTATCACCCTCCTTCACCCATTTATAATTGTTGCCTGTAGATTCCTTTCCCCATCCAATCACATAAGCCCATATGCCACCATCCATATCCTTTTTGGCTACTCTTGCCATGCGTCCCAACAAAAGATGCTCAAGACTCTTAAAATATTGAGAAATCAAGAGTCTCCCCACACGAAGCCCATAGGGACCCTCTCTTTTCCATATGTCCACATCCTCCTTATTCCACATAGGAATTTTAGAAGGATTCCTCTTGACTCCACACTCCTCCACATGCCTTCCACACGCTTGGCATGTGGCCTCTCTTATATTATTGGAACACATAGACATTAGCCCACCTCTTTATATTGCTCAATCTTCCTATTTTCTAAAAACCCCATAATATCCCATACACAGATAACTCTCATCCCATACCAAGGTATTTATCATTCATACATATGGTATTTATAATGATCCATTCCACTCATCCTCTTAATCCCATACAATATTTTAGAAAATAGAAATAAGTGAGCGCTGCTAGGCTATCACTTGATACTCAAACATAGAGAGAAACAATACCAATGCCAAATAAAAAATATCAATTTTTGGCGTCACATCTATGAGTGGTGGATCGTTGATGAAGGTGTCAATCAAAAACATCGCTTGGGCAGCACTCGAGCGGTCAAACTTCTTCTGCTCCTCTGTCGATGCTATGGGACTAGCAAGAGGGGCTATAGTAGCTATGATGGATGTAGATAAGCCTGCTGGCCTCATCTCATCTCTAGTATCAATATCCCACAAGCCCTTACCAACCAAGATGTTCTTAAGCATGAATGACCACAAAACACCATATTAGAGAATTTGGGAACTTTTGAGGGGTTGTAATTATGTAACATTCAATGTTTTTCATTGATTTTTCCCATAGATTTGGCAGTCCATCCAAATCTCGCAAATGTGCATGGTTTGCATCAACATAAATAAAATGTCAAATGTTGACGTTTCGACCAATGCATGGTATTTTTTGAGGGGTTACAATTACAATGCATTGAGTGCACTCCATTGACTTTCTCCTTGGATTTGGCCGTGTATATGAAACTCACAATTGTTTGAGTTTAACGAAGCATTTTTTGCCTCTTCTCGAAAAAAGGTGGTGTTCAAAAACACCATTTTAGTTTAGTTGGAGAAAAAGTAAGAATGCAACACTAGTCCTTGATATTTTGTCGAGTGTGCAGAACTTGCAACCACAAAGCAATGGTCGGCAAAAAAAAAGATAAAGAAAAAAGATCAATGTCATACCTTCCAAATATTTGTCAGTATTCAATTAAATTATTGTTGTGCAAGGAAAAAAAAGTCATGCTTTTCAAGTACCTTCACTCCATTGTGGAGTCAGCATCAGAGTAGCTCGCTTGCGTGCAATGGTTGGTATCTTCACCTTGATGGGGAGGTTGCTGCTCTTTGAGGAAACCTTCTTTGAGAGGTTACATTTTGGAACCCATGACCATACAATAGCATCAACAGATTCCCAATGTGGAGGATCACCTTTATTGCACATCCAAACCTTGTTCCAACAATCTGCATATACCTCCTCAATTTGTGCATTGTGTCTTTTGCATATATGGGTAAATTTTTTCTACTGGTCGGACCAAAATAAAGTGTCCTTTTTGTACATCAACCATTGGATCAAATGATTGTTTTGGCTTTTTCCTTTGAGGTCCACAGTAATGATCATTCAACTCTTCAATTCCTTGAAACTCATCGTTTTCATTATCAACTACTTGCACACAATCAATATGTTGCGTCTTTGGCCAAAATCTCTCGTACATGCCCTCTACACTATTGTTTGGTTTATCAAGCTCATCAATCATGCTCTTCCAGTACTTCACTACTGGCTTGTAAAACTTTGTGAAAGATGCTTCTGGACCTTGCAAGTGTGCCCATTTTTCCCAAAAGCGTACATACTCCTTGATACCAACTATCACATCTAAGTGATCCTTCACATACTTGAACATGGTTACATAAGGTGGCTCTCCACTTGGTAGCATTGGATGACCATCCGGATGTCTCTTCCACAACTCAATGCCACCTTCACTTGGTTGCCAATCTAATGATCGTGGATGCACTTTATATTGCATGATAGGAACTTCATTTCGCATAAAGAACCGAAATTGGAGAGGCTTTGAGTGTCCCACTAAAGAATCTTTCCCATCGCATAGGCATCCATCAACATAGCTCTTGAAATCAGGGACTTCCGTTACCAAAAATGGCATTGGAGAAGACTCCTCACATTGTCTAAAAGTATCCATGAGATGTGCAAATGTCAATGTTTGGCTAGTTCTTAACCTCTCTGAAAACCTACTAAACATTGCATCAATATCCTCATGTGTATCCCCAACCATCAAGAATCCCAATTGAATTGACTTGAAAATCCCTCGAGCAACAAGTAATGATAGGTATGCAAACAAGTACCTATTCTTGTTTTCAGAACCACAATTATCCAACTGCAACAATAGGTGTTCGGGTAGTTTTTTATAAGGATTTTCTTGATGGGAACTTCCAAGTCCAAGGTCTTTGAATGTTCCACCCACTGCTCCAAGATGAAGTTGTTGCTTGCCATTAGAAACATAGTGAGAATCCAATGCTTCTCTTGAGGTTAGTGCATTTAGCAGAGCATTGTCAGACCTTGGCATCCCATCATGTACCAAATCTCCAAGTACATGGTTATCAAATCTTTCAAGATTTCTCAAACACAAAGCCAATGAACCAATTGTGAAGTTAGGATCCGACGGCCACAAGGATAAAGAAAAGTGACCATAACGTCCTTGACCATGTCCATGTGTTATCATGCTAGTCAAAGCCACTGGGAGCTGAAACGATTTGTCTATGTCCTTTGAACGATTACGTAATCTAGGGATGGCTGTCTTCTTTTGGTCCATCTTATCATGGATAATGCACAAGTATGTCTGAGGATACATTTCAGAAAATCTGCGCCAAGTGTAGTACACATTTCTACAGCTTTTTTGCTGTAACATGTGCTTTCTTCTATCTTCCATCAACTTATTACGTTCATTTTGGCATTTTGTCGCTGCAAGGTGAGCCTTGATTGCACTACATAAACCACACTTAGAGAATTCACTTGTTTTTGACAAAGTTACATGCTTGAATTCAGAGTTCCATATGCGGTTGAATGTGGAAGTTGACATCTCCTTACAACCAAAACTATGCTTTAATTGCATGTTAACTTCATAGAGAATATCAACCTGCTTGTATACATCCGGTATCACCAACTATGTTTCCCTTGATCCATCCTGAAGTGTTCTACTTTTGTGTGGCATATGCTCAGAATTGTTATCCACAAAATCTTGGATTATGGCTCTACCCAGTTCTGTGTGGTCCCAACCTCTCCGCATGATTCCTTTATTACCATGTATGCACCTTCGTATACCAATTTCAAATTGCTCCCTGTATCGATAAAATGTTGTTTTTGGAATACCATGCATTTCATACCATGCTCTACAACAAACTTGAATACCATTTAATGAAAAGACATATTTGAACTGCCCATTGTCATCTTTTCAACAAGCAACCCCAAGAGTGTCATATACATAATTGGTGCGAGTCTCCAAACTTTGGCCCCAATACTCTATGCGTAATTTGGAGATCATTTGACGATCGGCAAATTGACAACAATTTTGTTTACAACAATCAGATACTTTTATGATTGCATCCCTTGTGAGTCTAGATGATGCTAATGGCATGCCATGTTTTTTAGCTTTTCTCTTTATCATGCAGTAACGCCTCTTTTTTGTGGATTTTTCCATTGGGTCCTCATCTTCCATGTGCTTTTTCCCAGAACCACTTGAAGAATTCATGGTGTCATCGATTCTTAATGAAGTTCCATCTAAAAAGGTTATTTGTGCAATGGGCCATTTTATTAAGTGGATGGTATCAATGCTTGATACATCACTGTGATACTTTTCAATTCCCACACCTAGATTACCTTCACCAAGCATCTCAAAATTTATATGTTATAGTTCAATATTGATATCTGATGGTGTGACTTAGGATGAAAATGCTTTACAAGATTTCATTGCAAGACCAAATCTTCCTAAACCTTGGTGCTTTGAATTTTAGGCAGCAAAGTTTGGCTACATGGCCAAATCTTCACAGGCCATGGTGCTTTGAAAGGGAGATAGCAAGATTTGTCCACACAACCAAATCTCCCGAGATGCTAGTGCTTTCAAGAAGCCATCAAGATTTATGCACACATCCAAATCTACTTAGACCTTGGTGCTTTGAAAGAAGCCCACAAGATTTAGCCACATGGTCAAATCTCCCTAGACCCTGGTGCTTTGAAAGGAGCCAACAAGATTTGGCCACATGGCCAAATCTCCTAAGACACTAGTGCTTTGAAAGAAGCAATAAGATTTGGCCACACGGCCAAATCTGCTCAAACCTTGGTGCTTTCAAAGAAGCTAGCAAGATTTGGATGCATGGCCAAATCCTTCGAGACCTCGGTGACTTCTTTCAAAGCACTAAGAAGATTTGGTTGTGGCGTTCTTTCAAACTTGGGGAGATTTGGTCGTGTGGCCAAATCTTGTAGGCTTCTTTCAAAGCACTAGGGTATGGAGACTTTTGGCTGTGCAACCTCCTCTTGCATGCTTCTTTCAAATCACCAGGTTCTAGGAGATTTGGCCGTGTGGCCAAATCTTTCAAAGCATTAGGGTTTGGGAAGATTTTGCCGTGCTGCCAAATGTTGCTAGCTTCTTTCAAATCACTAGGAAGATTTGGCCACATGGCCAAATCTTCTTTCAAATCACTAGGAAGATTTGGCCACATGGACAAATCTTCAAATGTTAAATTTAAAAATTGAAGATCCAGATTTTAAAATTTAAAATTTAAATTTTAAAATTCAAAATTCAAAATTTAAAATAAAAAATTCAAATTTCAAGTTTCAAGTTTCAAAATTTGAAATTCAAATGTAGAGATCCTACTTTCAAAAAAATCATACATGCTTTTCATGATTCACGCTATTACACTTTAAAATCATACTATTACTTTAAAAGCAAACTAGAAAATCTAAAACTATAAAAAAACCAAAACTTTAAAAGGCAAAGCTAAACAAACCTTTTAAACCAAGCATAAAAAGTAAACCTATGAGAAGGAATTAAATTCGTCTTCATGGGGGATCAAGTGCTAGGCTCACCTTGTTCTCTCCCTTCCTAGATCTCCAATGTGTACCTAGGATGGTTTGAGAGCTTTAGGACAACGTCTTAGATGGGGTAGTTCTTGGAAAACTCTCCTCCACCCTTGCTTAGCTAATTGCAAGCAAAAAACTTCAAAACTATATTAAAATAAGAGGTCCCGAGAGGCTCCCCATCCCAGTTTTGTCCTAGCAATGTGTACTTAACCATGTAGGTTTTAAAATTCCATTACCAATTCAACTCTCCATAGATTCCACACACAATAGTTGGATTATAAAGAGGTCTTTTTTTTTTTTTTTTTTTTGGGGGCTCTTCGTGCTTTTGGAGGGATTGCTCCCTCCCCCCTAAAGCATGCTTTTTTGGGGGGATTGCTTCTTTCCCCCCCAAAGCCTATTTTGGGATTGCTTTATTTTTGGATTGCTTCTTCCACCCCCCCCCAAAGCCTGTTTTTTGCGGGATTTCTTGCCTTCTTCCTCCGCCGTCCTCGTCCTCCTCCTCCTTCATGTCCTTTCGTCCTTTCATCCGTGCCACTCCGTTAGGCCTGCTACGCTACTGCAGTTTCGGTGCCCTCCTTGCCCTCTTTTCCTCCACTGTGCTCTTTTCCTCTGCCGTCCTTGTCCTCAGTTTCGGTTGCGCTCTTTCCCTCTACCGTCCTCGTCCTCAGTTTCGGCTGCCTGCACTACCACAGTTTCCTCTACCGTCCTCGTCCTCAGTTTCGGCTGCGCTACCACAGTTCCGACTGCCTGCGCTACCACAGTTTCCTCTGTCTTCCTCGTCCTCAGTTTCAACTGTGCTACCACAGTTTCGGCTGCCTTCGCCACTCATTTCCTCTGCAGCACAGTTTTAGCGCCGATGTGCTTTTCCTCCTCCGCAGCACAGTTTCAACGTCGCTCTGCTTTTCCTCCGCATAGGTTTTCTTCACAGTTATTCAATGGGTTATTCATTCTTCTTCGCCAGCGTGACTGTCAGTGAGGCTTCCGTGTCGTCAACAATAGTCTGAAGCTTCTCCTTTTTCGAGTTAATCTCACGAAACCCCCTCTTCACGAAATCCCCTTTGGACAAAATCCCCTCAGCTCCTACGATTGCTTGAAATCCAAAGAGCAGAAGCTCACAAACAACAATGGCTACTCAATCATCCAAGTAAGAAAACGAAAGAAATCGAAAGTGTACCTAATTCATGCATGTTCTCCACTTTCTCCATTTCGGAACACCACGATTTGAAAGAAGGTTAACCTTGGTTAGTTAGGTGTGGTCATTGACTGCTGGTTAACTTAACTTGGGTAGAATTAACCTTGGTCAGCAAGTAGATAGGGTTAGTTAAGCGACATCAGCATGCACAGTCAGCAGTGCCTTCTAAGCACAGCCTCTTGTTAAGCACAGTTTGGAATTCAGCTTGTGAATCCTTGTGCCACATCATCAAAGGCCCCTCTTCTTCACAAAAGCTTCAACAAGCCATAACTTGCAATCCAGGAAGAATTTGGACATGCTCCAAAAAGGAAAAGTGATCGTCTTTTTGAGCTCTACGCGCCTGCCAAGTCAGAATCATTGTATGCAATTAGACACTACCAATATTGAAAGAATTCAATTGGTAAGACCTTTGCAACAAATGGAAAAGCAAAGCATGAATGCACACATCATTGTCAGAAGCATGCCAAAAGTACAAGTGCATGAGATGACCATAGCAAAAAGCATGGCATCCACACATAAAGCATTAAGGCACATGGAAGAACAAAGCATCATGCATCAAGCGAAGAAGACAACAGGATTATCATCAAGCCATGAGCACAATGACAGGAATATGTATTGAGAAGCAAAAACCCTTGCCAACCTTGCCCACATGTTTGAAATCAAGCCTGACCACCTGAGAGTAGCTATGAAAGCACCCAGGGGAGGTATTGACGTGCAAAAGCCACACTTGACCACCTTAAGTAGCAATGCATGCACTAAGGGGAGGTGATGGATTTGTAACTCACATCTGACCACCTTGCAGTAGCCAAAGGATTATGGCACCAAGGGGAGGTGTTGAGAGTTGTGGTGCCGTGAGCACATGTAGAGCAAAGGTATGAGCAAAGGGAAAGCTGCCACATGGCATGGAGAAGATATCCCACATGTGAGCAAGCAAATGGATGTAAGTACCCTCACCTATAAAAGAGAGGTTCATTTGAAGTAATATCAATCAAGCACTTTGCACTATCTCAAGATTCTCTTTATGAGTCCAAGCTAATCTATCTTGGAACCTAATTGACTTGAGATACATGTCATGAGCACTCTCTTCATCATGTTTCCACACAGGTTCCATCCACCTTAGAGTGCTCCATAGATCCTGAGGCACACATGTTTTGTCAGATTTGACTTTCATATCTTCAAATTTGAAATTTGAATTCTGTATCTAAGATTTTGAATTTTGAATTTTGAATTTTGAATTTTAAATTTTGAATCTAAGATTTTGAAATTTTCAGATTTGAAATTTGAATCTTAAGATTTGAATTTTAAATTTTAAATGGGGAGATTTAGCCATGCAGCCAAATCTTCTGGCTTCTTTCAAAACATACAACATTTGGCCGTACAGCCAAATCTCCCTAGATCATGGTGATTTCAAAGAAGCTATAAAGATTTGGCATCATAACTAAATCTTCCTAAACCTTGATGCTTTGAAAAGATTTGGCCACACAACCAAATCTTCCTCGACACTCGTGATTAGAAAGAAGATAGCAAGATTTGGCCGCATGGCCAAATCTCCCTCGACCCTCGTGATTAGAAGAAGCTAGCAAGATTTGGCTGCATGGCCAAATCTCCTTAGACCCAGGTGATTTAAAAGAAGCTAGAAAGATTTGGCATCACAACCAAATCTCCCCAAATCCTGTTGCTTTGAAAAGATTTGGCCACACGGCCAAATCTCCCTAGACCCTTGTGATTAGAAAGAAGCTAGCAAGATTTGGCCACACAGTCAAATTTCCCTAAACCCTCGTGACTTATAAAAAGCTAGAAAGATTTCACATCGTAGCCAAATCTCCCCAAACCTTAGTGCTTTGAAAAGATTTGGCTGCATAGCCAAATCTCCCCAAACCTGGTGCTTTGAAAAGATTTCGCTGCACGGCCAAATCTCCCCAAACCTGGTGCTTTGAAAAGATTTGGCCGCATGGCCAAATCTCCCTAGACCCTTGTGATTAGAAAGAAGCTAGCAAGATTTGGCCGCACAGTCAAATTTTCGTAAACCCTCGTGATTTATAAAAAGCTAGAGAGATTTCGCATCGTAGCCAAATCTCCCCAAACCTTAGTGCTTTGAAAAGATTTGGATGCATAGCCAAATCTCCCCAAACCTGGTGCTTTGAAAAGATTTTGCTGCATGGCCAAATCTCCCCAAACCTGGTGCTTTGAAAAGATTTGGCTGCATGGCTAAATCTCCCCAAACCTAGTGCTTTGAAAAGATTTGGCTGCATGGCCAAATCTCCATAGACCCTTATGATTACAAAGAAGCTAGCATGATTTGACCGCACACAAATCTCCCCAAACCCTGGTGCTTCGAAAAGCTTTGGTAATATGGCCAAATCTCCATAGACCCTCATGATTAGAAAGAAGCTAGCAAGATTTGGCCGCATGACCAAATCTCCCTAAACCTGGTGCTTTGAAAAGATTTGGCCGCACGGCCAAATCTCCATAGACCCTTGTGATTAGAAAGAAGCTACCAAGATTTGACTGCACACAAATCTCCCCAAACCCTCGTGCTTTGAAAAGATTTAGCCGTACGGCCAAATCTCCATAGACCCTCGTGATTAGAAAGAAGCTAGCAAGATTTGGCCGCACGGCCAAATCTCCCTAAACCTGGTGCTTTGAAAAGATTTGGCTGCATGGCGAAATCTCCATAGACCCTTGTGATTAGAAAGAAGCTACCAAGATTTGACTGCACATAAATCTCCCCAAACCCTCGTGCTTTGAAAAGATTTAGCCGCACGGCCAAATCTCCATAGACCCTCGTGATTAGAAAGAAGTTAGCAAGATTTGGCCGCACGGCCAAATCTCCCTAAACCCAAGTGATTTAAAAGAAGCTAGAAAGATTTGACTGATTTGAAAGAAGCTAGCAAGATTTGGTTGCACAGCCAAATCTCTCCAGACCCTAGTGCTTTGAAAGAAGCCCACAAGATCTGGCCACAAGGCCAAATCTCCCCAAACTTTGGTGCTTTGAAAGAAGCCCATATGATTTGGCCACACATCCAAACCTCCCCTTCCAGTGCTTTAAAAGAAGCCCATAAGATTTGGCCGCACGGCCAAATCTCCCTAGTGCGGCCAAATCTCCCTAGAATCTAGTACTTTCTCAAATCTACTACTATGTCTAGTGTCAATTCTAGATTCTATTTCAGATATGTTTATCGATAATGTGTTTTGTCTAACATTAAAGATTATAAAGATGATAGTTTGTATATTGCTTGGGTCTTTTACAGGAAAGACACAAATGTGAAGAAGGTTGAGAAAGTTGTAAGTGGATTTGTAGAAAAAAGCATACCTTGGTACTTTGACATATATAGTATTGAGGGAGCATAGTTGACACGAGTTCACTTATTTGTTTTGTTACCTAATAAAAGTGCATACACTTGTGTTGGATCGGTACATCAAATCACTGAAGATGTGGTTGGAAAAGAGGGAGATATTGGATTGTTGATCATTATAAATCAAAATAAGAAGTTTCTCTTGGATCCCAGTGATTATGAAGAATCTCGTATGAAGTCTGATGTAGATGACAACATGCACTCAAGAGGCTGGATAAGTGTTGAATCAATTGATGGAAATGAAATTCACACAGTGACAACAATCATTGAATCATATCGGAAAGTTTCAGCAACATTAAAGAAGCGTAAGAGTGGGAAAGATAGTGGGGAAGGAACAAAGAAAGGTAAATCGACTATGGTTCAAGCACCAGGTGGTAGCAGAGAAGGGGCAAAGAAAGGAAAGCTAACTATAGTTGATGTACCACAAGAAGGAGCACCTCCAGAGGGTATGCTAGCAGTTGTGGAAAGAAGCAGTGGTAGTAAATTGGAGCCAAGTGGAAAGGTCATAGGAAAAAAAGGGCAAAAGAAACCATCAGGCTTGGTGGAATATGAAAAATACTACCCATTCAGGTTGCATGCAATATTTTCAATTCTAGTTGCAAGATGTCAAAAAGCTCCTCCAAGCTATGTATATAGAGGGTTGAACAAAGAGCATGTGGAGAAGCTTGCTGCAGACTTCGGTTATAACTCTAGGCCTCCTGCTGCTGTAGCGGATTTAATGCCTTTCAATCCTGAAACAAAGCAGCCCCTGGAAAGGGTAGATAAAAAGGATTTAACCAAGTGCCACTACTGGATACTATCTGGACAACATTCAATATATGCTGCTAAAATATTCACATCTAATGATGATAACAGCACGGCCCAAAGAAAGAACTACTACCGCACCCGCCAGGCGAGGATTGTAGTGAATTGTCCCGCACGCTTTTGTGTGGAGATATCAAAGATGGCAAACCTGGAGTCTCAAAATATCTTGAGACAATCTCCATACATTGATATACTTAAGCAGGTGAGCGGACAATGGATTCTCTTTAACAGACCCAAGAAAGCACAACAAGGGCTTGCAAAAGGACATCCAGATCGTGAGAATTGGGATGTAAGTACAGATTTTAATTATGAATCATTTTTTACAAGTCGGTTTTCTTAATTATTGCATTCTAATGGATGCATATATTTTGCAGGCTTTCATTGACACTGGCAAGGTAACATTGGGCAATAGCTTTGCCACGAAGGATGTACATATGATAATCACAAGCGATGCCATTTATGATGGTTGGATCTCCATCCTTGAGGATTACATTGCAGGCAAATATTCACAAGATGGAAAATGCCGTAGGCAACCCACAGTCTCAATGTTTAGATGCTTGCGTGGATTGAGTGATGATCAAATTGGTCAAATTCAAAATGACATTAAGGAAGGTAGAGTAGTCATAGCTAAAACAAAGATTGATGCCATGATTCTTGATATTGAAGGACGAGCTATGCAAATCAAGAAAGATGCTGCACTACAAGAAGAACTTTATATGTTTATATCGGCAGAACGGCCTTCTTTAATGTTAAAAAATTGGGATGAGTGCAGATTACATTTTAAAATTACTCCAGAATTGTATCATCGGATTCATGGTTGCTCTGACTCATGGTTAAAAGTGAAGCTTCAACAGGGCAAGGAAACTCCACCATTGCCTAATGCTGCAAAGGGGTATCTGAGGTGGATTATGGGACAAAGTGAAGGTGCAAGTCATGGACCGAATTCCACCCGGCCATGGAGGTTCTACACAGTCGGTTCAAACATGGAGGGAATGGAATTTATACATAATGTGTACCAAGAGCCAATGGCAATAGGGGTTGCCTTTTTGGATGTAATGTATGGACCAAGCAGAAGTAGAAATTGGAATGAGGATCGCTTTGAGTGTTTGTTGAAAAGCTTGATGACAATCGCTTCTCCCCCAGTGCAATTCCTTCTTGTGGTGTTCCTGACCATGGATCATGTATCATGTTTGAAGAATGCATTAAATAAGACATGTGGGCAATATAAAATACACTTCGGTTGCCTTAATTTTGAAACTACAGATATATTTGTCACTGGATCTATGGATGGCTTAATTGCCTATGTACTGGTAAGCAAGGAAAAGCATTTCAACGATATTGAGTGCTATACCAATGCACAATGTAAGCCATCAATATATGTTGCAGATGAAAAATATGAAAAATCAAGTGGTGCAGAAGAATCAGGTGATGAGGATGATGATGACGAGGAGGATGATGATGAATTTGACATTGAATTATCCTTGAAAAGAAAACGTTCAAGTATCATGAAAGACATGATCATGGGTTTCTATCGAGAAGATGAGTATGTATTGGACTTGTTCTCTGAGGGGCTTGCTGCAATAGAGTCTCTTTCTTGTAAGAGGCGTGTTGTTTCAGTTGTTGAGACTTATGAGGAGTTGGCAAAGGTTGAAAGTATATGTTGCACGTATGCTTACAGTAATCATGAAATTCGACAATGGGCTGGCTTGCAAGAACCAATATTGGCAATAGAGGGGGTATCAAAAGAAGATGATACAATTGAAGGTGGAGGGGATAAAGAAATTGATACCATACTAGGACAAAAAGAGCTTCAACCCTTCAATGAAGAGCAGCGTGAGCATTTACAAAAACATGCTTCAAAGTTTTGGGAAACAGAAGAGGAAGCAACAGGTCCTTGAAATTGTCCTTTTATATGGTGTTTGTGTTTTCCATATGTTATCTTGCTATATTCTCCATATGATGTATTCATTTTGTTCCAAAGATCTTTTAATATTACTTGGAAATTCATTCTATCTCATTGCCATAATTCAAACATTCATATGTATTCTTGAATATGTTTAATTTTCTATATTTCATGAAAAGATGTGTTTGCATGTTGTAATACCTTTGGAGTGTGATACACATCCAAATTTATTTATGAGTTCATAAATGTTAAAAAGTGTGTTGAGTCTTGATCATGATGAATGAATTAGTGTAAATTGTTGTTTCTATCCTTATTCACTTCATATGAATGCTCAAATATGTTTTGGCCGCTTGGCCAAATCTTTTCTTAGTGGGAACACTCAGGCAATGCTAGATAATGTTGGACTCCACTCTATCTATTATGCAAAGGTTTTTGGCATTGTAAGGATATGTAGTTTTGGGGATTAAAATAACTTGAAAGGGTATAGATTCAACAACTTTAGGGGGTATACTAAGCATATGAACATGAATGCTTTCTTTTTTTTAGTATTCCAATTTTGTTTTGAAAAAGAAAAGCATGAATGCTTTCACACAAACAAATTGCATTGAGAGCACACAACCTAAAGTTTGACAATTTGGTTTTCCATCTCAATATTCAGTTTGTTTCTACTTATGAATTTCATTTCCTTGTTTATCAACAGATATTGGCCATCTCAATTTCACATCGCTAGAAGCATTGCCTGTACATGTGACACCTGATCCAATGATTCATTATGTGCCTAATTTGAACATTAGCATGCAAGTTCCAAGCTCAACATGGTTGATTAAAAATGTTGAGGATGCAATGTCTGCAGTTAATGTTCCATTGACAAATGTGAATGCAAGCTTAGAAGGTAAAGGAGAAGATGCAGTGTCATTGTATGAAGCCAAGGTGCAGGAAGAAATCTTAAAAGGTAAAGGAGAAGACATAATGTCACCCTCAGAAATAATGTCAAAAGAGGTGATAACAAAAATAAGACTAGCGGTGATAATAGATTTGAAAGGGTTATTGCTCGAGTGTTGTTTTTCAAAGTCAAATAAACATATGAGCTTGCACAATGGGAAGCATTGGCTTGTTCTCCGTCCTGGGTGTTTAGAGTTTCTACAATGGTTGCTCGATCACTACCATGTTGGCATTTGGTCCACTACAGGAGAAAAGGGCATGGTGCAACACATGCTGGACACTTTGGAGCATCATGTTAACAGAAAGTTACATTTCTTCATGGTTTGGGGTGCGTTGGCATGCCACAAGCATACAAAGAGTAGAATCATTCGACCAGATAGGATGAATGTGGAAGCAGAGTTTAAACCATTAATGAGAGTGTGGTGTTGTTTTAAAGAGGAATGCAAACCAGCAAGAACAGTGTTCATTGATGTTTCGCCTTACACGGGTTGTGTTAATCCAGCAGAAAATTGCATTTTCCCTACAAAATTTGATATAGATTGTGGTGATTCTATTTTGCTTCATGAGTTATTACCGTGAGTTATTACCGTACCTACAGATGCTAGATGATGCAGTAGATGTGCACAGTGCCATCTCTTCTAACAGATTTGATCAAGCTCCGATTGTCGAAGGGCATGATATGTTCTATTATTTTCAACCAGTGATCCTTGAATTCAAAGAAAAAAACAAAGAAGTTCTCGAAAGGATGAATGTCGAATCTCATATGTCTACTCGTAGTTCAAAAAAAGACACAGAGAAAGGTATTACTTCACCTATAACCAAAACTAGAGTGAGAGGGACTTGTTCTACTACAAGAAGTATGGTGCATGCTCAACATGTTACATTGAATGAAGAGGAAGAATGCATGCTAGGAAAAATTGCCAAAATGGGGCCATTGAAAGATAGTGAGGCAAAACGCTTTGCTATGGTTCTTGGATGCAAGGAAAGGGGAATCACTGCCGATGCTGCAAGGGCATTCTTAGCCAACTTGATTCAATTTTATTGCATAGACAACCCTTAGCGAATGTGAGTGATCTTGTTAATTAGAGTTGTAGACACAAATGCTCAACTAAAACATTTGTACCTACATTCTGATTTATATTTGGACACTATTTGGTTAGATTTGATTAGCAAAACATTATGTTTCAATTTGTTTTATGAAAGAATTAATAGACATTGAGTCAGTACCTTGTCCAAAAAATGCTATGTGCTTTGTGATGTGAGTTTGTATTCCTCCACTAAAAGAATGATTCTTTGATTTTAAACATATGATAGGTGCAGATTGTCCTGGAAAGTTGAAGAGCTATCTTATTACAAATTTTGATCCTGCATCCAATGGCTTATGGAAACATAAATTGCCCATACCCATTGAGCGCGTGTTCGAAATGGATGGCATCCATTATGAAGTAAAGAAATCAACAATACCTGGGGCAGGATATGGTCTTTTTGTACATACGAGCATCAAGAAAAAACAAGATTTGATGGTATATAATGGTCCAAAGTATGATTATGATACTTGGAGATCTCTCCTCAAGTTTTTCCCAAGGATGAAGACTTATGGAATGTTTGAAGATCCATTCATTGAGCCATTGATAGATGTGAAATGTATTGTGGGAGATGTATTGTATGGAAACATTGCTGAATATATAAATAGCTCAATGTATTATAAAGAAAGAACAAATGTTATATTTGTATACATCCCTAAACTACCACCTTGGGCTCAAAAGTCACAAGGAAATTTGAGTGCCCATGGCTACATTACTGTGCTTTTATTTTTTTGATTTTTGTAGACCATTCTTCATGTCCTATCATGTGAGACAATGCACCACCATCAATGTCCATGGAGATGAGCTACTTTGTGAGTATGAATACTAGTATGGAATTGTTAATGATTATGTTAAATGATGTGGTGCAAAATTGGCTATGTGTCAATGGTTTTGATTATAGCTCTATTGTGATGGAGAGTTTCATGAGCTCTATTGTGATGGAATGGTGTTTTTGAACACCACATTTATATGATGGATGTCAAAGCTCTACCATAATCCTATTGCATATGTCAATACTGCAATTTATCAACATAGAAACATATGCATTTGACATTAATTTGATACATCTTATATACCAAATAAAAATTAACAGTTGTTGCAAGTTTAATTTTGTTTTTGAAGACCACAGTTATATGATGTATGTCAAAGATCTATAACAATCCTATTGCATATATCAATACTGCAATTTAATTTACTCCAATGAATCTTCCTAACGCAACATCTATAAATTGGCTTTTGTTTGTGGTTTTGATGCATACAAACAACAAAAATCTTTCTTTCACTAGCAAATCAACAAATTTTTTGGCCATGGAGCCATGTTCACATCTATTAAGGCCTTTTGCCATAGCAACATACGGAAGATTTTTGCTTGGGTTTCTAAGAATTGGGAAAGTATTGTGCATGGTCCTCAATGGAGCTAATGTTTCAATAAAAAAACATCAAATTTTACTTTTGAAGTGACTATATTTTATTTCGTGGGAATTGGGATTTTCCCAAATTCTCTAATATAGTGTTACAAAGCATATTTTGGTCCATCCAGCTTGTTACCCTCGGACAAATTGCCAAAACTGTAGGAAAGAGTCGACATGATGCAAAATGGGATACCCACAAATGTACCTGCAAAAAGAACTGCAAGTCCCAAAAGTGCAACTGGCTACAAATGTGCCTGCAAATCCCAAACAAATGCTTGTTCCAAATGCACAGTACGACTAGCTGCTCTAAAATGCCACTAATCACTGCAAAAATGGCATAAACAAATCACTGCACTCTGATGCAATCTAAAGTGCAATCCCAAATTGAAAATGCACAATGCAAATCTGAAATAGTGCACCCACGAGCTCAAATGCATCCACAACTATAAAGTAAGTGCAAATGCACCCAACAATGTAGAGTATCTGCAAATGCACCTAAGAGTGCAAGAGTATGGGTTGCAAAAACAATCCCGAAGCAAAATACACAGCTCAAAACACTTACTGAAAGCACACCTTGATAGGAACCACACCTACAAAACAGTCCACTGACTGTGTGGGCACGCTGGAGTGACAAAGGAGTTGAAGTGAGCTATTTGGAGCTGAATGAAGTTGTCGAAAGTACTTCCGAATACAATACATGTGTAGGGAAGAGCCTAGAGAAGTATGGAGATGCCTAGAGCTACTGGAACACACCCGAGAGGTTGGAGCTGAAAAGAGTGCAATCTGAGCAAAAATGCCAAAAAAAAAGTTGAAAACTACTCGAAATCACCTTCCAACAAGTTGTATGGACTCCTAGCACTGTTGCACAATTGCACAAACAGATCCGTACAGACGTCCATACGCCTGCACGGACAAGAAAGCAAAAAAAACTCTTTTTTGCCTAAAATGGTGCGGTGACATGCTTGTGTGTATGTAGGTAGCTCAGAAATTTTGAAAAATGTCGAAATCGGACCTCAAAAGGTCAAAAAACAACCATTCGACTGTTGGAGTTATGAGTCTCAGTGTCTGAGAGTCGGCTTTCATGATAGTTTTTACCCTCATCTAGTAGACTACCCATAACTTTCTAGCCACTTCTTTGTGTCTTACGAAATGTATATCAACATAGGCTCTCTTCAAGGCACATGTCTGTATATAATTAGACCTTGAATCAGAAAGTACAACAAAAAGTTATGAGTCTCTATGTCTAATAGTCTGTCTTCATGACAATTTTCACCCCCGTCTAGTAAACTGGCCATAACTTTCTGGCCGCTTCTTTGTTTCTTACAAAACATATATCAACGTGAAGCCCATCTCAAGTGCATCTCTATATGTTTTTGAATCTTTGATGTCATGTCTCTACTGAAAATTATAGGCCTTTGTGTCTAATGATAGTTTGCAGAGTGTTTTGAGCTAGGTGTAAAGGTATCTATGAAGGAGGTGCAATGTTTCATCAGAACCTACCCATCCAACCCAATCAGCCCCTTCAAACTCCTTGATATATATAAGTTCATATCATGTTGAGCCTCAAAATCTTCTTTCAACAACGTATCGCTCTTCTCTTTGGTGCAAACTGGCTTGCTGAGATTATGGCCTTTGCTGATCCTTTCCTTCTCCCTATGCTTGAGTACAATATCACTTGGGATGTTACCATCTTCATTCTCATCTAAGGGAGGAAATTATGGTGTGATATCTTGGCATAAAAGCTTATTTTTAATGTCCCTTTTTCAATGATAAATATCATTGTCACTAAGTTCAAAAGCAGTAGGAAGTAAAGAGGTGTGTGAAGTTTATTACCCCCAACTTCATGTCACATCTTTTGGTGGAGACACTGGGTACATTTGGTATTGGATTCATCCCACCTTACTAAAGAGTCTCAGGCCTAGTTGATTGCATGTTATGCCTAGGATAGGCATGTGTTTTCTATTGTGATAAAGAAGATGCTTGGAAGAACTCCGTTAGAAGAGATTGCAACCCGTTTAAGAGGACTAGAAGATTTTGAAGGTGATGGTCAAGCTATTCGCACGATCATCATGATCATATCCTTTATGTTTGCACTCTTGAATATGTTGGTGAATCGACAATGCTAGCAGCAGGCACAATGATACATTAGGGATTGTTTTATGCACTGGCAGCTTGGTTTGAAGAAGAGTTGAGTCTTTGGGTAGTTTTTTACTATAACAATAGAGTGGTGATTCTCAATGCTTTCAACTTATTTTGCTATGTAAATGATGAAGAGTACAATATCTTGAAGCTATTATGTGCACTTCCAATTGTGAGGAGGGTGATTCTTGAATGCATGTATACACAATGTTTTCATGGTGCTAGTTGGTCACTTATTTTTGAAGATTTGGAGGGTTTACAACAAATGTTTATGCATAATAAGTTGGTCTTGGTATACTAAGGCTCTCTGGGATCTTGTTTGGGATATTATTTGGATCTTGGTGTTTTCTTTTTGAGTTTCATCATGGTAAAGATTCTAGTGTTTCAAGGGACCCAAGGGGAAGACCTAGAGTCTTATCTTGGG
Source organism: Dipteris shenzhenensis (assembly GCF_047967505.1). Lineage (NCBI taxonomy): Eukaryota > Viridiplantae > Streptophyta > Polypodiopsida > Gleicheniales > Dipteridaceae > Dipteris > Dipteris shenzhenensis. The sequence goes on from NC_141623.1 coordinate 23,843,149, forward strand.
GATTTTGTTTTAGGATGCCGGCTTTCTGGATGGTCCATGAAGGATCGAGCGGAGATTTTGCCTAATTTTCTTGAAGGTGTAGCGTTGAGTTGGCATGAGGCCTTGCCGGACCCTACTAGATTGGGACCAAGTGGTGGCTACAATGAAGCACAGATTTGGGGCAGTGGAGTCGCCAAATGCTTTGATGTTGCAGTTGGACCGGTTCTATCAAGGAGAGGGTGAGATGGTCTCTTTGTTGCCAATATGAAAATTTATGGACAAAGTATGAAAGGGCAGCTTTGCGAGCTATGGCATCTGCATGATTGGCTCCTCAAAGTCTCATAGGGATGGAGCACTTAAAGATGAGCGAATTTGTTATGGCTTTGGAGCCTCGTCTTCGCTCAAAAGTAATGAGTAAAGATCCAACAACATACATGGAGGCACTTTGCATTGCAACCAAGAAAGAAGCTTTTGTAAAGATCAAATCCTCTTTTGTGTCTTCAACAGCTTCAACTTCTAAGGTGGAGGTAATAGGCACTCCTCAGGTACCAAAGTCCTCTGAGTTAGATCATAATATCTCCCAATTGATGGCAGAGTTTGTTGATTTGAAATTGCATTTGGTTAATGCACGACAACCTAGAGCACCAAAGAGTGAGGATAGGCCTTGAGATAAGAGTGGGGTCACTTGCTATGAATGTAATGAAAAAGGTCACTATCACCCTGAGTGTCCTAGATTAAGAAAGAAAGAAGAAAAACAAGTATCCTTGTTAGAAGCTTCTTCAGGGGATGAGGAAAGAGAGGTAATGATGGCTAAACGGGGGCGTGGTAAAGCAAAAGAACAAGAAGAAAGCAAGGAAGAAGTAGATGAGGAACATCAGGAAGATGTGATCATTCATGGTCAAGTGATTTTTAATGTGTACATGATGGAGGTGCATTGATTAATGTCATGAGTGAGAAGACCATGAGAAGTGCTTATTTTAAAAACTCTAGTACTACCTCTCCTTATCACATCAAATTGGCTGACAACATTATGGTAAAGACCTTGGGAGTTTTGATCCCTACCAAGCCAGATGTGTGTGCCTATCCATTGATTTTGGGAGGGCCTTGGCTATGCAAGGTGAAGGCTATTCAAAAGTGGGATACTGGAGAATTGATTTTGCAGGGAAATGATAAGAAGGTGCGGTACAACATTAGAAGCCACAAAAAGGAAATTGTTAAGGAGGAGTCTTCAACATCAGAGAGTTCAAGCTCTGACTTAACCAATGAAGAAGAAGAGACAAGGTCTTTGTCTTGGTGCTAATCGGGATGGAAACAAGGTGGTGGTACAAGAAGATTCTGTAAAGACACTTCATGTGGAGGATGTGGAGCACACTAAATGATGCCAACACAATGAAGAGCTTCTTGGTGACTCTATTAGGTAGTGAGAAGGTCCAGTACTTGGATGTTATCTCTTTGCAACAAGCTATTCGATCAATCTCTCTTGTGGAGCACAAGATTGCATTGAAGGGAGAAAGCCAGCCAGTTGTGCAACACTTAAGGCGATTGGGAGTGATCCAAGCTAAGGCACTAAAGAAAGAGGTAACACAACTACTTTAGGCGGGATTCATCTTTCCTATTGATGATTTAGAATGGATATATCCTGTAGTTGTCACACCAAAGAAGGAAAATAAGTGGCAGGTTTGTGTGGACTTTCATCCTTTGAATGCATGCACTAAGAGGGATCATTTTCCTTTGCCCCATTACAAGATTAAATACTAAACCAAGTAGTAGGGCATGAGATGTATTCTATATGTGATGGGTATTCTGGATACTTTCAAATTCGCATTCGGGAGGAAGATCAAAAGAAGACATCATTTGTCACACCTTGGGGAGTTTTTGCTTATAGAGTCATGCCTTTCGGTTTGACCAATGCACCACCTACATTTCAGAGGTTCATGAGTCAAGTCCTTGAGCCTTACTTGGGAAAGTTCATAAGAGTGTTTTTGGATGATTTTTGCATTTATTCTCGGTGCATAGATCACATGGAGAAGTTAAAGATGGCCTTAGCTAGGATTGATGAAGCAAAAGGGTGTCTAAATACTAGCAAGTGTCATTTGGCTCCAACAAAAGTAGTCTTGTTGGGGCATATTGTGTCTGAAGAAGGCTTGCAAATGGATCTTGACAAGGTTCAAGCAATCATGGCATTGCCAAGTCCTGAGGGCATGAAAAAATGGAGCAGCAAGCTCTCTCTTTGGTGTTTTCAGTTAGAAAGTTTCGCTCCTATTTATTACATTAACCATTTTCTTCCTTACCTCTCAGCCTATGTTAGCATATCTAGTTCGCAAGCCTAATCCTGGGGGGAGATTTGCAAAATGGTTATCAGAGCTTCAAGAGTCCTCTTTCTCTTTTGTCACTGAAAATACCACTAGGTCCATTATGGCAGATTTGCTCACAGGATGGCACGATCTAAAAGAAGAAAAGAAATGTAAGGAGGACATTAATCATGAAAGGGATACACCACCAACAGATTTTGTTTTGTATTTTGATGGGGCTTTTAGACCTTCACACCAACAAGGAGCCAGGGGGATAGTCTTGATGAATTCTGAAGGTCAAGAGGTGTGGGCTGAAAGAAAATAATAATACGTCTGTGCTCAACAGATAACAGGATCTCGTACGCAAGAGAGAAAACAAGATAGTATGGAGAATAAAAAATTTGATTACTATAGAACTGATACAATAGATGGCGCTGCCTCCCAACTGTGCGCTCCTGTGAAAGAAGCTTCGATGGCATGCTGGAAACAGTAGAAGATGGAGGCTGGATGCTAAGGAATCAAGGTTGTTGTAGCCAGTGATGAAATGGGCTTCACGGGCTTGCTCTTATATAGCCACCAATCATAGTCGGTTAGGCTCAATTGGGTGACTGACCCAATCTGCCCAAAATGATCGACTGGGGGTCGGTCCCGAAATAGACCACTGACCATATGATAGAACCGGTGCGCAAAACAGAGCAAATAACCTACGGTTGCCGTTCGGCCCACATCGGGATCATTTGAGGCTCCAAACAAGCCCCACAACCCAAGAGTGGGTTGCCCCGGGAAATGCTCCATCTACGCTCAGTGCAGTCAGTCAAGGGATGCCTTCTTGCACTTGCATGTAGCCTAGTTGGCAGTGTGCCAACTCTATCTGAAGCCGTCCAGCCATCAGGCCACACATGGCCCCCATCTGGTGTCCAAACCAGGACCTACTGGATAACCGAGCTACTCAAATGCCTTCTCCTCATATGGGGGGCTTACAAGTAAAGTTAGCTGGTTCCCGCATAGTTACACAAGAGTGGAGCATTGATATCTAACATGGGCAAGAGGACAAGAGCTTCCAGGTATCACAACTAACAATGCAGCTGAGTATAATGCTTTGATTCTCGGTTTGGAGGGTTGTATTAAAAATCAAGTTAAAGAATTGGAAGTAAGAGGAGATTCTCAGCTTATTATAAAGGAAATGCAAAAGCATTACAAGACAAGAAGTCCTCATTTGAAGGAGCTTAATCAAAAGGCCATGGCATTATGTAGCCAATTCGATTTTTGCAAGTTTGTTCATATAAATAGAAAAGAAAATCAAAGGGTAGATGAGTTAGCTACTCAAGCCATTGTAGTACAAGATCGGGGGGTGGTTTCTTTGGTAGACACTGGATGGCCAGAACTACAAGATGTTCGGCATTATGTGGAAGAAGGCATGTTTCCTCGAGGGTCAACTCCACAACAGAAGCAGAGATTGGTAAGGAAGGCTTGTCGCTATACTATTGTTGATGTCATTCTTTATAAATTGGGAAAAGATAAGGTGCTCCATCCCATGGAGACTAGGAGAATCCTAGAAATGTGTCATGAATGCTCCGGTCATTTTGCTTCAGCAAGCACAGCCAGGAGAATTCTTAATGCAAGTTACTTTTGGCCATGCCTCCATAAGGATGTACACGAATGGTGTCAAAGTTGTAAAGTATGCCAAAAGTTTGGAAGGAGACAGTTGATTCCTAGGTCCTTGAAGCCTATTCCAGCATATGGACCATTTGAGAGGTGGGGGTTGGACTTTGTGAGACCAGTCCCTCGCTCATCTCAGGGCAAGCATTATTTATTGGTTACCACAGATTATGCGACTCAGTGGGCAAAGGCCAAGGCACGGTGATACCTGGATGCACCAATGAGCAAGGATGATTTTATCGAAGCTATGCTTATATATTAATATAAAATCTTGGTGAAAGTTTTCAAGATCATTTTTTTAGTTTCACAATATTAGTAGAATGTAATACTTTTTTTAATATATTCTTTGGAATTTTGAAGTAAAAAATGAAAATCTTGGCGAAACTTTGTTTTTTTTTGCATAAAAGTTTCAAATTTTGGCAAATGTTCCAAACATTTATTTTTATTAGGGCATACAAAATTTCGACACCAATATAAAATTTTAGCTTCTTAACGAAACTAACTGGAAAAAATCATCCATGCCAATGAGTATCACCTTAAATTCTTCTATGCTCGACCACTTTGAGGGCTAGCAGAGCCTCTCTGTCACTAGAGAGGATCTGCTAAGGGGGGAAAGATGTGATGCCAAAATTTGATATTTTTAATTTGGCATTGGTATTGTTTTTCTCTATGTTTGATAAGAGTTTTAGTATCAAGTGATAGCCTAGCAGCTCTCACTTATTTCTATTTTCTAAGATATTGTATGGGATTGAGAGGATGAGTGGAATGGATCATTGTAAAATACCATGTGTATGAATGATAAATAACTTGGTATGCAATGAGAGCTATTTGTGTATGGGATATTATGAAGTTTTTTAGAAAATAGGAAGAGTGAGTCATATAAAGAGGTGGGCTCATGTCCATGTATTCCAATAATATAAGAGAGATCACATGCCAAGCATGTGGAAGGCATGTGGAGGAGTATGGAGTCAAGAGGAACCCTTCTAGAATTCCTATGTGGAACAAGGAGGATGTGGACATATGGAAAAGAGAGGGTCCCTATGGGCTCCATGTGGGGAGACTCTTGACTTTCTCAATATTTTAAGAGTCTTGAGCATCTTTTGATGGGACACATGGCAAGAGTAGCCAAAAAGGACATGGATGGTGACATACAGGCTTATGTGATTGATGGGGAAAGGAATCTATAGGCAGCAATTTTAAATGGGTGAAGGAGGGTGACAAAATCTCTATAAAAGGAGCCCTCCTCTCCCTTGTTCAACATCTCTTCCACCATTAGGCCTCCTGTTGTTGTAGCTCTAGTCTCCTCAAGCCTCTTCCGTGAGCCTTCTCTCCCTCTTGTAGATATTCTCTTATGTAGACTCTTGAGTCCATCTCTCTCTAGTTTATTCTCTCTCTATGAGTAGTCTTGGAGTTTTTGCTCCCTCTTGTACGTATGAAACCTCTTCTTATCCCTTGTGTTTGTAGTATTTTGAGTTGCATTGGAGTGGAGTCTCACTCTATTGACAATGAAGATCACTTCGTATTCCCTCTCTTGAGTCTCTCTTCCCTTTTCTTTCTTTCAAAGCCTTAAAAGTTCTTTCTATTCGGCCACTCATTGCACACGCATGGTCCATCCATTTCCCGAGCCACCAAGGGAGTTACTTACCCTCTTCTAGGCAAAATCTATGAGTGGTGAATCGTTGATGAAGGTGGAGTCTTGAGGGAGCATCCTACTCACGCAAAATTAGCATGGGTGGAGGGCAGTTTTTATGATAGTTTGACCCCTGTTAGTGCTTTGCTCATAACTTTCCACTTAGTAGTTCGATTTTGATGAAACTTATATCAACACGAAGCTCTCTTCAAGGGCATGTCTCTATGTTGTTAGATCTTCAATCAGATACTACAGCAAAAATTTATGAGTCTCTGTGTCTGAGAGTTTGTTTTCATGATAGTTTTTACCCCCATCTAGTAAACTTCCTATAACTTTCTGGCTACTTCTTTGTTTCTTACAAAACATATATCAGAGTGAAGCTCTCTTCAAGATGCATGTCTCTATGTGATTAGACATTGAATCAGATACTACAACAGAAAGTTATGAGTCTCTATGTCTGACAGTCTTTCTTCATGATAGTTTTTACAACTGCCCATAACTTTCTGGCCGCTTCTTTGTTTCTTACAAAAAGTATATCAACGCCAAGGTACATCTTTATATGTTTTTGAATCTTTAATATGGTGTCTCTACTGACAGTTATAGGCCTATGTGTCTAATGATAGTTTGCAGAGGTGCAATGTTTCCTCGGAACCTACCCATCCGACCCAATCAACCCCTTCAAACTCCTCGATATGTATCAGTTCATGTCATGTTGAGCTGTAAGATCTTATTTCAACAATGTATCACTCTTCTCTTTGGTGCAAACCGGCTTGCTGAGATTATGGCCTTTGCTGATCCTTTCCTCCTCCCTATGCTTGAGTACAACATCACTTGGGATGTTACCATCTTCATTCTCATCTAAGGGAGGAAAGTATGGTGTGGTATCTTGGCATAAAAGCTTCTTTTTAATGTCCCTTTCTCAATGATAAATATCGTTGTTACTCAGTTCAAAAGCAATAGGAAGTGAAGAGGTGCATGAAGTTTATTACCCCCAACTTCATGTCACAGTTAGTTTGTTCTAAAGTACGGGCATCAATTTCTTCCAGGCTTTTATGTGGATAAATATTTATTTATGTTGGAAGCATATATGATTGTGTTAATTATTGGAAATGTTATTGGATACTATTCACTTTCTAAAGTAATCAGTGTTTCATCTTTCAGTTGTGTTGGGTCTTCTGATCAATTTAGTGCAATTTCCAATAATGTGCTTAAGAAAGCTATTTGGCCTATTGGACAACTTCCAACCCTCCAAATCACTTTCTTAAGCACACTTTTACATGTGTTTCTTGTTGCATGTTTTGTCTTATCTTCTTCCTCTACAGGGCCAATAGGGACTACTTCTCTAATTACGCATTTGCTTGTATGCTAGAAGACTATCATGGCAAGGACAAAATAGGCAGCTAGGGTGGTTGGTAAGGGGCCTCCCATTGCTCAATCTGCCACTGCCCCTGATGCTAGTGCCAATGTCAAAGGTTCTCATAAGAGGAAAGGGAAGTCAGTGCACATCCTCAAACATGCAAAGAAGATGAGGTTTTCCCAAAAGCTGCCTGTACTTAGGGAGATAAGGAAGGCACAAAAGGCCGGCATAAGTCTACAATGTTTTCCCCCCAAGAGTCAGCTGAAGATTGGATGATAGAAATTTTCCAAGACAACATGATTTTTGCTACTCATACTCATAGAGTCACCTTGATGGTGAAGGATTTTGAGACACTAAAAAGAGTTCGTTATAGATATGATAGAATCCTTTATCCTTACGATTGGATGGACCTTAAAATGAGGGATATCCTATTTGTGCCACCAGCAAGGAAACCCAAGGATAAAGGGATATATACAGAGGACATAACACACAACAAGGACACAAGGAGTAAGGTTGCTTATGAGCAAACCATGATAGAGTAGAGGGATGCTTCCAACAAGCAATTCATCCTAGAGACTGCCCTAATGGACCTTAAAAATAATCAAAGAATAACTGAGTTGGGATCAAATATTATACTCAAGCTGCAAGATGCCATTTTTGTTGTGAGAGATGTTAAACTGTTTGTGAGCTTTGAGGTCACGAGGAGAGTGGGTGATTTATACAATTCTTTTGTATGTTCTCAGGTAATTGATCTTGAGTTTCTTGACTAATTGATGATATGGACTGAGTTTCCTATGCAATGCACTGATAACAATATTTTTACTAGCTTGTACAGAGCAGGGTTAAAAGAGTAGCATTAAATTGAGGTTCATGTTCTCTTGAGGATGTGTAAATTGCACCATCTACATAGGGCCATAGAGAAAAACCCTAGCCCTAACCCTAAGGGTTTCACATGTATATATTCATGTTCATGTTGAATACACTTAGTATACAAGTAGCTACATCATGTGCACTTCTTGCTCTCTCCCTCTCTCACTTCTGCTATCATGGTATTAGAGCCAATGGTACCTTCATGAGCATCAAGCCCTCCTTCCATGAGGCATCTTCCATTGAGAGAGATTTCCATCAGAGAGAGTGAAAGCCCTTGCTTCATTAAGGCATAATCCTTTGATTTGTCAAGGCACAAGCCCTCTCCTTTGAGGCATCTCCATTCCATCTGTAGCTCTCATTGTAGAGCTCCTTCTCCTCTCCGATGCAGTTTAGGAATCTTAGGAATTTGCTTCTTGGAGCTTGAGATGAGCTGGAGATATGATCATTTATATCTCTATGTGTTTTGAGGTGAGAGATATGGTTAAGGTTCATCATTCTGTGGGTCTTCTTGTGTCAGGCCTCCTTGTTCATGTTAGACATTTCCAACACATTTTGGGTTGAGAGAAAGATAGGGAGAGAAAGAAGGTTGAGTGTTTCTCATTCCGAAATATTGAGAGAGATCTCTATTTTTGATAGAGTGAAAGGTTTGAGAGTCGAGACTGGTTATAAGCATGAAAGAGAGCGTCTCTTTTGTGATAAAGAATAGTTTGTGTTCAAGTTCATCTAGCCAAGACACATGCCAGACTCAACGCTCAAATAAACTAAGCAAGTTCTTAATCCAAGCAAGAGCAATGAGTCTTCGAAGGACTCCACAACTAATTCATTGACACAACTAAGGCCATTCTATGAACAAAAAGCATGGTGGCACAGCCAGCCAGACTGCAGTGAGCTCTACAATGCTACCTACGCCTCTAGTCTTCCCCAACTATCATCAGTATTTTGACCTTCAACAACAGCCCTTAGTGACCGAGTGCTCACATCTCAAGTAACAGCCTACAATGGCTCAGTGAACCTCCAAGAAAGACAACTAGCATGCTACCAGAAAGGTGCCCTACAAGCGCCAGCCCTTAAATGAGCCAATGGCTTCAATGCCTCAACAGCTTCACGGTGCTCCAAGAACGCAACCTAGCGGTTGGTGATGCTTCAGCACGTCCATGCTCCACGACTTCAATGACAGTGCCATAGCTCCATCAGCTCCCATGGCCATGCAACAGCTCTCCAAAGTGGCTATTAACCTCCACTACCACCCACACCCATAGGCTTGTAGCTCCTGCCATCTGATGCCACACAAAGCTTATCTGACCTCTGCTTCAACACAAAAATGGACTCCTACTCCACACTGCAACAACTGACTGTCTCCCATGGCTCCAAAACTGCCACAACAACGATACTGACCAACTAGTAGTGACTCATAGGAGCAATAAGTAGCAGCTCCACGATGCCACCTTCAGCAAGGCGGCTCCATAAGCTGGCACCCACAATCGGCAATTCCATGCTCAACGCTCCTGGCATAACAACAACGCATGCAAGCCTCTACAAAAATTGCGACCTCCAAGGTAGTGCCAGGCTTTTATGCTCCACTATGGCCTCTAGGATCCAAAGATGCAATTCACTCGGCAGCGCTTCACCATCTCCACGTCGCAGCCTCTCCATCATCGTTTCTCATCCTTCAAACCTTTGTGAAGGATACGTGGCATTTTGGGAACTAGCCCTAGAGATAAGGTTGGCTGAGTTATTTGGTTGGTTAGGTTAAGTTAACCCTGGTCAACAAGTGGATAGGGTTGGTTAACCCTAATTGTGGTTTAGTTAATGGTCAAACTAACCCGGGTTACGTAAACCCTAGGTCAACCTTTTACATAAGGTGGGTGAGTCCGTTGAGCTAGGTTAGCCCACAGTTGGTCAATTTTGTGACACATGGCAACCTCCTCCCTCACAGTGACACATCATCTGGCTATCGTGTCATCATGATAAGTGGCAGGTGCCATGTCACCTCAGTTGCCCAATCAGCCTGCCACCTCATCCTACAGTGCCACATCATCACTGTGCCACCATCATTATTTTGACCTCTTTTGTGATCAAATCCTTTTGAGGGCCATATCTTTTGATCCAAAGGGAATTTTGCAATGATCCAGAAAGAAATTGCTCGCCAAATTGTGCTGTACTTGCAAAGCACCTCAAATATGTCATCTGAATTTTCTATAGGTTAGCATCATTGAATCCTCATCATTGAAACCACCTCCTGATGCACTGCAGCGCACCCATCACATAAAATGAATTAATATAAAATTATTTTGCTGCAAATTTTGATGCTCCAATGCATAGTCTAGCTATAGAATAGCTCAGATATAGAGGAGATCCAACTCTGCCAAGCCAAGTCAGCCATTGCCACATTACTCGATTAGTTTCCATTGACGTCAGTCCCATCGGATCTATCATCGGTGTACACATTCACACATATGACACCAGTTCAGTTCTCTTGGCATTTGGCACTTCAGCACCTCAGTGTGACACTTGGCAGAGTTCTTCTTGGATTCAAGATTGTTGCATTCTTCTTACACACACATATGCCACCCATGTACAGTCACATTTGTTGACTATTTTTGGCATTGGTTCCACACAATACATCAGCCTTGTACAACCTGTTGGCTATGCTTGACACACAGTTGTCATCTTTGTTTTAGAGGCTTGATCCTTGGCACACAAAGTTCTCACATGACTTGGTTTTGACCATTTAGCATAAGCCCCACAGTGGCAACTTTCACACAGTGTTCTCATAGTGGGTAGACACTCTCACCGGTACATGGTAAGCCTCTTGTACAGAGCACTATACCACCTCCAACATGAGCTATTCACATCATGTAGTTGATGATACACCAATCATGACTCTGGACGAGGTCCATGAGTGGAAAGCAAATCTCCTTTGGCCATTCATTGCCATAGGGTATGTACCAGTGTATGATGCTGACTCGAGCCTCATTGGCCTTAACAGATTAGATGCAAATTTACCGCATGCTAGCATGCATCAGACCATAGTTTTTGATCATGCACATTCCTTGGTAAGCCCTTAGCATGAGGCACACTTCTCAGTAAGCCCTCTGCACGAGGCACATTTTGCAGTAAGCCCTCAACATGAGGCAAATTTGATGGTAAGTCCTCAGTATGAGGAAGTCCTAGTCACATCATATGGATCTGACAAGGATCTGACTCCATCTACTATCACATCAGATGCAGATATCAGATGCAGATATAGAGTAGGAGTTGAGTTATGATCATGCAGTTATTCAGCCAAGTAAGTCCTCAATACGAGGCACTCACATCTCCAGCCACAAGCGGAGATTTATGCCACATTGCACCTAGCCCTTTATGTGATTCCATTGCAGCATCCATCACTGATGCTTTCATCTTTGACACAGATCGTACCTTGGACATAGTTTCCACGAGGAGTATAGATCAGCACATCAGTTTTCAAGAAATTCTAGCTTTGGCTTAGTCATGCCTCATTGCACCACCCTTGGATCCAGTTTTCACCACCATCTCTGATTAGCAGATCATTCCTTAGTACAAGGATGCCTATGCATCAGTGTAGTAGACATCATCAGGCTCAGCCATAGTGTAACCTAGGGAGACTCAATGTTTCATCATGCACTTATGGCTATCGTATACAGTCCATACTTTATGCATATTAGTGGCTGGATTCAGGACTATAGATCGATCCCTGCATTAGTATTTCGCAGTGCATATGCCTCAGGGACATCTTATGCTTTTTCTATTTTTTCAATTGTATTTCAAGCTTCTAGGACTTTATACTATAATCTCCTTCTTGATGAGCCTATGTCAGATGTTACATCCTATGTTGATGGATGTTTAGCCATGCACACATCAGATTACCTTCAACTCATGGCAGTTGAGCATACAAGTTTGACAGGTTGCCGTACCTTGTCATTTGTATCGGCTTCTTCCTCACCAGAGCAGTGTATCATACCTGCACCTTCAGCCCTAGGTTTTTAGACTCTAGATCACTCTGTCCACATTGACTATGTGTCTTCTTCAACCCCGCATCATTCGACAGAGATCATAGTTCTACCGCAGCATACCTCACATATTACTGTCAGTTCTTTTGGGTTGGTGACTCTCTCATATGTCACAACCTACTGGATCACATCTCCATTTCCATCGCTACATCGACTAGCCTCACATCTAGATGCCTCTTCTATAGAGTAGCTACACAAGCCATGTTGACTTATGACATGTTTAGCCTTGACATGTTCAATAGCACGCAACCATACACGCAGTCATCTTTCGATCGACCAATCTTTGATCTAGGTCAACTTTACTTTATGCATATTTCCTTCCTCTTCCCTTTGGTTTATCTTCTGGGCTTTGTTCCCAAAGGATAAGGATGACCCACAACTTAAGAGGGGGAAATGCATGATATGTACAGGATCATAAGTTCTACTCATTGTACATGCTTCCGCTATGTAGTCACTATGCTCACATTTACACATACTACTCTAATTTCTTTTTTAGTTTTGGATGCTATCATATGCACCAAACAAAATCTGTAAACAGGTCTTGTACATGCACCCTCGTTCGACTTACCCTGTGCAATTTAAGTGCAATTTAAGAGGGGGTGTTGAGGATGGTGTATATTGCACCATCTACATAGGGCATAGGGGCAAACCCTAACCCTAATCCTAAGGAGTTCACATGTATATTCTCATGTTCATGTTCAATACACTTAGTGTACAAGTAGCTATATCGTGTGCACTCATCTCTCTCTCCCTCTCTCACTTCCGCTATCATGTACCTGATCCTTGCATGTCTCCCTTACTAAGAAATCCAAGGGTTCCTATAAGTGATCTTGTCAAGTGGTTTAAACATTGTGACTTCATCATGATCATTGTCATCCTCTTACCTTACTATAGCCCTTCTTTGTTGTTACTTCACCATTGTTAAGAATAGGATTCACCATTGTTAACAATATGATTCACCATTGTTAACAATAGGATTTTATCTTGTGGGTGCGTGAAACGGTTATTGGATCTCTTAAATCATTATCCTCGAAATCTGGACCTACTAAATACTGTATAGATTTTTGACTTAAGGGTAGGGATATTTCTAGATGTTCAATGATTTTTTTGGCCTCCCTAATTATAAACCATATCTTAAGGTTGTTAAGTTTGAGCAAGAACCACAAGAGGATGATGCCCATTCATGTGGGTGGAGGACAGTGATCCATACCAAGTATTGTTAAACACTTATTTTGCAAATCCGCAACTAGACATGGTAAGTACATAAATCTATTATGCATAATTACTCTTGTACAAATGCCATTGTAAAACAAAATAAAATAAAATATTTCTTATTATTGTTCTTGATTGGAGATTATAGAGTATAACTTTATGTCAGTTTACTTGGATGGATATAGATTTGTGGTCATAGGAAAGCTCCTAAGTTATGCTCATAAATTATCCTGAGGGAGAAACATAGAGCGAGCCAGAGGTAGTGCTTCTAGAACCAAGGAGCCCACTATCATGGAGGCTACTAATATCATGGAGACTATTGCTGAAGGGAAGGAGCCTACACCACAAGAGGTATGAAGGAGCAAGGGGCTAAGGAAACGATTATAGCTAAGGACAGTCCCAATGTGGAGAAGAAGCTTTCTAGTAAGGGACATCATTGACATATGGAGGATCCATAGCAGCATGATGAGCAGCCTCACCGTGATGAGCAGCCTTCACAATAGCCTGATGAGCAGCCTTCATAGTGGCCTCTGACTTCATCTTCATAGGAGTAGATATTGTCATCATGGTTGGACTTTATATTTTGATTATGACTCACTCATTGTATTGATACAATACCCATAATATGAGTTTTTATTTATGTCAATAATCCCATTTGGGATGTCTTTGCTTATGTATCACTGATTTTTGTATTGATACAATTGACATGTAATATGAGTTTTGATTTCTCTCAAATGATTAATCCAATTTGGGATGTCTTTACATAGAATTATTCTTTCTCTTATTTGCAATACATATAACTTGTAGCGTTAGTCAATGGTAGAAATATTGAATTTAAATTAAGACTCAAGGCTACCTTCTTACAAGGATTTAAGCATATGGGAAATTAGTAAAATCAACAAAGGTCGAGACCTTATGACTTGTAAAAGCCTGAAGTTTTCCATTATGAATAATTCATGTACAAAAGTTTCATATCGGATTACAAAAATTGAGTTTCTATTACTGTTTGTTGCAACTAAATGAGAACTACTACAATGCCTCAGGGGGGTCACTATGTATAAACCCTCTATATCACGTGCATTCAAGGCCTATATTTAAAATTCCTTATTTGTAAATTTTTTCATTAATAAAATGTACCCCTTTTCTATACAAATCTGTAAATTTTTTCCAAAACTATTTTAAATAGTCCCTTATGTATATTTATTTCTGTAAATTTTAGAAATAAAAAATATCCTTCTATTGAACTCACGTGATAGGGTTACATATGATGAGTGACCCCCCCGAGTACAATGCAAAGTATGTATATAGCTTTAGAGCTTGACTAGTAGCATAGTTTCTCCACAATTCGAGGGGGTCACTTAGAAATATGTAAGTATAGCACATGGGTTCAACATAAGGGATTTTTAAAAATGGTTTTTTACACATTTTTACATACAGAAGGGTACCATATAAAGGGGGTATTCACAGATTGAATAGAAAATGGATGTTTTTTATTCGTGAAAAACTCACAGATAAGGGACTTTTAGATTAGGCCTTGAACACACGTGATATAGAGGATTTACATATGGTGAAACCCTTGAGATAATGATCTAGATGGAAGACCGCCTATGTTCAAGATGCAAATTAAATGCCATCAATTGTATTAATGGATACTTAATTATATACGAACGCGTAGTGATTATTTAAAAACAAAGGCGAATGAAAGCATGGATAGGTGTACCACTTTTCTCCTTTTTTGAAGGCTTTCACATGGTAGTTTTTGGGGTGTAAAAGAACATATTTTACAACATGGGGGGAAGCGTTTTACAAGGCTTTCACATGGTGGTTTTTGGAGTGTAAAAGAGCGTATTTCCCAACATGGGGAAAAGAGTTTTAGAATTTCAAAAAATGGTATGATGAGAAGTGCAAGGCGTCCTAGACATGCCACTTCACTCTACTCTCACCTCTCTCTCTCTCTCTCTCTCTCTCTCTCTCTCTCTCTCTCTCTCTTACTCACTCACTTTGACTGAGGTTTGTGTTTTTCCTCACTTGCAAATCTGTGTGTGTGTGTGTGTGTGTGTGTGTGTGTGTCTGTGTTTTTCCTCACCTACAAATCTCTCTCTCTCTCTCTCTCTCTCTCTCTCTGTGCAAGCGTCCATAGTTATAGAATGAAAACTCTGCCGAGAAAGTGTGCTAGCAATTATTTGCACCTTGATGATGCTGGAACAGAAGTGTCTTTATCAAAAACCATTTCACAAGGTAGGGTGTTTCTATCCTTCATTATTCATACAAGATTGTAATAGAGGCACACATTCCTCATTCAGTTGTATGATTTAATGCACGAAGTGGCTAAGCTATTTGAATATCCTCATCTCACTCAGTTTTGCTATACAGTTGATGAATTGAACATAGAGTATGCACTCAGCTTGTTAGGCAAGATCCGGGTACATATAAGTGACACTGATCTCCTAGAGACTCGGTTGTGGCTAACGTGTTCTCTAGTAGCCACATAAAGGGCAACAAGATTTTCCTTAGCATGCTTCCTTGAGTTTTTGGATGAGTGTCGGCTACTTTATCAATGAGTTTACCAAGGGATTCATCCCAACAATGAGCTCACCACCAAGTTCGCAAAGTGCTTTGCATTTAAAAAATGCAAAGCATCCAAAGATGATCCAGAAGGGCACCAAATTACCTGGGCAATTTTTTTTGAAAAAGGAGGTAAATGCCCATGCAAGAAGAAGCTTAGACCACCTTCAGTAAATGCCTTTGCATGTGAAAGAGAAGAAGCTCATACCACCTTCAGTAAAACATGTAGAAATTGCAGAGGCAATGCTTGTGAGTGTGAAACTCAACTTTGCTAGAAAGGAAGAAGACTCAAGGATAGCAAAAGATGAGTACAAAGAAAAAAGAGATGCTCTGCTTTGGATGGAAGGTGCTTCTAGTACAACTAAATTATTCTTGTCAGAGCTGGAAATGTTGAAAAAATAGATGGCTGCAATACAAGCATTGTCATAGCCTAATTTGGTCGCTGCCATAGAGGTAGAGATACAAATTTAGCTGTGTGAGAAGGGCTTGGAGTTTGGTGGGGTTGACGTAGACTGCCACTCACTAGTGAAGGAAAATCTCAAGTCACTACATTAGAAGTCTTTGCTTTTGGGAGATTCCTTGAAGACAACTTATGCCTTGTGGGTCATTATCCGAGCACATGCATTGTGGTTTATATGGATTGCCAGAAATTCCTTTCAGTTTAATGAAGAGGAATTAATTGCTGAACAATTATTTATAAGTTGGTATGGTAAAGAATTCAACTCTACTTTGCTAATTGACTCTCTTCTTTTTTGGCTCAGGATAAATATCTATTGGACCAAGATAACTATAGCTTTTATGACCAGATTTCGTAGTTACATGGTGAAATTAGTCAACAATTCATATATTTTGAAAGCTACTCCAACTCCACCGAGGATTGGTAGACTTAGATTATCCCTCCTCTGTTTTTAGTCAAAAATGAGCTAGAAATTTGATTGCCCTTTATTGAAGTTGGTGCTCTTTTCCCTGATTATGCAAGGTACTTCTCCCTCCACAAGATGTGTCAGAGCAGTTTACTCCATGACAATAGAGTAGAGCAGGTGCTTTTTGTGGATGGCTACTAGTTAGTGGAATCTTTTGTCTCTAGATAGCCATTCCTCCTTAGAGGAGATATTTTTGTTCAACAGGGACATTATTGTACAAATATTATGAATATAATATGACATCAACTTCTTTTTCCCAAAAGAAAAATATGGCTTCTTCTAGATCACAAGCCCAATCTATATTGCCATGAATACCGATACTTCTACCACTTCTAATTCTTCATCCAGAATGGTGGTTTGAGCTATATGATATGTGCATCCACATCTAGCATCTTTGGATCTGCTGTTTTGAAGTTATCAATTGTGGCCAATTCTTGTATCTAATTATCGATGATACTTTGTGTGTCACCTTCTATGGGCTTGAGCTCTTGTAGAGCTAAAAGAGATGCAATGGAAGCATGTTAATTGACTATTGTAATAGGTAGAGACTTATCCAAAAAACTATCTATTGAAATAAATAGAGTATCATTGAAAACATGGTAAGAACTTCTAAAAAACTGACATTCCAATTCTGACTTCATGAAAAAAAAAATCATAATGAGTAATACTAATAGATATTCATTCCATTACTATTGAGAACTCAATACAACATAGAGGAAATATAGACAAAGCTAGACAAAGTAGAGTTCTGCAGACAAAAATGCTTCCTCATTCGGTACTTTTGAACAACTACATAGAACATAGAATGCCCATCTTGTCTATATGACAGTTTTAACTACCATCACACACGCTTTAGAAGTGGTTTCTTATAACTACCATACTAAGGTTTTGCACATGCCTTCTCTTACTTATGAAAATAGACATAGTCCACGAGTATATCCAAGTGGTATTTTTCCACACTCGCACACCCGATGGAACAATTGTTTTTGTTCATAAAAAATTATTGCGACCTAAACCCTCTGAAGCATTTGGTTCATCATGTTCAACATCTGTTTATGCTGTTGACAAAGAAATTGATTGATAATTTTCATGATCATTCCCATGATTTTCATCTTGAATTGTTCCTCTGCTTTTTCTAGAATAGCCAGGGTATTGTTGAGGCTTCAGGCTTCTCATGCTCTTTATCAGTCAAATATTGAATAGTCTTCAAAGCTTGCATCATCTCCTTTGTCTGCAATTCTTCCTCTTACAATGAACTCCATTGTAACTCTCGACTGGTACTTGCATCTATTGTCTCTACCTATAGGTACCTCCATAGACAATAGCTCAAAAAAGAAATTTGTTGGGTTAGTAGGTCGAATTGGTGTTGATGCCATTGGTGGTCTCTGTTGGAACCGCATAAGTTGCTTCTGCAACTCTTGAATGATATGTTTCTACTCCTGAACTTTTCCTTGCAAAATATTAGTGGTATACTCCTCTAAATCAAAAGCTTCATATGGCCTCCAAGCCAAAATCAATAATCTTTCTTTGACATTATCCTAGGCGCTCTGAGATATAGTGACCAGTTCTGCTTGTACATTATCCATTGCATCAGTTGTCATAAATGTACCTTCCACATCAGTATCTTATGAAATTGTCTTCAGCTCCTTTCTAAATACTTTAAGGATTCTATTTTTGCTTGCATTAATAAGTTATGTATCTACAACTCTGTATTACGTTTGGAAACCACTTATAAAATATTAAAAAATTTAGCTTACATCTCTGTTAGACACTTATAGGAGGCAAACATGCATGTTGTCTCTCAATCTGATCCATTAATTTCTTCTCAGCATCTCTTTCCGCTCCTTGTAGATTTGGAACATGTTTTGTAATTGTAATAGTTCTTGTTTGACCTTTTGTACTTCACCATGGTCTTGCATCTGCTGCAACAACATTCTATGCTGTGCTTGCAAATCTACAATTTCTCTGACTAATGGATGTGCTAAAGTGTTTTGCATTTGATTGGCATAAGCATTTAAAACATCAATTGATGTAGTAAATTGCTTATATGACACATTATTCAAAGACTGCTTACTTGTAAGTGTTGTAATTTCTCCCTCATTGCCTGTAAACTGCTCCTGAGTTGCTATTGTCAATCTCTTCTTCAAGTCACTTATTGTCCCATTCACCAAAATCTTTGATTTGGATTTTATTGGTGACTTCTCCTTAAGAACTGTTTTCTCCTTCCCTATAATCAGTGTACTCCATAGAGCTATATATACGATTTTCTTATAGCCATCTCGATTGACAGCTGATATGTATACATGGACTTGCCCAAGTGATCAATGGTATCCTTAATTGTGTCATCTGAATCTTCAAAGAGTTATTTACCCTTCTCCTTGCTAGATGGAATGCTTTCTCTCTTCTGTACCACATGACCAAATAATGCTGTAATGTATGGTACAATTTTGGAGAACTGATTCGGAGTATACATGATTGCTTCCCTGAGATGTCTTGCATTAACTTCATGTACAATAGTGTTGCCCATGACACAAGTAGGCATAGTTTTCTTTTTCCATATAATCATTCTAAACCAGTAAAATAATTCTCTCTACAAACCAACCCAACTGTTG
Source organism: Dipteris shenzhenensis (assembly GCF_047967505.1). Lineage (NCBI taxonomy): Eukaryota > Viridiplantae > Streptophyta > Polypodiopsida > Gleicheniales > Dipteridaceae > Dipteris > Dipteris shenzhenensis. The sequence goes on from NC_141623.1 coordinate 23,862,278, forward strand.
CTTTCTGATTGGATCACATACCTCACTGACCTTTTTTTTTTAAATAATGAATACGGGTTTTGAAACTCCGCTATCATGACTTCATTCAAACATCTATCAAATTGAACATCTTCTGAATAATAGGGTAAGAAAAACACACGAGCAACCAATTTTAGTGTAATTTTCACTGCCATGGTAATTTCACCACCTATTCTTTGCAATACTTGAAATTGACTCATAACATCTGGATTATCTTTACACAATACCCAAGGCAAACAAGCAAAGTAATATAGCTTAATATTTTTTAGCCATGGCTTATGCAATCTCAAATTGAGAGATACCTTTGATTCCTAGAACAATGATGGACTGTCAACAAGGACTTGCTACTTTTCCACCGGTGTATCAGACTCAGTAGTGGCTGAATCTTCTGGAAAATCTTGAGCATCCAATATTGGTGACTTTATCTCCCTTTGGATCCTCTTACTTATTACGATGAGCTGGTGCACCTGCTGCTATTTTACAACCCATCTCCCTACTGGCTGTGGCCGAAAGCAAATCAAGTTCAGGACACGATGACAAAATCTCCACACATTGAATTCTCCCATGTGCACTCTTGACACCCGATGTTTGCTGTACTGACTTCAACACTTGAATATCGCCTTGCAAGGTTTGGATTTGTTGCTATAAACATTGAACACTGTCCTTCTTTGATTTTGGCAGCGCCTCCATATGCTTCATAGCATGTGCATTGTCTCGGCATTGCTTGCATAAAGAAGCCATGCGCGCTCTTCATCCATCTCTCACAATCCAAGTGCCCAATTTATTTTCAGGATCACCAGTGTTAATAAGTAGAGACTTATCTGAAAAACCACCTATTGAAATAAATATAGTATCATTGAAAACATGGTAAGAACTTCTAAAAAACTGACAAACAAATATCTCAATGAGTAATACTGATAGATATTCATTCCCTAACTGTTGAGAACTCAATACAGCATAAATGAAATATAGACAAAGCTAGACAAAGTAGAGAAAAATGCTTCCTCATTCAGAACTTCTAAACAACAACATAGAACAAAGATCTCATCTACATGGCACTTCTAACTACCAGCACACACGCTTCAGCAATAGTTGCTTATAACTACCCTACTCAGTCTTTGCATATGACTTCTATTACTGACATAGTCCATGACTATATATCTAAGTGGTATTTGTCCATAGCTATGATTTATGCTCTTTGTAAGAATAAACAAGATAGCATGAGTTAAAACACATGTATTTGAGAATGAGAGGTTATACTTTATATATTTGATATAATAGTGTTTCTTGAGGGTACATGACTAATAATTGTATTGCATGGCCAACAGTGGTTTCCCTATTTTTCTTTTGTTGTTGACCACATGATGTTAGCCCATGTGCTGCCCATGTGGTAGCCTTTGAGACCTACCCATGTGGTAGGCTCAATCTCACTACCCACATGGCATCTAAATAACCTCGTACACCTCCCCCATGCTCTCCTGATTTGGGGGCTCATAGATAGGGAGGTGGCCAGGGATGATTTTTTCATGTTTGTTGCATTAAGAATCAAAAAAATTTTATTGATGTCAAAATTTTGTATTCCCCAATAATTTTTTTTTATTGGTGTCAAAATTTTGTATGCCCTAATAAAAATAAATGTTTGAAACATTCGCCAAGATTTGAAACTTTTATGTGAAAAATTCGAAAGTTTCACCATGATTTACATATTTTACTTCAAAATTCAAAAGAAAATATACAAAATTGTGTTATATGCTATCAATATTGTGAAACTAAAAAAAATATCTCAATAAACTTTCTCCAAGATTCTATATTAATATATATATACCTTCAATAAGAATTGTAAGAAAATAATACAACGTCTATGCTCAACAGATAACAGGATCTTGTATGCAAGAGAGAAAACAAGATAGTATGGAGAATAAAAAATTTTGATTACTATAGAATTGATACAATAGATGGCGCTGCCTCCCAACCATGCGCTCCAATGAAAGAAGCTTCGATGGCGTGCTGGAAACAGTAGAAGACGGAGGCTGGATGTTAAGGAATTAGGGTTGCTGTAGCCAGTGATAAAATGGGCTTCACGGGCTTGCTCTTATATAGCCACCAGTCGTAGTCGATTAGGCTCAATTAGGTGACCGACCCAGTCCACCCAAAATGGTCAACTGGGGGTCGGTCCTGAAATTGGCCACCGACCATATGATAGAACCGGTGCGCAAAATAGAGCAACTATCCTACGGTCTCCGTTTGGCCCAGAGCCATCCGGGATCATTTGAGGCTCCAAACAGGCCCCGCAACCTGAGAGTGGGCTACCCCAAGAAATGCTCCGTCTACCCTCAGTGCGGTCAGTCAAGGGATACCTTCCCGCACTTGCATGTAGCCTAGTTGGCGGTGTGCCAACTCTATCTGAAGCTGTCCAGCCATCAGGCCACACATGGCCCCCATCTGGTGTCCAAACTAGGACCTACTGGATAACCGAGCTACTCAGATGCCTTCTCCTCATATGGGGGGCTTATAAGTAGAGTTAGCTAGTTCCTGCGTAGTTACACGAGAGTGGAGCATTGATATCTAACAAGAACATCCATGGAGGTGACCATTCCCAATAGACCCTTTGATGGCCACCAATGTAGGGATTTCTCCCCCTTTGCTTAACTTTAGTGTAAGTCTACACCCATCAAAAGATAACTTATTTGAATGATGAATCCTACTACTTTGCTATCAAAACTATCTTGTGGAAAAGGAAATAGATTCACAAATATTTGTAGAAAAATTGAGCATGAACATCCATTTGTTATAGATTAGAGCTAAACATTTAGGCTAAAAGGTTTGCTTTACTAGAAAAGCACATCTCAGCTTAACAAGGACACATGTGTCTTAAAAAAAGCTCTACTAGCTCTATGCTTATGAAACCACATTATGAAGCTAAGAGATTCTTAGAGGTTCCCTTCTTGGTTATGAGACCCTAAGAATGGAGAATGGGAGGTCACCCAAGAGAAGGGGAAAGGGGGAGGGGTATTTCCAACTTTTATTTTTTTGAGTAGCCCAAACAAGGGCTTTGATAAGCCATCTCCCAAGAAGATCAACCTTGAAAGAATACAAGAGTAAACGCCTGCTATATTTTCCTCTTTGATTATTTTGGGTAGTCCTAACAAGGGCTACCATGGTAGGTTGCACGTCATGTGGGATGTACGAGAGGGGCCAACACATGGGCTATCATGTGGGCAATTAAAGAAATAGGGCTGCCACATGGCAACACATGGACTACCATGTGAGGCATCACAATCAAAAGGTACTTAGTAGGTTGCAACTCCCCTAGAGGATAGAGTTTGTATGAAACTAGATGTGCCTTATAGGAGCATGAAGGACAATATAAAGTGGCTTTGTGAGAGTTGATAACATTGGATTAGTTACAAAGCTACCACATGGAGTGTAAGAACTATAAAAATGTAGGTGCCTATTGTACGAATAGGTAAAGGTGGATGTATGGGTGTATTGTAGGTGTTTGTAGTTTGGGATGAGGTCTAGTATGGAGATAAAAAGTACAGTCACATACGGCTAGTTTGCATGTATTATAATCCATTATTGGGTTTAGTAAGGACCCCATCTAGGACTATAAATGCTTGGGCTATTGGTTGGATGCCACATGGATAGGTAGGGCCAACAAGGCCAATCAACCAACAAGTAGCCAACTAGTTGGGTATTATAGACCGAATGGGTAGGTTTACTAGGATTGTTTGGTCAGCCAATTTGGGGGCCCTTGGGGCCTATAAGAGAATACTCTTTAGGGAGACTCAGTTATCCATTCAATGAGTAGTTTGGTGCAACACAATATCCTAGTTCAAGGTGCCATATAGGAGGATACAAGGAACAATTTTCTAAGCCAAACAACCTTATATAATGCAACTTGAGTCTTGAGTAGATCAGTACTGAACCCTTATCAAAGAAATATCTACCATCTTCTTTGCTGGACTAGGAGATAATCCTTGATCCATGTTGTGGTCCTCAATCCCCATCAAATACTTGAGAATCCACATGCTTGCTTTCCAACAATGCTTTTCATGAGAAGAGTGAGAGAACGTATTGAGTGCCCCTATTGAAAAAGAGATACAGGGCATGTATTGGTGAGACAAAATTAGACATCTCACCAGTTTTTAAAATTCTTACAAATCCATCAAGGGAATGTGATCATTCAAGAGAGTGAGTTTGCATCCTAGATCCATAGAATTAGGATTTTTAGGAATTGAGGTAGGGGGATCCTTATAGGCATAGGAAGAGAGGAAAGGTGTGCTTGCAACTTATGTTGATCAACCTAATTTTGTTGCCCTTTATTAGCCATCTATTTGCCACCTAGGTTAGCACTTTTTGTGATCCTCCTAGTGGATCATATCCAACATTCTCCCACCTCTCCAATGAGGTCCTTTTGTGAACTTATTGACATTTGACTCAACTACTCTCAAGTTATGGATCATGCTCCCATCCAATCGACTCCCTGTTGCTACCAATCATCCACTCAATTGATCTCATGAATATCCTAGCGATGCACTCGATCTTGTGAATATCCTCAAATCCCACTTGATTTTCCTACGAAATGCCCTCCTACCGGTCCCAAATTTGGCTATCACAATCAAGTGGGTTGCTGGCACATTCAAAAAATCTATTGAGTGGATGGTTGGCAACAAATGGAGTTAGGTGCCGCAAAATTAATCCACTTAATACAAGAGGAAATGTTGATTCACATAATTGGTCATTGCACTTGGTTGAAAATCCAGTGGTGTAAAGCTACCTTATGTAGGATTATGACTAAACAAAGAGTGTAAGGGATGGACTATGAATATTAGGAAAAAGGATTCCTATCTTACTCACTTTAAAAGTTTTTGTTTGGAGCACTTTCCAAACAATAAAGTTAAGAAAATTATTTGCACAAGTTTTGCTTGCCATAAAGAGAAAATGTAACAGCTCAAGAAAAAATGTCATCAGTAAAAATTCAACATTGGGAAAGACACCAATTTCTTCAAGGACCTATAGGCAATATGGAATTGGTACAAGAACTTAAGTTTTAATCACATCCAACACAATTATTTTGGGTGATTATCTGTAAAAGGTTCACCCGAATCCATTTAGTACATGGTGCATATTTCCTAAGTTTGAGCCATAGGATTCTTAAGAAATGCAATCGTATTTGATAAAGCATGTATAGCTATGGTTGGCTATTTGGATTCAATGCTAGGACCATTAGGCGAACATAACCTAGTTTGAGCATGATCTGCTCAATGATGAAGAGGACTCTATTGAAAGTTTGGATTTCATCATTAAAGAGAAGGAGAAGAAAAGGCTGAAAAACTCAGAAGGGAAGAGACATATGAGTATCATACTGGCTCATTTGTATGTAGGACATAATTGTATAGTAGTGCAATAGAATTAAATCTCTTGATCTCTTTCCATACACTCTAGTATCTTTCAAAATGTGTGTGTCTTTCTTTGTGTGTGATTTCTATATTGCAAACTGTTAAAAGACTACTAATAGACTATAATAGAATATTAACAGCTATTGCTAACTCCAAGTTCATCAATCATATTGGTAGGTAGGACTATAAGGTATAATACTAAAAATAATTTGTCTAGGGTTCAATTTGATACCCCTTCTTGTAGATTGACCTTGAAATATTTGCTAAATCTAGCTTCTTCAATTATTTGTCACAGTTTGTGTCATCTGCATTTTGGAGAGCATATCTACATGGATGTGCAAAGAGGATAGTATAGGTGCTATTGACTATACTAATTAGCACTTTCGACCATGCTAACCAGAACTACCAACTATGCTGATTTGTAGTGTTGAGCATGCTAATTAGTATTGCAGACTATGCCAATTAGCACTACTAACTATGCCATGTATTGACTTTCCTAGTTACTCCAAATGGAAGGTAGTGCACTTGTTTAATAGCACATAATTCTTGACTATTTCCACAAGCAATCTTAATATATGTTCTTGTTCGATGCTCCAAATGAAAGATAGTGACTTGTTTAGTACCATCTAATTCCTTGAAAATATATGTTCTTGTTTTGTGCTCTACACTTTTGAAAGTTATTGATGGCATCTAGTTGTTCATATTTTCTTGTAGTTGAGGAGCTTGCAAAATGACATCATGATTGGAAAATTGCAGCAAGGCAATTATGCATCCTCTAGTAGACAGGGTGATGATAGAAATGAGCATCTATTTATTATATGCAAGTTACTAATTAGCATTTCATTTTGCATTATAGGTATTAGATTTGTGTTCAATGACAATTTTGAAAATCTATTTGGATTATCTTTGAAAAAAATTTCCTTTGGCTTAAGTCAAATGGTATCAAAATCACAAATGAATAGATAGTTACATGTCAAAGTCAAATGGCACACTGTTGTATATGCCCTCATAGGCCTTTAGAGTGATTGAAAACATTTTCCTTCACTTTGGGATATATTGATGCTATGCACAAGGTGTGAAACCCTATGGAATGTCATCTCGTTTGTAAAGAGCTTAAAGAAATAGTGATCTATTTGTTTGTTGAATCATCCCTTGATTATATAAGGCCCCTTCTCAATGACATTTTCCCAATTATCAATGTAGTCTTCATCAAACTTATCCTTTTCTATAGTGCATTTAATCTGGTAAAAATATGCACCCTTAGCATTTTTTGTCTCAATGTTGACTGTGAAAGTTTTGCCAACATGTAAGAATGGCTTAACACATCATAATGAAATTCAAAAGTTGTAAATGCATACGCATCTTCCTCATCTACAATAGGTTCTTTATGGGGCAATGGCACCAACGTGTGAAAATCCCAAGGTTTTACATGTGCTTTGTTAATACATCTATTCTAATGTGCATGCATCTATTAAAAGGATGACAAGTGTCTGGTTGCAAGTCCTATTGGATCTTGTGGGTTGTGGCCACACAAAACATGTTAGGAATAGCTCCAGAGTTCCATTTAATCTCCCTATTCACATCTCTACCCCTATCTCCCAAAATACACAATCACATTCCCTTTTTCTTTATTTGTAAGAGACTATAGAGCTCTGAGCTAAGTTTGTCTTAAAGGAGTAATGACATCAGGAAGAGCAGCCATTTCTTATGTCACCACTTGTATAGACTTTGCATTTGCATTGGAAAATTCTTGAATGGAGGACAAAGTTTTGAGAGTGCATCAAGCTCAAGGCATCTTTGAAAAAGAAAATTTGCACATGGTATTCACAGCAACATGTGATCTGGTCCTTTGAGTTGCGCACAAAAAAAGGCTTAAGCGATTCAAATGACAACTAAATTTTGCACGGCGGATTTTGGACTTTGAATAAGTGAAAGAAATAAACCTACCATCAAAAGTATGAATTAAAGTACTAAATATTTTTTAACACTACGTAGGAAATACCATAGATTGGTACTAATGAGTAGACCACACACACTTCCACATACTAACTAGGGAGTACCATATGTAAGTACTAACTAGTAGATAATAACTAGGAGCTACCATATGCAGATATTATCTACCATGTGGTAGTGGTTATAAGACATTGCATATGATTAATAGCATTAACAAGGATATGACAATGTCTACCAGCATTTTTTCTCAAATTCAACACATGGAAAGACAATTTCCACATCTTCATTAGATGAACTTTAGCACAAGAAAAGAACACTCAACTTGGTCTCGATGGTAGATCTCCTGGATTGCATTATGCTTTCATGGAATTCTATATATAATCCATTAGAGTGTGGAGATATCAATCTTCTTTGTAAATCCCTTTTTATCTTCATCTTATTCCATTGGATATGGCATTAGTGTATTAGGAAATTTCTATAATCATTAGGGAAGATCGGGGTCTCAAAAGGGCCTCATAAAGAATGTATTAGGCCTAGTGCATGCTTTATTGTGAGATCTAAGGGAGTCCTAATACCCCCTACCTAGGTGGGTTGAGGTCACAATTGAGCCCACCTCTTACACCTAAGAGGGGGGACCTCTTCCAAGGTCAAAATTTTAAAACTGAAAATTTGAATTCCCTCTCCCTCCCCCACCTTCCAAGACACTCCTCCCTCCCTCCCTCCCTCCCTCCCTCCTTCCTTCTTGCTCACTCCTCCTCTTATACATGAACATTTCTCCTCCTCCTCCATCTTCCCACTTGCCTCCTCCTCCTCGTCCTCCTCGTCCCACTCCTCCTACATGCTCCTTTATCTCATCCTACTCTCTCCCCCTTTTGGTGTGCTTTTATGCTGTTCCTTGCTCCTGAGTCCTCATCCCTCTTTTCATGCATTCTTCTCCTCCCTCATATTGCAATCCCCTACTCCTCATCCTCCCTCAGTCTCCCTCATGCTCATTCATGTTCCTCTTGCCTCAGGCTCCCAGCTGCTCCTCCTTTTTCTTCTCCTCCCTCCTGCTCATGCATGCTCATCTTCCCTCATGCTCACACTTTCTCCTCCTCTTCCTTCTCCTCCCTCCTACTAATGCATGATCTTTTTCATCTCTCCTCATCCCTATGTTACCTTCTATCAAGGCCTCCCATACTCTATCTAGCTCTATGACTATTGATGGCACCATTTGAGGAGATCTTCAACAACTACCATGTGAACTTATAGTCAGAGGATCAAGATGATCTCCTTAATCTTTGTTTGCAAGAAAAGAAGCATCTTAACAAACTGGAGATGCTTTAAAGAGGAGAATACAAGATACAAGGTTGTTTCCCTAGTGTTTCAATGGAATTTCTTACTTTAGAATGTCCATCGTGTTATGCAAAGGTTCACTTGTGCTTTTCTTTTAGGAACATCATGCAGGATGACATGGGAACAATGGGCACATATGACATTTACTCTTCATACCTAAAGACACAAATTCATGCATGTGCAAGTTGGAGAGGTGATATGTGACTTCAAGGCGATGGTGATGCAAAGGAGATTCCTAGAACTCATGCTACTACTAATGTAAGTCGTGAATCTCACACATTTTTTTTCAAGATTTCAAGTTTGCTATTATGGGATACTATAAGAATTTTATTCTAGAAGAAGAATTCACATGATGCATTACACAAGCTATGAAGATACATTTAGAGTCAGAGGCTTGTGAAACTTAAGTGGGCAACATGATATTTATTTTAAGAAATTTGATTTTTCTTCATGTGTGGATCATATTCTCTATGCACATGGACAATTTTTGTAAAGAAATAGAGGAATCTATCCATTTGGAACAAGAAGGCATGGAGATGTCATACAATTGACCCAAGATAGCCTACTCGATTCATTTCAATGTGTTGTACATGAGATTGCATAGAATTACAAGATGGATGTGAGATTTAAATAATATATAGTGGTATTTCTAAGGACTACTCGCGGATACAAATACCTTTATTCTCTATCTATGGCTAGATTTTCTCATTTATCTATGGCCAAATGGTGAATCTTTACCAACACAGTGGTTGTGCATGTTAAGTGATTCATGATTAAGTCTAGGTGGTTTTAGACGATTTAAGAGGACTTAAGATCTTTTTTTACCATGCCTTAGCACTGGTTGGGAACTTTTGGGCACTTTTTTAAACACTTGTAGCATTTCTTTTGGGCTTTTCTAAAACAGTTTGACCCCTTTTTAGCACTATTTAACCATGCCAAGTTTAGGATTTATTATCGATTTATTGGGTAAGCATAACTATAACCAGTGTGTTCGTTATAGGATTATTTTCAACCAGCACAATTATTGTATAAATTAAGTGATTCAAGATTATCTAGAAGCAATGTGGTGATTTTATACAATGTAGGATCTTTTTTGACCACTTTTTAGTACAATTTGAATGCTTTTGGACACTTTCCCAACACTTTTAAGAACTTTTTTAGTGCCTTTCTAGCACTGATTAACCACTTTTTAGCACTATTTGACCATGTTAAGTTTAGGATTTACTGGATAAGAACAATTGCAACTATCTCATGCTTTTGGGATTAGCTACAACCAGCATAGCTATTGTACAAATTAAGTGATTCATGATTAACCATTCCCAATGCAATGAGATTTCAATAGAAAAGCGTACTAAACAAATAAGGTGTCATATTCTGTACTGTCCAAAATGTAGAAATGGTACATGCATTGCACTTTCTTGAACTCATGTGAGTTACCAAGTAGACTGGTATCAGTCATAGAAGAATCAAGTAGATCATTATATATGATATGCACTGAAATTGCTATCTTCTTATTATATCAATGAGCACTTTGTACCTCATTTTTTCCTTAAAATGAATAAATTTCAAAATTATATATTACAACGATAAGTGAGTCATGGGGAAAATTAGAGGGCACATTGTAAATTGCTTCCCTTACCAACTAGCCATGAAATTGTAAAGTATGTTGCCCCATTTCTCCCCTAATGGGATATAGACTCAAAACTAGTTCTCTTGGTGTCAGCATGATACTAAGAAGCCATATCTCTTTGCATGTGGCTAGTTATTCTTCTACCCTGAGGTCTCTATTGCAGTGCAGCTCTTTGCACCTAGTCTTGGTCTATAAGTTGTCTTGGCTAAGTGCTCTTGTACTATAGTAGCCATCTTTTTTTGTATGATCCTTCACCATTAATATGTTCAAATCTCCTCCATTTTATAGAAACAAGGTTGTGTTTCCTCATTTCATTTGGACCACCTATTGCTTCACCATCACATCACAATATTTGCATTTGCCATGAGGAATGCATTCAATGGAGTTCCACACTTTGTATCTCATCTTGTTCTTGAGGTGAATGATTTCAGTTTCAATGAATCAAAATTTTTTTTGGTAAAAGGCTTTAAAACATATCCAACCATTTAAGGAAAATCAACTTTGTGTCTGGACATCGAAAAGGCTTCTAGACATAACTAACTGATGAGCCTTCTGATGGAAGCCACTATGCAAGTTGTGTATGTTGTTCATTTCTATTCCAACCACCCAAAACTAGCTAATACACAAATAAGTGGCTAATGCACAATGAAGTACCATTGCTTACATGAAAAGTGCTCACCTAGGAAGTTTCAAGAGGATTCATAGGATGAGTAATGTACGATTTCCTCCCTATCCACTTACTAAAACCCCATTTTGTTTAGAGACACTTTGGTATATTCATCCCAAAGGGAAAAAACTAATTCTTTGACTTCTTCAATGATTGAATTGTCTCACATCTTATAATGCCATGCTGATAGGGGTAACAATCCATCTTTTAGAAACATGGAATTTTCTCCTATGAATGTTTAACATCTTAGAGGCTACAACAACGTTGAGGTTAGGAGTCTCACTATTTGCATTTGTTTATTAACGTCATGATGCTAGACCTTTTGAGAAACATGTTGCTTTACCCAATTGATATTGCTCTATACTTGAATGATGGCTGCAAGTGTTTAACGAAAGTTTCATTGTTTTCCTTCTTATCTTGCAAAGTAAGAATACCTTAAAACTTCATATAAATTTTTTGATGCTTGTGATCTTTACAATTGCCTTGTTGCAATATTGATGTCCTTAGTTTGGCTTTCTACGTTGCTCCCTTTTCCTCATACACTCATACTCCTTGATGACCTTATGCTTTGCCATACACAATAGATGTAACTGTGGGGGAGGCTAAAAGAGAACCCTAAGAGAACCTTGTCCTAGTTCTTGCATGTATCACTCTCTTAAGTAGATTTGTGATCAATAGGTAGATGGTGGAATGCAAGAATGGGTTCATCTAATGGATTGGATGTACAATCTTTAAGAGTGGAGTTACGATGGCTCATTGCATTCAATGTTACTACAACACAAGCAAAGAAGGGGCTAGAAAACGAGCTATTATAGATTGTTGAGGAGATTGAAAGCTTAGCTCTTTCAAAGAAAGCTTTGCCAAGTCCTAAGCGAAGATCGTTGGAATGCTTATGTGAGCAATAATGGTGAGTAGAAGGTGAGTGCTTTTTCACAAATCAAGTGTGTGTGTGTGTGTGTGTGTGTGTGAGAGAGAGAGAGAGAGAGAGAGAGAGATGGAAACTTTCTTTTTGCCACATTTTGGTGCGAATGAGAAATATTCTAAGATAAGAAGCAAAAAGAATTAAGGACGTTGCTTCTCACGAGTTTGTGATGAAGCTCTATGGGGGGAGAGAGAGAGTGACTCCCAAGAAACAATCAAGAAAGCATAATTTCTTAAGTGCAAATAACTTCAAATTGCACAAAATTTGGTTAGGATTTTTAGGCAAAATAGATTCCATTTGGGAAATAGTTGCACAAACCAAGTCGTAGCAATTTCTTCCAAAACCATGTGAATTTCATTTGCGTTTCTATTCCATTGATGATATTTTGAAATGGTCGATCCACAGCAAAATTTAGTCTTCCATTGGTAGACCTTGAAACCGAACTTTTGAATGTTCATTAACTATGTTGATGACGTTATATGTTGAGACACCATTGCCTGACTAGTGTGACTAGCTTAATTATTTATATGTTGGAAGAGCATTCCCACGGAGCCTGATTAGCCTGATTAGTTTGGCATATCTCCACTAGTAATAACTAAAACGTATGTTCGTTTGGATAGACTTGATCGTGTGTGCAAGAAGAGAGAGTCTGCGTATGACGATGAAGAATGGGCATGCTTTTATTGTACAATGAAGAATCGAGGTTGAGACTTATCTTTTGTGCTCAATGATCCGAATTTCACGAAACAAAAGACTTTGATCTGAGTAGTTTTGAGACCTCGGAAAGATAACAATTTGGAGGCCAGGCCCCCTTCCAACATGTTTGTCGTTCGAGATTAACAGATGTTCGGATGCTGAGCAAGTGACGACGAAAGAAGCTTCACCGGATCGAATGGTTGCAGACAAGCTGATTTCGATGGCAAGAGGCAGAATGGAAGGCATTTGCAGGAGGCCCATGTGCAGGAGACTATAAGTTTGTGAAATGCAGAATTTGATGCGCTCTTCAAAAAAACGACGAGACGCTCGTCTTCTATTAACTTCCAATCGATGGTTACACGGCCGTGCAGCATTGTGCGCATTATCGCATGAAACATTAGCTAGTAGACAACAAGTCCTTATATTGGACTACGGGAAGAAGGAATAGTTTTCGGATATAAAATTCAAAACGAAGTGGCGAAAGTTGAGGTCAGTATTGAGGTCGTCGTCTTCACCATTCCTTGTCGAGACTCAGTATTCTTCGTTGTCGTCTTCACCATTTCCTTCAGCAGACTCAGCTCCAACTTCTTCGTAGTCCTTCTCCAGAGCTGCGAGGTCCTCGCGAGCTTCAGAGAACTCTCCCTCCTCCATCCCCTCACCCACGTACCAATGCACAAATGCGCGTTTCGCATACATTAGATCGAATTTATGATCAATCCTTGAGAACACCTCCGCTACGCTCGTGGAGTTAGAGATCATGCACACTGCCCTCTGCACCTTCGCTAGATCTCCTCCCGGCACCACCGTCGGTGGCTGATAATTTATACCGCACTTGAACCCCGTCGGACACCAGTCCACGAACTGTATCGTTCTCTTCGTCTTGATGGTTCCCACTGCTGCATTTACATCCTTCGGCACCACGTCCCCCCTGTACATCAGACAGCACGCCATGTATTTGCCTTGCCTCGGATCGCACTTGGCCATCATCGACGACGGCTCGAAGGCGCTGTTGGTGATCTCCGCCACCGAGAGCTGCTCGTGATAAGCCTTGGCGGCGGAGATGACCGGAGCATAGGAGGAGAGCATGAAATGGATGCGTGGGTAGGGCACCAGATTGGTCTGGAACTCAGTTACGTCCACGTTCAGGGCACCATCGAAGCGCAGGGATGCTGTCAAGGAGGAGATCACCTGCACGCCATTGAAGGAGACGTAGTTATGCATCTGCGTGATGAACCATAGCTGGGATTGATTGCTGATCACCTATGATGCAGGCGAGAAAGGGCTGCTGATCCTTCAGAGCGAGCCACCGCTCCGTTAAGGGATCACAATGCATTCTTCGAAACTTACCTGGGAGACAAGCCGGTTCAGATTCGTGTAAGTAGGCCTCTCGATGTCCAACGATCGGCGGCAAATGTCGTAGATGGCCTCGTTGTCCAGCAGGACGGCGACATCGGTGTGCTCCAGCAAAGAATGGGTAGAGAGCACGCTGTTGTAAGGCTCCACGACTGATGTGGATACTTGAGGCGAAGGATACACGGTAAAGCCCAGCTTCGACTTCTTGCCATAGTCCACGGAGAGCCGCTCCAGAAGAAGACTGGCAAGGCCGGAGCCAGTGCCGCCTCCCACCGCATGAAAGACCAAGAAACCCTGCAATCCAGTGCAGTTGTCCGCTAGCTTCCTGATGCGGTCAAGGCAGAGATCCACAATCTCCTTTCCAACTGCGACATCGAAAGCAAGAGTTAGATCAACGCGTTCTGGATCGAATCTTGCGCAACAGAGGACACAACAAAGGCCCACAAATCTTCACACAGAACAGCTGAAGATCCACAGTCGTAGGCTTACTGGTATAGTGGCCTCGGGCGAAGTTGTTTGCGGCATCCTCCTTGCCGCTGATGAGCTGCTCAGGATGGAAGAGCTGCCTGTACGTGCCAGTGCGAACCTCGTCGATCACAGTGGGCTCGAGATCTAGGAAAATAGCTCGCGGGACATGCTTGCCAGCCCCGGTCTCGCTGAAGAAGGTGTTGAAGGCGTCGTCGCCACCGCCCACAGTCTTATCGCTTGGCATCTGGCCATCCGGCTGCCAGAAAAAGCGAAACAACCGTATCAAGGCGTTCAAAAGTCCAGAGGTTCAAACAGATGGTCGAAGATCTACAATGCTAGGAAAGAGAGACGAGATGCAAGCAAAGCTGTAACAGAGGATTCGATGAAGAAGGACAGCTAACCTGGATGCCATGCTCGAGGCAGTAGAGTTCCCAGCAGGCGTTGCCGACCTGGATGCCGGCTTGACCGATATGGACGGAGATGCACTCTCTCATGATGATGAAGATGGTTGAAAGAGCAAAGGCGAAGAAGGATGAGGCTGGATCAAGGACGTATACGAAGACGTTCCCACCGAGGCCTGCGTAGGTTCAACAGCTTCAAGTTTGAAGGAGGCTTGCAAGCTGTCTATGACGATGCTGTCCTGTCTAACTTTTTATAGATTCCATTTCAAACATGACGATGCACATTTGATAGATCCCCTCGGCCGGCTCCTCTCCATATCGCCGGCCCTCGGCCTTTTTGGCACCTTGCACTCTTAGAGCGCGTTCCTGCGCCAACTCGATCGCCACAAACCGCCTACGCTGCATACGTTCCCATTGTCGACCAAGCTGCTTGTCTCACAGCCTGGGATTTCATTCTCTCGAGTCGGGTATTGCGGGGCTAGCTCACATATATCCTTGTCTTTCGTCAGAGGCAATCAGTATTAGCTTCAACGTTAGCGATTCAATTGGATGACTAGGTGCTGGAGAGGCCGACGATCCATTGGCAAGGTCCCATCAATCTAACACTGTGGGTTGAGAGGTAGACTCTAATACGTTCCCGCACACTCCCAAGGCGCCGCTCAGAATGTAGCATTCCCGCTCATATAGTGTTGAGCGGGAATGCACTCCTAACGCCGCGCTGGACACAATTTTTTAGGAGGAAATGATGGCATCAAATTTGAGAGAGAGCGAAGGAACACCTAAGAGAGCATTCTCGTGTTTCCTACAACCTTCATACAGAGATTTTAGGCTGAGAAGTGAGAACGACTTGTGTTGGGCATTTTCGGCATGTTTAGTGGGAAATGGAGGACAATATTTGCATTTGATTGAGCTACAAATGCGGACATCCTACTTTCAAGGCTAACATCGCCAAAAACCTTAATGTTAGCCTTGAAAATGGGAGCTCCTTAATATATGCAGATTTTTCAAGAATAGCAAAGATCTTCCCTGGTTTTTCCTGTCGGATGAGACTACCACTTACACGAGAATGCTCTCTAATCCATGTAGCCTCAATTTTCTTCTATAGATGAGACGTCGGTGTCAGGCACTATTTTGTTGCAAACAACCTTCTCCATTGGATGAACTAGCTCTATAGCTGTGCTTTGCATGCGCATTCAATGCGCGAAAGAATTTAGGTTGGTGATTTTGAAATCAGAGGGGGGGGCATGCCACATGGAGAGCCTCAGCTTGCAAGGAAGAGTGGTGCCATTGCTTGCCACATGGCACCCTTCTCTCTCCCTTCTCTATTAGAAATATAGAGATAGAGATAGAGAAGAGAACGATAAGACTAAGAATCGTACTTATGCGGCTAACTTCAACATAATTCACAATTTTAGGGGGCACCTTCTCCACCAGACGAATTCTTGGATAGCATGCTATATTTTGGTTCTTCACAGCGGAACCATCTTCATGGGAATGCCCTTGACATCTAGAAGAGGTTATAGAATCCCATCTTATGTTTTTGCAAAGCACCCTTGTGTTGCTTTCTGTCTTGCTCGTGGTGGCTACTCCCTAAATTGCTCATTGATGCTTCTCCCAATTAGGGGTATATTTTCTTCTCTGAGAAGAAACTCGATTCAGTTAGGGTGGCATCGGTCTCTTTTCCTTCATCTTTGCATTTTATGCAGCATTGTTGGGGAGCTTAAGGTATGTTTTTGCTTGCACAATATTTCTTCCGTTATCTCCCATTTCCAAGATCTTGGCTTTGGTATTTTGAGTGAGGAATGAACTGAAAGAAAGGAGGAAAGTGAGAGAGACGAAAGTAGAAAGAAACTTGAGTTGTTTTGTGTTGAATTTTGAGGTTGAAGGTGTGCAATCTGGGATTGAGTAGATAGAATCATTGCTAAACCTTGGATGAAGTCCCTCCCTCTGAAAAAGATGAATGTTAGTGATTGGGTGGAAGTTCCAAGGTATGGGGAATGACAAACAATCAATAAATTTGGGAAGAAAACAATTCATTTTGCTCCATACTTGCTTGGTTTTTGTTATTTTTTGTTCCTTTTTGTTGCGCCATGTTGCTTAGTAGATAGAGTAGTTATAAAACTAGTCCCCAACCACTCCAAACACTGCACAGAAACCCTAGAAATGTACAGATGCCCAAAAATTTTATCGGCCAAGCAGTTTGGGAGGGAGGCATTGCATTAGCCTTAACGCAACAAACATGCTACACTATAATGCAGCACACGGTGGGTTAGAAATCTGTTCCATTAGCGTTGAGTCCACTACGTTAATGTTGACCACTGTTGACTTCGCTAGATTACCATGCTAACACTCTGACATCATCTCACGCCCACTGGCCCCAAGTCTGACACATGACACAAAATATGCCAACTAGCATAATTAATGCACAAAATCTTGGCCGAAATAGAGGACAACCCTAACCCAGTGCAAGTCAAGTTAATAACCCAACGGACACATTGCACTACTAATCCAACAAACACGATGGTTTAATAATCTAGCAAACAGGTCAGGCTAGCTGGTCAATGGCCAACAAAGCTCTGTGATTCAAATCTAATCATGAAGTGATCTAGCATGTCCTGGACCACCACCAACCACCTAGAAATATTGAATGGACCTTCCAAAATTTTGACCTAAGGGATGGGGGTGTTATTTGAATAAACAAAGGAAAAAATTCTAAAGGAACCGTCAAACTAAGTGGCACCAAGCACGCTAAGAATTCATATCATCTCTAAGAATAGGACAGGGACATTGAAAACTCCAACTGAGCCCCCAAACTATTAAAAATAGAAATCTGTTGCATTTACCATAATGCAACATACGCTGCATTGTAACGCAATGCACACTGCACTAATAACTCAGCACACATTGGGTTAATAGCCCAGTGCACACCAGGTTAACCAATTGACTAGCAAAGGGATTTGTTAACCAAAATCAGGGTGGCCATCTAAGGGTCCACTCAACTTGGGAGAATTTTAGGAGCGAAACCATAGTCGAGAGATAGTGCCTCCAACAACATCATATCTTATGATTAAGTGACCACCTTAGTATCAGACCCATCCATGAACTGAGCTCTAAGCTCATACTCATGGCCCATCACAAGATGACATTTTCAGCTCGGAGGGCTCAATGAGTTTTGACGTAGAAATGGTGGATAACTCAAATCTCAGAGCCTCCAAGGCTCTGGGAAACTCTAGTTTAATCATAGACCCTGGTCCCCCACACCATCAATTATAGCCTCACACCTTAGGGAATTTCTCTCTAACATTATGGGGAGGTTTGGGTAGTCTAACCTTGATATGGTAAACCCTTTCACTAGGCAAATTACAGTGCTGAGGTGCCACAAGGCCCTCCTATAACATCTGCATCAGGAAGCACTCACAGTATCCCAAGTCCCTATCTCAATGGTGAATCCTACGAGGCCATGGGTGCAATTCTATGAGAGAGAGCCCTACTTCATCGGAACCTATGAGCCTAGGATACCTAGCTTCTGGCCGCCAAGCCCTCAGATGCAAGAAAATGAACAGATGGACTTTGGGGGGAACATGCTCTAATGAACAATGGCTTCATACGCCCCTATGTACCCAGCTTGGGTGGGAGCCCCAGAAGACATTCCCTACCCTGTGGGCTGTAGCCTATCAACCAGTACCCAATGTGAGTGTGCCTAGGTCTAGGCCCTGATCGTTGCAGCCAGTACAGCCAAGCCCACCGATACCCAACGCGAGTGTGCCTGGGCCTATGATCTCACTGGTGCATCCAATACAGCAAGCCCAGCATGAATGCTAGTTCTAGGACCTAGTGGTCCAAGACCCACGTCTAATGCAACACTTGCATAGTCGATGAACTTTTATAGTCCACCTTGTGTGCCACCTAACTTTGGCATCGCACCGGCCCCACCAGCAACTCCTCTTGCATCGCAAAATTTAGTACTCACTGAGCAAGCTACATGAATCCTAGTGCAAGCACTAGGAAGGCGTGCCATGCCACCAACCTTCATCGGAAGGGATACTAGCTCTTCAAGGAGCAAGCCAATCACCATCCCCAAGCTTATTACTAAATACCTAGGAGGGCAAGATCTAGTGTCCTGTGTGGAGAGGTTTGAGCGAATTTGCGAGATCTATGGGGACATAGATGACTTGGACAAGGTAAATGCATTTGGACTGAGCCTGATGGTAAGGCATGCCGGTGGCATAGGGCTTTGAGCATTCAAGAGAAAAGTAATTGGGAAACGCTCAAAAATTTTATTGATAGTAGGGTTTGCCCTAGCGGTCCTAGGTGGAGCCCCATTATCCAACTACATGAGTTAAAGCAAAAGGACAACGAGTCCTTGAGGGAATATATTGTGAGAATTAAACATTTCAACTCCTACCGTGCAAGTCTCACGAGAGGATGAGCGATTACTGCCATGCTTTCTCATTGAGCTAAGGGATGCAAAGCTTCATGACCATCTTTTCACATTACATCTCACATCATTTGAGTTGTGTAGCAAGATTGTTGTGCTCTTAAATGACAACATGAAAGGCAAGGCCCAAGTGGAAAAGTCACAGATGGCTTCATCCAATGTGTCCCACACTACTAAAATGATTAGCCAATAAGGAAACTCCACTTGCCCATAGGTGTAAATATAGATGAGGTGGTCACCGATGTTTTGAACTAGGTGGCCCAGAAACTTAAGGGGGGATTGACAAGGGAAGTCCCAAGAAAACCTCACCTATTCCCTAGAAGAGATAACATGTGGTGTGGTCTCTCCACAGGCAACCATCCAACTAATGAGTGGCCTTGCCTTAGGGCTAGGCTGGCACTCTATTGTGCCAATTGTGCTAGATGGGGAAACCATGAGACATCCTAGTGTTGTTATCCTATGGTCGTCCCCCATCCAATGTACCAACAAAGGCAGCCCCTGACCTTGCCCGCACCACTAAACCAGTTCAATTAGGGACAATTGGCCATTCAAGGAGCTCCTCTACCAACCAAGGGAAATATAGGCTTAAAACCTTCCATTACTTCCACCTATCTTAGGCACTCAACCTCCACCACCTTGGATCACCCCTATGAACTAGGTGATCAACCACCCAATGAGTGGGAGGAACCATATTATGCCCCTTTGGCAAATGAATCCTACAATACTGGAGTCCCCCATACCAGTCCAGCCATATAAGCCATTACATCATGAAGGATGAACTATACATCGTGGTGTACATAGCTTGGGATATGAATGTCTTGATGCATAGACCCACTACATTGTGTTACACATATCAAGAACCACATCAACATAATGAGTGTCCCGATAAGACACCAGCTGACCAACCATTGGCTTGCTTTAAGTATCAAGGACCTCACTTCCTAAGGGACTTCCCTTACAGTTCCCTACCCACAACAACCGCCACTAACACAACTGCTCTGTTGTGTTCTAGCTGTAGGGTGGACCATCTCTTCAAGGACTATCTAATGAGAAGGAACCCTAAAAAGGTTGTACGGATCTTAAGACTAGCATTATTGAGAGAGTCAACGTTTCTTTGGTGCCCTTAAGTGATCATTAGGGCAGCCCTAAGTAAAGAGCTTTGTAAGTAGGCCAAGAAGGATAAAACAGCACGTAGCCCAACCCAAGGATACATGCCACAAGAGTGTTGTTAAAGTAGGGAAGGGATAGGACAGAGTGATTATTCAAGATCGGTCTGATGAGGATGTAACTACCATGTGCACTTCCTCATCTTTAGGCCACACCCTATCAATCCCAATTCCAACCAATCCATAGCCTAAGAGCAAGGATAATCCAAGAGGGGTTCCAACTTACAAGCAGAACCCAACTCCTAAGGGTCAAGGTGAATACCAACCCTTAGATGAATACCCCGACCCCACTATCAAAAAACAATGCCACATAGAGGCACAATAGTTGGTAAAGACTGTCAAAAAAGATTTGAGTAATGGCTCAAGACTAGCAAAGGCACGAATATAGACACGATTCATCCGAACTACTAAGCCCTTAATAGAGCTCCTAAGGCCTCTCCCATCCTAGAAAATGCGGATGAGGAAGAATCGAGTGGCTCTTCAATGGGACATTCTCTCTTAAGGCACAAGATGTTTGAAGAGGACCCCATATGACATCAGGCTATAGAAGAGGGCCCCATGTTCTTCTATGGCTTTGAAAAGCCACAATTGGTAGGCCGAGAGCCAACTATCCAACCTCAATCATGAATTTTCTTCCAACTAGGGAGCTAAGTTAGATATGATGAAGACCCCCTTTGGATCCCTAAAGGCAGAGAAATCCCCTCTACCAGGAGATAAATCCCTTCAAGGAGCTGAAGTCTCGCATGAGGATAAGGCCCCAAGGGCCAAAATAGAGAAGACTTCTCATAAGGATAAGCAACCCAAACTCAAGGGCTTGGAGGATGATGAAGAAGAAGAGGATGACTTACGTCAGGTTCCCAAGAACTTCAAAGACTACACAACCCAAGACCGTAAGATACTCCTCAAGCAAGCCAAGGACTACCGAGGAGGGCAACTAGTGTGGTTATGGACCATAGTCAAGGAAGTAGACCTTATTGCAGAGGATGAAGACCCTAAACCTATCTATATAGACAATGACCTCACATCTGGGCAAGAAGAGATCCTGATTGCCCTCCTATGAGATTACAAACTTGCATGGATGATTTTTTCATGTTAGTTTCATTAAGAAGCAAAACTTTTATATTGGCATCGAAAGTTTATATGCCCTAATAAAAATAAATGTTCAAAACATTCGCCTGGATTTGAAACTTTTATGCAAAAAAATACAAAGTTTCGCTAGGACTTACATCTTTTACTTCAAAATTCCAAAAAAAAAAATATATAAGCATACCATGTTCTACCAACATTGCAAAACTTAAAAAATTAATATATAAGTATAGCTTCGATAAAAACATCCCTATTACAAAGATTTCTTTTCTTGGAAGTATACCAGCATGAAGTGCGTGCCCCCTAAGGTCATGCAACATATCATCCCAATGATGGATGACATCAAACTGGTGAGGCAAAAGCCCTACCTGTAAGGACCATTATCCACCCTGCAGCCCTTTAGAGAGCATGCGCTAGAGAGAGTGAAACTTATAGCTTCCGATATGGATTCTCTAGGTACAACCAAGTATCCATATCACCGTAAGCAGATCAACATAAGATGACATTCACCATAGAATGAGGAGTATGTGCTTCCGAGGTGATTCTCTTCGGGTTCACCAACACTCCTGCTACATTCCAACAGTTGATGATCACAACCTTCAAAGAGTATTTGAGAGTCTTCCTAGAGGTGTTCTTAGACAACCTATGCATACATTGCACATGGGATGACCACCTCAAATATCTCAAACTTTTTTTAAAGAGGGGTCACCTCTATAGGATTTCTCTCAATCATCTCAAGTGCTAGTTTTGGGTTAAACACGAGGTAATATCAAGTCATGTTGTATCCAAGAATGGGATTTCTAGGGATTACAATCAGATCAAGATCATCTTGGAGCTACCACCCCCTACCAATGCAAAGGATGTGTAACGATTTACTGGGCATATGAGGTACTATCATAGATTCATTTATAGCTATGTCGAGATTGCTTGCTCCCTAGATAAGCTAGTGATTGTATTCCACTAGGCGGAGGCTTGCCAAACCTCCTATGAGACTCTCAAACTCATCTTGGCTCTGTTTCAGGGTTCATCCGGTAACCCCAAAAAGGTGCTACAATTTTATAATGCTTGCTCTCTCATACTGGAAATATAGATAGCATTATATATGAATTGCGCATTAGAATAAGATGAATTGCAACTACAGAGAGATCTCTTTCCTTCATGATCAGAAAATTATATAGCATGTGATCCATAAGAGAATTTAGACTTGAATAGGTACACTCAAAAGTTGGTGTTCTTTCATATCTGAAACAAGTAAGTTTATTACTAATGACTATTAAGGATGGATTAACACCAGATTCTAATCTAAATATTTATCTGGTTATCACTGCCACTCCTGGTGGATAGGAATTTTGAAAAAAATTCTTGACCTGAACCTACCAATGCAATTTTAAGATCAATCTAGTGATAATTATTAGACTCTCTTCATGATGTAAACATCACATCAATCCAAGACCGTGCGGTTAGTAGAGTGAAGAGCTTGGTGCTATACCAAGATTTAAACTACTCCCATACATAGCTCTCTACTAGTTTCCAAAAGAAAGTTCAAAAGCCAATAGTTATTCCTATGTAGCTACTAAGTATAAAACTAACAAAAAACAGAATTGAAGGATGGAAAGTAATATTGGAAAAATGTTGTGTTTTCAAAACACAGGAGGTGTAGATATCATGCTCAAGGGTGTGTATATTTAGCTGTTCCAGCCTGTGTTACTGGCTTGGAAATATCATCTAGAGGTGTTGATGAAGGAGGTAAAATTTGGGAAGATAATTTCTCATGCTCAATAATGAAACCAGAATCAAGAAACTTTGGAAAAGATGGAACAACTTTAGTGCTGAACAAGGATGAGGGATCAGTGTCAGATTTAGAAGATGGACCTAGTGCAGTCATAACTTTAGATATCACAGAAACTACCTCACAAATCTAATCTACAATCTTATCCATGGTTGGAAAATATTCAAAACTCCACTCCTTGATGGTTTGTTATGAACACCAGCTCTTTGGCTAGCATGCTAAATCAAAGCTTCTATTGCAAATTTCTCAGCATTTGTGTACCTCCCTTCTATTGTGCTTGTAGCAATATGAGGTGAACCTGAAAATGTAACCTATGTCTCCTCAACTTCTCTGATAGGATACCTCAACACTTTAGAAATAGAATGATATTTGCACATTTGTCCATGATACATCTCTTCCTATAGTGCTTCAATCTGCCCTGGCAACATTGTAACTTTGATTGATTCTTTTCTCTGTAAATAGTCCTGGAAGGGAAATGCAATAACCTATGATACTTTGTCTTTGATGTTGACCACATTTCTTGCATGTAATATATCAATTTGTTATCCATCTCTTCAAACTCCAATGCACCCACAAAATGACCCTTAATATGCAAGGTATCCTATCCATCATACTGTTAATCTGCTCCTCCAATCTAGTCAATGCTTGAACTCTCTCTGTCAATAACATACATTCAGATTTTAAAATAGAATTTTCCTCTGTAATAATATTCAACCGTTCCACTACAGTGTTGCTTACGGTATTTAACCATAATCTGACTTCTTCCACCATCCCACTCCGTACAGTTAACATATTTTGTAGTTGTCCAATTTTGCTCTCCAGCTGCTTATGTTTCCCCTCCATATCCTGGATTAACTAATGGGTTTTATCCCTTGCTGGTTGGGCTTGTTGTTGTATCTCATCCTTTTGCTTGAGTAAAGATTCCCTCTCAATTTCCCACTAATGTTTTTGTTGAGTCAAGTTATCCAACTCTCTTTGGAATCTTATGTATAAGGGTTTTAAACTTCTCATGGCCCATCTTGTATGTTTTGTGTAAGTCTTTTTCCTGCGTTAACTTCTCAAACACATGTGCCAAATCCTCATAGTGCTTCTTGCACCTCTCAGCCCTTTGCAAGTTATATTTAACTAACACTATGAAAGTGCTATTGGCATGATTCAAACTCAACCCTACATCAGAGGATGAATGACCTTAGTTATTAAAATAATAAGATTCAATTGGGCATCGTTTGATCAAAGCATCAAATTTAACTAGAGAAGAAGGAACATCAATATCTTGTCAAGGAGACTAGGCCTTAGGTGATACCCCCTTTGGAGAAGCAACAGTCTGCTGTATCTGGGGCTCTCTGAATGAGAACCCAACTATATGAATTGGCATCACATTATCTCTGTTGGATGAAATAGATATTGGATTCATAGGTGTATCTTTCACATCATCCGGAATTAACACCATGTCTTGTTGCCCTGTTACCCACTCATTCTGGATGATTTGAATGCCACCTTGACTCATCTGACCCTAATTAGTATGCTTGAATCGGAGTCAAAAACTTTTCTTCAAGGTGGGATTTGGCACATCCAGCCTTGGCCGAACGCCTGGCAACACAGCCGCAATCTTGTAAGAGGCTTTTAGGTCGTCCTCAGTATAATCAACTTCTTGTAAATCCATCTGATCCTCCATAGATAGTGGCATCTTAACCTCCTCTTCCTCAACTTTGGGTGGTGGAATCAAAGTAGGATTGTCCCTTTTAGCATGGTCAACATACTTAAACAAGGCTGCCAACATAGGTCGCAATTTAGAATGTGTGACACCCCTGCGTTTGTCTGTCCGAGTGATTTCCCCATAATCATACTTCATCAGAAACAAAATGCACTCCATGAACCACAAGAACTGACATTGTTGCACCGGATCCTTACACTTTTTGAGCATGAAATATGCTCTGGTAGTTTGTACCATACCAAATTCATTGACCATTTCTTAAACAGAACACTGATACTCTGGCTTCTCCAAAGACTTGGGTAACAACACTTATGAAACCAAAGTGAGAGTGATCTTACCCCCTGTAGACTGCAACAATTCAAATTGTGCATCCGTCATCAAGTTCATTTTCCAGGTCCACCACATCAAATCATTATATTGCTCTAGACTAAGCTTCCACAACCACAATGTGTTCTCTAGAATATTTCCATCCAAATAGAATTTAAAATCAATGAAGGGAGAACTGGGAGCCTGTGCATATGATCCCATGCATCTTGCTCTCTCCAGTGGTGGCTCCTCCGAGTTATGAGCCTGTGTAGAACTCGCTAGACTTTTGACCTTAGATTGACCTTAGATTATGATATTTTTCTAACATCTCCTTTCTCTTTCCCATCGATTCCGATTGGGTGCTGGAATCTAAAAGAGTTTGTGTAGCTGCTCCTCCTAGGGTTGCTGAAGCTTCACTGGGCATACCTTGCGAGAAAGGGTGCCGTGCCTGGATAGAAAGATAGGACCAGTTGCACCGAAATTTTGTGGGATGTCAAAAAACTAATGAGAAAAAAATTGTCCAACAAATCATCCCAACCCAAGTCTTCTACATGGACGAGTGCAATTGGCATGTGCAGAGGGACACACATCTCAACACGGGACACATCTTGCCTTATTATAGCAAATACGGCCCCGACCAGGACCTCTAGGATTGGTGGATCATCCAACTAGCTCATGGGCTCATGAAAATTGATGAAAGGCTTCATCTAAAATCCGTTGACTGACATAGGTAAAACATTTCCATGCAAGTCACCAATCCGAAATGTGCCTTGTTTCAAATCCTCCACAATATGGTATGGGCCCTTGTATCATAATTTTAGTTTTCCTAGAAATCTCCCTAGCGCAAATTATACACCAAGACCAGATCCCCTTTGTGAAAAATTTTGAATTTAATGTTATGGTTAACCTAGGCTCTGTGCCAGTCTTGAATGACCTGCATCATATATTGACTCTAAATCCGATCTTCCTCTAGCCTTAGCAATCATTGCTATCTCTTGGAACTAAATGGACTCTTCCAGGCTCATCTTTTCCACTGCAATCCTCGGACTAGAAGAGATACATTCTATGGGCACCACTGCTTCTATGCCATAAACTAGCCAAAAAGGTGTTATGCCGATATTGACCTTAAATCGATATGCCCAAAGTGCTAAATCAATTTTGTATCCCAGTCCTGTTGGTGAAATAGTCATCTTGAGGATCCGTTCCATGGTCTTATTGCTACTCTCTGCCTCTTCATTCCCTTGCAGATGATACATGGTGGCCATCTTGTGAGTTACCATGTGCAATTACGTCAACAGCTGCTTTATTGTATCATTAAGGAAGTGAGCACCCTGATCCGTGACTAACTCGATCGTGCAACCAAACCGTGTAATGATGTTATGGTAAATGAACTTCATCGTACTAGCTGTTGTATTATCCTATAACGTCGCTTGAGCTTCCACCCACTTGGTCGAGTAGTTCATTGCCATCACCACATACTTGTTACCTGTGAATTGAGCTGTTAGTTTGAAGGGCCCCATAAAATCCAACCCCAATTTTGAAATGGCTCTAAAGGCTGAATTGGATTGAGAAGCATATGTTTGGCATTCACTGGATGACTATCCTGTTGACAAAACATGTCGCTTTTGGCAAACTTGTGGGCATCCTTGATTAGGTGGGCAACTAGAATTTGACCTGGAATAAAGTTTAAGTCATAATTTCCCTCACAATGTGACCCTCGGAAGCTCGTTGATGCACCTCTACTAATAACATGTTTTGCTCATGTTCTGGGACACACTGTCTGAGCACCTGGTCAGCCCCCCTCTTATAGAGCATCCTTGCAATCACTATGAAAGGACGGCTTAATAATGCCATCCGCTTTCTCTAATCCAAAGACATCTCTTTGGGGAAGATGCCATCAAGTAGAAATTGTAACATACAGTCATACCAATATGTCCCTTAAATGGGTTTGATCTCAAACAAGTTGGCATCTGGCAGGTCATTGGGAATCCCTTCGACTAGTTCTTCAATGCCAGAATCTAGGTGACTCAAATAGTCCACCACAAGGTGCTAGTAGCCTAGCATATGGACAATGGTGTAGTCAAACTCTTGTAGTAACAAAATCCATCTGGCCAATCTGCCGATGGGCTTGTGCTAATTGAAAAATATAGTAGAGCTTGGTGATCCACATGGAACAAAATCTTATTGCCAAGGAGATAGTGCCAAAACTTTCCTAGAGCGTAAATCATCCCTAAGCACTCATGCTCTGTCATTGAATAATTTTGTTCTACTGATGTGAGGGTATAGTTGGAGTAATAGATAGGTTGATAGTAGCCCTTCTACCGCTTCTGCATCAGAACAACTCCGATGGCAATATCAGATGCATCCACAAACACCTGGAAGGTCAAAATCCAATCAAGGGGTTGGAGAACTAAAGCCACTACCAAAATATTTTTCAACTGACGGAATGCGGTCTGCTGCACATCTGTCCACAAAAACAGTGTATCCTTTTTTGTCAAGCTTGTTAGAGGTTGATAGATATAGGAAAAATATCACAAAAACCGATTGTGCCACTTGACTTGCCCAATGAACCATTGGAGCTCCTTCAGATTACTAGGAACTTTTGCTTTTTGAATCGCCTCTACCTTCCATGGATCAATCGCTACACCTTCTTTTGAGATGATATTACCAAGTAGCACTCCATGGTTTACCACAAAGGTGCACTTTGCCGGAATCATACTCAATCGTGATTTATAGCAGGTCTCAAAACACAATTGCAAATTATTTAAATGCTCATCCCGCTTTCCAAACACAATGAAACCTTCTAGAAAGTCCTGCATGAACATGGTCAAAGATGGTGCAAATGCCTTCTGGATCCACGACAGAAATGTAGGTGGCACATTCTTCAACCCAAACATCATCACATTACTGGCAAACACCCCCCATTCTGTGACAAAGGCGGTTTTATCTTTGTCTTGCTGTGCCATCTGAATTTGGTTGTACTTGTTGAAACCATCTAGAAAATTGTAAACCTCATGCCCTGCAACAACATCCAATAATGTGTCACAGAACGGTAGTGGAAAGGGATCCATAATGGTTGCCATGTTCATCTTTCGATAGTCGACACAAATCCGTCGGAGTTTCCCATAATTTTTAGGAACAATCACGATGGGTGACAACCAGGACACTTTCTTAGTTGGAAAAACAAATCCTACTCGCAACAACTTATCATTTTTTTTTCACAAGCTTGGCATAGTTCAGATTCATACGGTATCTCTACTGGATGACCAGTTTCGCATCTTTCTTTATATTGATACAATGGATACACAACTAAGGGTCAACACCTTGCATATCCGTATATTCCCATGCAAATATATCTTTATACTCTTGGAGCAGTGAAATTAAACCTTCCCAAAACTCGCCTTCAGCAGCTAGAACACTAATATGAACATTCTTCGGGTTGTCATCTATTCTGAGGTTGAATTCCTCCAAATCATCCTCTTGCACCTAGGAGGTATGGCACATTTTCTCCTCGTAAGTTGATTCAGCCTGAGTGATCAACTCTTCCCCATATTTCTGGTAGGATGTCACTTCCCCCTCCTCTGGGTCAAGATCCGCCAATGCGAAGTCCCCTGTTTCTCCCAAGTCATGTTTCATGGTCAACCTCAATTGTCTTGCTATCGCTGATGGCAGCGGGTGTTTTTTGTCCACGGTGATCTCGTATGCAGCTACGCTGGGTATCTTCCATTGAATGCATTAGTGGAAAAATTTGACCTTATCCACCTCAAAGACCACAATCACCATAGGATTGGTGTCTAAGAACTTATCATCATCTAAGCCGACACCCATGTTCACGCCCTAGGCAATCACTGGCTGGTTTTCTTTTTTCAAGACTGTATCTCGAATCATCTGGATCTTTAATTTCTTTTTTTTGCTATGAATAGTGATCGTAGTAGAGGAACCCTAGTCCTGTTTGACACGCACTGCTATAAACCAAGGTCGACCCAATAGCATAGGGTACCAGACATCCGCTTCTTCCATTTGTAGGACTACAAAGTTGATTCGAAAGACCATTCCTTGTAACCACATCAACTAGTTGTGGATAATGCCGAGTGGCTGTATGCACCTCTGATCTGCCATGCATACCTGAAATGGTGCTGGTTCCAACCCAAATGGGTGCAACCGCTTGAACATGTACTAGGGGAGGATATTCACACCAGACCCATCGTCTAGTAACACCCCTGCTAGATTTTGGCCTTGAAACTACACCCTGACAGCTGGTACTCTGTAGTCCACATTTTCAGGTTCTGTGCGATAGGCGATTGGCTCCTCTCCATATTTACGAGTGTAATCTAGAATGAGTGCAGGGGGCAAGAACTGTGGATGCGGCCATAGTAGCTCACTCATGAGTTGGTTTTGCACTTCTTGGACCATGTGAAGCAAATGATCCACCAAAATTTTAAGCTCCGCTTTCTTCAATGCCTTCAACAAGCTGTCAGAAAAATTGTCAAGTCCTAGTTTCGACAGCGCTTGTAATGCCACTTGCAAGGGCATAGGTAGTGTAAGCAAGATAATATCTTGCCCTAGAGTAGATCTTGCTAGGATAGTAATCAAAGATCTTGTAAGCATAGATTCTTTTGACAAGAATGATCTGTTGGTTGATATGATCACCTCCCAAAAATTCTGACAAAGATTTGTAGAACCAAACAACTGTCTCGCCGTCCTTGCTTAAATGTCGATTATAAATCAATACTTTTGCAAAAGAGAGCATCTTGATATTGTGAGAGAGGCTCGCAAGCTGGCCAAGAGCTCTCTCTTTGCTCCCACCATACCTAACAGTGATGGAATCATCTTCAACATACAACTGCACAAACAAATCAAAATGATTTTTGCATTAAAGGCAACATGAGAACAGAGACATAAAAAGACAAGATTAATCAAATGAAAACGAGAGTAGAGTTACCAAAAGACAATATTACTCACCTTCATATTCTCATCTACCTCTAGATCCTTGTCCTTCCAAAGGAAGATGCTTCTCTTGATGATATCTTTTGGTACTCTTTTCTACTCCTCCCTTTTTCCAATCTTGTCAAATTTTGCAGGAACAAAGTGGAGACAGGTTGTGAACACAAGTGAGTAAGAGTGCACACACGAGAATGCTCCAATAGAAATGTTCAAATGAAACAATATAAGTACTTGGTATATATAGTACCCAAGTACTAATGGTCAACCATAGGGTTGACTTTATGCCTACACCATATCTTTGTAATGTCTTGCAAATCCCCCCTCAAAGATATGGCTAAAAGTACCCTGGACACGTCTTAGGTGTTCCCTGTAGTACCTAAAGTACCATGGTTGCACAAATTCATCCAAATGGATATGCAACCTATGGGAGTACATGAAAACAATGTCATTGTGAATCATTTAACCCCCCTTGACATTGTGAGTATGTCTCTGATCCCCAAGCCATGTCGATGTCATAAAAAAAGATCTGTTGACAGGGCTTTGGTGAAGATATCCGCCACATTGTCCCCAGATGGACAATAGATGAGATCAATGAAGCCATCAGAAATACAATCCTGTACATAATGATAATGATTTTCAATGTGTTTCATGCGAGCATGAAAGATAGGATTGTTGGCTATGGCAATGCAACTCTGGCTGTCATAGAAGATAGAGTTTGCTTTGCCATCCAGTGCATGATGCAAGTCATGCAAAAGCTTCCTTAACCACATTAACTCTGTAGTGGCTGAATTTGTAGCTTTGTACTCTGCTTCACTAGAGGAAAGAGAGACTCGCTCTTGTTTCTTATTGAGCCATGAGATACAGGCTGACTCGTTCTTGTTTCTTATTGAGCCATGAGATACAGGCTGAACCCAATGAGAAGCAATAGCCAGTAGTGTGGGGGTTAAAGGTCACTGTGCCTTTACCCCAGTTATGTACAATACTCAAACACATATATAAATGAATGAAAAAGAAGATTAGGGCGGTTCTGCACCCACCAAAACTTGTGTGGCTCTCTGTCTCTCTCTCTTCTTCTTCCGTTCTTGCTTCCGTTGTGAGCACTCTCAACTGGTATCAGAGCCCAGGTGATCTAGCTGAGCGTGCGTGAATGCTTGAAGCTCAGTAGCTCTATGGGAGGAAGAAGAAGCTCTGTGGGAAGCTTTGTGGGTGATTTTACTTACATCCGAGTGTGCAGAGACCTTGGAGGAACCTTTGGAAAAGTTACTTTGGTTTTGCGAAGTGGTTTTGAGAGCCTGTTAAGTGTTTTCAAAGAAAAAGTCGTTTTTTGAGCTTTTCCTTATTCCGTTCGCGATGACAGAGACTCCGTATTGACTTGTAGAGGCAGCTATTGCTTGCTTTTGGTGTCCACTTCACTTCAAGAGCTTGGAAACACCTTCATTCTTGAATCTGGGATCATTTCATTGGATTTCTGACTCACTGTGTCAATTTCTGCGTTTTTTGCCCGGGTGTTGGAACTTAAGTTTGGAGCAACCATTTGCAGATCTGTCAGTTCTGGTGGACTCAGGAGGTCCTAAAACTTCTATGTTGCTCATCATTCGCACTCCCATGGATTTTACAAACAGCTCTGTTTCCAAAAACGTTTTCCAATCCGTGTGTTGGACCCAGTGATTGAGACCACGGTTTCCTAAATCGTCTGTCCCATTGCGTTTTGGATGCCTAAAAACCCCTACCTGTTAGTTCTTGCACAATTCAGTGAAGGATTTTCAGAGTTATAGATCTCTGTGTATTCGATTTCGTCTCTCTGTTATGCATTTTTCATTCTAAGGTTTTGAAACCTTAGATTTATGCCACATGGCAGTGGATAAGTGTTGACTCCCATTTCTCACTCATCGGTTGGGATTTTGGAATTCTGGCAGAAGAGAGATATTTGTAGATTTTCTTGCTGATTCTTGAGCATACCTTATGCAGATCACTCTGGTTGCAGTTTGAGCAGTGTGCGCTCATTTGTGGTGTGCATTGGGCTGCAGTGGATGATTTATAGGCCATTTGGATGCATTACGGTCCTTATTGGATGCACTGATAGGCCCAAATTGCCTTGTGGGATGCTATTTTTATGGATGCTTTGCACATGGATGCTATTTTATGCTGAGGGACAGCTTTGACACATTGCAGGTGATGTACTGATAATGCTATGCTCTCTTGGATGAGATATTATTGATGCATATGCCAGTGGATGGTGTTTATGCTTGAGTCATTTGGCACTTATTGGCATTTTCTTTTGGGCCAGATTTGCTCATATGGATGTTTGGGCCAGATTTGCTCATATGGATGCATAGTATATGCACATGACTCAGATGCATCTTTTGATGCTTTGAGATTTGAGTTTTGGTGATATTTCACTCTATTGTGGCATACACATTTGGGTGCACCTAGTATTTAGTGTGATTCTCTCTTGCAGGTACTAGCATTTGGGATTTTGTTTCATTTGCATCATGGCATCCTCTTCCATGTCTGAAAATGAGTTTTTCAGTATTAAAAAGTTTGATGGGACAAACTTTTCTTTGTGGAAAGAACAAATAAGGGATGTGCTTATTCAAAAGAAGCAGATTAAACCCTTGGCAGGGATTGAAGCTAAGCCTGCAAATATGTCTGAGGATGATTGGAATGAGTTGGATCCATTAGCAAAGTCTACTATTAGACTTCATCTTGCAGAGTCAGTTTATTTCACAGTAGTAAATGAGCAGACTACGGAAGATTTGTGGAAGAAACTGTGTGCCACTTATGAGAAGGAAACTATCTCTAATAAAGTTTACCTCATGAAGAGGCTGTTTGAGCTGCAGATGAAGGAAGGGGTCTCCATTGCTTCTCACTTGAATGAATTCAATATTATTTTCAGCCAGCTTTAGGCTCTGAAGATGAATTTTGATGTGGAGACTAAGGCAATATTTCTCTTATGTTCATTGCCATCCTCATGGGATACCTTCCGTACACCTGTCAGTAACTCTGCACCTGTGAAGTACTGAAATTTGATGATGTTGTGGGTAGCTTGTTGGCCGAGGAGATTAGACGGAAGTCTATGGATGGCAACAAGCAGGATGCAGCCTTAAATGTGCAAAGGGGCAGATCACAGTTCAGGGGGACATCCCAAGAAAGAGGAAAGTCTCGTAGCAAATCCAAGGCACAAAACATTGAGTGTTACCATTGTGGCAAGAAGGGCCATATGAAAAAGGATTGCTACAAGCTGAAAAGAGAGCAAAAGGATAAGAAAAAGAATGCAAATTGGGGTGCAAATTAGAAGGAAGAGAGTCCAAGGGAGGACAAAGGAAAAGTGAAGATCGAGGAGATCAATGCAGTCACACATGATAGTGACAATGATGTTCTCTTCATGTCTAGTTTATCTGCAGAGTTGCTTATCACTTCATATGATGCATATTCCCAGGATTGGATTTTGGATTCTGCTGCTTCATTCCATGTTACTCCCCATAGGGAATGGTTCTCCACTTATGACAGTGGAAAGACAGGTTATGTGCATCTTGGAAATGACTATGCATGTGACATAATGGGAGCAGGTGACATAAAGTTTTCTTTTGCAAATGGGTCTGCATTTGTTTTGAAACATGTGAGACATGTGCCTAAGCTGACCAAGAGTCTTATTTCAGTGGGTCAGCTAGATGATGCTAGTTTTCACACCACTTTTGGCTTTCAGAGTTGGAAAATTCAGAAGGGCTCTATGCTTTTGGCCAGGGGTGCCAAGTGTGGGACTTTGTATCCCTTACATGTATCAGGGGTATTTGATCATGTTGTTACAATAACCGAGCAGCCAAGCACTTCTTTGTGGCATTGCAGGTTGGGGCACATGAGCCAAAATGGAATGAAACTCTTATGCCATTTGGGTTATGTACCGCATTTGAGTTTCTCTGATTTTGAATTTTGTGAGCACTGTCTCTATGGGAAGCAGACTAAATCAGCCCATAAAAGAAGGGGAAAGAAAGAGTTTGAAAAGCTTGATTTGGTGCATTCAAACATATGTGGTCCCATGCCTACATTGTCATTAGGCGGGGCTGAATACTATGTGACATTCATTGATGAAGCAACTAGGAAAGTGTGGGCTTATGCTATAGCTCGGAAGAGTGATGTGTTCCAGGTATTTCAGAAATGGCTGGCCTTGGTTGAGAATCAGTCAGGTAGAACGCTTAAATGCCTATGGACTGACAATGGTGGAGAGTATCTCTCTCATGACTTTCAGCATTTCTGTGATACACGTGGGATTAAGAGGGAGCTCACATCCCCTCGTACTCCAGAGCAAAATCCAGTTGCAGAAAAGATGAACCGTACCATTCAAGAAAGGCTGCAATGCATGCTTTCCAATGCAAGTCTTTCTGGTGGTTTTTGGGCTGAGGCAATGAAGACTGCAGTGCATGTGATCAATAGATCACCTAGTAAGAGTTTGGATGGTGGTATTCCTGAAGAGGCATGGAGTGGCAAGAAGCGCTCTTACTCTCATTTGCGTATATTTGGGTGTGAGGCATATGCACATGTGCCAAAAGAGCTTCGAAAGAAGCTAGATCCTAAGTCTAGGAAATGCATCTTTCTGGGTTATGGTGAAAGTGGAGAAATGGGCTATCATCTCTGGGATCCAGAAGCAAAGAAGATCATACGCAGCCATGATGTAGTCTTCAATGAGAAGAAGATGCATAAGGCACCCATGAGGGATGCGGAAATGAGGAGAATCACTTTCCGGGATGTGAATCCACCTACATATGTTGATAGACAGCAAGCTATCCATGCACCAAATGTGCAAGAAATGGTACCACCAAGTACTCCCACAGGTATACAATCAAGGGTAGATGATGGATCATCTATTGGTGGAAATGATGAGCCAAATGTGGCTGATATGCAAATGGGACAGCAAGCTGAAATGCCCTTGAGAAGATCATCTAGAGTGTCTAGACTGCCTGATAGGTTTGTTCCAGGGGTAGACTATGTGATGCTTACTGATTGCGGGGAGCCTTCTTGCTACAGAGAGGCTATGATGCATAAGGATCAACGCAAGTGGGAGTATGCTATGCAATTAGAGATGAGTTCACTTATGAAGAATAAAACTTGGGACTTGGTTTCTTTGCCACATGGAAAGAAAGATTTGCCATGTAAATGGGTCTACAAAATGAAGGTCACAGGTGATGATGTGCCTAGGTACAAGGCCCGTTTGGTTGCTAAAGGGTTCAAGCAAGAGAAGGATATGGAGCTTATGCAGATGGATGTCAAGACAGCTTTCTTGCATGGGGATTTGCATGAGGAAATTTACATGGTGCAACCGGAAGGCTTTGAAGAAAAGGGCAAAGAGCATTTAGTTTACAAGCTGAAGAAGAGTCTCTATGGTCTTAAGCAAGCACCTAGAGAATGGTATCAGAAGTTTGATGCTTTCATTCAGTCCCAGGGTTTTAGGAGTGAAATTGATCACTGCCTCTACACTAAAAGGGCTAAGGATAATAGCCTGATAATCTTGGCACTATATGTGGATGATATGCTATTGGCTAGTAAGAATACTTATGAGCTAGATGCATTAAAGGCCAAGTTGCATGAGGCCTTTGATATGAAGGATTTGGGATTTGCAAGTCATATTCTTGGTATGCGCATCACGCGTGATCGGAGTAGGAAACTCCTTTGGCTTTCACAAAAAGAGTATGTTACAAAAGTATTGCAGCATTTCAATATGGAGGGGGGGAAGGCAGTGAGTACTCCATTGCCTCCATATGTGAAACTGAGTCACACAGATAGTCCCAAATCAGATGAGGAGAGGGCCATGATGGCCAAAGTTCCTTATGCATCAGCAGTTGGGAGTCTTACGTATGCTATGATAGCTACTAGACTAGACATTGCATTTGCAGTGGGAGTTGTTAGCCGGTATATGGCTAATCCAGGAAAGAGGCATTGGGAGGCAGTTAAGTGCATCATGAGGTACATGAAGGGTATCAAGGAGATGTGCATCTGCTTTGGTAGAGGAGACATGCGTGTACTTGGGTACACAGATTCAGACTATGCAGGGCATGTGCATAGTAGGAGATCCACTTCTGGTTATGTGTTCACCTTTGCAGGTGGTGCAGTGTCATGGATGTCTCGCGCACAGAAGTGCGTTGCTTTGTCTACCACAGAAGCTGAGTATGTTGCAGCCATAGAGGGTTGCAAGGAGGCTATATGGCTTGATCGGCTTGTGGGAGATTTGGGGATTCATACAGGTGTACCGACATTGCATAGTGATTCCATGTGTGCTATTCAGCTAGCACAGAATCCGGTCTTTCATGCAAAGACCAAACACATTGAGGTTAGGTACCATTTCATCAGGGAGGTACTTGAGGACAAGCGCATAGAGCTTGTCAAGGTTCATACAAATGATGATAACGCTGCAGATATGCTGACGAAGAGTCTACCTAGTCAGCAGTTTGAGTATTATCGTGTATTGATGGGCATTGGATAGTATGCCCATTGGTTGTTCTCCCTTAAAGGCACATTGTCCTTTAAGTGGGAGGTTGTGGGGGTTAAAGGTCACTGTGCCTTTACCCCGGTTATGTACAATACTCAAACACATATAAATGAATGAAAAAGAAGATTAGGGTGGTTCTACATCCACCAAAACTTGTGTGGCTCTCTGTCTTTCTCTCTTCTTCTTCCGTTCTTGCTTCTGTTGAGAGCACTCTCAAGTAGTGGACCGTCTATCTCGTCAATGTCCCCTGATCAATCTAGGTCGGTGAAATTGCTCAGCTCTAGATCACAATCTGAAGAATAATGCAAACCAAGAGAGAGAGTGCCATGGACATATCTGAGAACCCTCTTTGCTACATTCCAATGTGTGATCGAGGGGACAATGCATGAACTGATCAGGCCATGTGGAGCATAGATATATCAAATTGCTAACCAATTGCCTGTACAAAGTGCCATCAAACTTTTTAGCAGCATCATGCTTACTCAGCTTGAGTCCCTTTTCCAATGGAGTAGCCCACAGGCTTACAGTTCTCCATTTTAAATTTTTGCAAGTTATGTTTATTTATGGTTGGAATGAGAGAGGAAGAGAGATGTTGTTAATCATATGGAATTGGGACAGGGACTATGGAGATGGAGAATGATAGATATCGAGGTAGTTTACAATCTGTTATACTGAAGAATGTGAAGGATGAGCATGGGGAATGGATTTCTCAGCTCTATAGAAAATATTCATGGATAACAATGCAACCCACTAATCGTGGGTGCTATAAAGTGGCTCAAAAGGATGCAATGGACATCTCCAAACATTGGAATGGAAGGATATTGATTTTGAGATGTCTCCCAACAATAGCAAAACAGTAACCTAAGCATATATTCAACGTGT
The DNA here is from genome assembly GCF_047967505.1 of Dipteris shenzhenensis. Lineage (NCBI taxonomy): Eukaryota > Viridiplantae > Streptophyta > Polypodiopsida > Gleicheniales > Dipteridaceae > Dipteris > Dipteris shenzhenensis. The sequence goes on from NC_141623.1 coordinate 23,899,929, forward strand.
CTTTACCCACATAGACATATATGTGCATCCACATGCAGGCCTTCCATATCATAGGCACAATTGTAAGTATTCCAAAGTAAACTAGTGTCAAAGTATTTGCATTTAGCCTTGGGCCTTTCTTATGTATTGTACTTGTTTTACAGATTTGTATCCATCTACTTACAAAGAGTGGGAGGATGTAGCATGCATAACTGGGGTGTTTCATGTCCTCCATGCTGAGATTGGGAGTTTTAAGTACAAAGGTCGCACACCATCATAATGAAGAAGGATGAGACCTTTTATTACTCAATGTTCATAATACCAGATTAAGAAGGCTAGTATGGAAGATTAGAATCACTTCCCTGGCCTTCTTTTGACAGTTCAGAGTGACTTCTTCCAAGCATAAAGACCAATGAATCGTATAGAAATGAAATGTTCAATGATGTGAGAAATGCTATGAAGCCAACTACTGGTGGAAGAAATGCTAGGCTAAGCTGGTTTCTTCGATTCCCATGTTTTGTTGATTTCTTCACTAGTTGTATGAAATTGAGAAAAACAAATATAACATATACTTGCAAGAGATTAGATCTAGACAAGTTGTCTGAATTATTTAACAATGGATGGACAACAAGATGTCATAGTGAAGACTTGGTACAATGTCGATTGAACACTTCAAATGTGACATTTCGGTAAGCACATCTAATAATTATTGTTTATATAAAAATTATAATTTTACAAGAGAGTATGTATTGACAGATTTCAATTTTTGTAGGTATTTCATTGGAAGGCAAAATCTCTGCATGTCTTTCACATATAGAAGGTTTAGATGGAAAAATCTGCAATGGGAAGAAATGGATGATGATTGGCATGATGGGACTCACAGTCCCCGTTTGTTGAAATATTTAGTTCTCGACAAGGACAGCCTGATCTAATGTTGGAATTAGAAGAGGAGTGGACCATATGGTTTATCAAAGAAGAGATGCAGTTGGCAATAACAAGCCCTCCCCTGGACTACCATTTTAGACTTGACAATCGCAAAGTTAGATATAGGGATGAGACAAACATCCTTTGTAAGAATTGTTGTCCCCCACACTCTCTTGAACTAATAGAAACATGATGGTAGGGGCTCATATTTTTTTTGTAGATATTTGAGATCAAGTGTTTGGATTCTCACTGCTTCAACAATGTACTTGGCCATGAGGCATTCTTAGATGTATGAACAGAACAAATAATGCAAAGTCATTGTGTTCAATCATTTAAAACTTTGAATTGATGGCTCTCTATGGTGTATGAGGGACAAGTCCATAACTCTTTGTAATTTTCAATCTGTGCGGATGTTTGTAATTTTAAATCTATGTGGAGAGGGAGAAGCAGAGGGAGACATAACAAGAGGGAGAGGGAGAGGGAGAGGGAGATGGAGATGGAGACAAAAAGAGAGGAAGAGGGAGAGAGAGATAGAAAGAGAGGGAGAGGCAGAGGTAGAGGGAGAGGGAAAGAGGGAAATGGATTGTATTTTCTATGCAAGCAAGATGTTCAATCAATCAAAACAATACATCACCACTAAAAGAGGACCTTTGGGCATGATATACAACATGCCGCAAGTCTAGAGATTACTATGCTATGTTGATCAGTAGGCCCTTTTAAATCTATGTGGATGTTTGTGTATGTGTATTATGCATGAGAGAGTGAGAGAGAGAGTATGTGTGTGTGTGTGACAAGGAAAGGAAGGGAGGAAGAGAGGGAGAGGGAGAGAGGGAAGGGGAGAGAGGAAGGAGTAGGGGGAAGAGAGTGGGGGGGAGAAATTTATTTTTTTTATTTTTTTTAAGGGTAATGGACCCTTTATATAAAGTGTATTACTAAATGTCATTTTCACATTCACCATTCTAGCCTTTACTACAATGCATTACTGAAGGCACTAAAAGAACTCAACCTATGTAAAGGAAGTGCACATAATGGCCACTCTGAGCTAACGTGATGCTTTGAGTGGCTTGGAGATGAGAGTAGCTTTAGTAGCTACTCTCAACTCTCATAGCTTCAAGACACTCAGAGCATCTCTTGAGGTCATAGTGGCTATAATGTATGATTCCTTTACCTAGGTTGAGTTGTTCCAATGCCTTGAAGGAAGCTACAATGAATAAAGTTATGCTCAATCATGAGGTACTCATATTATCCTCTTCTAGACTTGGTAAGAGAAGCGCACTTTATAGCGCCTGAGCTCACAAGATGCTCTAAGTGTTTTGGAGTTGAGCGAGCTGAGACACTCAAATCTACACTTAGCTCTAAGACAGTCAAAGCATCTCGCAAGCTTAGAGTGGCTATAATGTGCAATTCCTTTATCAGGTTGAGTTCTTTCATTGCCTGAAAGGAAGCTACAATGAAGAAAGTTATGCTCAATTATTGTCCGCGTCTACTCATGGACTCCCGAGCATAGGGAGGTATGAAAATTGAGTAATTTCAGGAGTCAAAAGGGAAAGAGAGAGAGAGAGGGAGGGAGGAAGGGAGAGGGAGAGAGAGGGAGGAAGGGAGAGGGAGAGAGGAAGGACCTAGGGAGAGAGAGGATGTTGCTACTGCAAGAGTTCATGTTTACTATAATTCATAAGCTAAGAACTCATCACAAGATAAAATATTGGTCAAGGATGGAGTCACAAGTAGCCTTGAGAGCAATATCCTTGATTCATTGAGGCACTAAAAGAACTCAACCTACGTAAAGGAAGTGCACATAATGGCCACTCTGAGCTAACGTGATGCTTTGAGTGTCTTGGAGATGAGAGTAGCTTTAGTAGCTACTCTCAACTCTCATAGCTTCAAGACACTCAAAGCATCTCTTGAGGTCATAGTGGCTATAATGTATGATTCCTTTACCTAGGTTGAGTTGTTCCAATGCCTTGAAGGAAGCTACAATGAATAAAGTTATGCTCAATCATGAGGTACTCATATTATCCTCTTCTAGACTTGGTAAGAGAAGCGCACTTTATAGCGCCTGAGCTCACAAGATGCTCTAAGTGTTTTGGAGTTGAGCGAGCTGAGACACTCAAATCTACACTTAGCTCTAAGACACTCAAAGCATCTCGCAAGCTTAGAGTGGCTATAATGTGCAATTCCTTTATCAGGTTGAGTTCTTTCATTGCCTGAAAGGAAGCTACAATGAAGAAAGTTATGCTCAATTATTGTCCGCGTCTACTCATGGACTCCCGAGCATAGGGAGGTATGAAAATTGAGTAATTTCAGGAGTCAAAAGGGAAAGAGAGAGAGAGAGGGAGGGAGGAAGGGAGAGGGAGAGAGAGGGAGGAAGGGAGAGGGAGAGAGGAAGGACCTAGGGAGAGAGAGGATGTTGCTACTCCAAGAGTTCATGTTTACTATAATTCATAAGCTAAGAACTCATCACAAGATAAAATATTGGTCAAGGATGGAGTCACAAGTAGCCTTGAGAGCAATATCCTTGATTCATTGTAGATGCACATCTATTTGTACCCATGGAAATAGATGACGAAGAGAATAAAGTAAAAGATGAATGCAAATGCATCTTAAGAAGGGTAGTGATGAAGCATGAGAAACATTCAATCTTAAGGGAATCTCATCGATGTGCTTTAGTAGAACATTCCTCTTCAAAAATAACATATTAAAAAACCATTCAAGTTGGATTATGGTGGTGCATCCCATTATATAATTGTTAAAAGAATTACAAACAATGTGATGTTTGTCAGGGCAAGTTGACCTTTATTGTAGGATCAGATGTGTTTATACCTAAGGCATCCTTGGAAACAAAAATGGGGGTTGGACTTCATGAGCTGATTTAGAGAGTTAGAAGTAGCTATATTGTTGCTGCAATAGATTATGCCACTAAAGGGATTGAAGCAAAGGCTTCAAGAGACAAAAGCTACCCTAGGCTAATAGCCTATTTCCTAGAGAAAGACAGAAAGAGTGAGAGAGGTAGAGAGGAAGGGAGAGAGGGAAGGGGCAGGGGGGATAGAGGAAGGGAGAAAGACAAAAAGAGTGAGAGATGTAGAGAGGAAGAGAGAGAGGGAAGGGGCAGGGGGGACAGAGGAAGGGAGAAAGGAAGGACTGGGGGGAGATGGGAGGGAAAATTTTTTTTAATTTTCATTTATTTATTTATTTACTTTTTTAGGGCAATGGCCCCTTATATATAATGTGCATTACTAAATATCATTTTCACATTCACTATTCACACTCCTACTTCTCATGACCTTCTTTGTTGTCTCAAGCATCCTTCTTTTTCACCTTCCCAAGCATCCTCCCATACTCATGGCTTCCCCTAGAGAAGCCTTTGACCATTGGATTTCATCTACTCATTCTCATGACTTCACAGACCACATTTACCCTATCTTCTGCAAGCCACTCGGTCTCGAATCACACTTGAGATCTTTCCTTCCTGCCCATAATCCCTCTCTTCAGTTTATCGATAGACTTCTCCATGGGCAATGGGTCCCATTGGATATTTTGAGCTCTCTTGACCAGAGCGCTAACTTCAACAAGACTCGTGGTAGGGCCATGGAAAATGTCCCTCTATCTCTCCATGGGCACGCTACTACCCTCGGGGATGCTGCATCTCCTCCCATTCATTTGATAGAGAGAGATGCATCCCTTGCCATTCTCTTCACAACTAGTAAGTTTGATGAGCATGTCAAAGAAAAGCCCGAGGGTCCTACAATCACTAGTGGTGGAGCAAGTCCATCCATAAGTCATGGAGCAAGTGAGGCGAACCTAGACATAGAACCTAAGGAGCATGCGATAGACCTAGCTGAAGAGCAAGGTGAGAAACAAGTCATCCTATCGGCCTATCCGAATCATGCATAAACCATCCTCCACCTATAATCCTCATGAGGCAACAACTTGTAGGACAAATTAATGTAATAGGGTGTACCTAGGGGTATAAGGTTTGTGTGAGTTTGTGTGTCACCACATGGTGGTTAGTGTGACCAGGTTAGGTGGTAGAAGGTTCTATTAGGTGTGATTGAGAGATTCATGGGATTGATTGAGAAATCAATGCAGTGATTTGTGGATTTGGAGATGCTCTCCTTTGGGGCACATGCATTGTATCAGTTGCCCTTATAAGGGCCTCTCCACTCTTGAATAAACTACTCTCCTTTTGCTTCATTCCATTGTCTCCTTGCTGTTATTCTATCATGTGGTATCAGAGCCAAGTCCACCCTCCTTGAGCCCTCTTTGAGTGCCATGTCATCATCTTCTTCCAAAATGAAGGATTTCTTCCCTCTCCTCCCACGTTTTTTCCTTAGACTTGTTCTTCTCATTCTCTGAGCCATTGTCAATGCCCTTTGAGGTCAAGCATCTCCATGTTGGGGCGAATCCCTGGCTAGGAGGAATTAGAGAATAGTTGCGTCCTCTGCCCGTGCCAACACTATCTATAATCAGTGCCATTTTGAGCAATGTGACCTGTTGGAGTCAAGATTCTATAATTCCTCTCAAAGGAGGCTGGGCGACACCAAGAGCAATCCATAGTTTAAATCTGAGTTGATATGGTCCACTGAGAATCACTCAATCCAAGAGTAATTATGGCTAGTGCCTTTTCATCCTTAGGGAGCCATAAAGCTTCTCCTTCCCTAGTGGTTGGTTTCTTTTCTTCTCCTTCCCTAGTGGTTGGTTTCTTTTCTTTTCCATTAGCCACATTTTAGATCCCCTTTTTCATGAGAATAAATTTCAGTTTGGTCTGCCAAGTATGAAACCCCTCTCCCTCAAACTTATCTATCTTGGTTTTGGTGGCCATTTGGAAAGGTCTTACCAATTTAATGGCAGTGTCTAATCCCTTTTACAAAAAATTAGTCTTTCTGAACAAAGAAATCACCTTCACCATATAAATGCAAATTGCTAGGTAAAAATTCAGAAAAACCTAGTTGTTTGGCATATGCATATAACCAATTGGCTTCTCCCAAATCCTCTTAACTGGGGTCTTCTTCACCTTGTACTTTAGCCTCCGAGTAGTCTTCACCTATTTGATTTTCCTTTCCTCTTTGAAGAGGGATGCCTCAATTTCCACCAAACTAATCTCTGGTATATTGGTGAGAGCAGTGACAATAGTGCCATATTCCTCAGTTAGGCTTTTAAGTAAGATAGCAAAGTAGCAATTACAATGTCATCATAAAGATTAAACTTGATGCCAGCTAACGGAGTCATTATGTTCTTCATCTTTTTTACATTGTGTGTATTTGAAAGACAACATGCCAAGTTCTTGTGGTAGCACAAGTGAAAGCCCAGCAAAGAAATCAAAGAAGGTAAAGGACTACAAGGATCTTGTATTGCAGAATATGGACAAGATGCATTAAAGAGTGTGAAGAAGGACAAAGAGCAAAAGAGTTATGCAAGGAGCTACATCAATATTGATATGCTTGTACTCTCGGAAACCATGAAGAAACGGATGACTTCACCAACATTGAAGAAAGCCAAAGATGCTGCAAAGACCTCTATCACAGAGGATTTCATTCAAGGGGGCATTGGCCCTGCCTTCTAGATTTTTAGTTTGTGTGATGTGATCAATAATGGTTCTCTGCCATGGATAGTCCATCCTCAAATGATTGTTAGTCCTTTGTTTGAGGTTTTACCTTGTTGGACCCATGCGTATTTCCATACAATCATTGTCCAATCCTCCAGTTGTAAACCAAGAGTCCTAGGAGTGAGTCACAAGTTGGGGCCATGTGTGTTGCCACATGATGGTGAGCAAGCCATGGAACATCCCATGTACTACTGCTAAGGGATAAGGTCATCAATTTGTGGAGGGGAATGAAGGACAAATTGATGTAATAGGATGTACCTAGGGATACAAGGTTTGTGTGAGTTTGTGTGTCACCACATGGTGGTTAGTGTGACCAGGTTAGGTGGTAGAAGGTTCTATTAGGTGTGATTGAGAGATATATGGGACTGATTGAGAAATCAGTGGAGTGATTTGTGGATCTAGAGATGCTCTCCTTTGGGACACATGCATTGTATCAATTGCCCTTATAAGGACCTCTCCACTCTTGAATAAACTACTCTCCATTTGCTTCATTCCATTGTCTCCTTGCTGTTGTTTCATCACAACTAACCACACCTCGCATCAATTGATCTAATCACTATTGAGGGTGAGAAATACCTTACCCTCTTACAAGTAATGGAGGAAACCAATATTCAAGAGGATGAGGTGCTATGCCAGCTTGCAAATGACGCCTATGAGGATGTCATTCACTTCAATGCTCCTATCGATCCAAAAGTCAATGAGATAGTGAGGCCATCTGTCTCACAAAGAAAGCAAGTGAGGCTGTAGAGCTAGAGTATCAGATGTCATCGAAGGAAATTTTGGATTTGCAAAGGTGGTTGTTCGAGGACAAATATGAAGAAGCTATTACCTCAAGTCTACAAGTACAAGATCCATAAAAAAAGGGATTCTTGTTGGACATTCTGATTGATACCCTTCGCGATGAGATAGAATAGATATGTACATTAACAACTTAGGGTTTAGGGCTTATTTTCATCATTTGATTCATATGATCTATATACTTTGATAGATTCTATTTTAAATGCCAAATCCATGCTCTATCTTCGATCAATAGGAAATTAAAACTAGGGTTTAGGGCTTAGCATAGCAAAACCCAACTCCTAAATATTTTTATGAAGAATTGAAAGATAATAATCCCACCTAACAATTTAAGGTTCCAAGTGAATAATTTCACTTTAGATTTCCCTTGAACCAAAGTGCTCCAATGGCAATTCTCGTGCATAGAATGAATTTCGCCTTAGAAGCATGAAATCCAACACCATGCGACCAAGGCCTACTCTTTGGAAGAATATTTTGATGAAAAACTAGAAGATAATATTCCAATCTAAAAATTTAGGATTCCAAGTGCACAATTTCTTTTTTGATTTTCCTTGAATCCAGGTGCTCCAATGGCCATGTTTGTGCATAGGGTGAATTTCCATGGCCATTGGAGCACCTGGATTCAAGGAAAATCCAAAAGAAATTGTTCACTTGGAACCCCAAATTTTCAGATTGGAACATTATCTTTCAATTTTCCACCAAAATATTCTTCCACCGTATAGAATACATCAATGTTTAAGCTTTTTGCACAACATCGACCAAAGTTATATAAAAAAGCCATTGTTCTAGATTTAACCATGGTTTAAAGTTAAGGGAGTCAAAATATAGTTTCTCCTTTAGTATCCAAACACCAAAAAAACCTCAATTTTTTAATATCCATGTGATCACTCAACATATCTTGAAGAATATTGTGAGTATAGGAGCCCCAAAACTAGAAGAAAGTAGGTGACAAGTGCTATAGTGAAGATAGCATGCATGGCGATCAGCCATGAGAAGAGACTACTCTAAGCTACACAAAGACACGTGCAAATGGTAGCAAAAGATGTCCAGCCGGGATGTGAATTTTGCAATTAGAACTCACATAGAAGAATACACAAGCGTGTAATATGAGATCTCAATAATTTAAAATAAAAATGTATCCAAGAGAAAGAACAATGGTTAAGAGGGTATTAACATATGTGGCGTCTCATGTTAGACCTAGAGAGAGGGTTTATTTGTGGGTGAGCCCGTCCCTTATAGGCTAGGATTGAGTCAACCAACACCTAATATTTGCATTGGCCAAATTGGGCACCTAGGGCAATGCCCTATTTATAGGGCCAGCCTCCCTTTTCCAGTATCCAGTGGAGCATTTCCTCATAACATTGGGTGTTTCCATTGGCTATATACACAGTTATCAATGCCTCTGTCTCTCTTTCACTCACTCTCTCTCTCTCTCTCTCTCTCTCTCTCTCTCTCTGTGCGCTACTGCATTCTTCTGCGCATTTCAGCGCTCACATTAGCAAGTTAAACTTACTTGTATGTCAAGACGAACATTTACTTCCTTGCATGGCAATTTGAACAAAAGATGACTTGAGATTATTCAGATTTAAAACCAGTAAAATAGACAATCGTGTTTATTCTCTTTATTCATTTAGAAAAAGACAGTAAATGAAAGGGGCTTATAGTAGATAAGATCGTTAACAAAGTGCTAGGATAGAACAAGAACAAAGACAACCCCAAAATTAGTTAATTCATCTGACTCCCCAAAGTAGATAGATCACTCCCCAACCAATACGCTAAGCCATGCAAAAAATGACTGACCACCAGAGAACAGAGATGCAGGGATAAGGAGGGTTCTGAAGTTTTCTTCTCAACGTGGTAAGACTGGAGCTAGGAACCTTAGAGTGGGGCAAGAACGCTTGCGTGACATAAGGACGAGCTTGTTGGAGCCTACAAAATGTAGCCCCGAGGATCCTTGTGTTAGTTTTTACATGCAGTAGACAGAGGGATTGCTTAGGGAAAGGAGCAACAATAAAAGTCTGAGGCAGAGGTCCCAGTTGGATTGGCTTCAAGAGGGGGACTGCTCCTCCAAAGTCTTCTTTCCAACCCTGAAAAAGACGTTTGAACAAGCGAGAATTAACAGAATTGAGTGTACAGACTAGGGGAGGAGCCTTGTAGGAAGCAAGCATAGGGTCAATGCCCAACCTGTAAGCCCCCAAATGAGAGCTAAGTGGCTTGACACCCAGAGTATGTTGGGTGTTGGGTGTGGATCCATCAGTAGGGGGAAAGACTGAGGCTTCCATATGAACAGCAAGATGGTTGCCACATGGGCAGCATAGGGAGGTCCCTGTTTATATTATGTTAGGGCAGCCCATTCAGCCACCATGGTCAGCAGACTGGCTTACAAGCAGCAGTACAGGTTGCTGGACAGGTCTGCTTAGGCCTTGGTTCAGAGGGAAAGACTGGCAGGTAACCAGCACAGTAGGTGCCTAGTTGGCAAAGCCTGTTAAAATGTCGGCAGATCCGCAGACCAGGTTGGCTGGTCTGTGGCAGGCCGGCTGGCAGCCTGGCTCGGTCAGCCACTATGGGGGCTTCCCTAGCCCAAAAAAGAGCCCTCTTCAGCAGAAAGCTGCAGAGCAGCAGCCCTGAGCCTGTGTTGAGACAGATCTTGGTGCACACCTTGAGCTCAACCAGATGCAGCTACTGAAGCCTGTCTGGAGGCACACATCAATCTTATAAAGATCTGCAGCAGAAAGTGGGCATACCTAGCTTGTGGAGATGTCTTAAGTCAGCAGAGCTTGCTGCAGATGTAGGTATACGGTTGGAGCTTGTTGAATACAAATTTCTGCATCTTTTTAAGAGATCTATTATTCACTGTGCATCTGCCTATTCTTTCTCGCTCCAGTTCTGGAAGTGTTCCCTATCTATTTCCTCTTCTTCTCTATGCACAACCTGAAGCTAGATAAATGAATGATGTACCTTGGCAAAGCTGACGGAGTGTCGAGCAGTAAAACACGCTAGGGAATGCCCACAGAATCAAAATGAGCCTGATCTGATAGGTAAAAGACAGAGGTATGTTCTGTCCTTGTGCATCGTTATGGATTTTCCATCCATGCTTTTGATTTCAATTTTTGTCCCGGTAGAGGGTGAAAGCCTTCCAGACTTAAAGAGGGGGAAGTCTCATACTAAGCCTTCCAGACTTAAAGAGGGGGAAGTCTCATATATGACTATCTATCTATCTGTCTATCTACCTATTATCTATTATCTATCTGTCTATATATCTATACACACACACACACACACACACGTATATTCACACAAATAAACAGCTTCGCAGACGCCCAACCAACCAGTACCCATATTGGTATGTTCACAAAGCTAAGATATGTCTCACATTATAAAATAAAGAAACAAAGTAAATACAGACGAGCAAAGAAAGAGAAGAGGGGGGATAATTTTCCTTTCTCTTTTTTTTGAGGGGACAGGGGGGGTGCAGCATCGCTTATGTTTTTATTTATACCCAAGCGTAGGCTGCCCCTGGGTTTTGAAGGCCAACTTGCAGCAAACAAGGGTAGCATCAGCAGCATTACGCTGAAGAATCAACATAAGAACCAATTTACTGCTGCCCTAAAAAAATGAATTTTGTACTAAATGAAAGCTTACAGTAAAAATTAAGCGAGTTAGTAGCTACCGAATGCTAACTGCAATTGCACTCGCAACAATGAACCCCGCGATCTATGTTCGGAGTTCCCTGCAAAATTTCGCCGTTTTTATTTCTGAGGTCCCGTATCAGCTACAAGAGAAGCTGGTCTCGTTTCGATGACTTCATCAATGAGCCCAAACTCTTTAGCTTCATCAGGAGACAAAAACTTGTCTCGTTCCATGCTTTCCTCGATTTTCTCTAAGCTGGCTCCTGTATGCTTTGCGTACAGCTTGTTCAGGCGTGTCCTCATGTCCAAAATCTCTCGTGCATGGATTGCTATATCACTGGCCTGACCACTAGCTCCTCCTGAGGGCTGATGGATCATCACCCGAGCGTTCGGCAAAGACCTCCTCTCTCCCGCTGCTCCCGCAGCAAGCAGAAGGGAGCCCATAGAAGCAGCCTGGCCGACGCAAAGTGTGCTCACTGGGCTCCGAATGTACTGCATGGTGTCGTAAATGGCAAGCCCGGCTGTCACCAGGCCGCCAGGAGAATTGATGTACAATTGAATGGGCTTCTGAGGATTCTCTGACTCCAAGTACAATAGCTGAGCCACCACGAGGGAGGCCGTATCGTCGGAAATCGGCCCATTTATGCACACGATGCGCTCTTTGAGCAAGCGGGAGAAAATGTCATAGGCACGTTCACCTCTGGGGGAATGCTCGATAACAATGGGGATAAGACTGGTTATACACCTGACACTTTGATGGCGTCCTGCTATATTGCTCGCGGAGAGGGCAGCTTTCGTTCCTCGCAATACACGGGACATTTGAGAAGCTCTCATTCCAGCTGCTGCGTATGAGGGCTCACATATCCCCAACTGTGCAAATGGTCTGTGCAATCAGTGTGCTCATCTAAGTAAGTTACCTGCACAAACGCCAGAATCTGTTGAATTCGATTTCCCAGACGAGGAAGTTCACACATTCCAGCAGATTTATCTGACTATCCTAAGCAAGTGCCTGGCAGATAAGTCCGAATCAGTTGGAAAACGAGTCCGAGGGGGGAGGAAGCTCACAGATTTCAGCAGATTTACGCAAATGACGAGCCAAAGCATGACGGAAACCGCTGAAAAACGAGGTGCAAGACGCATTTGAACCAAGCAACAAGGCGAAAGACAACAAGAAGACGGGCAGAAGCGGAAGCAAGCTCACAAATCCCACGAACGCATTTCGCTCACGCCCTGGATCTGATGAAGAAATTTGCAAGAAGATGAAACTGAACTAGAAGAGAAAGATGGGCGGTCAAGAAAACTTACCCTCAAAGAGCAAGCATAGTTGCAAAGGTTTTCAACAAATGGTTCAGATGCATCAAAATACTTAGTAAGGCCTTTCTTCTCTAGGGCACACCCCCTTCCTACTTAGGGTTGTCTTCTCAACTTGTAGCACTAATGTGCCAACCGCGTTTAGACCCCTTTTAGAGTCTGTGCACACATGGTCGAAATTTGCAGCAGTTGGTGCGATGCTAAGGCTTGGACATGAATTCTTCACGTGAACAAAATTGCTCAGGCATTTATTACTTTGCAGTATTTGCAATGGAGCCATCTGTTGACCTGCAATGAGCTCTGTCTTGGCTGCAAAGTTCTCTGTGCCCATTCCGTGCCCATTTCTTATTGGCTGGGCAGATGCTGGAACCACATTCAAAGATCTGGAGCCTAAGGTCAGAGCCAGATGGCACGCTTCTATTGGTGTATAAAGAAGAAATCGCGCATTAGTGCTGAAGTCTGCACCCTCCAGAAATGAGGTGCGAGTTGAACTCTAGCGGCGCTCCAAAGCTGCATAGATATTTATAGTGGCGAGCTTGAAAACACACCACCAGCGTCGCATTGCTAGGATCGTGTGCACAAAGCCTTAGACCAAGCGTGTTAGTGGGAAATGGTGCACAAGTAGCAAAGACTAATCGCTTAGGGAGCAAGGCCTTTTTCTCTAGGGTTGTGCTGACACAGGTCCTCCTTAATCTTTAGGGTTCTATGCTCAACTTGTAGGACGAGTATGCCAACCGTGTTTCGACCAAGCGATTAAAACATGTGAGTGTATGGTCCTCAAGGGCAGCTCATGGCTCTATCTTGGTCACCCTGTATGTGCATGCTATTGGCACTTTCAATTTTAGTACAACCCGGGAAAAAAAAACATAAGACGAGTGGTCATAAAAAAGCATTTCTCAACAAATCACAAAACTTGGGGTTCCAATTTTTAAAGGCTTTTCTTGAAAATCTGCAAAATTTTTAGGTGAATAGAACTAAATTGCCTAAAATTTTGCTAATTTTATAAAATTGAGAAAATATTTTTACAGCAAAAAAAGAAAGGTTCACTGTATATAGTTTACAGGTTTTTTCTATGAACACTATATGGTCGGACCAAAATGTCCCAATGTTCGGAGAAAATCACATCTTCTAAAATTAGGAAATCGATTAATCAGGACGTCGAGAGACTTTGCACGAACTAGTAGAGGACCCATGCATTGTTGTGCCACAACATGATTGGACCTAGTTCTTGGAAGCAATGAACCTCGAAGCACAAGCCGATCTGCATTGCTCTTTCTTGTGTCACCACAACACCTTCTCCAAAATGAGTGTGTGCGAGGAGCGAGTTTTTTTTTGGCAACCCACTATTTCTTATTCCACCTATTCCAGTTAGTCCTCTCTCTCTCTCTCTCTCTCTCTCTGTCTCTCTCTCTCTCTCAACTATTCAAGGTTGAGTCACATGTGTCCAACACTTGGATTGTGGGATATGCCTTTGAGGCATCTTGGGATTGTTCCTGCCATATTAAAACTACTCTCTCTCTCTCTCTCTCTCTCTCCCTCCCAACCCTGTGTGTGTGTGTGTGTGTGTGAGTGAAACTCTCTCTCTCTCTCTCTCTCTCTCTCTCTATGACATCTCTCTCAACTATTCAAGGTTGAGTCCACCTGGGTTCAACACTTGGATCCTGGGATATGCCTTTGAGGCATCTTGGGATTTTTCCTACCACATTAAAACTGCTCTCTCTCTCTCTCTGCTCTCTCTCTCTCTCTCTCTCTCTCTCTCTCTCTCTCTCTTTGCGTGTGTGTGTGTGCGTGCGAGTGCATATAACTCTCTCTCTCTCTCTCTCTCTCTCTCTCTCTCTCTCTCTCTCTTTGTGTTTGTGTGTGTGTGTGCGTGCATATAACTCTCACCCCCCTCTCTCTCTCTCTCTCTCTCTCTCTCTCTCTCTCTTTGGTCTTTAGCAATTGTACACGGCATGTGCTTTGTAAACTCAAAAGCCTTGCATTCTATTTTTGCATGATGGGTTTTGCAATCATTGGCCAATTAACAATGATGGTTTAAGGTTTGTGCTCTAATTTTGTGTAAGAAGAAGAAACCATTAAGAACAACAATACTTCTATGAAAGAAGAACAAGCAATGCATTCAAGTCCATGCTAATCACACATTTTTTTGGTGAATAGAACCCAACATTACAAAGGACACAATACTCCAAATTTCTCCACGATATTGGTGTATGATACATAATTGCTCCTGGAATTATGTTCCAAGGAAAAAAGAAAATAAATAGTTTTTCTACATATTTGGGGTTTTGGGAAATGTTCTCTTGTTGCCAAAAATGACTTGCAAATTATCATCTAAAAGCATGGGTTGGTGTATGAACATGTTCGCATTGGCATCCATCCCAAACACGCGGAGGTACACAAAATACAAATGCTTGCATGCAAGGAATGCCTTCCCCTCCGTCACTCGATCCATGAGATCCCGACAACTACATGGTGGGTTCTTGGCAACGTCGACATTGTAACTTTCCCCCATAACTCTAGAGTTTTCAATCTCTATCTTGAAAACTTCATGTTTCAAGGCTTTCAATACTGTGTGGTCCTTTACTGTTGCTTCTAGAGAAAGGGCTGGATTGATCCATTTAGCTGTAGCTTCCAAGACTCTTGGTCGATATCTTGGTGTAGATACATTTGAATGACACTCTAGTGGTGCCTTGTGTAGAAAAAATCCTCCCCTCTCTACGGAGTTTATCTCATTCTCAGTGAGATTTGTTCCACGAGCTACTGTGTGGTCCTTTACTGTTCCTCCTTGTAGCTACAGCTTTTGAGACTCCCGGTCGATATCTTGGTGCAGATGCATTTGAATGACACTCTATTGGTGCCTTGTGTAGAACAAATCCTCCTGTCTCTAGGGAGTTTATCTCATTCGCAATGTTCCACGAGCTACTGACCATACTTGCGGAACTTTGGCTGGGGAATTTTTGATCGAGGAGCACATATTCCAAGTATGGTCCACGTGGTTATTGGAGAACCACATGTATTGCCTTTGTTAGCCCGCTTGATTGCTTGGTTGCCCTTGTGAGGTGGACCACTCAATCATCGTTCAAAAGGATGGAGCTGGCACTCCTACTGCTGTGTTCTTGATATTTTTCTTGCACTTCCCCTGTCGTGCCCCTAGCCATCCTTGACATTGCACTCTGTTGTGTTGTGGAATCCTTCTAATTGCCCATATGGTATTGTGAACTTCAGTCTCCACCACCTTCTCCAAAGATGTATCGATCGTTGTGGGCTCCGTTTCCACTTGTTCCGCTGCACTTTCAAAGTTGAGTTGTCTTACTCCTTTCTTGTGAGGCTAGTTTGTTGCCACAAATTCTAGCCTGTGAGTGGCATTCTCCTCCTCTATTGTCACCTTATTTATGCTTTTATGCTTATGAGCCACTATTATGTTGTCGCCCCTAAATTCAAGCTCTTGATGCATAGGAGTGCCGCTTATGACACCCTCCACCATCCTTAACGTTGCTGTAGGGGTTGGGCTTTCCCTTGTTGAGCTTGCCTTGCAAGGTCATTGACACATGCATCGTATAGATTCAACATCCCCTTGAATCCTTCGACAGCCAGCCAACTTGCATGTACAGGCTCAGCAAGATTTGTTCTGGGCACATGTGATATGTCCTCTGCATCCTATCAAGAGTGAAGTACAGTGAGTGATTTGTTTGCAAAATTTGGTGGGAAAATCAAATTTTGTATTTGTGAATAGATACTCACACCAACAAAGTGCTTCTGCCAACGTGGATATCGAACATGCCACCAACTCAGCCAACAATCCATCGTAGGGATGTTCAAATTAGAAACCTTCCTTGTGGCCCACCAAGCCTCCACAATCGGCGCAAGCATTTGTGCTCGTCTTGGAAGCTCCTATGCACATAGTACTAGGAGGTGTGGATCTGTAGGCTTTGCTCCCAATGGAAAAGGCAAGACCTTTCCCGGCCATGCATCATGTTCTCTAGTCCATCATTGAAGATTGTTCGTACTGCCCTCTAGTTCGCACCAACCTCGTCTACCATGAAGCCTTTAAAGTCTGCGGTGGGGTGCCCACACTTCTCCATGACATCATTTAGCTTCGACCAGAAAATGATTTGATCCTCAATGTTCTCCTCTTTCATCTCGCACACGAAAACGGTCATCAAATCTTGGATGCTACATCATACAACTAAAGTTAGGCATAAGCATCATCCTTTCGGTGCTGAAGGGAATGTAGGAATACTAGCATTTGCCTTACCTTGGATCATATACATGAGTAGCCATCATTGTCCACCCGCATATGCACCATACATGGTAAAAAATATCCACCTATTTCATAGATCTCCACCACCAGTGCGGCGCATGCAGTTCACCAAATCTACCCCCGAAGCTGGCCATGTTGTCGACATCTTGAAGATAAAGCATTTGCTTTCATCATCGACCGCTTGATTGGGGAAGAACCTCCCATGGAAAAACCTGCAAGCACATCTTTGCTTCAGCTTCAAGAGCCTGGACTCCATGCCTTCATCACTTTCAGCGCGAGTACCACATACCACATGCTTGAACCTGAGCTAGGTTGTCCATTTGACTACGCGTTATGTTGCTTCTAAGAATGCAAAGAAAACACATTTGCATGTAGTTGCCATTGGGTTGGCCCTGTATGGTTTACCTGTGCCTTTGGACAAGAGGCTCCAACTCCTCAAGCATTGCCATCAACTCATTATCTATAAGGGAGGAGCCCAGGTCGCGGATGAGGGCACTTGAGACTATTTTTTTTGTGACTACCATTTGTAGGTGTTTGGGACCTACTGCACTATAGTCCTTCACCATCTCTTCGACCATGCACCTAACGTCTTTTACATGGGCTCTACAGGTACCTTTTGCACCTCGTGATTATGTGTTCCCATGTGGAAAAAGAGTTTCATCATTTCGAGCCCCACAATCACGTAGTATGCCACACATTCGCATTGCGTCAAAAGAATGAGGGACCTTTTGGAAAAGAATTAGGCCAAGGTTCCCAAGCTAGTAGCAGACATTCCAACAACCGGGATGTTGTTGTTCATTTTTCCTACACTAGACGAGAGAAGATTATAACATGCAATCAAAGAGACATAGTCAATGTTCTCTAACTCAATTTCTCAGCAATGGGTGTGCTATGGACCGACCTATCCATGTAGTGTGGTTCAACAATCTTTTAATTGACTTGCCAGAGTAAAGGGGTTTGTACACTCTAGTTCCCCCACACACCTACTACGACGAACTTTGCGAGGAAATGTCATTGTTGTCGACATTGGTTTCGTCTAGCAATGGCCATCATACTTTTGCTCCATGCTGTCCATTTCACTCACTCCATGCGACGTGGGTGGCGTTCGAACACAATGTTCTCGTTGTACATTGTCGGAACTTCCATCAACTTCTCTACTGTGGTTGAATTGTGCAACAGTTGATGAAGCAATCGATGATGCCCCCCAAAAGACCTGATGTACGATGACATGCTAATGATTTCTTGAGGACCCTCCATTGCAGCTACTGTATCATTGTCATCATTGATCAGTCCGCGCCATGGCCTCCTAATGTGGTTGTCCAACATGGCTTGAACTCGGCCCCAAGCTCAGGCTTCCTAGGCTAGCCATGAGATTTATTGTGGGTCTAGCTTGTGCAATGGTTGCCTTCCCTCGCGCTCAGAATGATAGTTCCAACTCGCATGGTCTCTGCCTCAAATTGGCTAGGCTTTGGGTGAGATCTATTATGGGTGGAGCGTGGGCAGGTGCACTCTTTCCTCTCACCAACACATAGTCACATGACAACTCCGTGTTCAGCATGTACAACTGCCCCAATCCACTATCCTGAATGGCTTCCACTTGCGTAGTCTGCAGGTAGCCATTTACATGTGTGATGGCCATCACACGAATGCCCTTGCCTATCATGGGGTCATCCTCACTTAGCACAATAGTTCCGCCATTTGCATATCATATCATTGGCTCCAATGAGAGGGAGTTCAAATAGATCCGCACTTTGTTGAGGTTGCTAGACCGTGCACTGATTGGGTTGGCCATCTCAAGAGGGATCAGAGAGAGAGAGAGAGAGAGAGAGAGAGAGAAAGAGAGAGAGAGAGAGAGAGAGAGAGAGAGAGAGAGAGAGAGAGAGAGCGAGAGAGAGAGAGAGAGAGAGCTAGGGTATGGAGGAGGAGTTGAGAGAGAACGAGAGCTTGAGAGAGATGTGGAGAGGCGGGGGGGTAGGGGGTCTTTATATAGTTGATGTCTAACAAATAGCATTCAATGAGTATTTAATGCAAGAATAGGTGTAAGGGTGCAGAAGCCATTTGTTTAAATTTGTTTGTTGTCAAATATTAAAAAAAACAGCTATACCCCCCACCTCCATCTCGGCTCTTGGCATTGCAATCACAATTATGCAACAATTAGAAAGTGTAGGTGATTCGTGTGAAAGCGGCAAGCAAGCCTGTAGAAAAACATGAAAACTAGTAAAAATTATATAGAATTTTTGGCAAACAGTAAAACATCCATAACTTTTGTGTACCAACTCCGATTTCCAAACTTTTTAAAGGAAAATTGATGGCATAACTAGATCTAGACATGAATTTTCTCATTTGGGAGTGATGTTGGCCGAATTTGAAGTGGAAGGGCCTCAAAAAGGGCTGTCTTTGCTAGGGGGTAAAAAATTGTGCAAAATTTTTCAATTTTGAACTTTTTTAATATTTCTTTTTGGGATGAAAATAACAAAAAAAAGGGCAAAGTTGGTGCCCACAGGACGGTGCCGATGCCCTCGACGCCAATAGGAGGGCGTCGGCTCCTGTGGGCGCCAACTTTTCCCTTTTTTTGGTTATTTTCATCCCAAAAAGAAATATTAAAAAAGTTCAAAAATGAAAAAATTTGCACAATTTTTTACCCCCTAGCAAAGACAGCCCTTTTTAGCTTTTTTTAAAAAACAAAAAAAATCTCCAAAAAAAGGGTGAAGTTGGTGCCCAGAGGAGGATGTTGGCACCCTCCTCTGGGCGCCAACTTCACCCTTTTTTTGAAGATTAAAAAAAAAATTAAAATAAAAAACAAGCTTTTGAAAAAACAAAAAAAACATGCTTTTGGGAAAATCTACCCCCCCCTTGGCTATATAACCCAGCCCCCCCCCATGATACTGACTTTGTGAGTGAGCTATCAAGGTACCTCTCTCTCTCTCTCTCACACACACACACACACACACACACACACACACACACACACACACACACACACACACACCCACCCACCCCCACACACACACACATACTCCCATCTCTCTCTCTCTCTCTCTCTCTCTCTCTCACACACACACACACACACATGGGGACGAGCATTTTTCGAGCGAATTCTTCTAAGCATTTGAGCGAAGGAAAAAAAAATCTTCTAGCTATGTAAAAATATGGCAAAAATAGATTGGAACAAAACATAGTTTCACTTAGGAATATGCAAAGTATATAGCAATCCCTATTTTATACACAAATAGTTACATGAATCTTTGGGAATGGTAACATAATGGGATGGCTTTGGAAAAAACCCACATGTAGAGTAGACTTCTCTATGAAAATTCCCTTATGATCCTTCTTAGAACTTTTACTTAATTGGGGGTGAGATTGAAAACCCTCTCTTAACCTAGCCTATGAAAGGATTTATCCAAAGAAACCTCATTGAAGTAAGCCATCAAGGTAGTTTCACCAGTGAAACCCCTTTGAAGTAGGTTTTCCAAGGTAGTTTTGCTAGTGAAACTACCATGGACAACACTTTTAAAAGTGGCATAACTTTCACATCCAATGTCCAAATATAGTCATTCAGCCACTCAAATTGCTCAGAAAACACCATTTGAGCAATCTATGGGGTTATATTTTGAAAAATCTTGCATATATAGTATTAAATATGACATGAATTTTATGAGAGTGATATGTAAGACCAAGTTAATACTTATTTATAGTAATTTAAACTTCTTTGGAAACATATACATAAATATCTTGTTATCTATGCTATTAAAAAGCTAGGGGTGAGGAGTTCCGAAAGAGGCATCTTGATGTTGCATGTGATATGTCTACGTGCATGGAGACATCCACCGAGCACATTCCATCGAAATGGTAGGTTATTATATGCAATCCATTCCAGACAAGTTCACTACAGAACGAGTGGAATTATGAGAACTTCAACTGGTTATTGGAGTCTCTGATGGAGCTAAACCATAGGAAGTGTTTAGAGGTAGATGGTCAGAGCACAGATAGCTCATGCAAAATCATGGTGGTTTGCCTCCCTGATGCATCGCCTATATTTGGACTAGGGGATGTCGTTCAGTGGTGGAACATTTTTGGACAGAATGCTTGCAATGCATTTGATCTTGCAGATTGAGTGCTTGTAGACAATGGTGTCCTTATATTCATAGGGACAATGAAATGATTGAATGTCCTTCTCATAAAGATCAAGAAGGATAGCCGTCTGTGTGAAGAAACATGACACCAGAAGTGGATGTTTTTTTGCTTGCAGGTGGTGCACTCAGAAACCACAATGTGTGTGCAGGGAAAGACAGAGGTACGTGTTGTAATCATGAAAGGGTTTTTCAAGATCACATGATGCATATGTTACACATATTTTGATTTGTTCATGTATGTTTATATATAGGCCCACATGATGCATGTAATGGTGTACATGCGCCAAGGTAAGGAGCATAGGGCCACCCTGTTGGATGACTTCGTGGAGGATGATATCAACACCACAGAATGGGTGCACAATGCGAATGATATCCCTGTGTACTGCTTAGCAATTGTATAATAGCTTTGGCAAAGTTCGAAACACAAGCTGGGCTTGCATTGACTTTTAGTGTTATGGTAGGTGGCATGCAACACGGACGACTGTTTTGGATGAGGTTGTTGCAGGCCTTCTCAAAACTTGGAGACGCTCCTTGATTGCAATAATGCAGGGTGTGGAGATTTGGCCACAGTGCAAGAGGGGCAGAGAGTATTGTGGCTCACCATAGAGGGAAGGGAAGCACGATTTCTAAGAGGCTGAGTATGGATTCGAGTTTGACATCTGCATGAATTCGAGTTTGACATCTGCATGAATGTTTGTTGAAATTCAACTACATACAATTTGGTTTTTCCTTCATGCAATGTTGCACTTTTGTAATCTCATCAACCTTGTGGCTATGAACAGTTGCCCCCAACTTCCTTCTATGCCATCTTTAATACCTTCCTTGCCGTGGGCACTCGTATGCATCTGGACTCTGTTGTGCTCTGCTCGATCACCCGTTCCTCGAGGTGACCTCACAGTCTGTGATCTGTGGCCGTCTGTACCGCCTTGCAGTACCTCCTGGACTGCATTTCGACTACCTTGTTGTTTGTGCCCACCATCCAAGTTGCTTCTTCTCTATCGGGTCTACCCTCCTGCACACAATACTACTACCCACTACCCAGATTCATCTGACACACTCGTGGCGTCTAATCCATCCTGCCCACCGAGGTCTACTCCACACAATGCACACTACGCCACCATCATCGCCATGGACTCACAGGTCAACTCATCTGTCATTACTACTTACATCCCCCCCTCCCTTACTTCCACTTCCTCTCTATGGTTTTTCCCTTCTCTAAAGTTTATTTGAACCAAACCCCCCCCCCCCCCCCTTTTAAAAATCTAACCCTCCCTCCCTTCTTTTTAAATTCCCCCCTCTCTAAACCTTATGGTACCCTTTCTCCTAATTAATCTGAACCCTAATCCTTACCCCCCAAATCCCTTGTCCCCTATTTTCCTTTTTCCCTCTCCCTTCTCTATATATGTTTATTTCATTCTCTCTTAAAAATTTCCCCCCTTCTCTATTTACTTTATTTTCCCTTCATAGTTAGATTTATTAAACCCTTGTTTTATTTCTTTACTTTTCCTTAATCTGTGTTCCTTTAATTTTCATTAATTTCTTTACTTTTCTTTAATCTGTGGTCCTTTAAAAACTCCTTGCATAAATTTCCCCCTTTAATTTATGGGCCTTTAATTTTCATCAATACACTTCTCAAAACCCCCACCTCCCCTTTATCTCTTATCTTGTGGATTGACATCCACAACCAAATCTCTGTATTTTTTGGCTTACCTTTAGTTAATTGATTGGCTGTTTAATAACTATACCTTCTTTGCATCACCTTTTCTCCTCCACACTTATTCCAAAAAAACCCTCCCCTTCCCCTCCTCTTCCACACTCTTCTCACCTACCCCCCATGTACAAAGGTTCAATACTCTCCCTATAACTGCTAAACTCATTCTTCTACCCAAACAATCTTGTTTTTTAATTAAGCTTGATAAGTGTATGGTGAAGTGTTAATTTTTATTGTGACTCCAATAACAAGGGAGGGGTGTTTATGACACCTGTCTTCCCAACTAAAGTTAAAACTGGTTCTTACTATTTTGCTTGTTGGATGGTGGTAGGTAGGCCGACTTCCCTCTTCAATAAAAATGATGCTGCTAATGACTTATCAAAGCTCAATTGCTCACATTTCCTTTTTTCTTAATAAAAAAAGCTGTTCACCCTCTAGTGATGCTACTTCACTCTTAGTGGATGTTTATTTTAAAGTTTATCTATAAAACATTTCTCATTCCTACTCTAAATTGTCTTCTCTTCACTATGGAAAGGGGTGTTGTAAATGTCTTCTCCACACACATGCTTTCCCTTGCAACTTTGGATGGTTGAAGATAGGACCTTTAAGTCATCAAGGCCTTTCTTTGGATTTTGGACTCCTTGATCTAACTTGGTTCACCTTTTCTCCCTTCTTTTTAGAAACATTCTTGGGATCAGTCAAAGACCTTCAACAACCCACTTCCTGCTCCCTCTCTCGCTTCTCAAGCGGTACTCTCGTGTTTCTAGGTTTTTGAGTTCTTTTCTTTTATTAGGACTCACGATCTCAACTCTCTTGCAAAAAACTCCCCTTTACTCTCATCAAAACCCTCTCCTTTAATGATTGAGTTAAACTTCTAAAATTCTCCCACACTGGAACAGGTAGTGCTCTGGCAAGACTTCAAAGAGTCACTTCTAATCTTTTCGCAGTTGACCTTAGTGATACTACTGCTCTTAATGAGTATCACTCCATCATCCTCAGCCTCGCCAGTGACATACTCATCCTCAACGGTGCTTTCCCCCTCCACATCCCTACTAGCCTTGCCCCTCCCAGCAACACTTTTCACTCCATCAGCCTTGACCTCCTCTCCCTTGAGGAAAAGCTTCCTTTGAGACCCTCTCCCAGTCTTACTCCCAGCCTCCTCAAGCCCTTGAAGGAAAGGAACTTAAGAACTTCGCTTCATGTGTACCACTTCTCCCTTCCAAACACATTGAAATGAAGGCCCCTTTGCTTGATCACAGAATCTGGTGTCTTGATAATCTCAGCTTCCTTGCCCCTTTCACCACCTTGTCTCTCGCTTTCATTTGTAACATCTCTTCCAAGGAGGTGGAGCAATGCAAAAATGATGCCTACCATGGTCGTTAGCATCTAAATTCCAATTACTTCCTCATCATTCCCTTCTTTCTTAAAATTGTTGATCATTCCAAGTGTGGTCTCACTAAGGATTTTTTTTTCACTCCAAAGGCTCCAACCGACAGGACTCTGGCTTCTCAAACAAAGATGATAATTACTTTGTCAAAAAGTGCTGGAACATTTTTCATCCTTACATTAAATGTACTTACCTTATCAAGAAGACCAATACCTCCTACAAATCCTCCATTCTTTGGCTTGACCATGTCTTATGGTATATGCTAAATCACCTAGACATCTTTTTCCCTCTCGGCTCCCTTCAAGCTAAGTTCTTCACCTTTCTTAATTGGACTTCTCAGTTACCAAAGGAAGTCATTTTCTCCCTTATTACCTTTTATCATTCTAGAGTGATACTTATTGAAACAACCAAGTCTCTCGCACCCTCAGTCAACTTTACCTTCTCCCCTTCCTTTCAAAACCTTCTTGGACCCTCTCTTGCTCTCAAGATTCTCTCCCTTCCCTCTTCTAAAACCAACCCCTCTCTCAAATGTAGACACAGCTCTCCTCCCAAGTATACCCCTAAACTTCAGAAAACATCCCCTCTTGCTCCTGGTGTTAATCTTTCACAAGCCTCCCTTGTTAAAAATTCCGTGTCAAGCTCTTCTTCTGCTTCAGTTCCCAAAGTAAAAGCACTTGATGACGATAATTTGCACTACTCCATCGACTGGGATAAACACTGATCTACTCCAATTCTTCAATTTTGCAGATTGCCCCTTCAGGTTCACCGGAGGTATGCACTACTACTCTTCTCAATACTTTATTTACATTTGTCTCCTAATCAAAAGAACTTGAAATCCTTTCATGTTCTTTACGCTAACAAGATTTTATAAAAATACTCTTCTTTCACATTACAATTCCCTTTCAGATACTATTCAAACTTTTGACTCTTTCTCCTTTAGTTGGAAATATACACCTCCTCTTAGATCCCTTCTCTACAAGCCTAAACTTACCTTCTTAGTTGAAAACTTCACCTTTTCTTGTCTTTGCACGTCTCTCAAGAGATTTAAACCCTCCCTCAAATCCTTTGATAGCAAACTCCACATTTGTACCTCTGACCCCGACTTCTTTCATCATCCCTTCCTCTGCTTGCACATTCGTTATGGCCTGAATCACATTCCTATCACACCCTTAGACTCACATCTCGCTCTTCAAGCACTTATCCAAACCTTCCATATGCCTGTCTCTCCCCAAATTTGGACCCTCTACTAAAAAGCCTCTCCCATCCCTTTTGGAAAGAATTCCATTCTCTTTTTCCCCTCCTTAAAATCCAAAAGTCTCCTCTTGAAGGCAAAACTCTTCTTGATGAAGTTAACTGGTTTCTTGGACATGTATTCATCATGGGTTTAGATAAGGCCTCCCAAACTTCCATCATCCTTTGTAAATTTTTAGTACATACCCTGACCCTCGAAAGATTAAACTCCCATGAATTCTGACCCTCATCCAACCCCCCTTTCGCTACTCTTTCATCCCTTTCTAAAACCCTTGACTCTCTCAATCTTCCTTTTACTTTCAATTCTCTACCCTATCTCATGTGTTCCTATAAGGCACACAAGCATCGCTTTCGTTGGCTTACCAATGCTCATAACTGCATCTTCTCTTCACTTACTAATCTCTTAGCTTCAGGGTTCAAAGAGTTAAAAAATGTCGTCTATGAAAAATGACATTCCACGTATAAAAATTTCCTCAATGTATCCACAAACATGCTTTGGGGCATCGATTCTAACTTACAGTTCCTCATCAATTTACCCCTTGAGATTCGCTCCTTATATTCAGCTGACATAGCAAACTGCTACTATGCAAGTATTCCCCACTTTGGCCCTTTCAGCCTTATGGGATCCCTCACCTACTTTTGCGAACTTGCATCTAAAGTAGGCTACAAAGGCTTCTTCCTCAATTTTGGTAGTTTCCACCTCACTAAAAGGGATAATGTAAGATCCCTTTACCACTTTGATACCTTTCTTAGCTACAACCACCTTCTACTTGATTCATGTGTTATTCAAGCTGGCTCTTAGTGCTGGACCCAATCTAAAGGTATCCCCATGGGCTTCTCTTGTTCACCTCTTTGGTGCCATCTGTACCTCACCTCCTTCGAATTCAAGTTCATAGAGAAACTAGCACGTATTGTCCTTTCCCACTTCCTCCCTCTCTTTCTTCTTACTTTCAGGTATGTCGACGACATTCTCTTCTCAATAATCCCATCATTACTAATTTTCTTGACCCCTCTAGACCTCTCAATGATCATGAGCCACTTACCATCTACCCTCTTCACATCATCTCCCTCAAATGTAGCCTAAGCTCCTCTTTTATCAACACCAACCAAAATCTCATAGGACTCTCTTACACCTTTTTAAACACTGACATCTCTCTTTTCCCCCCTTTTCTCTGAGAATATTTTTCTACATTTGTTTGGAAGAAAAAAGATTCATGTCACACGCCCGTGGTGTCTAATCCATCCCACCCACTGAGGTCTACTCCCCACAGCGCTCATCTATCATTACTACTTACATCCACCCCTTGCCCCCCTTCCACTTCCTCTTTACGGTTTTTCCCTTCTCTAAAGTTTATTTAACCCCCCCCCCCCTCCCTTTTTTAAATCTAACCCCTCCCTCCCTTCTTTTTAAATTCCCCCCTCTCTAAACCTTATGGTACCCTTTCTCCTAATTAATCTAAACCCTAAACCTTACCCCCCCAGCCCCTTGTCCCCTATTTTCCTTTTTCCCTCCCCCTTCTCTATATATGCTTATTTCATTCTCTCTTAAAATTTCCCCCCCTTCTCTATTTACTTTATTTTCCCTTCATACTTAGATTTATTAAACCCTTGTTTTATTTCTTTACTTTGCCTTAATCTATGTTCCTTTAATTTTTATTAATTCTTTTACTTTTCTTTAATATATGGTCCTCTAAAAACTCCCTCAAAACTCCTTGCATTAATTTCCCCCTTTAATCTATGGGCCATTAATTTTCATTAATTTCTTCACACTTCTTAAACCCCCACCTCCCCTTTATCTCTTGTCTTGTGGATTGACATCCACATCCAAATCTCTATATTTTTTGGCTTACCTTTATGTTATTTTCCCCACTTTTCTTTCTATTCATTTGTTTTAAATTTCCCTCTCAAGTTGATTGGTTGTTTAATAACTATACCTTCTTTGCATCACTTTTTCTCCTCCACACTTATTCCAAAAAAACCCTCCCCTCCTCCTCCTCTTCCATACTCTTCTCACTGACCCCCCATCGACAAAGGTCCAATAGTCCTCTCTCTATAACCGCTAAACTCATTCTTCTACCCAAACAATCTTGTTTTTTCATTAAGCTTGATAAGTGTATCGCCAAGTGTTAATTTTTATTGTGACTCCAATAACAAGGGAGGGGTGTATATGATACCTGTCTTCCCAACTAAAGATAAATCTGGTTCTTACTATTTTGCTTGTTGGATGGTGGCAGGTAGGCAGACTCCCCTCTTCAATAAAAATGATGCTACCAATGACTTATCAAAGCTCAATTGCTAACATTTCCTTTTTTCTTAATAGAAAAAATTATTCACCCTCTAGTGATGCTACTTCACTCTTAGTGGATGTTTATTTTAAAGTTTATCTATAAAACATCTCATTCCTACTCTAAATTGTCTTCTCTTCACTATGGAAAGGGGTGTTGTAAATGTCTTCCACCCACACACACACACACACACACTTTTCTCTAACACTTTGACTCACACACACATACACACACACACACACACACACACACACACACACACACACACACACACACACACACACACACACACACACACACACACACACACACACACACACACACACACACACACACACACACACACACACACCTACTCTTTCAAAACCACCCCACATAGACTTACACAAGCACATAATAACCATAACCCCTCTTTTGATGCAATTTGTTCTCCTTTTAATTAAGAGTTAAAACACACACAAACGAATCCAGTTGAAACTATTGTTAGAAAAAAGTATGTTTTCATTAATTAAAAAAATTTCCCTCTCCTCCCCTTCTCATCCCCTATGCATCCACTTCATCACCTATGCATTTGTCCCCCTAGATTTGGGTTCTCGCCCATGTTGATTGATTATTTTGTGTAGTCTTAATTAATGGTTATCTCCCTCCCACATGCTCTTACCCTCTGGTGCCCAACCCCTAATCTTTTCCAACTATTTCTCCCACACTCCTTGGTCGGTTTTTAGCTATTCCTAACCAACCACCTAGCTAACCAAACCACCCTGACTTATCTACTTGCAACACATCTGACATAGGTAATATTAGTCCTCTACCTTTCTTTATAAACCCTAGAAACAAACCCCTTATTTACACCTAATTTGTACATTGCCTATAGTGAGTAACCACCTTTTTCTTGCCTAAGTAACCTGTTTATCAATTATTACTGCATGTGATTCTTACCCTCTTCATCGTTAAAATATTCTTGAGAGAATGGTAATTATACATAGAATAATTTAATGGTTTGCTTTCCTTTAATAAAATCCCCCCATTTGTGTAAAAAAACCCAAGATCCTTTTTGCAATTACCTTATTTCAATTAAATAAGTTTTAATCGTACCCTTTCTTAAGTGTGGGTTCACTTTCTAACCTACTCACCTCTAATCTTGTATAACTACCACCGCCTCTCTATCTGTCACCTCTACTTCAACCTTATCTAATACTCACTCGGCTCTACTTGTCCATCTTGGCTTTACCACCATAACAACTCCCCTTCTCGTTGCTCTTCCTCTTCACCATTTCCTGCACGACGACAGCCCTTAAGCCATGTTCATGGCGGCTTCTTTGTTGGTCTTCAAGGTCGTGACTCTAGCTCTTTTGTTTTCTCTTAGTCGTAAGCAACTGTTGCTCTCCTTATGTCATTGCATGACCACTCTGCTCCTCACTTACTTTTATGGTTCACAGGCTGCTTACGTTGCTCTATTTTGTGCACCGGTTCTATTGTGTGGTCAGTGGCCTATTTCAGGACCAACCCCCAGTCGGTTGTTTTGGGCGGACTGGGTTGGTCACCCAGTTGGGTCTAACCACCGACTACCACTGGTGGCTATATAAGAGTAAGCCCATGAAGCCCATTTCATCACTGGCTATAGCAACCCTGATTCCTTAGCATCGAGCCTCTGTCCTCTACTGTTTCTAGCTCACCAGCGAAGCTTCTTTCACAAGAGTGCACGGCTGGGAGGTAGCAGCATCTATTGTATCAGTTCTATAGTAATCAAATTTTTGATTCTCCATCCTATCTGTTTTTCTCTCTTGCGTATGAGATCCTGTCATCTGTTGAGCACAGACGTATTATTTTCTTATAAAAGGTAGAGTAAGAAGGAAAGAGGTGAGGCACAGAGGTGATCACATATGTAAAAAGGAAGAGCAAGTACTCCTGACCCAAAATCAATGCCAATGAGAAATACAAAGGCGTCAAGCGCAATGCAAGGGAGCCCAGGTCAACGAGGCACTGTGTTGATGGTAGCCTATGAGGATATGCCATAAATAGGACTCGCACGCCATGTAAATGTAAAGGCTGTAACCATTTACAAACATCGGCTATCGTCTTTCTGCTATCGCTAAGTATAGGAGAAAGGAGGGAATCCAACATATACACACGGTTTTGTACGACTCTACAAAATCGTGAGATAACTATACTAAACCAACAAATCAATGAATATTAGCTTATTAGATTTAATCAAAATATTGAATTATCAAGCAGAGAAAAAGTTTGTATCAAACCTGAGAATGGCCATCATAACGTTGTTATTGACCTCATTTGAAGCTCTAGAGAGGATTGAAATCTCCTCTCCCCCAAATTCAAGATACTGAGGTCTATGTTGAATCATAACCCTAACATTAAAAGAGCTTCCCAATTCTTCCAATGAAGCCATGTTTGTAGAGTTGAGGTCTTCTATCCCCTTTGACTCTTTGATGGCATTCATTTCGCACTCCTTTGAGCCATTATCTATTTGCCTTGTGGGAGGTTCCATAATGTCGCCCTTAATGATTGCTCGAATGGTACATGTTATAAATGCATAGAGATGCAAATCCGTATATGTTGACAATGTGGTGTCATTTTGTATCTCAAAAATTTGACCAAGTACCAAAAAGCAATTGTAGCCCACCCTCCATCCACAATTATAGATGTGGCTATCCTCTTGATGTGATACCTGACATGTTATATATTCTATTTATTGTGCCAAGTCACATTGCCGCATTACTGTGTCGATAGCACCTACTAACTTTCGAGCTTATCTTTACATCAAAACATATAACAACAGTGAATATGTGCATTGCATATCAATCTACATGTCAAGAAGTGACAACAAGTGTAGTCTATACTTACTCTAACACAGTGCCATGGACGGATGTCATTGAGTTGGCAAAGAAGCACTTCTTAGCAAAGACGTCCACGACTACCAGACTCCAATGTGAGCTGCATTATCAATAAAGAATAATTACTGTGTTTGAGACAATTCTAGCAATGCAATAGAAAAAACAAGTAGGGTTTGATGCTTACTTCTCATAATATGCTGTAAAAATAACTCGTGCCTCATTCATAGGAATGTGCTTCAACCACTTGCAAACATCCTCTATGGTTTCTTCTTTGTTGCTAAGCACTTCCGAAATAAGAGGATCGAGCATATATGAAATGCTTTGTATATTTTGCGGAAAATTTGCTATAACATTACTATATAAAAAAAAAAGTATTAGCTTCTTGGGTTTAATCAAAATAAGCAAAGTATAAAGCTAAGGAAAAGGCTGCATCAAACCTGAGGATAGTTGTAATTACTTTGACATTAACCTCTTTCTTAGGATTCAAGAGGATTAAAATCTCTTTACCAAATTCAAAAAAATGAGGTTGTTGTCGAATTAACAACATAGCGGTAAATGAACTTCCGATCTGCTCCAATAAAGTCATATTTTCATGACTCATCTTATTGAGAGAGTAGTCTACATCGTATTATTCTTCACTTGCTATGTCTTTTACATCCTCCTTCTACTATAAAAATATAAAAAAGTTATGCGATGTACACATCCCAAATAAAGGCTTAAAGAAGCCGATAAGGATTCATACATGCTTTCGTTAGAGTGAGTCTCTCCTCCTCTTGGAGCAAAAATTTAAAAAGTAAGGTTTCATACATGCTTTCATTAGAGTGAGTCTCTCCTCCTCTTGGAGGAAAAATGTAGAAAGTTATGAGATTTACACATCCCAAATAAAAATAAAGGTTTAAATAATCATAGAAGTATAAAGATAGCATGCTTTCATTAGACTCAGTCTCTTCTCCTCTTGGAGGAAAATATAAAAAAGTTATGAGATTTACACATCCCAATTAAAGGCTTGAACAAGCATGCAAATATAAAGATAAGGTTTTATACATGCTGCAATGTAGTCATATTTTTAGGTTGTTTTCCAATGGTAGCAATTAGATGCTAAATACTCTCAGCCTGAAATGCTAGCAGATCAGCTTCTGTATATGATTCCATTTTGACTGGTAACTCCAAATAAAAAATCTCTCTAAGAAACAACATGCAGTTGTAGGCAACTCTCCACCCATAGATGTGCCCATCTTTTTGCTCCACTGGTAGACGTTGTTTGAATTCTACTTGGTCTTGTTGCTCCGTGGTTGTTTTGACAGTAGATACTAGCCAATATGCAGCACTGTCCATCATGACATATTAAATATATTAATATGTCATGATCATAAGATACAAAATAAGAAAGTAACAAAAATATTAAGAGAATAATTACCTTGGGGAGTTGGCATGATAGCCTTCCATTGAATTTACAAACCACAAATGGTTGACTTTAAGGTCCCAAGCGATCAGACTCCAATGTGAGCTACACGACCAGAATAAAAATGATTATTTTTTTACACAAACTTGCCAAAGAAATAGTAAAAATAAGGTTAGAGTTGATACTTACTCTTCATGATAAGGCATAAAGATGACTCAAGGATGACTCACACCCCATCTAAATTCAAAGGGCTTAACCGAGTACAAACATCTTCTATAGTCTTTTCAAGGGATCTAAGAATAGAAGAAAGGAGAGCATCGAGCATGTAGACACGATTCTGCATTGCACTAGGAAGCTGAGAAATAACTACACTGCACCAAGAAATAAACAAACGTTAGCTCATAGAATTGATTTGCATTCTACACTAGGAAACTGATATATAACTACACTGTAAACAAATAAACAGATGTTAGCTCATTGAAGTAACAACAAATAAACAAACGTTACCTGAGAATGTCCAGGATAACATTGTCATTAACCTCCTTTAAAGGATTGGAGAGGATTGAAACCTCCTCTCTACCAAAGCTCAAATACTGAGGTTATCGTTTCAAAATGATCCTAACTTCAAATGAGCTCTCCATTTTATCCAATGCAGCTAAATTTGCAGAATGGGTCTCTGTCATAGCTTGTATTCTATGTTTGTGGTCATTCTGCTTTTCCATGGTGTCTTTAAAGCTCTTGTGCTCATGGGAGTCTTCAATCAAATTTAGAGGTGGTTGCATTACTGAAGTAGAAGGGAGTGCCTCCATATTGACTTCATCCATTTCTTCTCCCTCTATTGCCTGTAAACAAATATGAGAGGTTAGATTCATTATCTTTAAATTTAAATCTTATTTAAAAAATTGTATTTAGTTGAGAAATAGAGAGTTCATACCGCTAAGTATTGTCGTAGTGGCCTTTTTACATAACCCTGCGAGCCATAATTATCAAAGAAGGCATCATCATCTTTGTCTTCATCCACCAACCTCTCTCTAAATGGGTCATGTAAGTCCATCTTTTCATCATCATCAAGTGGGACATTATGATCTTCAAGGTAATCATCCATGTCATCAGTGTCCTTGTGCTCTATCTCTTTTTCATAGCATGTGGTTAGATCTGCTTGAAGCTAAAAATAAGCCATGAAATGCTTGTTTTCAATAATATTTGTGGAGTTGCCTTTTCTGAGGAGATCCTCAAATAAATATCCCATCCTGCACAAGGTGACCTCCCAACCTGCCGGTAGCAAATTCTCCATCATGGTAAGCAAGAGACTCCCACTTTTTGCAAGACTTCCATAGTTGTTTTTTTGATAATGTATGGACCTGGGAATATCTTGCTCTTCTAGCATCAATCTCAAATTATTTGAATTCCCTCTTATGTTCTTTTGTAAGGAGTGATCAGGGCTGGGACTCCACATACACAAGAAGAATGATTCAAGAGATTTAATCGCTATGCCACATTCTCTCTTGCCTCTCTTTGCTGCATAAACACCACTATAGATCTTCAAATCTGATGAATATGCTCGCTCTAGAGTAACCTGCATGGATTCTTTGTCTTTTTTATCAACAAAAATGACAATATTGCAAATTGCCACTTTGCTAATGGTGGTACTTTTGGTTATGTGTTCACCTTTGCAGGTGGTGCAATGTCGTGGATGTCTCGTGCACAGAAGTGCATTGCTTTGTCTACCACAGAGGCTGAGTATGTTGCAACCACAGAGGGTTGCAAGGAGGCTATATGGCTTGATTGACTAGTGGGAGATTTGGAAACTCATACAGGTGTACCCACATTGCATAGTGATTCCATGAGTGCTATTCAGCTAGCACGGAATCTGGTCTTTCATGCAAAGACCAAACACATTGAGGTCAGGTACCATTTCATTAGGGAGGTACTTGAGGACAAGTGCATAGAGATTGTCAAGGTTCATACACATGATGATAACCCTGCAGATATGCTGACGAAGAGTCTACCTAGTCAGTGCTTTGAGTATTGTCGTGTATTGATGGGCATTGGATAGTATGCTCACTGGTTGTTCTCCCTTAAAGGCACATTGTCCTTTAAGTGGGAGGTTGTGGGGGTTAAAGGTCACTGTGCCTTTACCTCGGTTATGTACAATACTCAAACACATATATAAATGAATGAAAAAGAAGATTAGGGTGTTTTGCACCCACCAAAACTTGTGTGGCTCTCTGTTTCTCTCTCTCCCTCTTCCGTTCTTGCTTCCGTTGAGAGCACTCTCAATTGGGCACTTCCTCTACCAATACTTGATTGATCAGAGCTATATGAGGTAGTGGAGGTTGAGGGCCCAATATGGGTGGTGGTAGCAGAGCCAACTGAGCCCTACACTGACTTGAAGTAGCCAAAGGGACACCTTGTGTATTCAAATGATTAGGCGGAGCTATTAGGGCTAATGGGGGTCTCATTTGATACATGGGTTGGGGAAGGGACCTCAGAAATAAGCATTGGGAGGTATTGTGGTTTCCCCACGTATGGGAATGTGCACAGTAGAGTACTGGCCTTTCCATCAGGTGTGCAGACACTCATTGGAGGGATGGTTGCCATTGCATACCCCACACCAGACATTGTATCTCCGTAGAAACAAGTGGGGGTTTCTTGGCACCTCCTTGGAGGTTTTATCCACCTTTTCCTTGTCCATCATATTGTCACTTATGCGGATAGCTACCTTGCTGCATAGATCAAAAGAGGTAGGATTCATCACCATCAAGTGGTCATGTAGCTTCATGTCTTCCAATCCGATGATGAGGAAATGGGGCAACAGTAGTTTGTTGCTCATCCACTCGTACTGTTCACAATGGGCATTGATGTGCTTGATCCTAGCTATGTAATCCCGAAGGGATTCCTTGTCATTCTACTTTACCTCATACAACTGTTTAATTGGGCTCCATTTATGTCCACTGGGAGCGAACCCCACAATGAAGGCCTTTCTCACAATGTCTCCTAGTTGACTTTCTCTTATGGGGCAAGAGCCCTATACCATTGCCCTACTTTGCCATCTATACTAAGACCAAATGCATTGGCCATTTCTAGGTTCTCGAGAGCACCAAAGGCTTCACAAATTTGCTCAAATCATTCCACGTGGGAAACCGCGTCTCCTTCTCCAAGGAATTTGGTCATTAACTTGGAGATGGTGATGGGTCGGCTCCCTGAGGCATTCCCAATCCCTACGGGGAACACTGGGGCAAGTGGAGGTGGTGTGGCCCCCCTTCCCAGGACATTCACCAAGATGCACATTGCCTCATCAGTTAATACTATTGGGACAATTGGTGGGGATGGTGGACGCAGGGTGGCCTTAAGCCTGGACCTGGTGGTGGTATCATGTAGTTGTTGGTGCCAGCATTAGAACCGATGTGCCAAGGCTTGCATTCATTGGTGCAATAGGCATGCATGGAAACGAATGTACTCTCGAAGGAGGTGGGTCATGGGGCATGGGCACGGTGGTTCCATGCAATGGGCGATAGAGTGGAGCCTATGGAGCCCCATAGTTAATGAAAGTTGGTGGCACATGGACTATTGGGGGTTCATAAGGTGCCCCTCCTTGGAAGCCTCTCACATCCCCTCAACTAGGGTCCTGCCCCCTCAAAATTCCCTCATCCATGGATCTTCATCATCCATGCATTCCCATTGGGGGCGCCTTGCAAAGGAGGAGGGTCCTGGGTCCACGAAGGTGGTTTCCATCTCGGTCTGCGTTTCGTGAGCGAGATGTTGCTGACCTTCCCCTCCTACAGACATGTTGTGGATAAGGGGTTCTCCATGTTTGCTGACTTTATTTGGCCTAAATGTCCCAACATATTGGAGAATGTACCTCTCAACTTGGATGCTATAGAAGGTGCGGGAGAGTTGGGAGAGGCCACACTAGTGAATGGGGCTTTGGAAGCCCTTGGACCCAAGGGGTCTTGCATTACATTGTCCAAGCTATCTGTCTCGTTGGAGCTAGATAGATCTTCCTACTGGGGTCCTATTACCGAGTGGGAGCTAGGTATCTAGCTTTCGAATCCCCGACTTGTTGAGATATCGAGCTCCACTGGTGATATGCCAGGGTGACCGTTGTGCATTTATGTCACTGACTTGTTAGCTACAAATGCGGTTGGTACACCACCCATGAATAATAGTTGGTGGATGACAGCTATCTTTATGTACTCTAGTTAGTGGATCAGTTAGTATGCCACCTAGGTTAGCTGATTTTAGTTTGAGACCCACGTATAGCATTCACCTATTCCTTTTGTGCTCAGAGAGAGAGTTCTTTTGGCTTTCCCAACTAAGAAGAGGAAAACTGTTTTCAAGCTCCACCTTTGTGTATATTCCTCCATTGTGTATGTGAGAAAGCTGCAAGTGAGACTCCTTACTTCTCTCCCACTCTCTTCACATGGTAAGGAGCTCAAGAAAGCAAACCAAGTTTGCGGTGTCTTGGTAAGAGGATCAGTGTTGCTTTCCTTTTTTGAGTATGGGAGCAAATCTCTGTAGGTAGCACAGCCAAAAAGTGCAAGATTGCATTGTCTCAGATTGGGACGCCCTTCGTGGTGTGGCGCTTGGGGAGTATATGCTGTGGGTTGAGGCAAAGCCCTTGGTGACATTATTTTTTTGATTCGAGGCCATTTTGGGGCTCGTTTTAGTGGCGGAAATTTTTTGCAGGCACTCAGGAAAGTGCCCTGTTTTTGCTGTGCAACCACTGTTCTGCAGGTTGGTGAAAAGTTGTCGCAAAAATTACATTGTATGCCTATGCATAGAGATATTGGGAGTGACAAAATCATTCTTATTGCCTGTTGATGCAAAATCATCACTAGGAACTTGTGTGGTCAAATACCACTTTCGTCAGTTTTGCAGATTTGCCCCTGTGAGGCAGCAATTGTGTTTTTTGCACCGACAGAATATTTTTACAGTGTTTTGTAATGGTGTCTGATGCTCTTTCATAGATTGTCACTGAAAAGCTTGACAAGAACAACTTCCAAGCATGGAAGTTTAGAATGACGAATTTTCTTAAGGGAAAAGGCTATTGGGAGTTCATTAATAGAGCTAAACAAGAACCAGTTATTCCTAATGTTCCCAATCAACAGGAGTTGCAGGCATTTAAAGGCTGGCATGAGAGAGCCAAAAAAGTTATGTATTGGCTGTCTATCAGTATTACAGATTCTATGATTGTACATATTCAGGATGCAAGAAAGCCAAAGGAGGCGTGGGATACTTTAACAAAAATGTATAGCACAAATATGCAAACCACGAAAATGTAGCTTAAGCAGGAGTTGCATAATGTGCAGAGAGAAAATATGAGCATCAATGACTACCACATGAAGGTGAAGAAGATTGCAGATGCACTTGCTTCTATTGGGTTGCCAGTGGAAGATGACGATTTAGTTTCTGTGACTTTGAATGGTCTAAGAAAGGATTATGCACAATTCCAAACATCCATTGCCGTCCATGAAAAATTTCCTGATTTTGAGGAGTTGATTGCTCTTCTAATTCCTGAAGAGCAGAGAAATGGTGGCACATCTTCTTTAGGAGGAACATCAAAAGAAACTGTCTTCTACTCAAATGTTGGAAGAGGTAGAGGCAGAGGTAGAGCAAATTTAAGAAAACTAATCCTATGGAGGCGGACGTGGTAACTTTAGAGGCAAGGGGAGCTAAAGAGGTCGTGGTGGATGGCAGAGAGGCCAAAATGCAAACAGCAATGTTGAATGCTACTACTATGGTAAAATGGGTCATATGGTTAAAGACTCTGCTATAAAAAGCAGAATGACATCATGATTGGAAAATAGCAGCAAGGCAATTATGCATCCTCTAGTAGATAGGATGATGACAGAAATGAGCATTTGTTTATGATGCAGCACATGACAGTTTCTGTGACAAGTGCAGAAGAAAGCAATGATGTGTGGTATGTTGATTGAGGTGCGTCGAACCACATGATAGGTCATGCAGAATGGATGTAGGATGCAAGGAAAATGGAAAGACCGAGATTTGTGGAGATTGGTGATGATACTGCACATTCTATTGTGCAGATTGGTAAAGTTCCTTTGTCTATGTAGGATGGGAAAAAGAAATACTTGTCTGATGTATTTCATGTCCCTAATATCACTAAGAACCTAGTTTTTGTTGGTCAAATGGTTGAGCAAGGCTTGTAGGTCAGATTTAAGCCTCATGGATGCTTTGTTAAGGATATGAAAAATAAAGGTCACTTGATAGCAAAAGGGAAGAAGAAGGGTAGGATGTTTATGTTGGATGCAGACATGCCTGAATTGAGTGCAGCAATGTTTGCACATCGGTGTAGTTGCAGATATTGATATCTGGCATAAACGCATTGGTCATGTTAATGTACAAAGACTTAAATTATGCAGGCCCAAAATATTGTTGTAGGATTGCCTAAGTTCAAGGTTGCAGAATTTGGAAAATATGCAAGGAAACCATTTCCTAGACATGTTCAAGAGAGTAAGAGGCCATTGGAATTAATCTACTCTAATATGTGGACTACTAAAGCTGCATCTATTGGAGGTTGTTATTATTTTGTCACTTTTATTGATGACTACAGTAGAAAAGTTTGGGTGTATTTTATGAAAAAGAAAAGTGGTGTTTGGGTATTTCAAAGCTTTTAAAGCTATGGTTGAAAAAGGAATAGGCTTGCAAGTAAAATGGCTAAGGTCAGATGGAGGGGGAGAGTACCTCTCAAATGAGTTTGCAAGGTTCCTACAGGAGCATGGCATAAAGCATCAATATTCATGCAGTCATACCCCACAGCAAAATGGACTTGCAGAAAGGAAAAACAGGAATATTGGAGAGGTATCTCGTGCCATGCTCAACGAAAAAGACCTACCAGATTATTATTGGGCTGAAGCAATTGCTACATCAGTCTACATAATGAACAGGACTCCCACTATAGCAATACATGGCATGATCCAGAGGAGAGGTATACTAGTAGGAAACCAGATATTTCTTATTTGAAAGTTTTTTGTTGCATTGCCTATGTTCATGTGCCAGATGAGTTGAGATCCAAGTTGGATCCAAAAGCTAAGAACTACATATTTATTGGTTATTCTGTGCAGCAGAAAGGGTATAGATGCTATAACCCTTCTACTCGTAAATTTACAGTGAGTTTTTGATGAGATGAGCAGCTGGTATAAACCAGTAAATGTGATTGATGATGTAGATGAACAAATTGGTAATGCTACACAGAATTCAGAGTAGCAATCACAAAATATTAGTGGACCTGTAGTGTCCTCTAGCAGTGGTTCACATACTTCACCATGGACAGGCAAATTGAGATTAGGAGAATCTTCTCAAAGCAATGCAGATAGTGGTATGCAAGTATCACAAAAAGGAAAAGAGAAATTATATCAGCCCATGGTTGATGTGAATGAAGGTCACTCTTATGTGGATGGTGAATCCAGTGGCTTAGAACAGAGCCTTGATGATGAGTTGGGTATTACTTCTGTTGTTACACCTAGAGTAAGGAAGACAAGGGATGCTTTGAGAGCACCTGGTAGTGAACATATTTTGCACAGTCTACCAGAGTTAAGTATCCTGTGGATATGCTGAAATATGATGGATTTACAGCCATTCACTATGCCTATATGGTCAAAGTGATACATGATCTAGAACCCAGTTCTTTTGAGCAAGCCATGGGAAAAGAAAAATGGGAGAAAGCCATGGAGGAAGAAATGGATGCCTTGGAAGCAAATGCTACATGGGAATTGGTGCCTTTGCCTAAAGACAAGAATGCAATTGGTTGCAAGTGGGTTTATAAGGTGAAGCACAATGCAACCCTTTGGCCTTTTATACATGTCACCTTTTGAAGGGAGGGCCAACCCTTTTCCTTTTAGCACTCTCCCTCTCTTTACATTAAAAGGCTCTTGGTCCCATAGGGTGCCAAGGCATATTGCTATTCTTTCCATCTCTCCCTACGAGTGGAAATAGTGCTTGTGCTAACCATATAAGAGCGCTTGGGACAAGCCTAGCATTAGGAGGTGTACCTAACCGGCTCCTAGCAGATAGTGCTTGTCTTAGCCTTGTGCCTCCAAGACCTAAACTATTTGGGGTTCAAACCCCTTGTAGGAGGCTCAAAAACTATAGTGGCAAGGCTTAACTCCCACGAGACACTTAACCGCAGCTTGCAGTTGGAACATACAACTTGTAAGTTGGAACCTACAACTTATGCCCGTTGGGTGCAATCTTTGGTCTTGGGGTATTTGGGGCTCAAACTCCCTGAGCTTGTACTGTACTCCTTTGATGGCTAGAACCGTTGAAGTAAATCATGAAGCCTAATCACCTCTAATCACTGATTACCCTACATTTGATGATTGTACTTCGTGGGTGTTAACAATGTGTCGCCACATAATACAAAGAATTTATGGAACACAACTTTTTAAGATGAACTAGCTACATATACTTAGGCTTTCATACTTGACTACACATGAATATCATCTTCAAAACACATGCTATATTATGAATTTTATTTCAAAGGTTGCAAGAAATATTTTACATCTACAAAGTCACCCTAAGATTTCATCATCATTGATGGTATATAAATTTAATTCAAATCAAATGAACATGAAAGATATTGTTATTTATAATATAGCAAAGAAACCAAATGAAGTACATGTGAAATATGTACCAAATGGGAGATCCATATGACAAATAGAAAACCAAGTCATTTAAATATCTTAAAATATGTCCATATATCTAAATTTATATGAAAAACCAAATGTCTAACTGAACATCAACACAATCTATGCCTATCTCTTGTTGTGCAATAGTTGAACCTATTCTAGTTTCCTCAATAGATTCATGCTCTTGATCAACAAATTCACCAGCCTCATCATGAAGGGGAGGTTGAGGCTTTGATGACAATTCTTGCACCCGATCATTATCAACTATAATTTTTATGTGGTTGAGATAGAAAATCAGGCTTGTAAGATCATAGGTGACTCTCTAAGAGAGGCTTGGAAGATCGTAGGACAATTTTTATGTGACTAAGATAAAAAATCAAGTTTGGAAGATTGTAGGCGACTCTCTAAGAGGCGACCAGGGAAAAATCTTGCGAAAAAGAAAGGTGACTAGAGAAAAACTTGCAAAAAAACTAATTTTGATGTGGTCTCATGGGCCATTTTCCTACCATTTTTCAGCCAAAAAGTAACCTAAAGACTTACAAAAATCACAAATTATGACACAATTTGATGACATCATCAAGCCATGTCACAAAGTCAGCCCATCATCAAATTTTGTCATAACAAATATAGAAATAGTAAAATGACAATAACTTTTGAACAAGAATTCTGTTTCGGGAGCTTTTTGGCTCAAAATTGAGAGAACGAGTGGCTCTATGATGGTGACTTGGCACATTGTTCTAATTTTAAGCTGAATACACTCCAAAATTGGGTGCAAGGTAAGGGGGCCATTATCTACTACAAAATTCCTTATAGAAGGAAATTCCATCCAACCAACACATATACCATATAAGCACCAAACACTAGTGTGAGGATAAATATAGCTCTAGTTTCCCATACATTCAAATCATATGATAGCTCATTGCTATTTTGTCCCAACTTATGACATAACTTGATAACATCATCAACTTCTATCATGAGCTATGAATCATAATAGCATCAACTTTCCTACTGACATATAGATGCCG
This sequence comes from Dipteris shenzhenensis, assembly GCF_047967505.1. Classification (NCBI taxonomy): domain Eukaryota; kingdom Viridiplantae; phylum Streptophyta; class Polypodiopsida; order Gleicheniales; family Dipteridaceae; genus Dipteris; species Dipteris shenzhenensis. Next base: position 23,941,130 of record NC_141623.1, read on the forward strand.
GATGGAGATCAAATTTAAACTTTCACAAATAGATGATGATGCAATACATGCTAGCATCATCCAAGAATTACAAAATATGCACTTGATGAGGAGAGAAAAATTTGCGAAGAGTATGATGGATAGCTTCTTCTTTTATTTTGATATATGATAAATTTGTTGACAAGAAAAGGAGTTTCTTTCCAATGGGGTGAGGAGCAACATGAGACTTTTCAGCAACTTAAGCAGGCCATGAGTAAGGGCCCAATATTGAAACCCCCTGATTGGGCTCAAGACTTTTATGTAGATCCAAGTGTATCTTTGCATTCATTTGGTGTTGTATTGCTACAAAAAGGAGAGGCAGGTAGAATGCAACCCTTCTATTATGCCAGCCATCAGCTTACAGAGGTAGAAACAAGGCATGAAAAAATGGAGCAGCAAGCTCTCTCTTTGGTGTTTTTAGTTAGAAAGTTTCACTCCTATTTATTACATCGACCATTTTTCTTCCTTACCTCTCAGTCTGTATTAGCATATCTAGTTCGCAAGCCTAATCCTGGGGGGAGATTTGCAAAATGGTTATCAGAGCTTCAAGAGTCCTCTCTCTTTTGTCACTGAAAATACCACTAGGTCCATTGTGGTAGATTTGCTCACAGGACGGCATGAGCAATCATGTTCACTCTCTACCTTGTGTGTACATAGGTTTGATGGGGAAGATGCTCAACTTAATGTATTCATGCAAATCCAATCAAGTCAAGAATTCCATTTTTCCAGTGTTTTTTTTGTTGGGACGTATTATAGGAAGCCATTAGGGGAGAATTGGGGTCTCAAAAGGGCCTCATAACAAATGGATTAGGGAATGCTTAGTGGGCTAATGCAAGGGGCTTGGAGGGTCCAAAAGAGGCCTAACCAGCCCAACTTAGGTGGGTTAAGCCCACATTTGAGCCCACCTCTCCCCCCATCAATGAGGGGAGGGGGCCACTTTTTGATATTTGAATTTCGAATTTCGAATCTTTCTCCCTCCGTCTCTCTCTCTCCCTCCCTCTCTCTCTCTCCCTCCCTCTCTCTCCCTCCCTCCCTCTCTCTCCCTCCCTCCTCTCTCCCTCCCTCTCTCTCCCTCCCTCCCTCTCTCTCCCTCCCTCCCTCTCTCTCCCTCCCTCCTCCCTCCCTCCCTCCCTCCCTCCTCCTCCTCCCTCTCCCTCTCCCTCCCTCCCTCCTCCTCTCCCCTCCTCCGTCTTGCTCCTCCTCTCCCCTCCTCCTGCTCCTCCTCCCTCTCTCCTCCTCCTCCTTCTGGCTCCTCCTCCCTCCTTCCTCTTCCCTCCTTCTCCAGCCGCCCAGGCTCCGTCTCCTCTGCTCCTCCCTCTTGTAGAATCTCTCCCCTCCTCCCTCTTGTTGCATCTCTCCCCTCCTCCTCCCTTCTACACCTGTCACCCTATTCTTCTCCTCCTCTTCCTCTTGCCCTCATCTGCTTCTCCTCCTCCCTCTTCCTTGCTACTCTCTCCCTCTCACTGCTCCATCTTTGCCAGCTCTCCCCTTGATTTTAGCTTGCATCACTGATACCTCTCTTTGAGTACTCATGGCACCATTCAAGGACATATCCAACAAGTACCATGTGAACCTACAACTGGAGGCAGAATATGCAAGCACACGCTCTTTGGGATATAGTGGAACTCCTAAAAGTGTGCTCCATAGTCTTTGATTGCAAGGGAAGAAGCATCTCGACATTTGGCTGGATGGAAACTTGTATCCTTTAGACCCTGCCACCCAAAAGAGTCCTACTTTTCATACAATGCATGATGTTGTTCGGTTTGTTGGCAAGGGACATGCTAGATTGCTCGGTTATTGCAATCGATTGAACCATTCTCAAACATTGGCTATGCAAGCAAGCAAGGTGCAGAGAGCCCAAGCAGAAGAACTTGCACATTTGGGAAATATTTTACTATTGTGGCAATGCATAATAGTATGCATGATCTCCAATTGCAAAACAAAGAACTCAGTGATAAAGCACATGCGCTAGACTTGGAGCGACATGAATTGGAAGAATCGATCAGAAAGCTTGCTGAAAGCAAACAAGATTTGGAAAAGTCTATCTATGGCCAAGTTCAACGTGCTATGGAGAAGCAACGAGAGAAGTCGATAGAACGAGTACAAAAGTTGAAGGGAACACCTTTGGGACTGAATGTGAGGAAAAGACAATTGCAATCTATGGATGCATTGTCAAAGTTTATGCTTATGAAAGAAAATCTATGGGACTTAGTCAAGGAAGGAACTCAAACCTCTCACGAAGGTGAATCAACTACAACCAAAGGTAAAGGAAAGGCCACCGACTCTACTTCTACACCTACAAATGCAAAAAGGATAGAGAAAGCCTATGGCATCATTGCATTAGGTTTGGGTGATGATTATGTACACCACATTTTAGATTTGGAATCCCCTTTTTTAGCATGGCATAAGTTAGACATATTGTTTGGTGCTAGCTCTCATACTTCCAAATTAAATTGAAAATTAAGTTCTTTGAACTTAAAATGGAGGGAGATAATGTTGCTGCTCATGTCAACACTATGAGCAGTATTATGACACAACTAGCTTCAATTAATTCTCCTATCACTGAGGATGATACTATGGCAGTGCTTTTAAAGAGCATGCCTCAAGATTTTGACTATGTGTTTACTACTTTGAAGAATCTTCCTCAACCCTCATTAGAAGGCATCATCAGTGCCTTACAAGAAGAGGAAAGAAATAACACTTCAAGATGCATACAGAGGCACTTGCAATGAAGTATTCAAAGAGCAAGTACAAGGCTTGTAAACACTATAAAAAAAGCAATCATCTTGAGAAGGATTGTTATAAAATCAATCCTTGCTCTTATTGTGGCAAGAATAATCACTCTGAAAATTTTTGCAATGAGAAAAAGAGGACTATCACAAATTTGGTTGAAGAGCAAACTCCATCAACAAATGAAGCATCCAACTTTGTGGTAGAAGACAAGGACTTTGCCTTTTGAGCAACTTGTCTTTGAATTTTTGTTTATCATCGCTTGGTCAAAATTTTAAGGTTCTCTGCCTGGAGTAGTACTCCAAAAAGAATGTCATGTGTTTGTCTTTTGTAAATCACCTCTAATCACCATATGATGTAGGCCATGTGATATGTGTTTGGTCTATCCCAGTTTTGTAAACCTTGACCCTTGGGAACCTTTGCTAGCATGAGATCCTAGCCATAGATTTATCCTTGACCACCATGAGATGGCATGAGAAACTATGTGACTAGATGTATCCTTGACATTGTAAGAGGCAAACCCTTGAGGGGGGTGCTCTATGTTGGGATAAGTATGGTCAAGGGCTTGCTCTATGGTGCTTGTGTGCATCTAGGGGAGTCACATGTGTGTGTGTGTGTGTGTTGTAGAAGCACATCTAGTGCTATGAGGTGTCTAGTGTGTGACCTAAGTGATGATGTAAGCCAAAGGCCCCCACATAGGAGGTTCCTTTGATCTTGGCCAGTCCCATTGATGTAGGGGTTGATTGCCACTGATATAGGGGAGGTGCCTACACCATCCTCTCTTTCTATATAATGGAGGACATTCCTTCATTCTAACACAAGGATTTCGCCTCACTTGTGCTCTCACTCTTTGTGCCATGATGCATCTCTTCTACCCCACACTCCTCTACACCATGCAGATCATTATAAATTGAAGGTTCGCTTGGAGAGACCATTGTGCTAGTTCTTGGCATAATAATTAGACACAATCTATCATTCTAAATGCCACCGCATCGTAGCTGACCACTTGTCATCATGCAACTTTTTGCCGCATCTTTGCCTACAGGGCATGCAAATCATAGGTTGGCTTGGAGAGACTGCTAGGGGACTGCTATGATGGTTTTTAGTGTAATAATGAGACACAATCTATCATTTTGAGCATTGTCCTTAGTGCAGTATCTAGCCTGATGACTTGTCATTGCCCATAATTCAAGGTTGTCTAGGAGAGACCACCGCATTGGTTCTTGGAGTTATAGCTCCGTTACCTATTTTTACGTATTACAGGAGGAGGTCTATGATGACCAGTAGACTGGGAAATAGAAGGAGATCTACGAAAGCCACCATGCTAGTTCTTTGAATTATATATTTATGTACCAAGGAAAATGTATTCGGTTGTGCAACCAAGCAAAATGAAATTGACGATATGGCCCTTGAGGGATAGCCTTTAGGGGCAAGGGCCATATCTACATGCCATTTCTATCTAGTGGCATCCTAGATATTGTATAATGCACATCGATATGGCCCTTGCCCCTAGAGGGGACCCCTCAAGGGCCATATCATCAATTGCATTTTTTGAAAGTTTAATTGTATTTTTCTAGATGTATCTCCATGCAACCACAATGGTGGGGTCGTTGGAGTCATTTTAGCGTTATTTTGGTCATAAACCAAGGAAATTGTAGTTCTTTTTTCCTGGTATTTTAGTCCTTGTTGCAGTAAATATGAGAGAAAAAGTATAATTTATTGAGTGAAAATTGAGCAAAAGAGATTACAATGTACATCTACGTACAATAACAGGTTATATAAAAAGTATCAACTTATACTGAGCAAAATTGAATAGAGGATCTTACATTTATAAAAACGTGGCAATTGCTGAGAGCCTTAAAGGCCAAAAGATTACAAGTAGCGGCCATAACCATTCAAATATAAAACTTAATAATAGTGCATACTGAGAACCTCAAATTAATTAAAAAGAGAACATAAATGCCTTAGAGACCAAAACATTACATCTAGTGTCCAAAATATTACATCCAGCCATTGCTGAGAGCCTTGTCTGAGCAAGAGGGAATTTGTACAACTCAGTTTTCTACCAGTCTAGCTTGTTGCATTAAATATTTTTAGGGAGCCAAAGGAGGATATGATGGAGAGGCCGAAGAACATGCACATTGCTAGGACTCAGATTACGGCCCCCTAGCAAGTCGAGAGTACTCTGCTTTAAAAATACTAAGGCCTTTGTCCACATCTAGGGGGAACCCATATGACACAGCCATAAAGAGGCCCTCTACGAGCATGTCATCTAAGGTGATGACATGCAAATATGTGGGGAATCGACTGTGGGAATGAAGGGTCTCCACTAGTGCTAGCATTTCTACTCCAAGTGAGTGCCACACAATCACCTTATATGAGAAGGCAGATAACATTGGGATCACAAAGCATCGAGGGGGGGTGGTAGTAGGCATGCTAAAGATGAGTGGGTGAGCAGCAGTTGAGCAGGGGAGAAGATGAGTGATGAGAGTTGGAGGAGGGAGCGTGGAGCAAAGTAGAGCGGGGGCAGAAAAGATCTAGAGGACGGGTGTGAAGTAAAGCAGCAGAGCGTGTGGAGGAGAGTAGTGGAGCATGGGCAGATCAGAGCAACGTAGTAAAATGCCAAATGCTACATAGCTTATATATATTATAAATTTTGAGCCACCATGTGGCTGGAGCTCGGGGTTCCATCCATATTAATTACAGACCACCGCGGTGGAATCTTAGGTGCCACCCCAGACAAGCTAGTAATCATGAAGAAGACACCATGTGGTGCCACTCCGGTGGCTGGTAATTAACTCTACTAGCCCGATGGAATCTTAGCCACGACAGACATGGCTGATGAGAGCCACTACCACTTGGAATTAATTCCCACAAAGGTAAATCATGAAGCTCTAATCACTCATTACCATGCACTCTAGTTCTCTATTTAGCATGCGAGCCCGATGATTGGTAATTTTTACTACACTCATTGTCATCATGCATGCTTAAGCACAGTGGTGGGTGAGCGGTGGCATGGTGGAATCGTAGCCATGATAGACATGGCTAATGAGATAGCCACCACCATTGGGCAGTAATTCCCACAAAAATAAATCATGAAGCCTAATCGCCTCTAATCCCTCATTACCATGCACTCTAGGACTCTCCTGAGCATGCAAGCTCGGTGACTAGTAATTTACTGCACTCGTAGTAATCATGCATATAAGCACGGTGGTGGTAATTGGAAGTTGAGTAATTATAGGCCATTGCAGTGGTTGGTAATTAACTACCAGCCTGATGGGTCTTAGCCGTCACCTCTAATAATTAGATATATGGCTGGGAATCTTAGATGCTACCACCTCTAATCATTCATTACCATGAAAGTCAGTACTACCACCTTGAATTATTCAAAATTCAGGCCAACCACCATGGTGGCTCTCACCTTGACAATAGTTGGACTACAACCACCGTGGTGGCTCTCACCTTGACATTGTAGTCAGGCTACAATTGCCGCTATTCCGTTCCCTTAACCATTTTGTCTTCTATCCCTCTCAACCATTTCGTTCTCCCTTGGAATCTCAAGCCTCCTCTATTCCATTTCCTTCATTGCTTCATCTTCTATCCCTCTCGACTATTTCTTTCTCCCTTGCAATCTAACTACAAACTCAAGCCTCCACCACTATTCCATTTCCTTCACTGTTTTATCTTCTATCCCTCTCAACCATTTCTATCTCCCTTGCACTCTTCCTATAATTTCTATCCCCTCTCGTAATGGACCCTGCACATTCTAAGAGCTCCTCACACAATCTTTCCTCCCCCTCTACAGCACAGTGCAAGAGCCCCTCCTCCCTTGATCTTGAAATCGTGACATATGGGAGCTTCTCTCTCGCTCTTCAAAAGCCCAATTTGGATGCTCTCTAAAACTTTACTAGGTTGGTACAGGAGGTGAATGTGAAGGAGGGGCAACTAGTCTGTCAAGGCTAGAAGTTTACCATCAATGAAAACATGATTGAAAATGCTCTAGGAAATTTTGGAGGCAGTTTGCAAGCACAATTTTTTCGAGAAGCAGTGGAAGAGACATGATATTCTAGATGTATACCTTGACGCTCAGATTAGTAAAGATGGTGGAGTCAAGATTTTGGGCTTACCAATAGACCTCCAAGATGTGCTGAAGAAGACCATTCACTTCTTTCCTGATACAAGAGGAACCTGCAAGTTCTGGTAGGTTCAAGCAATAGTAGAGCAATTGAAAGGATGTGATGTATCTTTCTCAAGGGCTATCTCTAAGAGTGTGTTAGCCAACTTGACAAATTGCATGGAAGGCAAATCCCAATTGTCATCTCAGTCCACTGGAGTTGCAATGCACCTGATGGCATCTACCTTCAAAGGGATTTTTGAGCAATACGATAATCAGATGTCTTAGAAGGTGACTTTTCTACAAGAGAAAGCCACCAATGCAGCAAAGGCAGCACAACTCAAGAAAAGTTTTAGGGAAGGTGCAAAAGCCAAGGTAGAGGAGGCACAAGCGAGGGCCTTGTAGGCACAAGAGCAAGCTGAGGCCACTACAAAATTGGTTGACATGGAAAGGCATAGAAGAGAAGAAGAAAAGCGCATGAAGGAGCTCCAAGATAGGCTCAAAGAAGTGAGAAATGACGGGGACATGGCAGACAAGGAGCTAGAAAAGATGTGAAAGGATCTTGAAGATCAAAGAGAAAAAAAGGAGGGTCTTTACAAACAGCCTTGCAACATGCAGAATGCATTGAACATTGAAAAAGACCAAATGATGGAGGAGCTAAAAAGGGAGAATGTAGAAACCAAAAAGGTGATGCAAGAACTGCAAGAGAGCTCCAAGGCTAGGAAGGATGGGGCAGAGAGTAATCGAGGTGGAGAAGACAACGAGGTAGTTTCCTAGGCTAGGAAGGATGCAAAGAGCAGCCATGGTGGAGCAAGTTTCAGCCACCACTATAGAGCAAGTTCCAGCCACCACGGTGGAGCAATTTGTAGCAGCCATGATGAGGGTTGTTTTTTTGAAACACTATTGGAATTCCCAAGAACAAGCTACAAGATCTTGCAAGAAGATTAGAATAGATGTTTGCACAAGCTTGCCATGGCTTTCAATAGTTATGAAAAGCAGCTCATCATCCTGAAAGATTTCCAAACTAGAGTGGAAGTATTGGAAATGGCCAATTAAGATGTTTTTCAGCAATTTACATAGCTTCAACAAATGCCGAGGGATTCATATGAAGCTGTTGCAGAGAGTGAGCAAAAAGTGGAGGAGATGAAGGAGAACATCCGCAGCCTTAAGATGAGGGAGGAAGGAATCAAGAAGCAACTTCATCATGTACAGAGCAAGACTCCTAGGGCACCAACTTAGAGTGTGCAAAAAGTGGAGGAGATGAAGGAGAACATCCATAGCCTTACGATGAGGGAGGAAGGAATCATGAAGCATAGAGTGAGCAAAAAGTTGAGGAGATGAAGGAGCACATCCACAGCCTTAGGATGAGAAAGGAAGGAATCAAGAAGCAACTTTGTCATGTACAGAGCAAGACTCCTGGGGCACCAACTCAATATGTAATATGTTACTACCCTCATCCAAAATCTAGGGTATGGGGGGGACAACGGTCCATATATAATATGCATGGATTTCCTTTAAAATTTTCAAATATGCAAGGGAAAAAGAAGAAAATTTCATAACACTTATTTCATTAATTTTGGACTCATATGTCTACTTTTGGACTATTCCTTAAAATCCTTCCCAAATGAAAAGTTTACTTTATGAAAATGTCATTCGAGAATCAAAAGTTCACTTTCTGGCACTATCATTTCCACATAATACATTTCAAAATATCTCTCTACAATGTTGCACTAATAATGCAAAAACTACTATTAAATCCTAATTTTTATTTCTTGCTTTTAAGAATCGTATTCTTAAATTAAAAAATCCCTCGAGTTATTAGTTTAAATCCATGAAAAACCACGCTATTGAAGATTCACAAAATTTAAAAAAGCTATACACAAGAGACCTACAAGACTCTTTTTACTTTCAATGTAGAAAACTATAACACTCTTGAATATTCAAGAAATTAAAATGTTTATATAGACATGAGACATGATGGGAGTGTCTTTTGTACTCTAAAAAATAGCAATAGCTATGCTTGCAATTTTACATTATCATAAGTTTACAAGAAATATTGCTTTGGATGAGTCTTTGTACAAAGGTTCTGCTGTGGCCTTTTCAATAATTTATTTTTAGTGAGTTAAAAGTACAAATGGGTGATCCAAACATTTGCTTGTTTGAATGTCCTTTTCTATCATCACAAAAATGAGCAATCCAAACATTTGCTTGTTTGAATGTCCTTTCTGTTGTCACTTGTTACTTGGGTGCCATCTTCATTGACTCTCATTTGACCACCACCACCACCTTCACTCTTTCTTGATATTTGAATGGTGTTATCATGCGCATTCTTCATTTGCGCTATCTCCTTCTACTTCCTCCTAGGCGAGCATCTTTTGAACTTTGTAATGTGCAAAATAATTGGTTGTGGTAATTTTATTTTGTCTTCTACATCATACCCTATGTGCTTCTTTGTTTTCTTCATCCTCGATTTCCAAGATACTATGATTGTCTTTGTGGAAAGTTTTGAAATTGCATCATGGTTTGGGACCCATTCCTTTTTTAGACAACTACTATACAATGTATTGTTATCTTGGTTCTCCTTCCTATCCCTTGGCTCATACCATACCACTGTAAATGTTGTAGCTCTCCCCTGGTCATCGATGCTCACATCAACTACTTTTGCAACCCAAAACTTCACGTTCTCATGTTCATCATCCGATGGTCGAATTGCAACAAAACAATGGACGTCTATGTCTATTTGTGGCCTCCGGGGGGTCACTCATCATATGTAGCCCTATCACGTGAGTTCAACAGAAGGAGATTTTTTATTTCTAAAATTTACAGAAATAAATATACATAAGGGACTATTTAAAATACTTTTGGAAAAAATTTACAGATTTATATAGAAAAGGGGTACATTTTATTAATGAAATTTTTTATAGATAAGGGACTTTAAATATAGGCCTTGAACGCACGTGATATAGAGGGTTTATACATAGTGACCCCCCCGAGTTTGTGGCATAAACTCTCTCTTTTTGAGTCCACAATATGGACGTGGGAGCATCGATTCAAACTCATTTTCAAAGAGACCACATGCTAGGTGCAAGTTGTTACCAACATTTGGCCAAAATAAAGGCCCTTCTGCTTAATATCATCTTCCTGCATTTTCGCAAGGTCCTTTATCAATTGGTAGGTCTTGCTAATTACAACATGTCCTTATTTCAGCATAGAAAAGTTTTTTGATTTTACAAGATGGATGTAGGCTCTACGAGTTCAATTGTGTCCTTGGTACATTGATGTAACTTTGAAAGCCAGCAGTCCACACTACATCATCTATGAGCATGGATGATTTTTTCCTCTTAGTTTTGTCAAGAAGCGGAACTTTTATATTGGTGTTGAAAGTTTGTATGCACTAATAAAAAATTAAGGTTTGAAAAAATCGCCAAGATTTGAAAGTTTTATGAGGAAAAATTTAAAGTTTCACCAATAGTTGTTGCACTTTGACATTTTTTGCCTCTTTGGGATTTTAACATGTCCAAAGCTTTTTTTCCAAAAAGTATACAAAGTATGAAAAGATGCCGGTGCATGCCCTCTTTGCCTTTGTGCTTCTCCAATAGAGTTAAATACTTCTTTTTTTGTCAAACCTATTGGAAGATGCATTTCTGATAGATGGGGTTGCGGTAAAGCATTTTCCATGAATGTAATCTTTCAAAATTGCTATTGCTGCAACCTTGAGGCTCTTGTTTTGGGCCTTCCTGTGTTTCCATGAATGTTAAATTTAACTCCATACTTTGCTTTATTAGCCAAATTCCAATATGTGCCATGTGATAACCCTGTAATAATGCAATATGCATTATTGCAAATACTTTTTCCATTTATAAGAGACCTTATCTATTGTCCTGAACTTCGCCTTCTCTTATCATTTACAAGAAAGAAAGATAGTCTCGTGAGTGGGTGTTCATTTCTTTTGCTCCCTTTCCTTTGCCATACATGTTCTCTATAGCCCTTGATGTCATGTAAGTTAATGTATCACATACATCTACACTTACAACATGTAGATCGCATTGCTTTTAGCATAACATCTTCATTCATTACTCTTATTCTCTTTGGTTGCTTTTTTGGATTGCCTGGACTTGCTTTCATTTCATTCATCTGTATGTCCATTTTGGGACCTTTTGTACATCCTTATTTGGATTTGTGCAGTTCTCCTTGTAAGATTTATTTGTCATGTTGTTTTCATGGGATGTTGCATCCTTGATCTTATCACAAATAATGGATTGCGCTCTCTTTTTCTCTCGTTTCTCCTCTCTTTCGTTCTCTTTTCTCGTCTCTTTTTCTCTCTTATCTCCTTTCTTTTTTCTCCTCTCTTTTCCTCTCTTTTTCTCTCTTATCTCCTCTCTTTCCTTCTCTTTTCATCTCTTTTCTCATCTCTTTGCTTCTCTCTTTATTTTCCTCTCTTTCCTCTCTTATCTCCTTTCTTTTTCTCTCTTTTTTTCTCCTCTCTTTTCCTCTATTTTCCTCTCTTTTCTCCTCTCTTTCCTTCTCTCTATTTTCCTTTCTTTTATCCCCTCTTTCCTTCACCTTGTCTCTCTTTTTCCTTCTCTCCTTTATCCTCTCTTTCCTTCTCTTCTCGTGGTAATTTTCCTCTCTTACCTCCTCTCTTTTTCTCTCCTCTCTTTTCTTCTATTTTCCTCTCTTTTCTCCTCTCTTTCCTTCTCTCTATTTTCCTCTCTTTTATCCGCTCTTTCCTTCACCTTGTCTCTCTTTTTCCTTCTCTCTTTTATCCTCTCTTTTTTTCTCTTTTCGTCTCTCTTTTTCTCTCTTATCTCCTCTCTTTCTTCTCTTTTCATCTCTTTTCTCATCTCTTTTGTTCTCTCTTTTTCTCTCTGTCCCTTCTCTCTTTTCTCTCTTATCTCCTTTCTTTTTTCTCCTCTCTTTTCCTCTTTTTTTTTCTCTTTCCTTCGTCTCTTTTCCTCTCTTTTCCCATGTGAAGCTTCAACAGCTTGACATTGAGCAAGCAGATACATACTTCTATCACTCTAATTCAAAGAATGCACGAGTCTGTAAAAATGCTTGCTCAATGTCAGGCTGTCACTCTATTTTTTCTTTTGCATCTCGTGATAAGGGCATGCTCGATGGTAATCTTCTTCTTTTCTTTTCTTTATTTCATCATGTGGCCAAGATCTTCAGCCTCACCTAATCTTCAGCATGCAATCTTTTGCGAGTTATATAACATTTTGGGGCACCCTCCCACTCCTGCGGAGTTATACACATACATGAGGGGTACTACAAACACCCCCCATGAGTCGGTAATACAGACCCCAAACCATGCCAATTGAGATTACCCCAGCAGAGTTGAGATAGCTCAGCTGGCTACAACAGAGCTGAGCCCCTTCTCCCCCCTTGTGGTGGTCAAGAGGTCCTTCTACCTCGTAGAGCCGTCGGTGTACTCCCGTGCCATCGAGAGTCACTTCTTCAACTATGAGTGGCTAGGGTACTCCTGTGCGGTCGAGAGTCGCTTCTCCAACTACGAGTGGCCAGCGTACTAGCTCGACAAGACAGGGCAGCATGCATAGTAGCAAGGAGAGTGGTGGGGGATGCATGGTAGCCTACTTTGGGGGGTAGTGGTGGCCCGTGGGGACCAGGATGATTCAGATGATGCAGACATGCCAGAGGGTGATGGTACAATTTACTATGACATCACTCAGACAAGAGGCATCTTGATGGATGCATGGGGGAAGGACATCATTGCCTTCATGCACTCTATAATTGCTAACAACTACAAAGATTGCTTTATTTACTATAAATACCATCCAAAAAAGTTGGTTGATGAGACCCTCACTGTTATTCACTCTAGGTATCCCAATCCCCCTAATGTTCAGTTCATAGATAAATGGGCCAAGTCAAAGATTGTTACGATACTTAACAATAAAAGATCTTCACTTAAGAGACAGGCACTAGCTAAGATTTTCAGGATCGAGGGAGGTCAACCACCGAGGGCCCCAAACCACTCACAAGTGTGAGTGGAAGAAAGCAATGAAGGCAGCGAAGGCGGACCCCATTCTGGAGTACGTGAAGGCACGAAGGATCCAAATGGAGCAATATGGAAGCGTGCATCTTGGAGCAGGGTGTGTTGAATCATGGGAGGCTCAATTTGTAAGTATCGATCTCAAATTATATTGTTTATGTAGTTTATTAGGAGGTTGTTTCTTTGTAATAACCCCTCCACAAATTATGTCATCTTGCAGCTTGATATCGTGGGCAGGTACCCTACTCCTATCAAGACAGCCTACCACTACCACCATCACATAGGAAATGCATCAATGAGTGATGTTCTCTCAGGAGTAGATGAGTTTGAAGATCATTCTAGACACTCTATCGCCACTGTGACAAGTGGTTCTACGATTGTATCAAAAGTAGGGATGAGATCAACAAAGGACTATTTGGTATTTGACTTTAATTGTGAAACAGCTAATGTTACAAATGGTTCTACGATTTTATCAAAAGCAGGGATGAGATCAAAAAAGGACTATTCAATATTTGACTATCATACGAATACAATCCCTGTCTTCAATCATGCTTTCCCTTTCCATCATTCGTGCAATCCCTTTCTTTAATTATGCAATCCCTTTCCATCATTCATGCAATCCCTTTCTTCATTCATGCAATCACTTATTTCCATCATTCAATATGCAATCCTTTTTTTGGAAGTGGAAGCGGAAGTGGAAGTGGAGGGGGAAGGGGAAGGGAAAGAGAGGAAAAGGAAGGAGAAAGGAAAGAACAGATAAGACTGTCAGAGCGTGTCTATAGACACGTCTAACAACGCGTCTATAAGGGCAGCTGTTTGTTTTTCTAAAAGATAGATGCGTCTATAGATGCGCTGTTAGACGTGCTCCAACAGATTCCTTTTTCTAATAATTTAAAAAGGACATGCACCTAACCACACTAATACAAAAAACATCCGTTCAACCTGCATACGACAAAGGATGAATCCAAAGAGAGCAAATGGTCAACCGTCAAGAGACTTACCTTGGATAGAGGTATGGAAGCTTCTTGTCCTTCTTCAAAGTTGCTTCTCTTTCTTCTCTTCCTCATTCACCCTCTGCTTCTCTTTCTTCTTTTCCTTGTTCACCCTCTTCTCTTGTGTGCTTGGGGATGATTGTGTAAGCTTGGAGATGAGTGTGGGTGCTTGGAGATAAGTGTGGATGCTTGGAGCTATGTCTATTAATAGGAAGGCAAGCTGCACGATGTTAAAAGAATGTGAAGAAAAGCAAGCGCGCTAAAAGTAGATACGAAAATTAGCTCTCAGTCTATGCGTCTATCTACACATCTATCTGCATGTCGAAAAGCACATTTATTTGCACATCTATCAATGCATCTAAAGTAAGTTTTAGATGTGCCTATAGACGTGCTCCATAGTATAGACATGGTGTTAGATGCACTTTTAGATTTTCCACAGAGTTTTGACATTTACAACTCATCCAAGAACAAATTTTTTGGGTTGTTTATATGTAGGATGTCTTCATCTTCAACAAGTAGCTCCAGTGAGGATGAATCCCTCCGTATCCACCATTACGAAATGTGGTTGGAGCAAAAAATCAAATGTATATGTGATCGATGTCACGGAAACATGTATTGTGCATGCAGAATTATACTCAATCACATCTCAAAGTATGGAGAATGGGATGCGATTGTAAACATGGTAAGTGTTAAAGAGTTAAGGTTGCTTGAGATACATATGGGTGTTCATGTGTTTGAGTTATGATCCCATTTTAATTTGATACAGGATGCAGTACCACACCCGCATATGTTGCCCTATGCTCGTCGTGAGGAGGCAAAGCGTCGATGATATGAGGTGGGATCTTTAGGAGGGACCGTTTGATGATATGGTGCAGGATTTATATGTCCATCAATCCTCAGGTAGGGATGATAGCATGGAGCAGGATGATTTTTTTACTACAGCATCAACTCCACTGTTTGAGGGGTTCACATTCTCTATTCTACGTGCCTACCTTGAGTTACTGAACTTGCAAACCACCTATGGATGGAGCAATGCAAGTTTGAATGCATTACTCAAGTAAGCTTTAAAGTCTATTTTGTAAACATGGTGAATTATGCTAGTGGGGACCAATTACTCGAATGCTTTTCCTCATTTATGGTCTTCACGTGTAGGCTATTGTGTAAAATGCTTCCAAGGGAGAATAAATTATTGACCTCAAGAGATATGGCTGTGAAGATAGTGGGAGAGAGGGAAGGAGTCTCACTTGCGGCTTTCTCACGTGCACAATGGGGGAATACACACAAAGGTGGAGGCTGAAAACAGTTTTCCTCTTCTTAGTTGTGAAAGCCAAAAGAACTCAAGTACAAAGAAATAGAAGAATCCTATATGTGGGTCTCAAACCAAACTCAACTAACTAAGGTGGAATACTAACTGAGCCACAAACTAGAGTAGATAAGGATAGCTATCATCCAGCTATTATTCGTAGAGGCGGTGTACCAACCGCATCTCTAGCTAACAAGTCGGTGACATAAATGCGCAACGGTCACCCTGGCATATCGTGAGTGGAGCTCGATATCTCAACACTTCCCCTCGAGCTCAATCCCAATTCTTGCACACCAATCAAGTCTGTGAACTTGCGCAACTTCTCTATGCCCAATGCCTTCATGAATATGTCAGCTACCTAATCCTTTGTGCTAACATAAGCTAGATCAATAAGACCTAGTAAAACCTTCGCCCGCACACAGTGATAATGCACCTCAATGTGCTTTGTTCTAGCATGAAAGACTGGATTATTTGCCAAGTGTATACTGCTCATGTTGTCACAATAAATGACAACTGGCCCATCTGTAGACTGATGCATATCATAAAGTAGCTTATGCAACCAAGCTACCTCACATGCAGCCATTGATGCACCCCTGTACTTAGCCTTTGTGCTCGACAAGGCAACTGTAGGCTGTTTCTTGCTACTCCAAGTGACTGCAGTACTCCCAAAAGAGAACACATATCCACTGGTAGATCGTCTATCAGAAATACTACCAGCCCAAAACAGCATCAGTGTATCCATGCAACTGTATCTGAACCCCAGCCTCATAAAATAGTCCATACTGCAATGTGGACTTCACATACCTGAGTATGCGTCTAGCCGCATCCAAATGCGGTTTCCTTGGAGCCTGCATAAACTGACTTACCAATCCAACAGAATAGCTTAGATCTGGCCTGGTAATAGTCATATAAATTAAACTTCCTACTATGCATATGTACATAGTAGGGTCTTCCAAAAGCTCACTTGCATCTGTGCTCAGCTTCACATTCTGCTCCAAAGGAATTGAAATAAGCTTACAGCTTGTCATCCCATATTTGGACAGAATGTCCAATCCATACTGCCTCTGCAAGAGCTGTATCCCACTTGGTGATCTAATCACCTCAATGCCCAAGAAATAACGCAGCTCTCCCAAATCCTTCATCTCAAACTTCTGCCTCAATAGGATTTTCACATGAAGGATATCTTCATCACTATCACTTGTGATGATCAAATCATCAACATAAATGACAAGCAGCATAATATCTTTCTCTGTTTTTCTCACATAGAGTGAGAAATCTGCCTTGGAAATCTGAAAGCCAATAGTGACAAGATACTGTCCTATCTTGTCAGACCATGCTCTAGGTGCTTGCTTCAAGCCATACAAGGCTTTCTTCAACCTGCAAACAAACTCAGGATGAAGAGCATGAACATAACCTGGTGGCTGCTCCATAAAGACCTCTTCTTGCAAATCTTCATGCAAGAAGGCATTCTTTACATCCATCTGATGTAAAGACCATCCCTTTGTTGCAGCCATAGCAATGGCTGCTCTTACGGTTGCCATCCTTGCAACCGGACTGAAAGTTTCTTCATAATCAATGCCATATGTCTGTGCATACCCCTTGACAACTAATCTTGCCTTGTATCTATTCACAGAACCATCTGCATTGTGCTTGATCTTATAAACCCACTTACAGCCAATTGCATTCTTGTCTTTAAGCAAAGGCACCAATTCCCATGTAGCATTTGCTTCCAAGGCATCCATTTCTTCATCCATGGCTTTCTCCCATTTTTCATTTCCCATGGCTTGCTCAAAAGAAGTGGGTTCTGGTTCATGTATCACTTTGACCATATAAGCAGAGTGAATGGCTGTAAATCCATCATATTTCAGCCTATCCACAGGATACCTAACCCTGGTAGACCTGCGCAAAATAGGCTCACTTCCAGGTGCTCTCAAAACATCCCTAGTCCTCCTTACTCTAGGTGTAACAACAGAAGGAATACCCAACTCATCATCAATGCTCTGTTCTGAGCCACTGGATTCACCATCCACATAAGAGTGACCTGCATTCACATCAAACATGGGCTGATCTACCTTCTCTTTTCCTTTTCGTGATACCTGCGTACCACTATCTGCATTGCTTTGAGGAGATTCTCCTAATCTCAATCTGCCTGTCCATGGCGAAGTATGTGAACCACTGCTAGAGGACACTATAGGTCCACTGATATTTTGTGACTGTTGCATTGAATTCTATGTAGCATTACCATTTTGTGCATCTACATCAATCATCACATTTATTGGTTTATACCAGCTGCTCATCTCATAAAAAACATCTCTGCTCATTGTGAACTTACGTGTAGAAGGGTTACAGCATGTATACCCTTTCTGCTGTAGAGAATAACCAATAAAGACGCACTTCTTAGCTTTTGGATCCAACTTGGAGCTCAACTCATCTGGCACATGGACATAGGCAATGCAACCAAAAATTTTCAAATGAGAAATGTCTGGTTTCCTACCAGTATACATCTCCTCTGGTGTCATGCCATGTATTGCTGCAGTGGGAGTCCTGTTCATTATATAAACTATTGTAGCAACTGCTTCAGCCCAATAATAATCTGGTAGATCTTTTTCATTTAGCATAGCCCGAGATACCTCTCCAATATGCTTGTTTTTCCTTTCTGCAAGTCCATTTTGCTGTGGGGTATGACTGCATGAATATTGCTGCTTTATGCCATGCTCCTGCAGGAACCTTGCAAACTCTTTTGAGAGGTACTCTCCCCCTCCATCTGACCTTAGGCATTTTATTTGTAGGCCTGTTTCTTTTTCAACCATAGCTTTAAAAGCTTTGAAGTGCCCAAACACTTCACTTTTCTTTTTCATAAAATACACCCAAACTTTTCTGCTGAAGTCATCAATGAAAGTGACAAAATAGTGACAGCTTCCAATAGATGCAGCTTTAGTAGTCCACACATAAGAGTGGATTAATTCCAATGGCTTTTTACTCTCTTGAACATTTTTAGGAAAAGGTTTCCTTGCCTGTTTCCCAAATTGACAGGCTTCACAAACCTTGTGCATTTCTGCAACCTTGAATTTAGGAAATCTTGCAATAATATTTTGGGCTTGCATTGATTTAAGTCGCTGTATATTAACATGACCAATGTGTTTGTGCCAGATATCAATATCTGCAACTACACCGGTCCCATGTGCAAACATTGCTGCACTCAATTCAGGCATGTCCGCATCCAACGTAAACATGCTGCCCTTCTTCTTTCCTTTTGCTATCTAGCGACCGTTATTTTTCATGTCCTCAACAAAGCATCCATGAGGATTAAATCTGACCTGCAAGCCCTGCTCAACCATTTGACCAACAGAAACCAGGTTCTTGGTGATGTTTGGGACATGAAATACATCAGACAGGTATTTCTTTTTCCCATCCTGCATAGACAAAGGAATTTTACCAATCTGCATAATAGGATGTGCAGTATCATCACCAGTCTCCACAAATCCTGGTTTTTCCATTTTCCTTGCATCCTGCATCCATTCTGCATGACCTGTCATGTGGTTTGATGCACCTGAGTCAACATACCACACATCATTTCGTTCTTTTGCACTTGTCACAGAATTGGTCATATGCTGCACCATAAATAGATGCTCATTTCTGTCATCACCCTGTCTACTGGAAGATGCATAATTGCCTTGCTGCAACTTTCCATTCATAATGTCATTCTGCTTTTTGTAGCAGTCCTTAGCCATATGACCCATTTTACCACAGTAGTAGCATTCAACATTTCTGTTTGCATTTTGGCCTCTCTGCCATCCACCACGGCCTCTTTGGCTCCCCCTGCCTCTAGAGTTACCGCGTCCTCCTGCATAGGACTGGTTTTCTTGAGTTTGCTGCATATTCTGATTTCTACCACGGCCTGCAGATCGGCCTCCTCTACCTCTTCCAGCATTTGAGTAGAAGACAGTTTCTTTTGAAGTTCCTCCTGAAGAAGATGCAACCCCATTTCTCTGCTCTTTAGAAATTAGAAGAGCAAACAACTCTTCAAAATCAGGAAATTTTTCACGGACGGCAATAGATGTCCGGAACTGTGCATAATCCTTTCCTAGACCATTCAAGGTCACAGAAACTAGATCATCATCTTCCACTGGCGACCCAATGGAAGCAAGTGCATCTACAATTTTCTTCACCTTCATGTGATCATCATTGATGCTCAAATTTTCTCTCTGCACATTATGCAACTCCTGTTTGAGCTGCATTTTCTTGGCTTGCATATTTGTGCTGTATCCCATGCCTCCTTTGGCATACTTGCATCCTGAATATGCACAATCATAGAATCCGAAATGCTGATAGATAGCCAGTACATAACTTTTCTGGCTCTCTCATGCCATCCTTTAAATGCCTGCATTTCTTGTTGATTGGGAACATTAGGAAGAACTGTTTCTTCTTCATTTCCTGTAATGAACTCCCAATAGCCTTTTCCCATAAGGAAATTCATCATTCTAAACTTCCATGCCTGGAAGTTGTTCTTGTCAAGCTTTTTAGTGACAATCTGTGAAAGAGAATCAGACGCCATTATAGAACACTGCAAAATATTCTGTCACTGCAAAAAACACAGCTTTTGCCTCACACAGGCAGATTTGCAAAACTGACGAAAGTGGTATTTGACCACACAGTCACTTCCTAGTGACGATTTTGCATCAACAGGCAACAAGGATGATTCTGCAACTCCCAATATCTCTGCACACAGGCATACGATGCAATTTCTATGGCAACTTTTCACTGACCAGCCGAGCAATGGTCGCACAGCAAAAACAGGGCCTTTTTCTGAGTGCCTGCGAAGAACTTCCGCCTTCAAAACACGCCCCGAAATGGCCTCGAATCAGAAAAATAAAGTCATTAAGGGCTTTGCCCACTCCCGCAGCATATACTACCCTCTCACCACACTGCGAATGGCGTCTCAATCTGAGACAATGCACTCTTGCACTTCTGGCTGTGCTACCTGCAGAGATTTGCTCCCAAACTCGAAATAGGAAAGCAACACTGGTCCTCTTACCAGGACACCACGAACTTGGTTTGCTTTCTTGAGCTCCTTACCACGAACAAGGCTCTGATACCATGTGAAGATAGTGGGAGAGAGGGAAGGAGTCTCACTTGCGGCTTTCTCACATGCACAATGGGGGAATACACACAAAGGTGGAGGCTGAAAACAGTTTTCCTCTTCTTAGTTGTGAAAGCCAAAAGAACTCAAGTACAAAGAAATAGCAGAAACCTATATGTGGGTCTCAAACCAAACTCAACTAACTAAGGTGGATACTAACTGAGCCACAAACTAGAGTAAATAAGGATAGCTGTCATCCAGCTATTATTCGTGGGCGGTGTACCAACCGCATCTCCAGCTAACAAGTCAGTGACATAAATGCACAACGGTCACCCTGGCATATCACAAGTGGAGCTCAATATCTCAACAATGGCAAGGCAACATGTGACCTCTCTTAGAGGATTAGATTACAAGTGCATCCATGCATGTATCAATGATTGCGTTTTGCTTCGTGGACTACATAAGGATGCAAGAAAGTGTCCTACTTGTGGAGAGGCAATATATGGAGCAGATCTCCAAACTTTGGACGTGCCTCGTAAGGTTCTGTGACATTTTCCCATAATCCCCCGCATCGAATATATGTTCAAGTGCAAATCCATTGCAAAGCTCATGTCATGGAATTCCTCCCATTGATCAACCAATGGCAAGTGGAGAACTCCCGCAGACACTCCTGCGTGGAAGCATATTGAAGACACATGGCCAAGATTCAAGGAAGAACCTAGGAGCTTGAGACTTGGATTGGGTATGGACGGTGTGAACCCATTTGGTCTCAAAAGCACCTCTTATAGTGTATGGCCAGTGATATTGGTGAATTTTAATCTTCCACCCTCTATGGCGATTAAGAAAGGACATGTTATGTTATCCCTTCTAATTCCAGGGAAACATAAAGTCAAAAATCTTGATGTTTATTTGGAGCCTTTGATTGACGAGCTAGAGATACTTTGGAGAGGTATCAAGGTGCATGATGTGAGCAGGCCTCCCTCCTCACGAGACTTCAACTACAAAGCAGTCTTGATGTGGACAATGCATGAGTTTCCAGGCTATGGTGAGTGTTTAGGTAAGCATTGCACTTAATTATCAGTAGGCAATGGATGGGGCACCCTAAACCCACCTTAAACTCTTAATTGTGTCTATTGTTCAGGTCTCACTACATCAAGTTACCATGCATGTCCTATTTGTGGTCCTTCGCTAGTTGCCTCACAGGTAGACGCATTGAATAAGGTCATCTATGAGAATCACCATCGATTTCTCCCACTTGATCATCCTAGATATGTTGCCCCTTGGAATGAAGTCCCCCCAGACTCATTGTGGGAGATTGGATGAGAATTTGGGACGGATCCATGACTCCTCCACCACTTGGCATGAGTCGATACGGGTTTGTAACTATTGTGTGCTATATTGGCTGGAACTAAAGATTGCCCGCTAACACCAGCTTTTGTTTAGATACTCCATCTTTTATCGTTTACCATATTGGTCCCACCTCAAGATCAATCACCTGCTTGATCCCATGCATATCTTCAAGAATGTGGCGTCTACCATTTGGGAATATTTAAATAGGACACAAGATTCCATAGGCATAAGGGAGGATCTACGTACCATAGGGAGGATGCGTGAAGCTTGGCCACAAGAGAGGCGAAATGGATGTGTCTTTTTATCTCGTGCACTGTGGAGGTTATCAAAGCTAGAGATGGTGGCGGTGAAGCGAGCTATCACTACAGTTCCTACTCCCACTGGATGCATGAGATGTTTGAAGGGGGCCTTCACAAAGAGTAAGAAAAGAGGTTAAGAGCAATTATATGGCTTGAAATCTAATGATTGGCACAAGATGCTCCAAGAAAGTATTTTATGTGCATAGTCTTTTTCCTTCCAAATTTGTGAGTGAATTAGAAGCAACTTTTTCAGTTCATACTACCTACTATCATTTCTCGGAGTGCATCGAAGGACGTGAAGGATTGTATTTACAAGATGGGTGAGCTTGTGAAGTACTTTATAGGATACAAAATGTGAATATTGTATTTACAAGATGGGCGAGCTTGTGAGATACTTTACAAGATGCAAGGTGTTCATATTGCTAATATTGTGTACTTTTTCCTTTCTAGGTATGTGAGCTCAAAGGAAATAGATCCCACCATGCTTGAGAATGCTCAAGTTATGTCAGTGGAGGTGGTTTGTTTAGTGGAGAAGACATTTTCACGTTCTATTCTCACAAGCCAACTACATCTCATAGTGCATGAGTAGTGCATTTGGTGGATGACATTGCTATATGTGGTACTATACATGCACGATGGTTGTTCTTCTCGAGCACTTCATGAAGACCTTGAAGGGTTTTGTGAGACAAAATGCAAGACCCAAGGGTAGCATGGCCGAGGGTTGGTTGGTAAAAGAGTCACTTGTATATATTTTTGAGTTTCTTGTTGATGTGGATAGCTGTCTCCCATGACTATTGAGAGATGATGAAGACCTAAGGATGACCTCTATTGTGCCTCAAGGGAAAGGACACATAAAATTAATAGACACGGAGTTCTTTAATAATATCAAACTCTATTGCATGCTTAATAGTGATGTGATGAAAAGATGGGTGATAAGATACGAGGATGAAAAGGCAAGAAGACAAGAAGAAAGGGCCCTCTTTTGTACACACCACGGACCTCGTGTGCCATACCCTCAGCATCTAAGAGCACTTCCAAAGAATATTCATGTGGATTGGCTACTTGATGAAATGGAGAGAGTAGAGAGAGACGAGGGGATGCATATCACAATGGAAGAATGGGAGTATGCTATGGGATGCATAAGCAAGGTCGGTATATAGAATGTTATGCATAAGTTAGGAGCTTTCAACAATTTAGATTGCTTATTTAATTGATTTTGTCTTGGTGTAGTGTACTATGTTCAATGCTATATGGTGTGAGGGTAAGCATTTTCGAACACAACGGATTGATGATAAGAAAAACACACAAGATTGTGGCATCATTGCTAGCTTTGAGGGAGCCAATGGAGCCATGGATGATTATTGTGGCATAACCCAAAATATTATTAAGCTTGACTTTGACGCTTCTTTGTGTATGTTTTAGATGTAAAGTGGTTTAAGGGCATGGTGGAAAGAGGCCCTAATGAAACAATCAAATGCCATGCAAGTGGCTTTGTATCTATTGACTCCACAAAGTTTTGGCAAAGTAAGAAGTGTGAAGATAGTGGGAGAGAAGGAAGGAGTCTCACTTACGGCTTTCTCACATACACAATGGGGGAATACAGACAAAGGTGGAGGCTGAAAACAATTTTCCTCTTCTTAGTTGTAAAAGCCAAAAAAACTCTAGTACAAAGAAATAGAAGAACCCTATATGTGGGTCTCAAACCAAACTCAGCTAACTAAGGTGGCATACTAACTGAGCCACGAACTAGAGTACATAAGGATAGCTGTCATCCAGCTATTATTCATGGGCGGTGTACCAACCGCATCTGCAGCTAAAACAAGTCAGTGACATAAATGCACAACAGTTGCCCTGGCATATCACAAGTGGAGCTCGATATCTCAACACTCCCCCTCGAGCTCAATCCCAATTTCTGCACACCAAGCAGGTCTCTGAACTTGCGCAGCTTCTCTGCGCCCAATGCCTTCATAAATATGTCAGCTACTTGATCCTCTGTGCTGACATAAACTAGATCAAACCTTCTCCCACACATAGTGATAATGCACCTCAATGTGCTTTGTTCTAGCATGATAGACTGGGTTATTTGCCAAGTGTATACTGCTCATGTTGTCACAGTAAATGACAACTGGCCCATCTGTAGACTGATGCATATCATAAAGTAGCTTGTGCAACCAAGCTACCTCACATGCAGCCATTGATGCACCCCTGCACTCAGCCTCTGTGCTTGACAAGGCAACTGTAGGCTGTTTCTTGCTGCTCCAAGTGACTACAGCACTCCCAAAAGAGAACACATATCCATTGGTAGATCGTCTATCAGAAATACTACCAGCCCAATCAACATCAGTGTATCCATGCAACTGTATGTGAACCCCAGTCTCATAAAATAGTCCATACTGTAATGTGGACTTCACATACTTGAGTATGCATCTAGCCGCATCCAAATGCAGTTTCCTTGGAGCGTGCATAAACTGACTTACCAGTCCAACAGCATAGCTCAAATATGGCCTGGTAATAGTCATATAAATCAGAATTCCTACTATGCGTTTGTACATAGTAGGGTGTTCCAGAAGCTCACTTGCATCTGTGCTCAGCTTCACATTCTGCTCCAAAGGCACTGAAATAGGCTTACAGCCTGTCATCCCATATTTGGACAGCATGTCCAATCCATACTGCCTCTGCAAGAGCCGTATCCCACTTGGTGATCTAATCACCTCAATGCCCAAGAAATAACACAGCTCTCCCAAATCCTTCATCTCAAACTTCTGCTTCAATAGCATTTTCACATGAAGGATATCTTCATCACTATCACCTGTGATGATCAAATCATCAACATAAATGACAAGCAGCATAATACCTTTCCCTTTTTTTCTCACATAAAGTGAGAAATCTGCCTTGGAAATCTGAAAGCCAATAGTGACAAGATAGTGTCCTATCTTGTCAGACCATGCTCTAGGTGCTTGCTTTAAGCCATATAAGGCTTTCTTCAACCTGCAAACAGAACAGCATGAACATAACCTAGTGGCTGCTCCATAAAGACCTCTTCTTGCAAATCACCATGCAAAAAGGCATTCTTTACATCCATATGATGTAAAGACCATCCCTTTGATGCAGCCATAGCAATGACTACTCTTACGGTTGCCATCCTTGCAACCGGACTAAATGTTTCTTCATAATCAATGCCATATGTCTGTGCATACCCCTTGATAAGTAATCTTGCCTTGTATCTATTCACAGAACCATCTACATCGTGCTTCACCTTATAAACCCACTTATAGCCAATTGCATTCTTGTCTTTAGGCAAAGGCACCAATTCCCATGTAGCATTTGCTTCCAAGGCATCCATTTCTTCATCCATGGCTTTCTCACCTTTTTCTTTTCCCATGGCTTGCTCAAAAGAAGTGGGTTCTGGTTCCTGTATCACTTTGACCATATAGGCATAGTGAATGGCTGTAAGTCCATCATATTTCAGCCTATCCACAGGATGCCTAGCTCTGGTAGACCTGCGTAAAATAGGCTCACTTCCAGGTGCTCTCAAAACATCCCTGGTCTTCCTTACTCCAGGTGTAATAATAGAAGGAATACCCAACCCATTATCAATGCTATGTTTTGAGCCACTGGATTCACCATCCACATAAGAGTGACCTGCATTCCCATCAAACATGGGCTGATCTACCTTCTTTTTTCCTTTTCGTGATACCTGCATACCACTATCTGCATTTCTTTGAGGAGATTCTCCTGCCTGTCTATGGCGAAGTATGTGAACCACTGCTAGAGGACACTACAGGTCTACTAATATTTTGTGATTGTTGCTGTGAATTCTATGTAGCATTATGATTTTGTGCATCTACATCATGAATCGCATTTATTGGTTTATACCAATTGCTCATCTCATAAAAAACAACATCTCTGCTCACTGTAAACTTACGAGTAGAAGGGTTATAGCATCTATACCCTTTCTACTGCAGAGAATAACCAATAAAGATGCACTTCTCAGCTTTTGGATCCAACTTGGACCTCAACTCGTTTGGCACATAAACATAGGCAATGCAACCAAAAATTTTCAAATGAGAAATATCTGGTTTGCTACCAGTATAAATCTCCTCCGGTGTCATGCCATGTATTGCTGCAGTGGGAGTCCTATTCATTATGTAAACTGCTATAGCAACTGCTTCATCCCAATAATAATCTGGTAGGTCTTTTTCATTTAGCATGGCCAAAGATACCTCTCCAATATGCCTGTTTTTCCTTTCTGCAAGTCCATTTTGCTGTGGGGTATGAGTGCATGAATATTATTGCTTTATGCCATGCTACTGCAGGAACCTTGGAAACTCATTTGAGAGGTACTCTCCCCCTCCATCTGACCTTAGGCATTTTATTTGCAGGCCTGTTTCTTTTTCAACCATAGCTTTAAAAGCTTTGAAATGACCAAACACTTCACTTTTCTTTTTCATAAAATACACCGAAACTTTTCTGCTGCAGTCATCAATAAAAGTGACAAAATAATGATAGCCTCCAATAGATGCAGCTTTAGTAGTCCACACATTAGAGTGGATTAATTCCAATGGCTTCTTACTCTCTTGAACATGTCTAGGAAATGGTTTCCCTGCCTGTTTTTCAAATTGACAGGCTTCACATACCTTATGCATTTCTGCAACCTTGAATTTAGGCAATCCTGCAACAATATTTTGGGCCTGCATTGATTAAAGTCACTGTACATTAACATAACCAATGCGTTTATGCGAGATATCAATATCTGCAACTACACTAGTTCCATGTGCAAACATTGTTGCACTCAATTCAGGCATGTCTGCATCCAACATAAACATCCTGCCCTTCTTCTTTCCTTTTGCTATCAAGCGACCATTATTTTTCATATCCTCAACAAAGCATCCATGAGGATTAAATCTAACCTACAAGCCCTACTCGACCATTTGACCAAAAGAAACCAGGTTCTTGGTGGTATTCGGGACATGAAATGCATCAGACAGGTATTTCTTTTTCCCATCCTGCATAGACAAAGGAATTTTACCAATGTGCACAATAGGATGTGCAGTATCATCACCAGTCTCCACTAATCGTGGTTTTTCCATTTTCCTTGCATCCTGCATCCATTCTGCAAGACCTGTCATGTGGTTTGATGCACCTGAGTTAACATACCACACATCATGGAGGATGATCATGGCCATGGAGGTGATGATGACCGTGATACGAGAGAGGAGGATGATCATGAGATAGGAGATACATATATTGAGGCCATTACCCATGAGGACGAGCCTACCATTGGTGATGCTGATTTCGATGAGCACATGAGTAGCACAAGTAGTGGTGGGTTGAATGTATTTGTAGATCTAAACAATTGTTTGGATTTTGAAGTAGATAGTTTGGCAAGGGTTGATATTGGCAAAACTATTTTACATATTGTCTCATTCTCCTCACCTCACTTAATTCTTGTATATGTGGGCTTGCAAAAAAGCATTCACGTTTTTGTTAAAATTATGTGCTTTGATAATCATGGGCAATGTTTGGAAAGCAGTGATATACACCAAAATCTCACTTTCTGTATTCTCTATTTTGCGTCTAAATACGCGTCTAATTCTCAGTGTAGATGCACTAATAGACGTGCTAATACACGCGCAAATAGACGCACTAACAAATGCAGTGTTAGACGGGCCCGTATTTTTTGAGTGTAGACGCGCTAATAGATGTGTCAATACATGCGCAAATAGACGTGCTGTTAGATGTGCTATTAGATGCGCCTGTAATTTCTCTATTCAAGCAACGCCTATAGACGCATCTGCTATTTTACGCGTCTATCAAGTACATCTATAGTTGCTTTATGTTGTTGTGTCCAAAAGTACCAAACAGCCAAAAATACAATGAGAATAAGCCATGCACATCTGACAAGAGGCAACCTTGTGTGGATTAGACATGGCTTACATAATCATAGCGGGAATGAAATAGCAACCTCTTTGAATCCGAAAGTACTGAACAACCAGGAAGATGAGCATCCGAGATTACAAATAACATCCAGAAGTAAGTAAGAAAATGGGCATCCGGGAATGGTGATCACGTCCAAACAAGTACTCAACAAGAATGCATATGTGCCATGTCCAAATGAGTACTTAATAAATAATCCATATGTGCCATGTCCAAACAAGTACTCAAGAAGCAATCCATATATGTTCATTTGAAAGACATTGAACCTTGCCATATGCAAATGAGTACGCAATATGATCATGTCCAAATGAGTACTCAATAAGTAATCCATATGTGTCCATTGTGAAAGCCAGATAAATATGTGTCACATCCAAACGAGCACTTAGTAATAATCCATATACCACATCGAGACGAGTAAATATGTGTCACATCCAAATGAGGAGTCAGTAATAATCCATGTACCACGTCTAGACGAGTACTCAAGTAGTTAGCCATATGCCGCGTCCAAATGAGTACTCAAGCAATTAGCCATATGTGTTCATCATGAAAGACATATAAGTATACCTCACCACATAAAGGGTAAAATGAAAGTATGCCTTGCTTGAACCAATAAGTAAATACATACCATAAGTCATCAATAATTTAATGGACAAAGAAGGAACAAACTGTGGTCTAGCAAGACCTTGCATGCACTCGTAAATATAGATGAGTATAAAAAAAGAAGTAGATGTACTCATCCTATAGGTATCAAATGTGCATTTGGTCCATTGGATTGTATCTAGGCATTTGTGCAAACCTGCATGTACTCAGAGAAACAACTAAGTGTGATGAAAGAGAACATATGAGCTCACCTTGGAAATAAAGGAGTGCTCTAAAAATGACAAGAAAACATGTGAGAAGCACCTTCACATATGTGAAGTAACGTATCCAAGGCCAGGAGTAATGATATCAAAGCTAAATAGAAAAGAAACACTGAAAGAAAACATGATAGAATGTTAACAACGTAAAACATTCGGCAAGTTCGTTTCTTTCATAGGATGGACCAACTTATGAAAGTGAAGCTAGTGTTGAATACATGACGAGCAAGTCAAGCAATATATTAGCTTATAAGAGAGAAAGAAACATTAGATCGACATTTTCTTTTGCATATCAAGCACACCTACATGATATTTAGCCTACTCCATATCAAATGCAATGGATGGCCTATAGGCATACTGGATTAACAAAGAGAAAGAGAACCTGCTTTCAAAATCATAAGATAATCGAAAGTAACTCTCACCTTTAAAATAACATAAAACATTTAGGAAATCAAAAGTAAATGATAAGATAATCGAAGAAAATCTAGCCTTTGAAACAATACAAAATGTTTTGGAAGCTCCTTTGAATCAATCAGCTCATGCTGAAAGTAAAGCTTGATATAGAATATTTGGCAAGTCTCTTTAACCGAGATTTATGGAAACTTGAAGCTGTAGCTAAACTTGCTAGCAAAACATAATAATACATGTATTATCATTGTGAATAAAGCACCAAGCATATGAATGTAGTGGAATACAAATAACATAACATTTCAAGTAGAATATCAAGAACAAAGCATTGTACTAAACTACGATGATATCATGGTTCCCAATCATGTACAATATTAAAGAAAGTTGGTTTATCTCTATACGAACAGGCAAAGAAAAGCTCCAACACATAGATGTATGTCATAGTGATTGCTGAAAAACAATCAAGTTTTGTGAGGCACCCGAGTATAGATATTGACAAAGCTCTTTGGTTGAAGGACATTCTATGAATGTTGAGTAGTACAGCACTTACACAAAGACTTAGTAAGCAATGAGCTAAATAAGAAACTAGTCAGTATAGGATGCCCTAAATAAAAACTAGCTTAATATATGTGAAACATCATTGGCTTTTACTTTTGCAAAAGCAGCATGAAACCACAAGTGTTGAAGCGCTAAACTCTTGTTTTCACTGATGACCTAATAGAAATCAGAAATTGCTTTCATATGATAGATAGCCTTTTGTCCAAGTGATTTTCTAAATCAACTTTCTGGTCTGTTGAATGTATATAATTATCACTACAAAAGCATGTAGATTGGGCTACCTTACTCTTAACGACAAGATTGAGACTCTACTTGGCATCTATTAGATAAGATCTTGATCCCTAAAGATTGACTACGCTTACAACAATGATCCTGCGCTCTTGGTTTTATGGATATAACCGATGGGTGTTGGGTCTCCTCTTCATCTAAATTTTTATGGAGTCCTAGCTAGGTCTCCTCTTCATCTAGATTTTTATAGAGTCCTATAGCTAAAGAAGTTTGCTTTATGTGATTGAGCATCTTATTTCTTCATGTGGGAATGTAAAAGCATGATATGCCAATGTGTTAAATCCAAGAAAACACAAATATTGAGTGCAAGATGGTGTGATTAACTAGTGGATGGGAGACTGAAAGTGAGAGGGTGACACTGTATCACGAAGCTTCTTATCATTAAGTATATATATATATATATTCATTGCTTTTGCTTTTGCTTCAAATATTGTTGATTCTATGAAAGTATGAACCTTTTCCATCCTCATGTCCTAGATCAATTCTTCTCTGTTATGAGTGTTCATCTTCTTGTCGAAACACTCTTCTACCAATTTATTAACAGCAAGCAGCAAAAAGAAATAACCATAACTTTCTTACCTGAAATTGGAATATAGTGCTCCATCCAGTCAAAATAATTGGCGCATATTCTTTGAACAAGCCAACACGGGCCGCTTTCATCAATCATGACCATGATGCTGATTTGCAATGCATCTTTGATAACTTTTACATATCAACTCCAAACCTAGCGATCAAGTAGTCGAAACGATTAGAAAGAACGTTCTATGAATGATCGTGTTGCCAGATTAACAAAAAACATATCGCTTTCTCCTCACAGTCACGCTAGAGCAAAGCCAGAGAGCAAAGCCAGGCTCTAATACCATGTTGAGAGGAAGAGAAAGAGGAGAGAGATGGACACAAGAGTTGTGTTGAGAAGAAGAGAAAGAGGAGAGAGACCGACACAAGAGTTGCTCCCAAGAAAGTGATTCTATTCATAGATCATAGGCATATATATAGTTGAGGACTAGGCTGATCAGTAAGGGAATATGGAATGTAAAACATTCTTGCTTACACAAAAAACTCTTCCTATGTAGGTTATTGCAATCACCATATACAAAAGATACATTCTTACTAATTTCCAATATAGGAAACACAGAATCCACCTGATTCTCCATATAAAATGCCATATTTCCTAGAAGAGACCATATTTTCTATATATGAAACAGAAAATTCATTTGATTCTCCATATAGGATGTCACATTTCCTAGATAGTATTGAGTGGTCTATATAGGAAGTATAATTTCCTATGAAGAAAAGAAGTGACTTCCTAGATAGAAAATAAACATAGAATCCACTTGATTCTCCATATCACAAGTCAAATTTCTTATTTAGCAGTGGCTGTTTAAATAGGACTAGATTAAGAGGATAAAATCCCTCTTTCTATCTAGGAAACATGCTCAAATTTCCTAGTTCCCTAGCAAATTCCAATATAGGGATTGGTGAGAAGTTCCTTGTGACATATGTACTTTTTATAATCTTTCATAACCATATAATTTTTTGAAATACATTTAAAAATACCATTTGTAAGTATAATTATGTTAAAAGTGTGCACATTATCTAATGAAAATAAAAACTTATGATGATTGTATGTGATATCTTACATATTCCTTAGTGGACCACCTGATGTGACAATGCATGCAATATATGAAAAGTATGTATCTTGGATGCTTTTCCCTTCCCATGACATAAGCCCCTTAGTCATGTTGATGTGTGCATTCCTCTCTTTGTCACCACACATCTTTCAATAAGTTCTATTTGTAGCTTGATAGGTGCTTAGGCGATGGGAGTTCATTCAACACACATTGGAGACTCCTAGCTAGCTTGTCTAATTCATGCACTAAAAGACCTATAACGTTACACCATTATGTCTTCCTTGTTAATACATGTGAGCATAGAAGCTGTGAAGGTAAAGTGTGATCACTGCATCTAGATAAAATTTGTTCAAGAGAGCTAAAAGATTTTAAGGTGGTGGGTGGAGAGGCTTGCAAATGTCATAATTTCTCTCCACATCCGCCTAAAGATGAAGCTGTCTACAACAAAAAAGGACCTTTCAAATTGAGTCCTTCCTTTCAAAGGGGACCCCAAAAGGTGTTGCAAATCGTGCTTTCTTTAGGTGTGAATTTGATAGGTCACAAATTCAATCCTAAATATAGAGTTGTGGTTGGTTGTAGACCCCATATATATTATATCTTGCATTCTCATTTCTAGAGGCCATTTTGACGGGCTAGATAGGTTTGAAGGGTTCTTTGCGACATAGTTGCCATGTGTTCATGCTAGCTTGGCCTATAAGACTTCTCTGACATGGTTTGATAAGCTGATCTTGGGTGGAACATAATAGATCTGGTGTGTTACGAAGAGTGACATTGACATGTAATAATGTAATTGGTGTGGCTTAATCCCACGTGCTAGTTGATCACTTAGCTCAAGCTGGTGAGCTCAAGGTGATCACTCTTGGTCACCATGAGGATAGCCTTATTGATGTGGATGACTTGGATGACTGTAAATTTGCCACCTCAAAAAACCTTCGCCACTTAAGCCCCCCTTATTGATAAATTAATAAATTAATTTGATACACCATACGTTATGTTAACACAACGCACTTAAGTCCCCGTTATTGATGAATTGAGAAATTAATTTGATACACCTTACCTTATGTTAACACAACGCACGGCAACCAACTTATTACTAGTGGAAAGTTCGATTTTTGTTTGATAAAACGATGGGCAGTCCCCTTTCTTTTGAGGTGGTTAGGCGGTAGATTTGGTTGGTTGGAAGAATTTCGACAAAGAAATGTAACGTTACTTTTGCGAGTTGACAGGACTCGGCAGGGTCTGATAGGACTCAAAAGGGGAAATGCCTTCGCCATCGTTCAATGTGAAAGAATGATATCGAGGCTTGCTCCCCGGTAGAATAGGAGAACTTGAGAAGCTCCACGATGTCGCAGACAATTCTAAGGAAGTAGAGAAGCAGCTCGACGAGAGTACAACACAAGGCGCATCTGGAGAGCATGGAGCATAGTGTGGAAGACACAGCTTCCCACGTGCATCAGAAGCTGGAGAAGAGGCTGCCCCAGATGGATGAAGTTCCGACGGTATCTCTGCTCCATCTTTTCAAGTACGCAGACAACTTGGACTACTTGCTTCTGTTCATAGGTACCATAGGAGCCGTGGTTCATGGGGCTACACTACCGGTCTTCTTTCTCTTCTTTGGGAAGCTCGTGAATGGCTTTGGTGAGTTCAGAAATGATCCGAACAAAATGGCACAGGAAGTGGGAAAGGTAGAGTATTTCTCCTCCCCAACCGTGTGCTTCCATTCCCACCTGCGTTTGCAGTTCAAAGGTGAACTTGTTTTTAATGTAAGGTCCTCTATCCGCGTTGTCGATCGTAATGATCCGTCCATAATGCTGAAATCGACAATCCTCGTCTGTATTATAGTATTCGCTGGACTTCGTATACGTGGGTGCTTCAACTTTTCTGTCGTCATGGGCAGGTACTTTGTGTGTGCTCTCCCTCTCTTTTGTGGGAATGTCTTTGCAGCTACCATCAATGTCGTCCACGTCTGTTGAGAACTTCTGGGCTGTTCCCTTGTTTTGCAGAGATTGCATGCTGGATGCATGCAAGTGAACGACAGACGGGGAAGATGCGGATTAATTATTTGGAAAGCATTTTGAAGCAGGACGTAGGTTTCTTCGATACCGATGGCCAGAGTGGGATTCTTGTCGATAGTATTTCTACCGACACGATACACGTCCAAAATGCAATTGGTGAGAAGGTAGGTAATAGTTCCGGAAATCTTCATGCAGTGTTCGGATTCCCTGCGTTATATGTCGCTGATGGGACGCATGTATATTGAATCGGACTAAAAAAATGATGCTGGTAACAGATGGGTAACTTCATACACCACATCGCAACTCTCATAGCAGGTTTCGCTGTTGGCTTCTCTTCTTCTTGGAGATTATGTCTGATCACTTTAGCTGTCATTCCAGCGAATACTTTCGTTGGAGTTCTATATGGTTATGCAATCACACGCCTCAGCACTACGAGTCAACAAGCTTATGGAAAAGCTGGATCGATTGCAGAAGAGGTATGAGATTTGTCGCTCTCGTGCACTGCGTATGCATTTGGGAAGCGGATTTCTTTCATGATAACATTTTCGGCTTGCATCATTATCTACGCAGGCCATCGCCCAAATCCGAACAGTCTATTCTTTTGTCGGCGAAACAAGGTGCTCTCAAGCTTATTCTCAAGCTTTGCAGTACACTCTGAAACTCGGCTACAAAGAGGCGTTGGCTAAGGGTGCCTGTATGGGATTGACGTTTGCGATCGTCTACAGCTCTTGGGCACTTGTTCTGTGGTATGCTGGTATCCTTGTCCGCCGTGGTGACATAAACGGTGGCAAAGCTATGAGTGCCACCTTTCCGACTATGATCGCTGGCATGTAAGATTTCCCTCATCCTTGTCATATACGTACTTCCCTTCTGCGCCATGTCTGATGGCAGCTAAAGGTTTACAAACATACTTTTTCTGTGCAGGTCTCTGGGACTGGCGTTTTCTAATGTTACAGCATTTGCAGAAGGGAGGGCAGCGGGTTACAGGATTGCTGCGACAATAAACAAGCAGCCGAAAATTAGTAGGAACCTTTCGGATGGGAAAGAGCTTTCTGACGTGAAAGGCAACATTGAGCTTTGCCATGTGGATTTCCACTATCCATCTCGCCCGAACGTCGCAGTTTTGAAGGACTTCTCGTTGCGGGTTATGCGAGGCAAGACAGTAGCCATTGTGGGAAGCAGCGGGTCAGGGAAGAGTTCCATAGTCAGCCTCATAGAGCGCTTCTACGACCCTATTGCAGGTTTTGTATGCCCATACTAGACTGCAATATTTTAGTACTCTGCATTTTTCCACGGTATGAAGTAGGAGCTCGACATCGAAAGGGATGCTTCAAGTCGTTGTTGGTTTCCTGCGCATGTATTATTCTATCAAGAAATGGAGACTTCTGGTTTTAGAAAAGCAGCATAATTCAGGGCTCTACTTCAGGGCAAGTTCTTCTCGACGGGGTGGACATTCGTACGCTGCAGCTCAAGTGGTTGCGCCACCAAATAGGCCTGGTCAATCAGGAGCCTTCCTTGTTTGCTACTTCTATACTCGAAAACATACTGTATGGAAAAGAGGATGCAAATTCGGCGGACGTAGAGGAAGCGGCTAAAATTGCTAATGCACATGACTTTATCGACGAGCTTCCCGAAGGCTATAAAACTCAGGTAACGATCAGGGGAAAGATAATAGTGAAAACTATTTTCACTATTAAAAGTTTGTAGTAATGGCGAATATTCTGACATCCGTTAAACTCGTGAAGCGAAATAGCTAGTTTTCTTGAATCATCTAATTTTCTTTTCTCACGGACTTTCACAGGTTGGGGAAAGAGGGGTTCAGCTGTCTGGAGGTCAGAAGCAGAGAGTAGCAATCACCAGAGCTATTCTCAAGAACCCCCGAGTTCTCCTCCTGGATGAGGCAACCAGTGCTTTAGACGCAGCTTCCGAGCGCGTGGTACAAGAAGCGCTAGATCGCTTGATGGGCGGGCGAACCACGGTGGTGGTAGCTCACAGGCTGTCGACAATCCGTAATGCGGATACAATTGCGGTTGTGCACAAGGGACAAATCGTGGAGATTGGGTCACACGATGAGCTGATTGGAAAGGGTGAAAGTGGTATCTATTCATCGCTGGTGAAGCTGCAAGAGAGTGCTATGGCGAGCGATGCAACAATTCTCGCTCGCGATTCAAGGTGGGTGAGGGGTTCATTCGGGTGAGGGGTTCTTGAAGCATTCATGCAGAATTTCCATTGTTGGGATTGATCAATGAGGCGTTGTATGCGACTGGTAGAGCAGATCTGATCATAATCGTTGCGATCTTGGCATTACGTCAATTCTTCTCTATGGTGCAGGCATGGCTCCAGCCTGTCACGATCTAGTTGTTCAACATCGGGTCGAAGGTCCTTCGGCAGGT
Organism: Dipteris shenzhenensis; assembly: GCF_047967505.1. Lineage (NCBI taxonomy): Eukaryota > Viridiplantae > Streptophyta > Polypodiopsida > Gleicheniales > Dipteridaceae > Dipteris > Dipteris shenzhenensis. Next base: position 23,977,113 of record NC_141623.1, read on the forward strand.
TGAGTCACGAATCAAGCATCGGTTTGGACGTCAAAGTCGTCGACTTTTATCCTCAGAATGTGGAGAACGAAGAAGAGATTGTTACGGAAAACGTGTTTTGGAAGCTTGCCAAGTTGAATGCTCCCGAATGGCCCTACGCCCTCATCGGCACGTTGGGTTCTGTTCTGTGTGGTCTCGCGAGCCTCGTCTTCCCCATTGTCATCAGCGAGATGCTTAGTGTCTTCTACTACACAGATTTCCGAAGGATGGAGAAAGATGTGCAGAAGTGTTGTGTAATCTTTGTCGTTGTAGCCATAATCGTGTTTGCATCGTACGTACTCCAACACTATTTCTTTGGAATCGTGGGGGAGAACCTGACCAATCGAGTGCGACAGATGATGCTGGCTTGTAAGTGATTCTAGGAATCTGATATATAGCTTTGGATTCTTAGATTGTATGTATTCCGTTAGTCCGTAAACTGATCCGTCGTCCCTTAATCCTGCAGCTATCCTAAAGAACGAAGTGGGCTGGTTTGATCGCGAAGAGAATACAAGCTCTCGGCTCGCGTCTCGCCTGGCTATAGACGCCACGAATGTGCGAGCGGCCCTCGGAGACCGCATCTCACTGGTCGTGGAAAGCGCTACATTGTTGATGGCCTGCTGCATTTTATCGCTGGCGATTGAGTGGCGGATGGGTCTCATCCAATTAGCAACATTGCCGTTCCTAATCGCTGCAAATATTGTTGAGGTAGTTCTTTGGACGTTTCGGATTTGACCGGTTGAGAGGGTAAGATCAGCGATGTAGAGATCAATTAATATAGATAATGAAAATGAAGATTTCTGCGATGGATTAATTCAACGGAATACAAATTGCATTCATGAATCCGGTGGGATTGATTGCATCATGCTGTGATCGATTGAGTATGTACTATAGGACGGTTGGGCGGAATGCAGATCGTATTCGCAATCGACTGATGATTAAATGCTGAACGGACTGCAGATTCTATTCATGAAAGGCTTCGCCGGAGACCAGGCAGAAGCACATGCGAGGGCCAGCATGATCGCGGGGGAGGCGGTGAGCAATGTGCGAACCGTAGCAGCGTTCAACGCCGAAGGTAAGGTGGTGGAGCGGTACGCGGGAGAGCTGGAAGGGGTGGAGAGGAGGACATGGAGGAAAGGAAATTTGAGTGGCTTGAGCTACGGCATTGCGCAGCTGTGCATGTACTCCGGCTACAGCCTAATGCTATGGTATGGAGCGAAGCTAGTGAAGGAGGGCACAAGCAGTATGGGGGCAGTGCTGAGGGTGGTGCTCCTGTCGATGTTTTCAGCGAAGAAGGTGGCGGAAGCAATGAGCTTGACGCCGGACGTGGTGAAGGCAAGGGAGGCGCTAAGGTCAGTGTTGAGCATATTGGGTCGCAAAACGCAGATACAACCGGACGATCCAAGTGCAGAAGGGATGAAGAAGCGAATGATAGGGGAGATAGAGCTAGAGGAAGTGGAGTTCGCATATCCAAAGAGGCCGGAGGTGGTGGTGTTGAGGGGGATGAATTTGAAGGTGAGGGAGGGGGAGAGTGTGGCATTGGTGGGAGGGAGCGGGACGGGGAAGAGTTCAGTGATAGGGTTGATAGAGAGATTCTACGAAGCATCGAAAGGGAGGGTGATGGTGGGAGGGATGGACGTGAAAAAGGTCAAGCTAAGGGAGCTAAGGAAGCAAATAGGGCTAGTGCAGCAAGAAGCACCAATGCTAGAAGGAACCATATTTGAAAACATTGAATATGGTAAGGAAGGAGCTTCGCAAGCCGAGGTTGAGGAAGCAGCCAATCTTGCTCATGCCCATAGTTTTATCAGCAGCTTGCCCAAAGGTTATCACAGCACCGTAGGGAAACGCGGAGTTCAACTCTCTGGTGGACAGAAACAACGCATCGCCATCGCTCGAGTTTTCTTGCAAAACCCTTCTGTGCTTCTGTTGGATGAAGCCACCAGTGCCCTTGATGCCCACTCTGAAAAGCTCGTCCATGAGAGCCTTCGTGTGTTCATGCAGCATGGCCGCCGTTCCACTCTTCTTGTCGCCCATCGCCCCTCCTCCATCCTTCTCGCCAACTCCATCGCTGTTTTGCAGAATGGCTCCGTCGTCCAGCACGGTACCCATCACCGCCTCCTTGCTTCCCAACCCCACGGCCCTTACGCTCGCTTGCTTGCCCTTCATCGCCCTTCCCATCTTGCCTCATCCGTCTCTTCCTAAATATTACTGTGAAGGGTGCCGAGCTCAATCGCACGGAGGATGAGTGTTGGTGGTCAAGGCAAGCCATGGGCTAATAATATTATTGCATTATGAAATGCAAAAAACATAGCACTCACAATGTTTACATGTTGACATTCTATAACTGGATGAGATATTTGTTTAAATTTTCCGACAAAGTAAGTAATTGAGGATAGCTACAAACATTGATAAAGATTGAGCTTTGACAATGAGGCTCAAACTTTACGAGGGCACTACGAAGGGGGATACGATTGTGGGAACCTGTATGTCTGACCATGCTCCGGTTCTCGATGGAGCTTCTGCGTCCCAAGATGCACGGGACATTCTCTAGATGTGCCTCTAAAATTTAATAAAGCACTCCTTTCCTTCCGTGACTTCAGATTGACGGTGTGGAGATCATGGCGGGAGGCTACATCACCAGTGCGGGATCCATGTCAGAAATGGGACAAAGGGATTCGAGAGGTCGTGAAGATAATAAAGACGAATGACAAGAAGCTCTGAAATTAGAGACGGAGTTTAGAATTAGCTCTAAGCCAGAAGGTGCAGGCTCTACAGGAGACTGTGGCGGCCAACCCAGTTGACTCGGTAATTTCCACACTGCTCGTAGAAACTACACTGCGGAGGCAGCACAAATTAAAAGCCGCCAGCTCTTAGGTGACTGGCGTTCAAAAGTCTTCTTTCAATCCACTAAGCGGAACGAAACCACAGAAAATATTGAGTGTAAAATGCCCAAGGTGAGGTGATTGCACAAATTTGGCATATAACGCAGACTTTCTTGCACGAACTGGGGTGATAGTCGATGCACCTGCCTCCAAGGACGAAGCATGGCTGCATAAATTCAATGAGTTGGCCCAAGACCTACATTGTAGAGTCTCAGAGTACCAAAGAGAGGCCATCATTAGGCCTTCACTACTACACACGCATCTTATTGCGACGTTTACGTACCGACGATTAGTGCCCACTTAGCGTTAATCGTCGGTATAAAAATCGAGTGTCGTAAATCGTCGCTATATAGCGACTTTTGCTAAGCGTCGCTATATAGCGACGTTAGTAAAAGTCGCTATATAGCGACTTTTAAAGGTCGCTATATAGCGACACTGAGACAATATATTATAGCGATGTTTTACAGAGAGGTTTTTTTTTTTTTTAAGCCTTAAAATTTATTTTCTTCCAATGACAAAATTTTTTAAATTTTCATACATGTTTGAGCTCATAGAGAATTAAAAAATGAGAGCATGTACATCAAGCCTTTGAAGCTCATATATTCATGTCCAAGTTTGAGATGAGAAAAATCAAATTAAATAAGAGCATTTACATCAACTGTTTCATCTTGAGCCAAGTCTAAGGCGCCAAGCAAGTCTATCTCCAACTCTATACCGAGTTGATCTCCTATATCATCATCGTACTCTAGCATCGTACGTTCACCTAAAAGTATTTGATCATCTTCTTCAATTAAGCTTAAGTGTGGTGATTGATCTTGACGATTGTTGTCTTCCTCGTCAATATCGTGATCTCCATCCTCCTCCCGTGCGATGTCATTATGCGCATCTTCCTCTTGCCTCATATGGTGATCTACATCTTCTTCGCTAGATTCATCAATTGGATCCGGCATTGGTAGTGGCATCTCCATATCCACATCTCGATCTTCAAAAATCTGCTTACTTCGTGGTGCAACTTGGATCACGTACCACCATCTTGGATCAGAACGATCCGGATGAAAAACCACCTATATTGAAGATGAAAAATCACGTGCCAAATGTCGTCAATTATATATATATCAATGGACTTAAAAAACGAAAGCTTCGACTAATTAAATCATTAGTATGCACCTGCTCACAGTGCTCGGGAAGAACAAAAGTATCACTTTCATCGGTCCAATGTTTGGTGGAGTCTATTGCAAAGAGACCGCTACCATCTTTTCTCACAGTCGCATGGGGACCGTTGTAAGTAGTTCTAAACCATTTTACATCAAGAATGAAAATAGTAAATCGTCTGAAATCAATTTCATAGATGTCGCGTATGGTTCCACAATAATCTAACTGTGAGGAGAGAAGATTGGTATCCGAAGCACTTGCTCGGCTATCTTGTGTGAAGTTAGCCATGACTCCACAATCATATGTGACTCTCTTTGAATCGATGCGTTCTACGCGAAAATGTCGTCCATGTGACCATAACGCACTGTACTTTTTGTACTGTAAAAGAGCATTATTAAAACAATGAAGATCCACCTATTTTATAGCATATATTGCCACAAATAATTACTTAATTACATCAAGAGATAAGAAACTTACATGCACCATACATCCAGATGATAACTCCCGCTCGCGCTCGTTTATTGTCCCTCCATCACGTTCGGCTTTACGTATAGCTAGTTGTAGCCAATCAAGTGACATGTGAGTAGGGAGAAGAGCCAGATCTCGTGGATATAGTTGTGATTGCCTATACATTACTCTGAATCTCGTCCTTGCATTTATTCTTTCTGCTTTGGCCACTTCATATCTCTCAATCCACTTCTGCATCTCAGGGCTATTGAGGATACAAAACTTATTGAATTTCTCCATTTGCTCTTCGCTCATCTTTCTTTCAATCCCTTTTCCTTGGGGACCTCGCCAATGATGCGATCATCATCCTTGTTGTGCCAAGCTTGCGGCATATCAGGATCCGTGGATGCAAGAAACTCTATGATATATACTAATGACTCTTGCACAAGCCATCCCTCTGCCATGCTTGCTTCTGGTCTTGCTCTTTGTCTTACAAACCCCTTTAAAGTTTTCATAAACCGCTTGAGAAAAAACATCCATCGATTATGAACGGTACCTGCTATAGCCACCTCATCAACTATGTGCACAAGCAAGTGGACTTGAGTTGTCATAATGCTTGAGGGAAAGTGCTTCTCAAGCAAGCATACGGCTTCGATGGATTCCACCCTAGCCTTCTCGATGCTCGATATAGAGATCTCTTTTTGAGATATCCACCTATTTCACATGTCCATGCATATGTAAGATATTTGAGATATCCACCTATTTCATATGTCCATGAAGAAAATACATAATGCGAATTGATAGTAAGCATACCTCACAATACCACAGATCTTGAATATAGCATTTCTAACATCTTCTTGTAAGCACCCTTTTATTGTAATTGGAAGGATGAACTATCAAAGCAACAATGAAATCATGTCAACAATATAACATAATAATAATTACGCTAATGCATCACTATTATCGGTACACTAATTCTACTTAGAATACCTGTAAGACCTTGTGCCAATCATGGGACTTGAGGCCACTAAGCTTATTGTCCTTTGAAAATGCTCCTTTCAAGCAACGCATGTACCCTGTCGGTGTTTGAAAAGAGGCAATGTCTGCCTTGATCGCTGCCTCCTCCCTCGTAGAGAGGATCCACGTTGCTTTCGGGAGGACAACTTTTCCTGAAGCATGCACTTGGGGCCACAAACGAGACATCCTATTCATAGCACGCAAGTCTTCTCGCACTCCTCTCGAGTCCTTGGAACCAACCAAGTGTGCCCAAATGGTAGCCCCCACATTCTTAAAGATATGCATGGGATCCAAGAGATGATTGATTTGTAACTGACCCCAATAAGGAAGCTCGTGAAAGATCGATAGCCTCTTCATACCAGGAGGAGGTTCCTCTCCATTCTCCCTCCAAGCTTGAATCCAATCACTTGCTTTCAAATATGATGGTGGTGGATCAAGCTGACCTCCACGTGCGAGATGGTCGAGCGGAAGGTATCGAGCATGACCTTCATAAACATTTTTCCTCATGTGTTTGGAGTAGCGTGCAAGCGATTTCAGAGCGGGTCCACAAACAGGACAAGCATGGTACCCACTTGTAACAAGTCCTGCACGCGTGCATGAATATGTTAGTACAAGACATGTGTTCAAAAGAGAGTAAAAAAAGCATAATCCCTCATTGTACATGTAAAGACATAACCACGTACCTGCGCACTCTCCATATCCTGGGTAGTCATGCATGGTCCACATCAAGATACCCCTGACTAAAATATCATTGGTATGCCTAGGAGCTCTGGAAATATCAAAGACCTGCACTCCTCTCCATAATATCTGTAACTCCTCTATCAAAGGTGCCATGTACACGTCCATGTTTTTTGCCTTGTACTTTCCTGGCACAAGTAGTGCAAGCATGAGGTGTCCCTTTTTTATTGTTAGCCATGGTGGGATATTGTAATTCACCATGACTATGGGCCATGTCGACCAAGATGTCGAGCGTAACCCGAAAGGATTCACGCCGTCCATGGCTAGCCCAAGATGTAAGTTGCGTGGCTCTCTCGCAAAGTCCGGCCACTGATTATCTATGTGCTTCCAAGCCGCACAATCTGCGGGAATCCTCAATGTGTGATCAGTGGACCGATGAGATGCATGCCATGTCATCAACTCCGCTATGGATTTGCATCGAAACATGTGTTGTATTCTTGCAATGATGGGAAAGTGTCTTAAGACCTTTACCGGTATCCTCTCACCCTGCAAGTCATCTCTATATCGTTGTTTCCCACACTTTGGACAACTAGCCAAATCTCCATGCTCACGACGAAAGAGAATACAATCATTACGGCAAGCATGGATGGTATCATAATCCATACCCACCATTGTTAGCATCTTTTTCGCTTCATCTCTTGATGTGGGCATGGTATTTGGTGCAGGCAACATCTTTTGGAGCAACCTATGACAAAGACACTATCCAAATGATGATTCTCAAAACAAACAATATCCAAATAATGAGTCAATCAAATTAATGCAAGGGCTAACCTCATTAAGGCCGAGACACTTGTATCCGACCACCCATACTGTACTTGTAGATTCAAGATTGAGAGACAAGCACGTAGTTTAGGCATCCTAGCACCCTCGTACAATTGTGTTGATTGCAACTCTCGCATTTTCACCTCAGACTCTGACATCACGTGTACATGGGATGTAGTGCCCCTAAAAATGGAATCCATCATGTCGACCATACCCTCGTCGTCATCCGGGAGACTATAGTCTTGTTGAAAGTGAGAAGGTATATGTGTACCTTCGTCACCCTCGTCATCCTGTCATAAGCTCATTCGTGTAAATAGAAGATCTTCTAATTCCGGGTATACAATAAGATTGCGAACTTAAATAGCTTTGACTTACCGATGATCCATCAACATGTGCAACACCAACGGGGGGTACTGGTTCCGGCTCCTCTCCATACATCCGCAAGTGGCGCATGATAATACGACGTTGATGTCGTACTTCTCGCTTGCAATGAGTGCAATGATAATATAACCTCTCCGTAAGCCACTTCGTGCTCCCGGGCATTGGCGCATCATCGGATGAGCTTCCACTCGTCCCTTCCATCTACACTTATAAAACCAAAACATAAGCATGAAGAGGAGATGTACACAATTATGAGCATAGCATGTTTAATTTGAGCTTCTCTTGAGGCTATATAAAAAGAATGACATCGCTATATAGTAAGGATTGAAACAAAAAATCCTATATAGTAAGGCTATGTAGTAAGAGGAGATATTGACAATTATAGGCATAGCATGTTTGAGCTTCACAAGAGGCCACACCAAAAAATAAACAGTAAGCGTCGCTATATAGCGACGCTCTGTTCCGTCGCTATATAGCGACGTTTTTAATTTAAAACGTCGCTATATAGCGACGCTTTAAATTAAAAACGTCGCTATATAGCGACGAATAAGCGTCGCTATATAGCGATGCTATGGGTTAAAACCCGAAACGCCGAAACCCGTGGCGTTTTGCTCAAAGCTTTCCTAATCTCTCAAGTAAGCAACCCAAAATCTCCTCCCACCTATTTTCACTGACCTCCCATCTATTCCAAGCAACCTCCTACTCTATTTCCCACTCCTCACCCTTCTCCTACCTCTTGTGCACCCTCTCTCTCCTTTTTCCCTCTTTGGTTTCCAGAAAGAAAGTTCTTCAAAAGGTGAGTTTCTTTCAACAATGTAGGTTGTTTGTTTGTTAGCTTTGGTTTTTGAGTGTTTCTACTTGTATTGCTAAAGTTTTAAACTAGTTTTCATGCTTGATTAGAAAGGATTGAAACAAAAAACGAAATTTCAAGAAAGAAAGAAATAAACTCACCTCTTCTTCCTGTATTTCTCTTCCTTCTCTTCCTTCTCTTCTCCTCAATCTCCTCCTTTCCTTGTCTCCTCAATCTTCTCTTTCCTTGTCTCCTTTCAAGAAGTTGCTTTTGTGATCTCCTCTTTCCACTAACATCTTATTTGAAAAAATCTCGGGGGGGTCACTCATCATATGTAACCCTATCACGTGAGTTCAACAGAAGGATATTTTTTATTTATAAAATTTACAAAAATAAATATACATAAGGGACTATTTAAAATATTTTTGGAAAAAATTTACAGATTTGTATAGAAAAGGGGTACATTTTATTAATGAAAAACTTACAGATAAGGGATTTTAAAAATAGGCCTTGAACGCACGTGGTATAGAGGGTTTATACATAGTGACTCCCCCGAGGAAAAAATGGGTTGTTTTCTCTCTTTTGTAGGGCCAGTTCACTACACCGAGCGGGACATACTCTCTCTTTTGTGGGCCCAGTCCACTACACTGAGCAGGACATACTTTTACAGGTAAGTGCTTCCTCTTCTTTCCATTTAAGCTTTTTGTTATTTGCATTGGCCTGCAGCTAGCACCTTAAGCGCTAGCTGCAGTGATGGGCGTAGGAACCCTCTCTTCCCCCTTCTCTTTTTCTCATTTTTCCCCCTTCTCTTTTTTCCCTCTTCTCTTATTCTCTCTTTCCCCCTTCTCTCTTTCCCCCTCTCTCTTTTCCCTTCTCTCTTTCCTTTCCCCCTTATTCTCTATTTCCTTTCCCTCTTATTCTCTTATGCTTATGCTTCTCTCATTCCCCCTTCTCTATTTCCCCCTTCTCTCATTCGCATAAGCTCTTTTTCCGCATGAGCATAAGCTCCTTCTCTATTTCCGCATGAGCATAAGCATGAGCTTATGCTTAAGCATAAGCATGAGCATAAACTCATGCTTATGCTCATGCATGAGCATGAGCTTATGCGTAAGTTTCCGCATAAGCTTATGCAGAAATAGAGAATGAGAGAAGCTTATGCTTCTCTCATTCTCTTTTTCCGCATAACCTCCTTCTCTTTTCCCGCATAAGCTCCTTCTCTATTTCCGCATGAGCATAAGCTCCTTCTCTTTTTCCGCATGAGCATAAGCATGAGCATGAGCTTATGCGTAAGTTTCTGCATAAGCTTATGCGGAAATAGAGAATGAGAGAAGCTTATGCTTCTCTCATTCTCTTTTTCCGCATAAGCTCCTTCTCTCTTTCCGCATAAGCTCCTTCTCTATTTCCGCATGAGCATAAGCATGAGCTTATGCTTAAGCATAAGCATAAGCATAAGCTCATGCTTATGCCCATGCATGAGCATGAGCTTATGCGCAAGTTTCCGCATAAGCTTATGCGGAAATAGAGACTGAGAGAAGCTTCCGCATAAGCTCCTTCTCTATTTCCGCATCCGCATAAGTATGAGCTTATGCTTAAGCATAAGCATAAGCATAAGCTCATGCTTATGCTCATTCATGAGCATGAGCTTATGCGCAAGTTTCCGCATAAGCTTATGCGGAAATAGAGAATGAGAGAAGCTTATGCTTCTCTCATTCTCTTTTTCTGCATAAGCTCCTTCTCTCTTTTCCGCATAAGCTCCTTCTCTATTTCCGCATCCGCATAAGCTCCTTCTCTCATTCTCTATTTCCGCATAAGCTCCTTCTCTATTTCCGCATCCGCATAAGCATGAGCTTATGCTTATGCTTATGCTTAAGCATAAGCATAAGCATAAGCTCATGCTTATGCTCATTCATGAGCATGAGCTTATGCGCAAGTTTTCGCATAAGCTTATGTAGAAATAGAGAATGAGAGAAGCTTATGCTTCTCTCATTCTCTTTTTCCGCATAAGCTCCTTCTCTCTTTCCGCATAAGCTCCTTCTCTATTTCCGCATGAGCATAAGCATGAGCTTATGCTTATGCTTATGCTTTATGAGCATAAGCATGAGCTTATGCTTATGCTTATGCTAAAGCATAAGCATAAGCATAAGCTCATGCTTATGCTCATGCATGAGCATGAGCTTATGCGCAAGTTTCTGCATAAGCTTATGCAGAAATAGAGAATGAGAGAAGCTTATGCTTCTCTCATTCTCTTTTTCCGCATAAGCTCCTTCTCTATTTCCGCATAAGCTCCTTCTCTATTTCTGCATGAGCATAAGCATGAGCTTATGCTTATGCTTATGCATAAGCATAAGCATAAGCTCATGCTTATGCTCATGCATGAGCATGAGCTTATGCGTAAGTTTCCGCATAAGCTTATGCGGAAATAGAGAATGAGAGAAGCTTATGCTTCTCTCATTCTCTTTTTCCGCATAAGCTCCTTCTCTATTTCCGCATGAGCATAAGCTCCTTCTCTCTTTCCGCATGAGCTCCTTCTCTCTTTTTGCATAAGCTCCTTCTCTATATCTGCATGAGCATAAGCATGAGCTTATGCTTATGCTTATGCTTAAGCATAAGCATAAGCATAAGCTCATGCTTATGCTTATGCTCATGCATGAGCATGAGCTTATGCGTAAGTTTCCGCAAGAGCTTATGCGGAAATAGAGAATGAGAGAAGCTTATGCTTCTCTCATTCTCTTTTTCCGCATAAGCTCCTTCTCTCTTTCCGCATGAGCTCCTTCTCGATTTCCGCATGAGCATAAGCTCCTTCTCTATTTCTGCATAAGCTCCTTCTCTATTTCCCCCCCCTCTCATTCTCTATTTCCTCATAATCCCTCATTGTACATGAGCATGAGCTTATGCGTAAGTTTCCGCATGAGCTTATGCGGAAATAGAGAATGAGAGAAGCTTATGCTTCTCTCATTCTCTTTTTCCGCATAAGCTCCTTCTCTCTTTCCGCATAAGCTCCTTCTCTATTTCCGCATGAGCATAAGCATGAGCTTATGCTTATGCTTATGCTTATGCTCATGCATAAGCATAAGCTCATGCTTATGCTCATGCATGAGCATGAGCTTATGCGCAAGTTTTCGCATAAGCTCCTTCTCCATATCCGCATGAGCATAAGCATGAGCTTATGCTTATGCTTATGCTTAAGCATAAGCATAAGCATAAGCATAAGCTCATGCTTATGCTCATGCATGAGCATGAGCTTATGCGTAAGTTTCCGCATATGCGTGAGCATATGCGGAAATAGAGAATGAGAGAAGCTTATGCTTCTCTCATTCTCTATTTCCGCATATGCCGAAACATGAGCATAAGCTTATGCTCACCCATGAGCATAAGCATAAGCTCATGCGGAAAAAGAGAAGGAGCTTATGCGGAAATAGAGAATGAGTTTCCGCATAAGCTCTTTCTCTTTTTCCGCATAAGCTCTTTCTCTTTCTCTTTTGCGTGAGCATATGCGAAAATAGAGAAGGAGAGAAGCTTATGCTTCTCTCCTATAAGCTTCTCTCCTTCTCTATTTCCGCATATGCGAAAACATGAGCATAAGCTCATGCTCACCCATGAGCATAAGCATAAGCTCATGCGGAAAAAGAGAAGGAGCTTATGTGGAAATAGAGAATGAGTTTCCGCATAAGCTCTTTCTCTTTTTCCGCATAAGCTCTTTCTCTTTCTCTTTTGCGTGAGCATATGCGGAAATAGAGAATGAGAGAAGCTTATGCTTCTCTCCTTCTCTATTTCCGCATATGCGGAAACATGAGCATAAGCTCATGCTCACCCATGAGCATAAGCATAAGCTCATGCGGAAAAAGAGAAGGAGCTTATGCGGAAATAGAGAATGAGAGAAGCTTATTCTCTTTTTCTGCATAAGCTCCTTCTCTTTTTCCGCATGAGCATAAGCATGCGGAAACTCATTCTCTATTTTATGCATAAGCTCCTTCTCTATTTCCGATGCCTATGCTTAAGCATAAGCTCATGCTTATGCTCATGCATGTGCATGAGCTTATGCTTAAGTTTCCGCATAAGCTCATGCTTATGCGTGAGCTTATGCGGAAATAGAGAATGAGAGAAGCATAAGCTCATTCTCTATTTCTGCATAAGCTCATTCTCTATTTCCCACTCTATTTCCCCCTTCTCTCATTTCCCCCTTCTCTCCTTCTCTATTTTCCCTCATCTCTTTCCCCTTCTCTATTTCTCCCTTCTCTCATTCTCTATTTCCTCATTCTCATTCTTTTCTTTCCTTTACATCTTCTTTCCCTCTTATCTTTCCCTCTTTCCTTTCCCTCTTCTTTCCTTTCCCTCTTCTTTCTTCTTGCCTATGCCTATGCCTATGAGAATGCTCATGTTTGTTTTTTGTTTTCTGTTTTCGTGTTTGTGTCTATGTTAGACATGGGATCACGTCGCTCATCGGACGAGTACGGACAGCCTCGCAGGAGGAGAGCTCACGATCTATATGCTCCAGAGGACTTTGATTCCTCTCAGGCGACTACCCCGAGGACTACCCCTGGTCTGACTCCTCTCAGTCCTAGCACTGTGACTACCCCTGGTCCGATCCCTCTTCCACGTAGCACTACGACTACCCCTCAGGGGACTCCTTTGCTAGCCGTGCATGGCTTTGTTGGGACTCCCGACGAGTTTGTAGCGTAGATGAGCGATGAGGAGGCAGCGAGATTCTTCTCTCTGCTCTCTCAGAGGACCTCCGCAATTCCTTCCCCTACACCGATGGGTGGACGTACAGCCCAGCCATCCCCTCGCGCCCCTTCGACCACGGAATCATCACCTGCGCATGCCTCCTGCAAGGGAAGGAAGAGTAGGATGGGCGGCTCATGTTGTGCTGACTCAGGAGATGTAGACGAGTCAGCACACTCACGCTCATTTAGGTCTCCACTTGGTCTGGAGACACAGTATCAGTCAGGTCCCTTTCCCTCTCCTACTCCCATAGCTACTCCTCGATCCGAAAGCGGTCGCGCAGCTTCCACTCCTTCAGACTCTGCTACCGTCAGTCCCCCTTACTCATCAGGGGATCTCTCCTATCAAATCACATCTGTCGGAGAGATAATAGAAGACAAAAAGGGCAAAGTAGTGATGGCCGCCATGAGGCGGTTGATGTCATCACTTCAAGAGCGGCATAAATATCGATTGGCGGTATCAAGATGCCCAAAAGAAGCAGGCGGTGATCGATGAGTTAAAACAAAGATATCCTAATCCACCAAATATGGAGTTTAATAACAATTATATGCTCGAGCGCATGGGTTTGGTCCTAAAGCATCGCAGATCAACCATGCATACTTCCATTTCAAAGGGGTTGGCTAAACCCAGCTGGGCAGACAAAGCTGATTGAAAGTACTTCAAGAAGCAACATAGGGACCATCTCGAAATGTTCGAGGGTCAGAGGAGGGCTGCGAAGAGACGGCTGGACATCGTAGGTACTTCGCACTTTGGTGCAGGCGGACGGTATGCGTTCGAGGCAACCGTGGTAAGTTTACTTCTTTCCATTTAATGTATTGTTCTATTTGTTTTACTTACATATTACATGCACTTTAGCTAACTCTAACTCTCGTAAATTGGATCCACAGCAAGCTGCAATGGGTCGTCTTCCTACGGATGCAGAGACGCGGCGCGCATTTCGGATAGGAACCAAGCCGTGGTTCATTGAGCAAGAGGCAATGGGAGCGACAGTCGATTGGGCTGAGGTGGCTGCTCGCACGGTATAAGTTTACTCCTACTTGTAATCTCACTTTTTAATTTAAGTTCCAATCTAATTTTCGATTTATATGGTTCACTCTTAGGGTCAAAGCTCAAGCGTCCCATCATCAGAGACGAGCGATCAACAGGGGCAAGGATCGGACGCAGGTGCTGAGGACGAGGGAGAAGACGCAGGTGTCAGGGACGAGGGAGAAGATGCAGGTGCCGAGGACCAGGGAACAGGCCAACAAGACGATTCAGATTAGTAGTGGTAGTAGCATTTTGTATATCCGCTCGTTAGAGCAATTTTGTATCGCCCTTTCATAGGGTAATTTTGTTTCAAACACAGTTGTATATGTATATGCATTTCTTCCTGATCGTTCACAAGAACAATTTTGTATCACCCTGCAAGCAAGGGAAATTTTGTTATAAAAAACTTTCTTTTGTAATTACAAAAAAAAAAAAAAGGATTAGTGGGGCTAAACAGGGCCAAAAGGAAGCCCTGTTTAGCCCCACTAACCCTTTTTTTTTACTTCTATTAATCGTCGCTATATAGCGACGTTTACCAGTGTCGCTATATAGTGACGATTAACAGAGTCGCTATATAGCGATGTTTTTATCGTCGCTATATAGCGACGTTTGCATCGTCGCTATATAGCGACGATTAACAGCGTCACTATATAGCGACGGTTTATAGCGACGCTCCTTTTCTGACGATTTTAACGACTTTTATAGCGACCTTTGCGCCCGTGAAAAAAAAAAATTTTAATGTAAAAAGCGTCGGTATTTCCGTCGGAAAATGGCCTATGCCTTGTAGTGCTTACATGTTGCACGAATTAAAGGAGGCATTAGATACTATCGATAATGACAAATTGCCAGGACCAGACGGGTTGACAACGGCATTCTATAGAGCATTCTGGCCCCTCATTGGGCACAATGGCCAATACGTCAGCAACTAAGGGCCAACTGTCCGAGGGCGTAGATGAGGGTCTGATGGAGCTCTTCCCCAAAAGGCAGAATAGGCTAAAAGTGGGAGATTGCGCCCGATTACAATGCTCAACACGTTGTATAAAATTATTGCTAAGGCACTTTCACTTCGAATAAGAAATATTTGCTCCAGCGGTGACATGTCTAATGCTTACTATCTCTAAGTTCTACGTAGTTTTTGGTTCAGTGTGCAGTCTAAACAAGTCTTTCTTCATAAAAAATAGTTTTGGCTTGACCCCTCCCTAGATTAAGGACTTAAATATCCAAGAGGTTCGACATGGAGTAATAATCAAGTATCTTGGAGTGTCCCTAGGGATGAGCGTCACCCTCAGACATGTAAAATGAATTTGTACATTGACAAGTCTAAAATTAATGACATAAGTGTTTCATGTCCCCCCTCCCATAAACTATAAGGTATACACCTTGAAAACTATGCAAGATTTTAATGGATGAAGGGGGGGTAAAGCAAAAAATACACTAAAATATGAAAACCCAACTCCTTTCAAATTAATGTAACTTTTTCATGTGTTACCCAAATTTCAAGGTGTAAAGACATATTTGAAGCTCTTTTAGTGTAGAACACAACCATATTAATTTGAATAATTTTTACTCATGGCATATTGTTAAATTCATCTCATACTCAAGATTTTGATAGGTTTTCTTACTAAAGGGAGTTGGCACCTCAGGGCAAGACTGTGGTATTGACGGTCACAATAGTTAAACCGGATGCCTATCCTGCTATACAGCAGCAGGGTCCAAAATGCATGGTTTGCCATACCCCCATCATGACTTCTATATCCGATGGCCTATGTGCTACCACCCTATGCACGTTTTTTGCTTTGAAGTGTTTGTGCATGCAAAATTACTATGTAGAGAATGCCATTTTCCATTTCCCAGGTCATGGGGACAAATCAAATGTGCCTGTCTGCTACAACTATCTACTACGATGAGAAAGTAGATGCTGTAGCTCAATTTTCCATTTGGACAAAAGATCTTAAAGACAAGGAGCTTAACTTAAAGAATGCCAAGACTATGAGGAAAAGGAGCCTGAAGGAAGGAACCAACCCCCTTTAGAAAAGGAGCAAGAAGGGCTGAGCCTGCAGCTAAGAAACTCAAATCAAGGAAAGAGGAAGCAACATGAAGGGAGCGGCCAGAACCCTGCAGGAAGGAACCAGGCCCATTCTGGAAAGGAGCAAGGAGGACCAAGCCTACAATCAAGGATCTCAACAAGGAGTCCTTTGTTGAGAGTTCATGCTCAACATCATGTGATCATGTGTGCATAGCACCATCACATGATCATATGTGCATAGCACTAACCTTATAGAGTGCTATAAAGGAAAGGATTAGATCCCCTAACCCTAACCCTAAAAGGGTTTGTATATATTCTATTTTTTGAACTAAATCTAGTGTACAGTTAGTCATTTGTGGTGTGCTCTCTAGTTGTGCCCTCTCTCCTCATCTCCACTCTTCTCCTCTCCCCTCTTCATATTTTGTCATGGTACCAGAGCATGGTTTTGCCTTCTGCTGAGGCGCCATCCTTCTTGTGAGAGAGATTGTGAGATTGAGAGTTCTCTTGAGTGTTCTCCATGAGAGTCCACTTCCGGTAAGAGACCACCTTTCATTTCTTTGATAGAAATTTTCATTCATTGAGAGAGATTTCCGTCTATGTGAGATTGAGTGATTTCCTTGTGAGGATTTTAATTCATTTTGTGAGACATTCTTATTGTGAGAGACAGTGCTTAATGCTGTACTGGTTTTGAGAGAAAGAGAGACAGGAATCTATGTAACTCTTTACCGAGTGAGTCAAGCCCACCTTCGGCGAAGATCCAGGCACCAGCCTTGAACCACACAGCCTCGCCGAACTTGACTCCATTCTTGGACAGAAGCTCAGGGGTCACAGCCCAAAGCTCCGAGCATAGCCCATCTGTAGTGGATGACCTCAAGCTCACGGTTCTTGGTGAAGGTCTTGGGGTCAGCAGAGAGCCCAGCGGTGTCCCTACCGTAGTCACCGGGGAACTCACCAGTGAGGTAGCTAGGGGCCTCACCAGAGAAGGGGCCAAGGTATTTGACTCAGTCAGGGCCATACCAAGGGCTATCGGAGACCTTGGAGATGGATTTTCTCATGGAGATATGGGCTTCACCGAGGCTACCGATCTTGGAAGTGAGCTCATTTTGGGGTTTGAGGGAGATTTGGCCAGCGAGGGAGGAGGAGGATTTGGCCTACCAGAGCTAACGGGCCTGCTCCAGCAAATAGCGCCAAAGCTATGGGCCTTACCTACAACTCCTACAAGCCCAGCAGCACCGACTCGCTCACGGGCTACAGCCTCCAACGGAATCTTCAACGACCTGCTCAGCCCCTTAGAGCCTTCAACGATCACGGGTGACAAGGCAGCGTGATCTACATCAGGATCTACATCTACATAAACAGTTTCTGCACGAGTAGCAAATCCTACCATTGCCCGAGCTCAAGCAGAATGGGATAAGAAAGACAAGTATGCCTATCACCTGATCAAGCAGAATGTGCAAGATGTCATGCTAGGACAACTCAACACAGTCAAGACATCAAAAGAAGCATGGGATATGTTCGCAGCTCTCTACGAGTCCAAGAAAATTGGATGCGAAGTCATGCAAATATATCATGGTTGGCTACGATGAAGGAAGCAAAGCATACAAATTGTATGATCCCATCAACTGCAAAGTCATTATCTCCAGAGATGTAATCTTTGATGAGGAATCAGAATGGAAAACCTCACCTACACAGGAGATAGAAGCATCGACTTCACAGTCATCTATAGAACAGGTTGATGAAGAAGAGCAAGAATTGCCAGCAACACCCCAAGTAGAGCCACAGTAGTTTAGACGGTCTACTAGGGAAAGCAGACCACCAGCCAGATTGACATATGCTCAGAAAGGCAAAGCAATTTAGGTGGAAACCACCAATTATGCTCTTATGACTACCATCATGGCTACAGAAGAGCCAGTGTACTTCGAAGATGCAGTAGACAAGCCAGAATGGCAAACTGCTATGAATGAAGAAATGGATGCTTTGTATAAGAATAACACTTGGGAATCATGTGACCTTCCACCAGGAAAGAAGGCCATAGCAAACAAATGGGTATACAAAGTGAAGTACAAACCAGATGGCAGGAGATATAAAGCCAGATTAGTTGCAAAAGGATTTGCACAACAATATGGTTAAGACTATGATGAGACTTATGCTCCAGTAGCAAAGATGGATTCCATATGGTTCTTGATATCACTAGCGACACTCAGCAAATGGAATGTGTATCAGCTTGATGTCAAGAATGCATTTCTCAATGGTTATCGAGACGAGGAAGTCTACATGCAACAACTAGCAGGTTATGTTGAACCAGGAAAGGAGAATAAGGTTTGCCATCTCAAGAAAAGTCTCTATAGCTTAAAGCAAGCACTCAAAGGTTGGTACAACAGAATTGACAAGTGTTTTGCTGATCTGGGATACATGAAATCCAATGCAGATCATACTCTCTACTACAAAGTTCAAGGGGAAGACATTACTATTGCACTTTTGTATATAGATGATCTGATTATGACAGGAAGAAAGGATAGCTTCATCAGAAAATTAAAACAAGACTCATCTGCAGAGTTCGACATGAAAGATCTTGGACTTATGCACTATTGTCTTGGAATTGAGTTTTGGAGAGATTCAGATAGCACATTCATGAGTCAGCTCAAGTATGTTGACAGTCTCCTAAAGAAGTTTCATATGGCAGATTGCAAGATTGCAGCCACTCCCATGGAACAAAGTTTGAAACTTACTAAAGATTCAAAAAAGCCTACAGTCAATGACAGATACTACAGGCAGCTCATTGGATCTCTTATATATCCAACAATCACACGGCTAGATATTTGTTATGTAGTAAGCTCACTAGCATAGTTTATGGCAAATCCAAAACAGTCTCACTGGAATGAAGCCAAAAGAGTCTTGAGATACATCAGAGGAACAAGACAGTTTGGGATAGAATACAGAGGAAGTCATCCATGGTTGCATGGATACTGTGATAGTGATTATGCCGAAGATCATGAGACCAGGAGATCGACACAGGGATATACATTTTTCCTTGGTCAAGGTGCTATATCATGGTTGTCAAACAAATAGCCAATTGTTTCTTTGTCTTCGATTGAAGAAGAATATAGAGCACTCACTACAGGTGCATGTGAGGCTATATGGCTGAGTAGACTATTGTTAGAAATAGATTACTTTGATGAGTCAAAGCCAACAACAATATACTGTGATAATCAATCGGCTCAAACATTGGCCAAAAGACTAGTATATCACTCTAGGACAAAGCACATTGATGTCAGAGAGCACTTCATCAGAGAAAGAGTGTTACTTAGTAACATCAGTCTGCAGCATTGTGATAGCAAAGAGAATGTTGCAGACATCTTTACCAAACCACTCGGTAAAGAACTATTCGAGAAACATCGACTAACTCTTGGTTTGATGCAGAGGAAGGACATTCCCATTAAAGGGGTGTGATGGAATGTAATGCTCAGTCCTTCTTCGATTCCCCAGAATCATCATTTTGAGGGAAGGCCTACTTCATGATGTTGATCTTGAGGGAAGGTGTTGAGAGTTCACGCTCAACATCATGTGATCATGTAAGGAAAGGGTTAGATCCCCTAACCCTAACCTTAAAGGGTTTGTATATATTCTATTTTTTGAACTAAATCTAGTGTATAGTTAGTCATTTGTGGTATGCTCTCTAGCTGTGCCCTCTCTCCTCATCTCCACTCTTCTCCTCTCCCCTCTTCATATTTTATCATCCTTGAGATGTAATCTAAAGTATAGGAGTCTTTGAGAATGTAATCTGTGTAATTTGTTAAAATTTTGGAGCAAGCATCATATAAATCTGATGACCTTTACCTGGATTCATTGTTGAATGTCCCACATAAAACGATACATGAAATAATACATTTCAAGAGAGAAACAACATCAATATTGTTCATAGTTCACTCCCTCCCTCATGAATCAATAGATACAACCATTACTCAAGAACCCAAGATGAAATATTGAAGAGAACTAGAAATCAACAACTCTATAAAAGACCCAAAACACCCTTGTATTAGTTCCAAGACATAAGACATCAGATGGACTTATAGCTCACCCCAACTAGGTTTGTTGCTGCTTACAATAGACCCAAAAGACTAGACCATACTGAGCAGCTACTCACTACCAAGACTATTATCGAAAAGGAAGATGAATGACGACTCTCATAGGAGAAGCTCATGCACACAATCTCATGCCCTAGACAAAGAGAGAATATGATCACGGATACACCCTCATATAGCAACTTGTAGCCGACTCAATCCACCATGTGCTCATTCGAAGTGTCACAAGCCATGCATTCGCCTTGCCCACATCCATTGCATGGAAGCCTAGTTCCATGTAGCAACCCATGCACAAATGGACCAATCAACCTTTGTTCACTTGCATGGACCAATCATCCTCGACGTGCCAACTTCATATTTCCCAATGGACAGTTGCCATGTCTCACCAAGGTAAGAACCTCTTCCAAAACTTAGTCAGCCACCACTAATGATCCCCATGAGGATGACCCCAAAGGAGCACAAAATCCAACATAATCTTTTGAATTGTTAATCTTTTCCAGAGTTTACTTGGCAATGTTTTCTCAGCTATGTGACTAGATAGTTTCCTTTGATCCATAGCACTGCGGTGATAATAATGAAATGAAAGATTTCGATTCGACAAGTAATGTGAGATGAAATATTTTGTTTAGATCACTAATGTGAGACTGAAAGATTTCAATTAGTGAACTAATGTGAGACAAAAGATTTCAATTAGACAACTAACATGAGACAAAAGATTTCGATTAGACAACTAACAGGAGAGTGAAGAATGAGAAGGTTAGGCTCAATGAACTCAAAGATTTTTATTACCAAACTAACATGAGACTGAAGGTTGAGAAGGTTGGGCTCAATGAACTCTATCCCTATTTAAGTGCAGTGTAGACACGATTAAGAGCCCATTACAAAAATCTAGCCCCAAAACTCTATACACTGATCCAAACTATGTACACCAATCCACCTACAAGGAATATATGGCATACCCAAATAACTTTGGAATGCTATTGTTCTATCTAAAAACGATGTTGGATGGCATCCTCGCAAAAACAGACCCATAGAAGGAGGAAAATAGCTACAAGGAGGACGCACTTTGGTGGTGGGTGTATTACTTGGAGTCAGCATAGATAGTGAATATTAATTTCCCTGGCTATTGTTTTCCCTACTCCTTTAACGTACTTGTCAAGCTCATGATGTAGGTTTCTTTTGGTAGGACATGATAGAGGCACGAAGATGTATAGAGCGCAAAGACAAAGATGAAGAGGACCCCCAACAAAAGGAGTTACTATGGGCATATAAGTCGGTAGAGTCAAGCAAGCAGTGTGTGAAGAGGCTTGCCATTGTTCAAGAGACTGGCCTCAAGAGCTAGGAGATGCTTGCTATAGAGAGGTTGATGAGATAGTTGGGAGTCTAGAACTTCCTTGAAAAAGAAAAATGTCGTTGTGTTTTGAAATAATAAAAACCTTGCAGATATTTCTTGGACTTGTGGATATTCTCATGGTGCTCGTAATACTTGATTTTGTATCGACCTGCTTCCATGTTAGTACTTAAATGTTTTAAGTAGCCGGGTGGTTGAAATCTGGTGGTTAATGATAACCAATCTAAAGGGCACTAGCATTGTGCAACAAATTTTAGGATATCATGGCAGTAGTGTAGGGATAGCATGGTAGTAGTGCAAGATTAGTACATGATAATTTATCGCCAGTGTAGTGGTTGGTTGCACTAGGATATGAATAGCCACCAGCATTGTGGTTTGCTTCTATTATTACAAGATGAATGGATTTGTAGGATGTGTGGATTCATTATGGGAAACCAATGTGGTGGTTGTTGGGATATACTAAAAGCAAGCATGGGATGAAAACTGGCAGTTAACAAAATGATAAACAGTTTAAAGGGCATTGTTTTAGTATAGCACTCTGCAACAAATTTTAGGATAGCATGGCAGTAGTGTAGGGATACCATGGTAGTAGTGCAAGACTAGTGCAGGATAAGTTATCACCAGTGCAGTGGTTGGTTTGGACTAGAATATGAATAGCCACCAGCGTGGTGGTTTGCTTCTATTATTACAAGATGAATGGATTTGTAGGATGTGTGGATTTGTTATCAAAAACTAGCGTGGTGGTTGTTGGGATATACTAAAAGCAAGCATGGGATGAAAACTAACGCGGTTAACGAAATGATAAACAATCAAAAGGGCATTGTTTTAGTATAGCACTCTGTAATAAATTTTAGGATAGCACGATAGTGTTATGGATAAATTTGACCAAGGTAAATGGCATAAATATGTGTGTGTGCTTGTATGTACGGCAATAGTATAATAAAATATGGTGTGCATAGGACCCAAGGTTGAGGTGGCAGGGCATGACCATGTGCCACCCTTCCACGTAAGAGGACCCATAGGTGTGTTGTACATAATCCATGGTAGCAACTCGGTAGCAATATTATAAAATGTTAAGGTGGCATGGTTCCTCCATGTGCCACCCCTCCACCTAGGTGGTCCCATGCTTGCAT
Source organism: Dipteris shenzhenensis (assembly GCF_047967505.1). NCBI lineage: Eukaryota > Viridiplantae > Streptophyta > Polypodiopsida > Gleicheniales > Dipteridaceae > Dipteris > Dipteris shenzhenensis. The sequence continues at coordinate 23,999,640 of NC_141623.1, forward strand.
TTAGTGACACATGGCCCAAGGACCATGGGAGAAGTAATATAAAATAGGTGGAGATGGATATTATATTGGATTATTCCCTCCATGTAGGATAGGCCCATGTGGGGGGGTGTAGATAGTCCAAGAAGGCAAGTTAAATAATGGGGAAAGTAGGACGAGATGGCAAGATTCCTTGTGACCCCTCCACTTGTCCTCCTAGATGTTTGAACGTATTATAAAATTGAGAAAAGACCAAGGGAGTATCTTAGACTTGGATATGGGGTTTGATTTATGTGGGAAAATGAGGCAAAGGGTTGTCACACACAATTGAGAGTGTGTACCCACCTAGCCCACATGGGAGATTCCTCCACACACACATGCATGTGGGAGAATGCATTTATTGGGAGAGACCCCCTCTCTTAGCTATAAAAGGAGGGGGCTATTCCTTGATGTGACATGCTCATTCTTGTAAAGCCACCATGATTTCCCCCATCCTTCCTTTCAAATAAAGCATGACTCTCTTCCCTTGATGTGTCCATCTCTACATTCCACCTCCCATCATGTACATGCTCCTCTTCCCCCTTGTGCCATATAAGTCTCCCTCTTCATTCCCACCGCTCGTAATCCCTTTTCCCCACCCATGTTAATGCTTCTCCCCTCACGTTTCCTTTTCCCCATGGCCCTCGAGCATCGCCATGCCTAGCGTCTAGCCTCATGCCTTGATTTCTTTTCTAGTTAATAGAATTGGTGTGGACGTTGCTCGGATACGAATCTCCACGTATGAGGATCATGCCACTTTTGACAACTTGGTAGTTCTCTTGTGCAAATGCTGTCCTCTCTTCTCGTCCCACCCATCTTCTCATCTTCTCTCTTTCTAGTCCTCCCTCTAGTCCCTCTTTTCCCCACCTTTATTTCTCCCTCTATTTCTCTCTCGTCTCTTCCTCTCCTCTCTCTAGAAAAATTTTCCTTTTCTCTCTCTATAATTTCCCCCCCCCCTCTCTCTCTCTCTCTCTCTCTCTCTCTCTCTCTCTCTCTCTCTTTTTCTCTCTCTTCTTCCCTCTTCTCTCCTCTCTCTCAACCGCATTCTCTCCATTCGCACTACCATGCGCCTCACCATCATCACCTCACCATTTGCATTATCGTATGCCTCGCCATCCATGCGTTGCCATCGGGTGCCGTATTCCATGCCTCACCATCCGTACTGCATTCATCGCATTGTTTTCGATCATGCTGCTATCATTGCCTGCACCGTTGCCTATGTCGCCACCACCTAAGCTTGCCATCGGGTGCCACCCCATGCCTGTGCTTGCTGTCATTGCTTGCACGCTACTATTATCCCACTGTCGCTACCACCTACGCTTGCCACCAGGTGCTGCCCCGTGCCTACGCCACTTGCACCTGCTGTCACTACCTACGCATTGCTATCTATCCCACTGTCGCTACCACCTGTGCTTGTTGCCTGTGCTTGCGTGTCATCATCGTCAATCCTACTACTACCTCTGCTCGTGCTGCCACCTCCATGCTTCATGCACCATGTTTTCCCACCTCACTATCCACTCCTCCCTCGTGCTTCATGCCTACTGCCACCTCACTGCCTCCTCCCTGGTTTGCATCCTACATCCTCTATGGCAACAAAGCTTTCGGTGTTCGTATCTTTTTGATGGGGTGGAATTTCTTGGTGCTGCAAAAAGGAGAAGTGTTTAGTTCTCCGAGCTCTTCACGATTGGCTAGTTGAAATCAGAAGGTATTCCTAGTAGAAGATGCATGAAAAGTGAGTCTCTTCTAGATAATTCTCGCAAGTGATGACAAAATGCCAGAATCTAGTTGTTCATCTAACTCTGTCCCTTTGAAGGTCAAGAAGAAAAGAGTGTTCAAGAAAAAGGTCAAGGTCCAGGAAAAGCCAAGGAGCTATTACTATGATTATGCCAAGGAGCTAGGGTTCTCCAAGTTCTTATGTAATAACATGCATTTATATTGTTAAGATGTTCCATCCTCGGAACCCATTTGTTCCTAGTCAACCTTTTGTTCCACATCATGAACTTCATGTGGTAATTTTGTTTGGACACAAAGTGAATTTTCAATAGAAAATTGTGAGCTTGTTTGGGGCAGATTGCCTTGCTAAGGTTTTGGCATCCCCTCATCCACTCATCCTCCCAATCCTAGATTATTGAGAGACTTGGGATGTACATGTCTTGGTGCTCATATGACGTCGGCTTGGGTCTTACACTTTGATGGTGCTTATAAACCTTCGACAAAAGTGGTGGGGGTAGGAGTGACCTTGACTTCACTCGATGGAGAAAAGTTTTTGTATGGCAGCCCTATGGCAGCAAACACTTGCAATTAGGCCGAATACTCCACACTCATTTTTAGCTTGCAAAAAGCCAAAGAACATCAAATCACTCAGCTAGAGGAACGAGGCGACTCACAACTCGTATGCTGACAAGTGCGGTGAGTGGAATGTGAGAAGTGAAGCCTTGACAGGCCACCATCAACAAGCTACTCAGCTCTATCAAAACTTAGAAGAGATTCAAGTGAAGCATATTCTAAGAACTGAGAATAGCATCATCAACTCACTAGCACCAGCATCCTGTGAATCAAAAGAAGATACCTCTTCAAAGGAATGGAAATGCTGAACCTCACCCCGCTAGAAGAAATCTCATGGAGACTACAAGAGCTTGAGGATTTGAAAGGTGATGTGCAAGCACTACATCTTCTTACCATGGTAATGGCTATTCCTCTTTGTTTTGATGAACAACTTGATGCGACGCCGTACCCCTAATATTCTGCAATGATGTCAGCTACTATAAAAGTTGTTTATGAACTCTTCTTCACCATCAACTCTTCCCTTATAGAATATCGCACCACTCCCAATACTCCGTTTCCAGCTTACATTTGCTTTCTAGAAATCTCGTCCCCGCACTTCCATTTTAAAATCCACTCTCTATTGTCAATACATAATCTTGTATTTTCATACCTCCTCCACTGTATTCTTCGATCCCCTCCTCTTTTCCAAGCATGGCTGACATTCCTGTGTTCTGTGGTCAGGTTGAAGAAATCCAAAGGAGTATCTTGTGGCCTTCAAGCGCCATTGTGTTTCTCTCAACTTTCTTACTGAAGATAGATGGTTGTTGGTTCTTCCCACATTTCTAAAGGGTTTGGCTCAAGTGTGGTATGAGAAGGAGGTCGAGGACATTCGCCAAAGTTGGCCGAGGTAGACAGCAGCTATGATCGAGTATTTCGGCAAAGAAGAGGAGCCAGAGAATGTGTACTTGCTAGTGGGAAACCTAAAGCGGTCAAAAGGTGAGATGGTGCATTGATATGTGGATCGAGCGGCCGTGCTCCTAGACCGTTTAATTGCCATGTAGGAGGACAACAATGGATTTTGAGTTAGAATGACTTAGCATGTTGGGCTACATTGTAGCAAGAGCAAGTGAGAAATTTTGCCTCAAGCTTAAATAAAAGGTCTAGAGCCCATGGTGTGAGCACAAGAGATTACTCAAAAGTTTGACAATGTTCACTCTCTGACCCCACTTCAAAGAAGATGGTTGTCCCTCTGCAACCCCCTCAATTCTTGCAACCACAACTTGGGGGGTCCGACTCACCAACCCCCATCAAGAATGTATCTACTGCCTCCCCCTGAAATTTATGGTCCTCCCTTAGATGCTTACCCTCAACAAGATGTATATCCTCACCCTCTGCCTAGAAGATTTCCCCAGCCTCGCCCATGAGCCCCCCTCCTTCCTACTCCCTCGGCCCCTCTTTCTAAAGAAGTCGGAGCCAATGACCTGCCAAGGCCTTGAATAATCTTTGGCTTGAGATGGTGGGCATCAAAAATCAAGCCAATCACCCTCCAAGAGAACGTCCCAATGTTGTGTGCTGTGAGTGCCACCAGAAGGGTCATTATCGCACCGAATGTCCTAATATTCCAAGGGTGAATCTTCTAGGTGAATCAATCATCGAGGATTCCAACATAGAGGTCCTTGACCTCGGGAAGAGAAATCGTACCACCTTGGACCCCTTTCCAAACTGTGGACTAGGCTACCCCAGCAAGAACTTGGTGTCCTTGTCAGAGCCCCCAGATGCTGAGATGATAGACCCACCAACAAAGAAGGCTAAAAGATCTCGTAGGAGTAAGTGGTTGCCCTCAAATTTCCCTATCGACTCAGGGCAAGAAGACTATGTGGTTGTTCAGGACCTTGCTCATCGGTCTTTGAGCATCATGCTTCCTCAACTAATAGCATTAAGCCCTAAGGTGAGATGTGAGCTATAGCAAGGGCTCTCAACAAGGAGGAGCAAGAAAAAGGGAAAGGTACGAGAGATTTCTTCTATCTCTGCAGATGTTGATCAGCACCCACATACAGTAGATGTCATCATAGATAGTTCCCATATCAAAAGCGTGTGTGTTGATGGGGGAGCCGCATGAAATATCATGGTGCCCCATATCATGAAGAAGTTGGTGTCTCCAACCCTGCCACCTGTGAAAAAGGTAACATCTAGTCCTCAATAGTTTGAATCTATGCTCTCTCTAAACCTCACTCCGAGTGAGAAAGATGAGTTCCTAGAAATGTTCAAAGCATGTTTCCCTGACCACTTTGCAACTAGATACCACCACCTTGGCCATCGGACTACCATAGAACATAAGATAGAGCTGAAGCCTACTGATAATAAGCCAGTGGCTCAAAAGTATTGGAGATTAGGACCCCTACAGATCGACACTTTTCGCTCAAAGTTGCAGAAGCTCGGTTTATTGTTCTAGTTCACAATACTAAATGGGTTTCACTAGTGGTAGTAACCCCAAAGAAAAACAACAAGTGGCAGCTTTGCATCGATAATAATAAACTCAATGAAGCCACCAAGAGGGACCATCATCCTCTGCCCTTTCAAGACCTCATTCTTAAGAAGTAAGTTCTCATGAGATGTATACTTTCTGCGATGGTTACTCCGAGTTTTATCAAATCAGAATTGCTAAGGAGGATGTGCTCAAAACCACATTTGCCACACCTTGGGGGATGTTTGCATTCAAAGTGATGCCATTTGGCCTCACTAATGCTCCTGCTACCTTTCAAGGATTTATGTAGATGGTGTTTGCTCCTTATTTGGGGATTTTCTTGGATGTGCTTTTAGATGATTTTTGTATATTCTTGGCATGTAAGGAGCATGTCATGAAGGTTTGAATGGTCTTCCAAAGGGTCAATGATGCGAATGGCAGTCTCAATCTTGATAAATGCACCATTGGAGCCACTTAAGGGAGGGTACTTGGACATATTATCTCATTCGAGGGTGTCAAGCCTGACCCCAAGAAGGTAGAACCTATCCTCAAGCTCTCTCTGCCAAAAACCAAAAATTAGGTATGTTCATTTGACAATCTAGCAGGATACTATCACTACTTCATCGATCAATATGCTACTTTGATGCGACCCATGACTACGCTATTAAAAGATGGTGTTGATTTCTCTTGGGATGAGGATTGTGATCATGGGTTTGTACAAATCAAGAGTGCTCTGGCTTCAAAACCCATTCTACGCAAATCTTGATCGGTCAAAGACTTTCTATATCAATCTTAGGTTTGGTGAGCACACTTTGGCGGGTATTCTTCTCTAGCAAGGGGAGGATCGATTCATGTATCCCGTTCGATTTGCATCTTGATAATTTCTTGAAACTGAATGATGCTACTCTGAGGCTGACAAGCATGCCTTGTTTTTGGTGTTCTGCATTGAGAAATTTAAGCAATATGTGGCTAGAAATTCCTTCATTATAATCTCTAGAAATGTTCTTGCAAAGCAGGTTCTTCAATCACCAAATCCCATGGTCCAGTTGGCCATTCTTCAAGTTGGAACAACCCCCTTTTACAATTTTGAAAGAAAAATCATATTCTCATAGAACTCCCAACCATATCAAAGGACGTGAAAGATTGTATTTACAAGATGGGCGAGCTTGTGAGGTATGTGAGCTCAAAGGAAATAGATCCCACCACTCTTGAGAATGCTCGAGTTATGTCAGTGGAGGCGGTTTGTTTAGTGGAGGAGACATTTCCACGTTCTATTCTCACAAGCCAACTACATCTCATAGTACATTTGGTGGATGAGATTGCTATATGCAGTACTATACATGCACGATGGTTGTTTTTCCTTGAGCGCTTCATGAAGACATTGAAGGGCTTCGTGAGACAAAATGCAAGACCCGAAGGTAGCATGGCCGAGGGTTGGTTGGTACAAGAGTCACTTGTATATATTTCTAAGTTTCTTGTTGATGTGGATAACTCTCTCCCACGACTATGGAGAGATGATGAAGACCTAATGATGACCTCTATTGTGCCTCAAGGAAAAGGACGCAACAAAGTAATAGACACGAAGTTGCATAATAGTATCAACCTCTTTTGCGTGCTTAATAGTGATGTGATGAAAAGATGGGTGACAAGATACGAGGATGCAAATGCAAGAAGACAAGAAGAAAGGGCCCTCTTTCGTACACACCACGGATCTCATGTGCCATACCCTCAGCATCTAAGAGCACTTCCAAAGGATATTCATGTGGATTGGCTACTTGATGAAATGGAGAAAGCAGAGAAAGATGAGGGGATGCATATCACAATGGAAGAATGGGAGTATGCTAGGGGATGCATGAGCAAGGTCGGTATATAGAATGTTATGCATAAGTTAGGAGCTTTTTATAATTTAGATTTCTTATTTAATTGATTTTTTCTTGGTGTAGTGCACTATGTTCAATGCTATATGGTGTGAGGGCAAGCATTTTCGAACACAACGGATTGATGATAAGAGAAACACACAAGATTGCGGCGTCATTGCTAGCTTTGAGGGAGCCAATGGAGCCATGGATGATTATTGTGGCATAATCCAAGATATCATTATGCTTGACTTTCGATGCTTCTTTGTGTATGTTTTGGATGTAAAGTGGTTTAAGGATGTGGTGGAAAGAGGCCCTAATGCAACAATCAAACGCCATGCAAGTGGCTTTGTAACTATTGACTCCACAAAGTTTTGGCAAAGTAGAAAGGACACACTAGTACTACCGCAACAATGTGAACAGGTACTGTGCACACACATAAAAATACTCGCTTTTAAATATTTGATGCAAGAAAAGTAACATGATTGTATTTGTGTTTGAATTAGGTTGTCTATCAACCAATGGTGGATAATAATAGATGGTGGCATGTCATACCTATTATGCCACGTTCCAAAGTGATGTATAGTACATTTACCAATATGGAGCATATGGAGGATGATCATGGCCATGGACATGATGATGATCGTGATACAAGAGAGGAGGATGATCATGAGATAGGAGATATAGATATTGAGGCCATTACCCGTGAGGACGAGCCTACCATTGGAGATGCTGATTTCGATGAGCACATGAGTGGCACAAGTAGTAGTGGGTTGAATGTATTTGTAGATCTAAACACTTGTTTGGATTTTGAAGTAGATATTTTGGCAAGGGTTGATCTCATTGAGGATGAGATTGAACCGTAGCCGCACAATTGATATTGGCAAAACTATTTTACATATTGTCTCATTCTCCTCATCTCACTTAATTCTTGTATATGTGGGCTTGCAAAAAATTATGTGCTTTGGTAATCATGGGCAATGTTTGGAAAGCAATAATGTACACCAAAATCTCACTTTCTGTATTCTCTTGAGCGCGTCTATTTACACGTCTAAATGCGCGTCTGATTCTTAGTGTAAACGCACAAATAAACACGCAAATACATGCAAATAAACGCGCAAATACACACAAATAAACGCGCAAATACACGCGCAAATAGACGCGCTAATAAACGGGATGTTAGACGGGCCCGTATTTTCTCAGGTCAAACATGCAAATAAACGTGGTTATTTACGCACAAATAGATGAGCGTTTAGCCGTGCATTTAGACGCGCCCGTAATTTCTCAACTAAAGCAACGCCTATAGACGCGCCCGCTATTTCGCGCATCTAGCAAGTGCATCTATAATTGCTTTGTGTTGTTGTGCTTGAGAGGAGTGCGAGAAGACTTGTGCACTAAGAATAGGAGAAGGCTTGTGTGTTTGTAAAGTTGTCCTCCCGAAAGCAACATGGATCCTCTCCAAGAGAGAGGAGGCAGCGATCAAGGCAGACATTGCCTCCTTTTTGAACACTGATAGGGTACATGCATTGCTTGAAAGGAGCATTTTCAAAGGAAAATAAGCTTATTGGGCTCAAATCCCTTGATTGGCATAAGGTCTTACATGTATTCTAAGCTATAGGATTAGTTTACCGATAATCGTGATGCATTAGTGTAATTATGATTATGTTATATTATTAACATGACTTCTTTGTTGCTTGGATAGGTCATCATCCTCCCAATCACAGTGAAAGGGTCCTTACAACAAGATGTTAAAAATGCTATATTCAAGATCAATGGTATTGTGAGGTATGCTTACTATCAACTCGCATTGATTGCATGTTTTTCAATTTAAGTTGAATAATCTGTAGACTGATTATGAATATATCTTACATGGGCACGTGAAATAGGTGGATATTTCAAAAAGAGATATCCATATTGAGCATTGAGAAGGCTAGGGTAGACACCATCGAAGCCATATGCTTGCTTGAGAAGCACTTTCCCTTAAGCATTATGACAACTCAAGTGCACTTGCTTGTGCACATAGTTGTTGAGGTGGCCATAGCAAGTACCATTCATAGTCGGTGGATGTTTTTTTGGGAGTAGTTTATGAAAACTTTGAAGGAATTTATAAGGAAGAGAGCAAGATTGGAAGCAAGCATGGTAGAGGGATGGCAAGACCGGAAGCAAGCAAGCATAACAAGGATGATGATCACAACATTGGTGAGGTTCTCCAAGAAAAAGGGATTGAAAGAAAGAGGAGTGAAGAGAAAATGGCGAAATTCAATAAGTTTTGTTTCCTCAATAGCAAGGAGATGTAGAAGTGGATTGAGAGATATGAATTGGACAAAGCAGAAAGAATAAATGTAAGGAGGAGATTTAGAGTAATGTATAGGCGATCGCAACCATATCCATGGGATCTCGCCCTTATCCCACTCACATGATATCAATTGATTGGTGGAGCCATGGCTAACTTCTCTTCTTGTAGTTGGATTATTGTGGGACCATACGTGAAATCTATGAAATTGATTTCAGACGATTCAATATTTTCATTCTTGATGTAAAATGGTTCGGAACTATTTACAATGGTCCCCATGCGAGAGTGAGGAAAGATGATAGTGGTTTCTTTGCAATAGCCTCCACCAAACTTTGGACCGATGAAAGTGATACTTTTGTTCATCTCGGGCATTATGAGCGGGTGCATACTAATGATTTAATTAACCAAAGCTTCTTATTTTTAAAGATCAATTGGTACATGTACTTAAGCATAATTTCATATAATTGATGGCATTTGGCACACATCTTCAATATAGGTGGTTTTTCATCCGAAGCATTCTGATCCAAGATGGTGGTACATGATCCAAGTTGCACCACGAAAGTAACCAAACTTTTGAAGATAGAGATGTAGATATGAAGATGCCAATTGATCCAGATGGATCTAGCAAAGAAGATGAAGATCACAATATGATCCAAGAAGAAGATGTGCATAATGACATCGTACGAGAGGAAGATGGAGATCACGATATTGAGGAAGAAGATGACGATCATGAAGAATATTATCAACTGACTTTATTGAAGAAGATGATCCAGTCTTAGGTGGACGTACTATGCAGAGTATGATGATGATATAGGAGATCACCTCGGTATAGAGTTGCAGATAGACTTGTTTGGTGCACTAGACTTGGCTCAGGATGAAGCCGTTGATGTAAATGCTCTTCATTGATTTTTTTCATCTCAAACTTGGACATGAATATATGAGCTTCAAACTTGATGTACATGCTCTTGTACTTTTATTCTTTCAAAGGATCAAACATGTATGAAGAGAAAAAAAAATTGTAATTGGAAAAAAATATCTATAAAGTTTGGTATGGGAAAAAAGACTCTGTTAAACATCGCTATAGGAAAGTGTCTCAGAGTCACTATATAATGACCTTTCACAAGTCTAGCAAATGTTGCTATATAGTGATGCTATATAAAGGTCACTATATAGTGACATTTTATAAAACGTCGCTATATAGCGACACTTTTTTAGACCCATTTTGCTTACCCATGATTAGTGCCCCATGCACAGTAAATGTTGACACTTAACTATCGAAATAAGGCCCATGTGTAGTAGTGTGTTTCATTATATAGATTATTTTTGTATATATGGTGAATTTCTATAAAAGGTCGCTATATAGTGACACTTTTTTAAACCCATTTTGCTTACCGACGAGCGCCCCACGCATGGTAAATGTTGACGCTTAACTATCAAAATAAGGCCTGTGTGTAGTAGTGTGTTTCATTATATAGATATTTTTTTTATATATGGTGAATTTCTTTGGGGGCCAATTCTTTACATAGAGAAAATTTTCCTTCTATATTGTGAAATTGTATCTATATAGTAAAATTATCATAAGGACTCTCTATATAGTGATTGTTTTCCCCATATATTGATAATTTCTCCGTATAACATCATTCTCTTAAGAAATCCCTATGTAGATAATTTTTTTCCTAGTATAATGAAATATTCTTTAGGTAAACTATATAGCGACACTCTCACTCTCTCTAGTCTTGACCTTTACTAGATATGTGTATTTCTGTCTAGTAAATAATCTAGCAAATCCTTTTCTTTTGCTATATATAGATTGGTCAAAAGCTCCTTGTGAATTGGAAGTTGATAAGTGCCTAGAGGCTTGGAAGTGAGGCTTAGAGTAGAGGTGAGTGAGGTTTAAAGTAGAGTTGAGTGCATTGCTACAATCATTTGAAGCATTCAGAATGTATCTTCCATTAATAAAACATCTCTATATAGCAACACTTTTTTAAACCCATTTTGCTTACCAACGATTAGTGCCCCATGCATGGTACATGTCGATGCTTAACTATCAAAATAAGGCCCATGTATAGTAGTGTGTTTCATTATATAGATAATTTTTTTATATATGGTGAATTTCTATAAAACATCGCTATATAGCGACCCTTTTTTAAACCCATTTTGCTTACCGAGGATTAGTGCCCCACACACAATAAATGTCAATGCTTAACTATCAAAATAAGGCCCATGTGTAGTAGTCTGTTTCATTATATAGATAATTTTGTAATATATGGTGAATTTCTATGGGGGCCAATTCTTTACATAGAGAAAATTTTGCTTCTATATAGTGAAATTGTATCTATATAGTAAAATTCTCATAAGGACTCTCTATATAGTGATTGTTTTCCCCATATATTGACAATTTCTCTATATAGCATCATTCTCTTAAGAAATCCCTATGTAGATAACTTTTTTCCTAGTATAGTGAAATATTCTTTAGGTAAACTATATAGCGACTAAATGTTGATGCTTAACTATCAAGATAAGGCTCATGTGTAGTAGTGTGTTTCATTATATAGATAATTTTTTTATATATGGTGAATTTCTATAAAATGCCCCTATATAGCGACACTTTTTTAAACCCATTTCGCTTACTGATGATTAGTGCCCCACGCACGGTAAATGTCCACACTTAACTATCGAAATAACGCCCGTGTGTAGTGGTGTGTTTCATTATATAGATAATTTTTTTAGATATGGTGAATTTGTACGAGGGCCGATTCTTTACATAGAGAAAATTTTGCTTCTATATAGTGAAATTGTATCTATATAGTAAAAGTAGGTGGGTGAGGCTTAAAATAGAGTTGAGTGCATTGCTACAATCATTTTCAAGTGTTCAAAAAGTATCTTCCATCAACAAAACGCCACTATATAGCGACACTTTTTTTAACCCACTTTACTTACCGACGATTAGTGCCCCACGCATGGTAAATGTTGATGCTTAACTATCGAAATGAGGCCTATGTGTAGTAGTGTGTTTCATTATATAGATAATTTTTATATATATGTTGAATTTCTATAAAACGTCGCTACAAAGCGACACTTTTTTAAACCCATTTTGCTTACCGACGATTACTACCCCACACACGGTAAATGTCAATGTTTAACTATCGAAATAAGGCCCGTGTGTAGTAGTGAGTTTCATTATATATATAGATAAATTTTTTATACATGGTGAATTTCTATGGGGGCTGATTCTTTACATAGAGAAAATTTTGTTTCTATACAGTGAAATTGTATCTATATAGTAAAATTCTCATAAGGACTCTCTATATAGTGATTGTTTTCCCCATATATTGATAATTTCTCCATATAACATCATTCTCTTAAGAAATCCCTATGTAGATAATTCTTTTCCTAGTATAGTGAAATATTCTTTAGCTGGTAAACTCTATAGCGACACTCTTACTCTCTCAAGTCTTCATAGAGAAAATTTTGTTTCTGTATAGTGAAACTGTATCTATATAGTAAAATTCTCATAAGGACTCTCTTTATAGTGATTGTTTTCCCCATATATTGAAAATTTCTCCATAAGATCATTCTCTTAAGAAATCCCTATGTAGATAATTTTTTTCCTAGTATAGTGAAATATTCTTTAGCAGGTAAACTCTATAACTCTCACTCGAGAAAATTTTGTTTCTATATAGTGAAATTGTATCTATATAGTAAAATTCTCATAAGGAATCTCTATATAGTGATTGTTTTTCCCATATATTGATAACATCATTCTCTTAAGAAATCCCTATGTAGATAATTTTTTTCCTAGTATAGTGAAATATTCTTTAGCTGGTAAACTCTATAGTGACACTCTTACTCTCTCATTGTTTTTCCCATATATTGATAACATCATTCTCTTAAGAAATCCCTATGTAGATAATTTGTTTCCTAGTATAGTGAAATATTCTTTAGCGGGTAAACTCTGTAGCCACTCTCTCAGACGAGAAAATTTTGTTTCTATATAGTGAAATTGTATCTATATAGTAAAATTCTCATAAGGACTCTCTATATATTGATTGTTTTTCCCATATATTCATAACATCATTCTCTTAAGAAATCCCTATGTAGATAATTTTTTTCCTAGTATAGTGAAATATTCTTTAGCTGGTAAACTCTATAGCGACACTCTTTACTCTCTCAAGTCTTCATAGAGAAAATTTTGTTTCTATATAGTGAAATTGTATCTATAGTAAAATTCTCATAAGGACTCTCTTTATAGTGATTGTTTTCCCCATATATTGATAATTTCTACATATAACATCATTCTCTTAAGAAATCCCTATGTAGATAATTTTTTTCCTAGTATAGTGAAATATTCTTTAGCTGGTAAACTCTATAGCGACACTTTTTACTCTCTCAAGTCTTCATAGAGAAAATTTTGTTTCTATATAGTGAAATTGTATCTATATAGTAAAATTCTCAGAAGGACTCTCTATATATTGATTGTTTTTCCCATATATTAATAACATCATTCTCTTAAGAAATCCCTATGGAAATAATTTTTTTCCTAGTATAGTGAAATATTCTTTAGCTGGTAAACTCTATAGCGACACTCTTTACTATCTCAAGTCTTCATAGAGAAAATTTTGTTTCTATATAGTGAAATTGTATCTATAGTAAAATTCTCATAAGGACTCTCTTTATAGTGATTGTTTTCCCCATATATTGATAATTTCTCCATATAACATCATTCTCTTAAGAAATCCTTATGTAGATAATTTTTTTCCTAGTATAGTGAAATATTCTTTAGCTTGTAAACTCTATAGCGACACTCTTTACTCTCTCAAGTATTCATAGAGAAAATTTTGTTTCTATATAGTGAAATTGTATCTATAGTAAAATTCTCATAAGGACTCTCTTTATAGTGATTGTTTTCCCCATATATTGATAATTTCTCCATATAACATCACTCTTAAGAAATTGAGTAGTGTGCTAAACGCTACTTTGCTGATACTAAAGCTCTTCAGTACTTAAGCTAACATGATTTCTTCAGACCGTTCTACACTTGGGATGCGAAGTATCGACAGGTTCTATTACCTTTTTCTTGCATTCTAGTATCGACAGGTTCTATTACCTTTTTTCTTACCTTTTTCTTGCATTCTAGTATATTGGCATACACTCCTTTTTTGGTTTATCCTAAAACCTTAAGCAGACGAGGGACGATTGAAATGAGGTAGATATCATGAGCCCATCACATGACAATGTGCCGCCCAAGATGCTGCGAAACAATAGCTCTACTCTTGGAGAGCACATCTACACTACGTTGGAGACGACTACGTTTCTGAGCAACCACAGGGTTTTCTGCCATGATTTCCTCCATGTCCATCTCAATGTCCTCCATGTCCACCACCTTGCAGCTGGCTGGTGTTACATCATCACCACCACCACCACCACCACCGCTGGTTGCACGAATTGGGGTCGCATACTTACCACCACTGCCACCAATCGATGCCCTCCTCCTCATGCTGTTGTTTCTCCCCCCAAGCACCTTGCTTGCCACCTCCCTCTCGATGCCCTCCAGCATCGCATCGTTAAACGCAAACCTCACCTCCATCGGAATGTCATCTGCTAGCCTCGCCTCCACTACCTCCCAGTATGCAATCGCATTACACATCGCTTCCCACACCCCTTCCTCGCTCGGGATCATGGATAGATCCAGCAGCTTCCCAGCTACATTGCACAAGTTTATATTTGAGCTCTGCTTGTACACATCCATCTTGCCCTTCAGATCCTTCACGGTTGTAATGTACAACGAATTGGAGGTGAACGTTACGCTGCGTTGAAGCTGCAGAAACCGATCAACAAATTTCATGCACTTGTCTCTGCAATCTCTTAAAATCCAACTACAGGATTCGTCGTACAGCATTAGCAAATTAGGGTATTGGCCTGCATGCTTCTGTATCACACTAGTGCATAACATTTGCGCGAGCTCAAAAGCTTCTGTCACCAGATTCTTACACATTCCTGTCACGATATCCAGCTGATTTCGCAGCAGTTTGTCAATCACTGCCTGTGGCACTACATTGGGCAGATTTACCCCTTGAGTTTCAGCTATCAGTACCTTGATCGTCTCGATAAATTCCTTCTCCATAAGCCCTCGTGTGGCACTTTTCAGCTGCTCAGAAAATGCCATGGAAAAGGCATGCAAACGGGCAGTGTAATGCAGGTCTGGGATGTCAGGAAACACATCCGTGCTACCTTGCAGCAAAATCTGCTCCATGCTCTTTCTCAGGCCAGTAATAACCTTGAAGAACCCCAAGTGTGCTTCTACTCCACTGTAGATGCCTTCCCCGAGAGCTTCTAGCTCGTTGCGCTTGCTTGTTAGCATCTTATCGATCTGCGCAACGACTTTTGGAAGCAAATTTACGACGCTATCTGCTTGCAAACGCATTAAACGATCTGCCAGGCTAGAAACACCATGCGCAGATCCATCCAATTTCATGAGCTCAGGATGTGTCTGGAACAGCTCTTGTTCTTTCCGCAGGGCATCCTCCATCGAGACATCTTCATCAGTCCTGTTGCGGACACAGATGTATCCAAGACCAATATTTACAGCATTGTCCATGATTTTGTTGTACAGCCCTTCTGGGCATTTGTCGATCTTCGTCACCACGCCTAGAGTTCTGCTGCCTTTTTTATCCACCTCACGAGACATTCGAATAGATTCGCAGGTTGGGAAGTCCACAGCAGCTGAGAGGACGTTGAGGATGATGCTCTCCTCCGGCATGATGTAGTGGCGAATGATCCGGGAGACCTGATCGTAGATGTCATCCGGTTGCCCATGAACGGGTACTCTTGTGATACCCGGGAGATCAACCATGGTGAGGTCGGGAACGTTCGGCTTGCTGACATGCACAGTGATTGGTTTGTCTGTAATGCCTTTGGAGCTGCCAGCGAGAATCTGTGTTGCAGATTCTATAGCGGAGGCGATTTGCTCCTCGCTGATCTCTTTCTCGACACCCTCGTACTGGACGGTAATACTGGGCTCTTTGGCTGTTTGTAGTCTCAGTATTAGGGGCACTCGTGTGACAATGCCTTGACCTCTGGGCAGGGCAATGCCGGCAAGGGACTCTAAAACGCTAGATTTGCCGCTGGACTGATCGCCGACAACGACAATGCTAGGCAGGTTGATGCCCTCGCCCATAATTCCGAAACTGCGAAGCTGATCAACAACATCGAGCAAAGGGCGGATGTGTTCATTGAAGCTCTGAGAAACTGCGGAGCATGTCGGATTTGAGAACCCGGGATCAGAGTCGAGGTTCAAACTGTCCAGGGCGGGGTAGGGGCTACTTGGCGAGGACGTGATCTCAAACATATTGACTGCAAAGCGTGGAAACAATGGAGCTGGGGATGGTATATTATACTGAAATGAGCAAGGGTTGCAAGCTCACAACGGAAATGAGTCTCTTGCTTCTTCCTTCTTACGATATATATATATATATATGTAGAAATGTATAGTAAGCTTCATTATACGTGTGTCTGTGCATCAGCTAACTCAGTTGCTGGCTTGCATTAATGGAACGTGAGCCTCACGCCCTACTCAGTTGCCCCAGACACCTTATGGGCGGGAAGATCACGCCCCAGCAGCATCGGTAATCTATCAGAGGAAGGAGTTGTGATAATGGCTTTCCTCACCGAACCATCAATGGGCAAGTATCTCTTCATGTCACTCATTCAAAATTTTGAGACGCAAATAGGGCCCCCCAGTTAGTAAAAAATCGCATTAGTTGGGAGTGTGTGGGGGCACGGGGGAAAAGGCCTCTGCATGGCATTTTGACGCATGGCAGAAGCTGGCCATGTGTTCTCGAGGCTTCTAGGTCAGGTAAAAAGGGGGATGGAGTAAAGGGGGTCGATCATTTGATCGACCTCCCTAGATATGATCTCAGCGACATCCCATGATGCGGAGGGGTCTGAGGCGTGCGATGTGGTCGTTAAAGCGGTTGATGCCAAGGAGTCTGAGGAGTTGGACGATGAGAGGCAAGGCGATGGCCAGGCATCAAGTTGCAGCGGAGGATTGCGAGATTGATGGGGATGAAGAAGATGGTGATATTGCGGATTACTCGCAACAGAAGGATAGCGGGCACGACATCTTTCCATAAGTAAAGCAGATTTGTGCTTGCGTCATATTTGCGGTAAGTTTTCGCACACAACTTTTGAGAGTTTGCATCTCTATTGTAGGATTAAGCGCGGGAGAGGCAGAGCTCCGAAGGTGAAGGGGAAGACATCTGGTCCTAAGGTGCTTGAGCTGAGTGTGACGGTTGGTGTGGAAGGTTGCGACATTGATCCATGTATACTCACAAAAATCGAAACATTTCTGAAAGAGGTATGCATGTCGGGTTTGTGTGCTGTGGAGAGAGGAGGCACTTTGTCACATTTGCATCTTCAGATATGGTAGTTCGTGTGTATGCTCGCAACATAGTGTCAGTGAATAGAATGATTAAAAAATATATCGAGTGTGATGTCAATAAACCAGTAGGAACTATAATCATGTGCCGTGCACTGAAACAACGTAGCATGCACACGTTTCGTGGTATGTTAGGCTTCTGCATGAAGCACTTTGGAGAACCACACTTCAAAAGTGTGTTAATTCACAACAAGACAAAGCACCCATAGACGCGTGCACAGATGCGTTTCATGAACTAAATAAAAAACTTACGGGCGCGTCTATTTGCGCATCTGGAGACCCGCGTCTAATTGCACGTCTATATATCAGACTTACGTGCGTATAGACGCGCACAAAGACGCATAAATAAACGCGCTTATAAATGCTTTTATAGACGCATGTATAGACACAAGGCAAACAGACAGACGCGAATATAAATGCGTTTTTAAACGCACTGATAGACGGCTTTTTTTTCAAAAAAAAATTTTACAGAATACTGTGTATGTTGTGTATGCTATATAGTTACAAGAATCGCATATCCACATTCTATAATTCAATTCTTACAGCCAACCGCATTTTAATTACAATTCCAAATAAAATATTACAACTCCAAAACGCAATAAAATTGAAAGCTCAAAAAGTGCTTGTATATACATATAGCACGAGGCTAAGCCACGTCATGTGGCTTCAAGTACAAAAAATAAGGAAGCTAAGCCATGTCATGTGGCTTCAAGTACAAAAAATAAGAGGAGTCTATATACAAGAGGCACGAAGCCAAGCCAGTGGCTTTAAGTACAAAAAAGAATAGGAGCACTACTTCTACGACTAATCCTCGCTGCCTTCCACGCTCCCTTCTGCGCTCCCTTCTGCACCTCCTTCCTCGTCTTCCTCGTCGTCTTGTGCATGGGCCTGTAAACAAGGGACAACATATATCAATGTATGAAAAATCAAATCTTTACTTATAATTTTGGCATTATTTAATTACTTTCAAATACCTGGGGGGCCTGTCCAGTAGCTCGGGTATACTGCTCCTCAGTAATCAACCCGTCATCATAGAAGTGCCTCCATGTATCTCCTCTGCGATGGTGGTGGTGGTAGGCTGTCTCCACTGGAGTAGGGTATCTGCCCACGATCTCAACCTGCATGACCGCGATACACTTTGTGGAGGGATTAGTACAAAGAAACAACCAACCTCCTAATAAACTACATAAGCAATATAATTTGAGATCGATACTTACAAATTGGGCCTCCCATGATTCAACTGATAGTAGCCCTCCACCATTACCTCATGAAGCCATGGAGGAGGAGGTGTTTGATGATATGGTGCGGGATCTATATGTCCATCAAGGGAGGGATAATAGCATGGAGCAGGATGATCTTCCAAGGGAGAATAAATTACCGACCTCAAGAGATATGGCAAGGCAACATGTGACCTCTCTTAGAGGATTAGATTACAAGCGCATCCATGCATGTGTCAATGATTGCGTTTTGTTTCGTGGACTACATAAGGATGCAAGAGGGTGTCCTACTTGTGGAGAGGCAAGATATAGAGCAGATCTCAAAACCTTGGACGTGCCTCGTAAGGTATTGTGACATTTTCCCATAATCCCTCGCATCCAACATATGTTCAAGTGCAAATCTATTGCAGAGCTCATGTCATGGCATTCCTCCCATCGATCAACCGATGGCAAGTGGAGAACTCCTGTGGACTCCCCTGCGTGGAAGCATATTGAAGACACATGGCCAAGCTTCAAGGAAGAACCTAGGAGCTTGAGACTTGGATTGGGTATGGACGGTGTGAACCCATTTGGTCTCAAAAGCATGTCTTACAGTGTATGGCCAGTGGTATTGGTGAATTACAATCTTCCACCCTCTATGGCTATTAAGAAAGGACATGTCATGCTGTCCCTTCTAATTCCAGGGAAACATAAAGTCAAAAACCTTGATGTTTATTTGGAGCCTTTGATTGATGAGCTAGAGATACTTTGGAGAGGTATCGAGGTGCATGATGTGAGCAGGCCTCCCTCGTCATGAGACTTCAACTGCAAAGCAGTCTTGATGTGGACGATGCATGACTTCCCAGGCTATGGCGAGTGTTCAGGTAAGCATTGCATTTTTTAATTATGAATAGGCAAAGGACGTGGCACCCTAAACCCACCTTCCACTCTTAATTGCATCTATTGTTCAGGTCTCACTACATCGGGTTACCATGCATGTCCTGTTTGTGGTCCTTCACTAGTTGCCTCACGGGCAGACGCATTGAATAAGGTCATCTATGAGAATCACCATCGATTTCTCCCACCTGATCATCCTAGATATGTTGTCCCTTGGAATGAAGTCCTCCCACAATCACTCACCGTGGGAGATTGGATAAGAATTTGAGACGGTTCCATGACTCCTTCACCACTTGGCATGAGCTGGTATGGGTTTGTAACTATTGGCTGGAAGTAAAGATTGGCTATATTGGTTGAAAGTAAAGATTGCACGCTAACACTTTATTTTGTTTAGATACTCCATCTTTTATCGTTTACCATATTGGTCCCACCTCAAGATCAATCACTTGCTCGATCCCATGCATATCTTCAAGAATGTGGCATCTACCATTTGGGAGCATTTGAATGGGACACGAGATTCGGCAGGCATAAGGGAGGATCTACGTACCACAGGGAGGATGCGTGAAGCTTGGCCTCAAGAGAGACCAAATGGGCGTGTTTTTTTACCTCATGCACCATGGATGTTATCAAAGCTAGAGATGGCGACGATGAAGCGTGCTATTACTACAATTCGTACTCCCACTGGATGCATGAGGTGTTTGAAGGGAGCCTTTACAAAGAGCAAGAAAAGAGGTGTAGAGCAATTATATGGCTTGAAATCTCATGATTGGCACAAGATGCTCCAAGTAAGTATTTTATATTCATAATATCTTTTTCCTTTCAAATTTGTGAGTGAATAGCTATAAGCAACTAATCAACCACCTCCTCGCAGGTTCAGTTCATACTACCTACTAGCATTTCACGTAGTGCATCAAAGGACGTGAAAGATTGTATTTACAAGATGGGCAAGCTTGTGAGGTATGTGAGCTCAAAGGAAATAGATCCCACCACGCTTGAGAATGCTCGAGTTATGTTAGTGAAGGCGGTTTGTTTAGTGGAGGAGACATTTCCACGTTCTATTCTCACAAGCCAACTACATCTCATAGTACATTTGGTGGATGAGATTGCTATATGCGGTACTATACATGCACGATGGTTGTTCTTCCTCGAGCGCTTCATGAAGACCTTGAAGGGCTTTGTGAGACAAAATGCAAGACCCGAATGTAGCATGGCCGAGGGTTGATTGGTACAAGAGTCACTTGTATATATTTCTGAGTTTCTTATTGATGTGGATAGCTCTCTCCCACGACTATGGAGAGATGATGAAGACCTAAGGATGACCTCTATTGTGCCTCAAGGAAAAGGACGCAACAAAGTAATAGACACAGAGTTGCATAATAGTATCAACCTCTTTTGTGTGCTTAATAGTGATGTGATAAAAAGATGGGTGACAAGATACGAGGATGCAAAGGCAAGAAGACAAGAAGAAAGGGCCCTCTTTCGTACACACCATGGATCTCGTTTTCCATACCCTCAGCATCTAAGAGCACTTCCAAAGGATATTCATGTGGATTGGCTACTTGATGAAATGGAGAAAGCAGAGAAAGACGAGGGGATGCATATCACAATGGAAGAATGGGAGTATGCTAGGGGATGCATGAGCAAGGTCGGTATATAGAATGTTATGCATAAGTTAGGAGCTTTTTATAATTTAGATTGCTTATTTAATTGATTTTTTCTTGGTGTAGTGCACTATGTTCAATGCTATATGGCGTGAGGGCAAGCATTTTCGAACACAACGGATTGATGATAAGAGAAACACACAAGATTGCGGCGTCATTGCTAGCTTTGAGGGAGCCAATGGAGCCATGGATGATTATTGTGGCATAATCCAAGATATCATTATGCTTGACTTTCGACGCTTCTTTGTGTATGTTTTGGATGTAAAGTGGTTTAAGGACGTGGTGGAAAGAGGCCCTAATGCAACAATCAAACGCCATGCAAGTGGCTTTGTAACTATTGACTCCACAAAGTTTTGGCAAAGTAGGAAGGACACACTAGTACTACCGCAACAATGTGAACAGGTACTGTGCACACACGTAAAAATACTCGCTTTTAAATATTTGATGCAAGAAAAGTAACATGATTGTATTTGTGTTTGAATTAGGTTGTCTATCAACCAATGGTGGATAATAATAGATGGTGGCATGTCATACCTATTATGCCACATTCCAAAGTGATGTATAGTACATTTACTAATATGGAGCGTATGGAGGATGATCATGGCCATGGACATGATGATCACCGTGATACAAGAGAGGAGAATGATCATGAGATAGGAGATATAGATATTGAGGCCGGCATTACCCGTGAGAACGAGCCTACCATTGGAGATGCTGATTTCGATGAGCACATGAGTGGCGCAAGTAGTAGTGGGTTGAATGTATTTGTAGATCTAAACACTTGTTTGGATTTTGAAGTAGATAGTTTGGCAAGGGTTGATCTCATTGAGGATGAGATTGAACCGTAGCCCCACAATTGATATTGGCAAAACTATTTTACATATTGTCTCATTCTCCTTATTTCACTTAATTCTTGTATATGTGGGCTTGCAAAAAATTATGTGCTTTGGTAATCATGGGCAATGTTTGGAAAGCAATGATGTACACCAAAATCTCACTTTCTGTATTCTTTGGAGCGCGTCTATTTATGCATCTAAATGTGCGTCTGAGTCTCAGTGTAAACGCGCAAATACACGCGCTAATAAATGGGATGTTAGACGGGCCCGTATTTTCTCAGGTCAAACGCGCAAATAGACGCGGTGATTTACGTGCAAATAGACGAGCGTTTAGCCGCGCCTACAGACGCGCCCATAATTTCTCTACTAAAGCAACGCCTATAGATGCGCCCGCTATTTTGCACGTCTACCAAGCACGTCTATAGTTGCTTTGTGTTGTTGTGTAAGAAACGTGAGTTCTAATGATTTGAGAGCTGGAATTGAATTGTATGTAAGGTACGGTGCTGATGAGATAAAAAATCACGTGCGGATGACATTCAGCACCTGCCTGCTTAAGATGCTGAAAATGGGACAATACTACCCGTCTGCTGCCTGGGTGATTCCGTATGCTGGAAAAGGTATGGAGGCAAACAAAGCGCATTCATTGTGTAAGGCTATGATCTGTCCCAAAGCTTTGACTGCATCAGATGTTGCTTCAATTTTCTTCTATTGTGAGTCTCGATCAGTGCGGCCCCGGTGGATAACATATTAAGGGAGTTCTGAATGCTCGTCCTACCAGATACTTTGATTTAAAAACTCCGTGCTCTCCTTTGGTAATTGCCCAAACTGATGGTCCTGTGACATTCCTTTTGATGATGCTTTGTTGTGCCAGGAGAGCCCTTTGAATACTGAAAATGATATAATGCAAGTTGTTATGCATCGTCCTGGTAAGGAGCCAGTTTTGGAAGCTGACGACTCGGATACCAGCAGCAACAATGTCATGCTCCCAGACTATCTTTCTTCAGTGACCAGAAATAGATATGGAATACACATCGCTTGAGATGTGGATGCTTTCTTACTTTTGTTTTTTGGGTAATATGTGAGGCCTATGGCTGTGCTACAAATAAATATGTACTACAGTGTTTCGGATTATATTAAAAAAATATTTTGTAATGCCATATTCTCTTGTGTTTATTCGTTTTAAGATAGTCTTCAAAATCTAATTACTGCAACATAAAGAAGAAAAATTTACTGTGCTATAGGAAAAAATTGATGCCGATTTTAAATGGTTATAAGAAACGAAATATGAATTTTATGAATTAGCAGTAGCTAACACTACTACACACGGGCCCTATTCCAATAATCATCGATAAGCAAAGCATCGGAATAGGGCTCATGTGTAGTAGTGTTAGCTACTGCTAATTCATAAAATTCATATTTCATTACTAACCATTCAAAATCGGCAGCAATTTTTTCCTACAGCACAGTAATTTTTTATTCTTTATCTTCTAGTAATCAAAATTTGAAGACTATCTTAAAACGAATAGACACAAGAGAATATGGCATTAAGAAAAATTTTCTTTATATAATCTGAAACATTGTAGTACATATTTATTTGCAGCACAGCCATAGGCCTCACATATTACCCAAAAAACAAAGCATTCACATCACAAGCAATGTGTATTCCATATCTATTTCTGGTCACAGAAGAAAGATACTCTGGGAGCATGACATTGTTGTTGATCGTATCCGAGTCGTCAGCTTCCAAAACTGGCTCCTTACCAGGACAATGCATAACAACTGGCTTTGTATCATTTTTAGCAGTGAAAGGGCTCTCCTGGCACAACAAAGCATCATCAAAAGGAATGTCAACAAGACCATCAGTTTGGGCAATTGCCAAAGGAGAGCACGGAGTTTCCAAATCAAAGTATCTGGTAGGACAAGCATTCAGAACTCCCTTAATATGTTATCCACCAGGGCTGCACTAATCGAGACTCACAATAGAAGAAAATTGTAGCAACATCTGATGCAGTCAAAGCTTTGGGACAGATCATAGCCTTCCACAACGAATGCGCTTTGTCTGCCTCCATACCTTTTCTAGCATACAGAACCCAGGCAGCAAACGGGTAATATTGTCCCGTTCTCAGCATCTTAAGTAGGCAGGTGTTGAACATCATCCCCACATGATTTTTTATCTCATCAACACCGTACCTTACATACAATTCAACTCCAGCTCTCAAATCATCAGAACTCACGTTTTTCAACACACTTTTGAAATGTGGTTCTCCGAAGTCCATGTAGTAGCCTAACATACCCTGGAACGTGTGCATGCTACGTTGTTTCAGTGCACGGCACATGATCACAGCTCCTACTGGTCTACTGACCTCCCACTCGATATATATTTTTATCATTCTATTCACTAACACTATGCTATGAGCATACACACGAACATCTACCATCTGAAGATGCAAATGTGACAAAGTGCCTCCTCTCTCCACAGCACAGAAACCCGACCTGCATGCCTCTTTCAAAAATGTTTCGATTTTTGGGAGTATAGATGGATCAATGTCGGAACCTCCCACACCAACCGTCACACTCAGCTCAAGCACCTTAGGACCAGATGTCTTCCCCTTCACCTTCGGAGGTTTGGCTCTCCCATGCTTAATCCTACAATAGACATGCAAACTCTCAAACGTTGTGTGCGAAAACTTACCGCAAATACGACGCAAGCACGAATCCGCTTTACTTACTGAGAGATGTCATGCCCGCTATCCTTTTGTTGCAAGTAATCTACAATATCACCATCTGCTTCATCCCCATCAATCTCGCAATCCTCCACTGCAACTCGACACCTGGCCATCACCTTGCCTCTCATCGTCCAACTCCTCAGACCCCTTTGCATCAACCGCTTTAACGACCACATCGCATGCCTCAGAACCCTTTGCATTGTGGGATGTTGCTGAGATCATATCTCGGGAGGTCGATCCATGCAGAGGCATTTTCCCCCCTACCCCCACACACTCCCACACCGTGCCCCCCAACTAATGTAATTTTTTACTAACTAGGGGGCCCTTTTTGCATCTCAAAATTTTGAATGAACATCACATGAAGGCTGGATGCCTGAAGTGACATGAAGAAGATACTTGCCCATTGATGGTTCGGTGAGGAAAGCGATTATCACAACTACTTCCTTTGATATATTACCGATGCTATTGGGGGATGATCTTCCCGCCCATAAGGTGTCGCGGGCAATTGAGTAGGATGTGAAGCTCACGTTCCATTAATGCAGGCCAGCAACTGAGTTAGCTGATGCATAGACACGCGTATAATGAAGCTTACTATACATTTCTACATATATATATATATATTGTAAGAAGGAGGAAGGAAGAGATCCAAACTCATTTTTGTTGTGAGCTTGCAACCCTTGCTCATTTCAGTACAATATACCATCCCCAGCTCCATTGTTTCCATGCTTTGTAGTCAATATGTTTGAGATCACATCCTTGCCAACTAGCCCCTACTCCGCCGTGGATAGTTTGAACCTCAACTCTGATCCCAGGTCTTCTAATCCGACATGCTCAGTAGATTCTTAGAGCTTCAATGAACACATCCGCCCTTTGCTCAATGATGTTGATCAGCTTCACAGTTTCGGAATTATGGGCGAGGGCATCAATCTGCCTAGCATTGTCGTTGTTGGCGATCAGTCGAGTGGCAAATCTAGCGTTTTAGAGTCCCTTGTCGTCATTTCCCTGCCCAGAAGTCAAGGCATTGTCATACGAGTGCCCCTTATACTGAGACTCCAAACATCCAGAGAGCCCACCATTACCATCCAATACGAGGGTGTCAAGAAAGAGATCAACAAGGAGCAAATTGCCTTTGCTATAGAATCTACAACATAGATGCTCGCTGGCATTCCAAAGGCATCACAGATAAACCAATCACTGTGCATGTCAGCAAGCCGAACGTTCCTGACCTCACCATGGTTGATCTCCTGAGTATCACAAGAGTACCCATTCATGGCAACCGGATGACATCTACGATCAGGTCTCTGGATCATTCGCCACTACATCATGCTAGAGGAGAGCATCATCCTCAATGTCTCGTGAGGTAGATAAAAAAGGAAGCAGAACTCTAGCAGTGGTGACAAATCAAAAAATGTCGAGAAGGGCTATACAACAAAATCATGGATAAGAAGACAAGTACGCCTATCATGTGATCAGGCAAAATGTGCAAGATTCATGCTAGGACAGCTCAACACAATCAAGACATCAAAAGAAGCATGGGACATGTTTGTAGCTCTCTATGAGTCCAAGAACACATCTAGGATTCTCACACTGAGAAACCAAATCAACCAAAGTTTCCACAATAGCAGTGAAACCGGTCATGCTTATCAAAGACTACAACAATCAACTTGCAGCACCGAGAGAGACTATGAACCCCATAGAAATGGTTCAAGTCATTCTAAATGGACTAGGAGAGGGATACGAGAATCTAGTCCAGGGTATTATCATTCAACAGCAAATTTCTATATTGGAAAAACTTTAGTCAGTCCTACTTGGTGAAGAACTCAGGACTCAAGCTATTCAAGCATGTAAAGCTCATTCTAATGATCTAGCATTCATAGCTTCAGACAGAAGAAGAGGCAAAGGTAGATCATACCAGAAAAGTGGTCATCATGAGCAACAAATTCAAAATCAACATCAAACACCTATTTCATTAATTTTGGACTTTTTGTGTTGTTTTTGGACGAAGCCCAAAAATCCTTCCCAAATGAAAACTTTACTTTGTGTAAATATCCTTCCCAAACAAAAATTTTACTTTCTGAAAATATTCTTCCCAAATCAAAAGTTCACTTTGTGGCACTATCATATTCACATAAAAATATTATTTTTTCAATCTATACTTTTGCACCAACATGTAAGAATTTGAAATAATCCTATATTAGAAATTCTAGCTATATCTAAGTTATTTGTTAATTTAATTATTTTTAGTATTTTTCCTTGACATGATAAATTTATAAATCCATGAAAGGAGACTTAAATATTTCATGAAAATAACATTGTCACTCGCAATATGCACAAAATTTTTAAAACTTTTAATAAATAGAGAAAAGACATGATGCCATAAGACCCAAGTTTTGTATTGAACCAAAGAGGTATAATAGCAATTATAGCTATTATTATATGATTACATTGAGAGACGTTGCTCTCAGCTAGAGTCTTTATATCCAAAATGATATAGATTGAACATATGTTTACAATTTAAATTGTTGCTCTTAAAGAGCCTCAATTCGTGCCATTTGCATAATTTGACTCCCCATTGTCTTATTGCTCAATGTCACGACAGTCCCTTGTGAGGTGTCATCTGCATAATTTGACTTCCACTTGTCTTGCCAAGCCTTGCCCCTTGGGTGCATTGACTCCCCATTGTCTTATTGCTCAATGCGATAGTCCCTTGCCAGGTGCCATCTGCATTAACTCCCTATTGTCTTGCCAAGCCTTGACCCTTGGGTGACATCCAGTTCAAAATACAGGTGCCATCTGCATTAACTCCCACAAGTTATCTTGCCAAGCCTTGCCCCTTGGGTGCACTGACTCCCCATTGTCTTATTGCTCAATGTGATAGTCCCTTGCCAGGTGCCATCTGCATTAACTCCCTATTGTCTTGGCAAGCCTTGACCCTTGGGTGACATCCAGTGCATATTTTGACTCTCATTTGACATAAGAGGTGATGACTCTGATTATAATTGTCTTGGATTGGCTTCTTGCCTAGTACCCAAATAAAATCCTTCAATGGACTTCAATACAAAGCTTTAATCATGGACATTCTTCATCTACGTTGTCCTATGCTTATGTTTGTTTTTTTGTTTTCTGTTTTCGTGTTTGTGTCTATGTTAGACATGGGATCACGTCGCTCATCCGACGAGTACGGACAGCCTCGCAGGAGGAGAGCTCATGATCTATATGCTCCAGAGGACTTTGATTCCTCTCAGGCGACTACCCCATAAGCTCATTCTCTATTTTCGCATAAGCTTATGCTTATGCTTCTCTCATTCCCCCTCATCTCTTTCCCCTTCTCTATTTCCCCCTTCTCTCATTCTCTATTTCCTCATTCTCATTCTTTTCTTTCCTTTCCATTTTCTTTCCCTCTTTCCTTTCCCTCTTCTTTCTTCTTGCCTATGCCTATGCCACCCCTCTCCCCCTCCCTCCCCCCTTACCCCGGGCTGGCGGCTGTGGCCGCCAGCCACCCAGCCCCCCCTCCCTCTCAGCCCTCCCCCCCCCTCTTCCCCACCCCCCCTCCCCCCCCCTTCTCCTGGGTTGGCGGCCGCGGCCACCGGCCCTTCCCACCCCCTTCACCCCTCCCACCCCCTTCCCCCTCCCCCCCCTTCACCCCCGCCCCCCCCTCCTCGCCCCCTCTCCCCCCTCCCTCCCCCCTTCCCCCAAGCTGGCAGCCGCGGCTGCCAGCCCCCCAGCCCCCCCCCCTCTCATCCCTTCCCCCCCCCTCTTCCCCACCCCCCCTTCCCCCCCCCCCTTCACCTCCACCACCCCCCTTCCCCACTCCCCCCTTCCCCTCCCCCCCCCCCCGCCACCAGCCCCCCTTCCCCCCCGCCAGTCGCCCCCCCCTCCTCCCTTTCCGCTAGCCCCTCTCCCCTCCCCCCTTCCCCCTCCCCCCTTCCCCCCCCCGCCCCCCTTCCCCCCTCCAAGGGAGACTGTCCCAGTCCCCCCCTTCCCCCCCCCGCCCCCCTTCCCTCCTCCTTTCCCCCCTCTACTCTGCCCTCGCCTCTCCCTCCCTTCCTCCTCCCTTCCCTCCAACCCCTCCATCCTCTTCTTCTTCTCCCCTCAACCTTTCTCTCTCTAGTTCCTCTCTCTTCAAATTTTAAAAAAAAATCTAGATAAAGAATTAATCAAAAAAATTTGCAAGTACCTAGAAAAAGTTTGTAAGTTTGCTCTTTCTTGCTTTCTTGCTCTTCCTTCCTTGCTCTCTTGATCGTCCTTGCTTTCTTGCTTCAATGAATGAAATGAGGGGAGAATGAATGAAGAAGGAAGACTATATATAAGAAAAATTAGGTTTTCCTCCTCCTCTCCTATTGGCTTTTCATTCCTCCCCTCTCTCCTATTGGCTTTTCATTTATCCCCTCTCCCATTGGCTCCCATTACTCCCCTTCTCCCATTGGACCCCCATCCCTCATCCCAATCTTCCATTAGCCCTCCCCCCGTCCATCCATTTCTTCTTCCTCCCCATTGCCACCACTCCCATCCCACATTTCCACCACGTCCCATACTCCTCCCATTTCCCAAAATCCCATATTTCCCCATCTCACCCTCCTCTTTTTCATCCCCTATTAACTCCCTCACTCATTTCACTCCCTCATTATCCTACTCCCCTATTACCTTCCCCTCTCCCATTCCATTCTTCCCTCCCTACTCTCACTTCCACTTCCCATTAGTCACTTGCCATTTGAAAACTATTAATATATTATTATACTATTTTTTATACTTATTATCATACACCCCTATTACTTCCCTCTCCCATTCCACTCCTCCCTCCTCACTCCCACTTTTACTTCCCATTACTCACTTGCTATACATATTTGCAAACTATTAATATATTATTATATGATTTTTTATACTATTTGCAAACTTACATGTGGGCAAAATCATAGGTGTCAAAGCGATGCTATTGATTTTATTCAAGGGCGTATTTATCCTCATCAACAAGCTTATTTACTCAAGGTATGAAGTGCATAATTTGTGCACTAGGTGCTTACTTTGTTGTATCAAAATTGTTTGCCACACACACACACATATACACATACCAAGAATTTTCTAATATTATCGCATCTACATTTCTCCAATGGGCACAAAACTTTGTACACGCCTCAACCTAGGTCTTATTTACTTGCATACAAAGTGGTGCACCCATCCCATAAGTACTTGTTCAGATAACACACCTCCAAACGTATATTATGACGATTGTGCATAACACTAGGAACAAAATGGTGTATCATGTGAGATCGACTATGCAAAGCATATCCAATGGACACAAGACTTTGCACGTTCCTCAACCTAGGCACTATTGACTTGTGTGCAAAGTGGCATCCCCATCCGATAAGTACTTGTTTGAAAAATAGACCTACGATCATGTTTTTTGACCGTTGTACATGACACTAAGGCCAAAAACGGTATTTAATACTCAATCTACCATGTAAAGCATATCCGATGGGCACAATACTTTGCACGTCCCTCAAAAGCGATGGTATGGTATTCCATGCAAAGTGGAACGCCCATTCAATAAGTACTTTTTAGAATATCACACCTAGGACCATGTTTTTTATTGGTTGTTGTCCATGACACTAAGGCAAAAATGTTGATTCATGCTTAATCGACAATGCAACGCATATGCGATCATCACACTACTTTGCACACATCTCAACCTAGGTATTATTGACTTACATGCAAAGTGGCGTGCCCATCCCATAAGTACTTAGTCGAATAACACATCTAGGACCGCGTTTTTTGATGATTGTGCATGACACTAAGGCCAAAACAGTGTTTAATGCTTGTTCGACAAAGCAAATCATATCCGATGGGCACAATAATTTGCACACACCTTCAACTAGGTGGAATCGACTTACAGGCAAAGTGGCACGCCTATCCCATAAGTTCTTGATCGGTTAACATACATAGTAGCGTGTTTTTTTACGGATGTGCATGACACTAGAGCAAAAATAGTATTTAATGCTCGATCGACCATGCAAAGGATATCCGATGGGCACAACACTTTTTGTATGCCTCAACCTAGGTGGTATTGAAATGTTCTCAAAGAGGCACACCCATCCAATAAGTACTTGGTTAGATAACACACCTAAGGGCATGTTTTTTTACGGATGTCCATATCACTAGGAAAAAATGGTGTACAATGCGTGATCGACCATGCAAAGCATATCTGATGGTGACAATACTTTGCGCGCACCTCAATGTAGTTGAAATGGACTTGCATGCAAAGTCGAGCCCCCATCCGATAAGTACTTGTTTAATTAACACACTTAGGACTATGTTTTTTCATGGTTGTGCATGACACTAAGGCAAAAACGGTGTTTTATGCTTGATCGACAATGCAAAGCATATCTGATGGGCACAATACTTTGCACACACCTTCAACTAGATGGAATGGACTTACATGCAAAGTGGCACGCCCATCCCATAAGTGCTTGATCGGATAACATACCTAGTAGCATGTTTTTTTACGGATGTGCATGACACTAGAGCAAAAATAGTATTTAATGCTCGATCGACCATGCAAAGGATATCCGATGGGCACAACACTTTTTGTATGCCTGAACCTAGGTGGTATTGAAATTTCCTCAAAGAGGGACACCCATCCAATAAGTACTTGGTCAGATAACACACCTAAGGGCGTGTTTTTTTGCGGATGTGCATATCACTAGGGAAAAAATGGTGTATAATGCGTGATCGACCATGCAAAGCATATCTGATGGTGACAATATTTTGCACGCTCCTCAACGTAGTCTAAACAGACTTGCGTGCAAAGTGAAGCCCCCATCTGATAAGTACTTATTTGAATAACACTCCTACGGCCGTGTTTTTATATGGTTGTGCATGACACTAAGGTAAAAACGGCATTTTATGCTTGATCGACAATGCAAAGCATATCCGATGGGCACAACACTTTGCACACGCCTTCAACTAGGTGGAATCGATTTACATGCAAAGTGGCACGCCCATCGCATAAGTGCTTGATCGGATAGCACACCTAGGAGCGTGTTTTTTTACGGATGTGCATGACACTAGAACAAGAATAGTATTTAATGCTCGATCGACCATGCAAAGCATATCCGATGGGCACATTACTTTTAGTACACCTCAACCTAGGTGGTATTGAAATTTTCTCAAAGAGGCACACCCATCTGATAAGTACTTGGTTAGATAACATACCTAAGGGCGTGTTTTTTTGCGGATGTCCCTATCACTAGGGAAAAAATGATGTATAATGCATGATCGACCATGCAAAGCATATCCGATGGTGACAATACATTGCACGCACCTCAAAGTAGTTGAAATGGACTTGGGTGCAAAGTGGAGCCCCCATCCGATAAGTACTTATTTGAATAACACACCTAGGACCGTGTTTTTTCATGGTTGTGCATGACACTAAGGCAAGAACGGTGTTTTATGCTTCATCGACAATGCAAAGCATATCCGATGGGCACAATACTTTGCACACACCTTTAACTAGGTGGAATTAACTTACATGCAAACTGTCATGCCCATCCCATAAATTCTTGATCGGATAACATACCTAGCAGCGTGTTTTTTTACGAATGTACATGACACTAGAGCAAAAATAGTATTTAATGCTCGATCGACCATGCAAAGGATATCCGATGGGCACAACACTTTTTGTACACGTAAACTTAGGTGGTATTGAAATGTTCTCAATGAGGCACACCAATCCGATAAGTACTTGATCAGAAAACACACCTACTGGCGTGTTTTTTTGCGGATGTCCCTATCACTAGGGAAAAAATGGTGTATAATGCGTGATCGACCATGCAAAGCATATCCGATGGTGACAATACTTTGCATGCACCTCAACATAGTTGAAACGGACTAGGGTGCAAAGTGGAGCCCCCATCCGATAAGTACTGATTTGAATAACACACCTATGGCCGTGTTTTTATATGGTTGTGCATGACACAAAGGCAAAAACGGTGTTTTATGCTTGATCGACAATGCAAAGCATATCCGATGGGCACAATACTTTGCACACACCTTCAACTTGGTGGAATTGACTTACATGCAAAGTCGCATTCCCATTGCATAAGTACTTGATCGGATAACACACCTAGCAGCGTGTTTTTTTATGGATGTGCATGACACCAAGGCAAAACTAGTATTTAATGCTCGATCGACCATGCAAAGCATATCCGATGGGCAAAATACTTTTCCTACACCTTAACCTAGGTGGTATTGAAATGTTCTCAAAGAGGCACACCCATCCGATAAGTAGTTGGTCAGATAACATTATTAAGGGCATGTTTTTTTGCAGATGTGCATATCACTACGGGAAAAATGTTGTATAATGCATAATTGACCATGCAGAGCATATCTAATGGTGACACTACTTTGCACGCATCTCAACTAGTTGAAACGGACTTGCGTGCAAACTGGAGCCCTTATCCGAGAAGTACTTGTTTGATTAACACACTTAGGACCGTGTTTTGTCATGGTTGTGCATGCAAAAACGGTGTTTTATGCTTGATCGACAATGCAAAGCATATCCGATGGGCACAATACTTTGCACACACCTTCAACTTGGTGGAATCAACTTACATGCAAAGTGGCACGCCCATCCCATAAGTGCTTGATCGAATAACATACCTAGTAGCATGTTTTTTTATGGATGTGCATGACACTAGAGCAAAAATAGCATTTAATGCTCGATCGACCATGCAAAGGATATCTGATGGGCACAACACACCTTCAACTAGGTGGAATTGACTTACATGCAAAGTGGGACGCCCATCGCATAAGTACTTGATCGGGTAACATACCTAGCAGTGTGTTTTTTTACGGATGTGCATGACACTAAGGCAAAAATGGTATTTAATGCTCGATCGACCATGCAAAGCATATCGGATGGGCACAATACTTTTCCTACACCTTAACCTAGGTGGTATTGAAATTTTCTCAACGAGGCACACCCATTCGATAAGTACTTGGTCACATAACACACCTAAGGGCCTGTTTTTTTGCGGATGTGCATACCACTAGGGAAAAAACGGTGTATAATGCGTGATCGATCATGCAAATCATATCCGATGGTGACAATACTTTGCACACACCTCAACTTAGTTGAAACGGACATGCGTGCAAAGTGGGGCCCCCATCCAATAAGTACTTGTTTGAATAACACACCTAGGACCGTGTTTTTTCATGGTTGTGCATGACACTAAGGCAAAAACGGTGTTTTATGCTTGATCGACAATGCAAAGCATATTCGATGGGCACAATACTTTGCACACACCTTCAACTAGGTGGAATCAACTTACAAGCAAAGTGGCACGCCCATCCCATAAGTTCTTGATCAGATAACATACCTAGCAGCGTGTTTTTTTACGGATGTGCATGACACTAGAGCAAAAATAGTATTTAATGCTCGATTGACCCTGCAAAGGATATCCGATGAGCACAACACTTTTTGTACACCTCAAACTAGGTGCTATTGAAATGTTCTCAATGAGGCACACCCGTCCGATAAGTACTTGGTCAGATAACACACCTAATGGCATGTTTTTTTGCGGACGTCCATATCACTAGGGCAAAAATGGTGTATAATGTGTGATCGACCATGCAAAGCATATCCGATGTTGACAATACTTTGCATGCATTTCAACATAGTTGAAACAGACTTGTGTGTAAAGTGAATCCCCCATCCGATAAGTACTTATTTGAATAACACACCTACGGCCGTGTTTTTATATGGTTGTGCATGACACAAAGGCGAAAACGGTGTTTTATGCTTGATCGACAATGCAAAGCACATCCGATGGGCACAATACTTTGCACACACCTTCAAGTAGGTGGAATTGACTTACATGCAAAGTGGCATTCCCATCGCATAAGTACTTGATCGGATAACACACCTAGTAGCGTGTTTTTTTCCGGATGTGCATGACATTAAGGTAAAAATGGTATTTAATGCTCGATCGACCATGCAAAGCATATCCAATGGGCACAATACTTTTCCTACACCTTAACCTAGGTGGTATTGAAATGTTCTCAAAGAGGCACACCCATCCGATAAGTACTTGGTCAGATAACATACCTAAGGGCATGTTTTTTTGCGGATCTGCATATCACTATGGGAAAAATGTTGTATAATGCGTAATCCACCATGCAGAGCATATCCGATGGTGAAAATACTTTGCACGCATCTCAACCTAGTTCAAACAGACTTGCGTGCAAAGTGGAGCCCCCATCTGATAAGTACTTGTTTGAATAACACACCTAGGACCGTGTTTTTTTATGGTTATGCACGACACTAAGGCCAAAACGGGATTTTATGCTTGATCGACAATGCAAAGCATATCCGATGGGAATACTAATTTGCACACAGCTTCAACTAGGTGGAATTTACTTACATGCAAAGTGGCACTCCCATCCCATAAGTGCTTGATCAGATAACATACCTAGCAGCGTGTTTTTTTACGGATGTGCATGACACTAGAGCAAAAATAGTATTTATTGCTCGATCGATCATGGAAAGGATATCCGATGGGCACAACACTTTTTGTACACCTCAACATAGGTGGTATTGAATTGTTCTCAAAGAGTCACACCCATCCGATAAGTACTTGGTCAAATAACACACCTAAGGGTGTGTTTTTTTGCGGATGTGCATATCACTAGAGAAAAAATGCTTTATAATGCATGATCGACCATGCAAAGCATATCCGATGGTGACAATACTTTGCACGCACCTCAATGTAGTTGAAACGGAGTTGCGTGCAAAGTGGAGCCCCATCCGATAAGTACTTATTTGAATAACACACCTAGGACTGTGTTTTTTAATGGTTATGCATGACACTAAGGCAAAAACGGTGTTTTATGCTTGATCGACAATGCAAAGCATATCCGATGGGCACAATACTTTGCACACAGCTTCAAGTAGGTGGAATTGACTTACATGCAAAGTGGCACTCCCATCCCATAAGTGCTTGATTGGATAACATACCTACCAGCGTGTTTGTTTACGGATGTGCATCATACTAGAGCAAAAATAGTATTTAATGCTCGATCGACCATGCAAAGGATATCCGATGGGCACAACACTTTTTGTATGCCTCAACCTAGGTGGTATTGAAATGTTCTCAAAGAGGCACACCCATGTGATAAGTACTTGGTCAGATAACACACCTAAGGGCGTGTTCTTTTGCGGATGTGCATATCACTAGAGAAAAAATGGTGTATAATGCATGATCAACCATGCAAAGCATATTCGCTGGTGACTATACTTTGCACACACCTCAACGTAGTTGAAACAGACATGCGTGCAAAGTGGAGCCCCCATCTAATAAGTACTTGTTTGAATAACACACCTAGGACCGTGTTTTTTCATGGTTATGCATGACACTAAGCCAAAAACGGTGTTTTATGCTTGATCGACAATGCAAAGCATATCCGATGGGCACAATACTTTGCACACACCTTCAACTAGGTGGAATCAACTTACATGCAAAGTGGCACGCCCATCCCATAAGTGCTTGATCGAATAACATACCTAGCAGTGTGGTTTTTTACGGATGTGCATGACACTAGAGCAAAAATAGTATTTAATGCTTGATCGACCATGCAAAGGATTTCCGATGGGCACAACACTTTTCGTACACCTCAACCTAGGTGGTATTGAAATGTTCTCAAAGAGGCACACCCATCCGATAAGTACTTGGTCAGATAACACACCTAATGGCGTGTTTTTTTGCGAATGTGCATATCACTAGGGAAAAATGGTGTATAATGCGTGATTGACCATGCAAAGCATATCTGATGGTGACAATACTTTGCATGGACCTCAACATAGTTGAAACGGAGTTGCGTGCAATGTGGAGCCCCCATCCGATAAGTACTCATTTGAATAACACACCCATGGCCGTGTTTTTATGTGGTTGTGCATGACACTAAGGCAAAAACGGTGTTTTATGCTTGATCCACAATGCAAAGCATATCCGATGGGCACAATACTTTGCACACACATTCAACTAGGTGGAATTGACTTACATGCAAAGTCGCACGACCATCCCATAAGTGCTTGATCAGATAACATACCTAGCAGCATGTTTTTTTACGGATGTGCATGACACTAGAGCAAAAATAGTATTTAATGCTCGATCGACCATGCAAAGGATATCTGATGGGCACAACACTTTTCATATGCCTCAACCTAGGTGGTATTCAAATGTTCTCAAAGAGGCACACCGATCCGATAAGTACTTGGTCAGATAACACACCTAAGGGCGTGTTTTTCTACGGATGTGCATATCACTAGGGAAAAAATGGTGTATAATGCGTGATCAACCATGCAAAGCATATCCGATGGTGAGAATACTTTGCACGCTCCTCAACGTAGTTGAAACGGACTTGCATGCAAGGTGTAGCCCCCATCGATAAGTACTAGTTTGAAGAACACACCTAGGACCTTGTTTTTATATGGTTGTGCATGACACTAAGGCAAAAACTGGGTTTTATGATTTATCGACAATGCAAAGCATATCCTATGGGCACAATACTTTGCACACACCTTCAACTAGGTGGAATTGACTTACATGCAAAGTGGCATTCCCATCGCATAAGTGCTTGATCGGATAACACACCTAGCAGCGTGTTTTTTTATGGATGTGCATGACACTAATGCAAAAATGGCATTTAATGCTCGATCGACCATGCAAAGCATATCCGATGGGCACAATACTTTTCCTATACCTCAACCTAGGTGATATTGAAATTTTCTCAAAGAGGCACAGCCATCCGATAAGTACTTGGTCAGATAACATACCTAAGGGCATGTTGTTTTGCGGATGTGCATATCACTTCGGGAAAAACATTGTATAATGCGTAATCGACCATGCAGAGCATATCCGCTGGTGACAATACTTTGCATGCATCTCAAGCTAGTTGAAACGGACTTGCGTGCAAACTGGAGCCCCTATCCGATAAGTACTTGTTTGATTAACACACTTAGGACCGTGTTTTTTCATGGTTGTGCATGACACTAAGGCCAAAACGGTGTTTTATGGTTGATCGACAATGCAAAGCATATCCGATCGGCACAATACTTTGCACACACCTTCAACTAGGTGGATTTGAATTACATGCGAAGTTGCACGCCCATCCCATAAGTGCTTGATCGGATGTCTAGCAGCATGTTTTTTTACGGATGTGCATGACATTAGAGCAAAAATAGTATTTAATGCTCGATCGACCATGCAAAGGATATCCGATGGGCATAACACTTTTCGTATGCCTCTACCTAGGTGGTATTGAAATGTTCTCAATGAGGCACAGCCATCCGATAAGTACTTGGTCAGATAACATACCTAAGGGCATGTTGTTTTGTGGATGTGCATATCACTTCGGGAAAAACGTTGTATAATGCGTAATCGACCATGCAGAGCATATCCGCTGGTGACAATACTTTGCATGCATCTCAAGCTAGTTGAAACGGACTTGCGTGCAAACTGGAGCCCCTATCCGATAAGTACTTGTTTGATTAACACACTTAGGACCGTGTTTTTTCATGGTTGTGCATGACACTAAGGCCAAAACGGTGTTTTATGGTTGATCGACAATGCAAAGCATATCCGATCGGCACAATACTTTGCACACACCTTCAACTAGGTGGATTTGAATTACATGCAAAGTTGCACGCCCATCCCATAAGTGCTTGATCGGATAACATACCTAGCAGCATGTTTTTTTACGGATGTGCATGACACTAGAGCAAAAATAGTATTTAATGCTCGATCGACCATGCAAAGGATATCCGATGGGCATAACACTTTTCGTATGCCTCAACCTAGGTGGTATTGAAATGTTCTCAAAGAGGCACACCCATCCGATAAGTAC
This sequence comes from Dipteris shenzhenensis, assembly GCF_047967505.1. NCBI lineage: Eukaryota > Viridiplantae > Streptophyta > Polypodiopsida > Gleicheniales > Dipteridaceae > Dipteris > Dipteris shenzhenensis. The sequence continues at coordinate 24,038,185 of NC_141623.1, forward strand.
TTGGTCAGATAACACACCTAAGGGCGTGTTTTTCTACGGATGTGCATATCACTAGGGAAAAAATGGTGTATAATGCGTGATCGACCATGCAAAGCATATCCAATGGTGAGAATACTTTGCAAGCTCCTCAACGTAGTTGAAACGGACTTGCATGCAAGGTGTAGACCCCATCTGATAAGTACTAGTTTGAAGAACACACCTAGGACCTTGTTTTTATATGGTTGTGCATGACACTAAGGCAAAAACAGGGTTTTATGCTTGATCGGCAATGCAAAGCATATTCGATGGGCACAATACTTTGCACACACCTTCAAGGTAATATACCTAGCAGCGTGTTTTTTTTAACGGATCTGCATGACACTAGCAAAAATAGTATTTAATGCTCGATCTGCCATGCAAAGGATATCCGATGGGCACAATACTTTTCCTACAACCTAGGTGGTATTGAAATGTTCTCAAAGAGGCACACCCATCATATAAGTACTTGGTCAGATAACACACCTAAGGGCGTGTTTTTTTGCGGATGTGCATACCACTAGGAAAAAAACGGTGTATAATGCGTGATCCACCATGGAAATCATATCCGATGGTGACAATACTTTGCACACACATCAAGGTGGTTGAAACGGACTTGCGTGCAAAGTGGAGCCCCCATCTGATAAGTACTTGTTTGAATAACACACCTAGGACCGTGTTTTTTCATGGTTGTGCATGACAGTAAGGCAAAAACGGTGTTTTATGCTTGATCGACAATGTAAAGCATATCCTATGGGCACAATACTTTGCACACACCTTCAATCAACTTACATGCAAAGTGGCACGCCCATCTCATAAGTGCTTGATCGGATAACATACCTAGCAGCGTGTTTTTTCACGGATGTGCATGACACTAGAGCAAAAATAGTATTTAATGCTCGATCGACCATGCAAAGGATATCCGATGGGCACAACACTTTTTGTACACCTCAACCTAGGTGGTATTGAAATGTTTTCAATGAGGCACACCCATCTGATAAGTACTTGGTCAGATAACACACCTAATGGCATGGTTTTTTGCGGATGTCCATATCACTACGGAAAAAATGGTGTATAATGCGTGATCGACCATGCAAAGCATATCTGATAATGACAATACTTTGCATGCACATCAACGTAGTTGAAATGGACTTGCGTGCAAAGTGAAGCCCCCATCCGATGAGTACTTATTTGAAAAACACACCACGGCCGTGTTTTTATATGGTTGTGCATGACACAAAGGCAAAAACGGTATTTTATGCTTGATCGACAATGCAAAGCATATCCGATGGGCATAATACTTTGCACACACCTTCAACAAGGTGGAATTGACTTACATGCAAAGTGGCATTCCCATTGCATAAGTACTTGATCAAAGAACACACCTAGCAGCATGTTTTTTTACGGATGTGCATGACACTAAGGTACAAATGGTTTTAATGCTTGATCGACCATGCAAAGCATATCCGATGGGCACAATACTTTTCCTACACCTTAACCTAGGTGGTATTGAAATGTTCTCAAAGAGGCATACCCATCCGATAAGTACTTGGTCAGATAACATACCTAAGGGCATTTTTTTTTGCGGATGTGCATATCACTACGGGAAAAACATTGTATAATGCGTAATCGACCATGCAGAGCATATCCGATGGTGACAATACTTTGCACGCAACTCAACCTAGTTGAAACGGACTTGCGTGCAAACTGGAGCCCCTATCCGATAAGTACTTGTTTGATTAACACTCTTAGGACTGTGTTTTTTCATGGTTGTGCATGAAACTAAGGAAAAAACGGTATTTTATGCTTGGTCGACAATGCAAAGCATATCCGATGGGCACAATACTTTGCACACAGCTTCAACTAGGTGGCATTGACTTACATGCAAAGTGGCACTCCCATCCCATAAGTTCTTGATCGGATAACATACCTAGCAGCGTGTTTTTTTACGGATGTGCATGACACTAGAGCAAAAATAGTATTTAATGCTCGATTGACCCTGCAAAGGATATCTGATGGGCACAACACTTTTTGTACACCTCAAACTAGGTGCTATTGAAATGTTCTCAATGAGGCACACCTATCCGATAAGTACTTGGTCAGATAACACACCTAATGGCATGTTTTTTTGCGGACGTCCATATCACTAGGTCAAAAATGGTGTATAATGCGTGATTGACCATGCAAAGCATATCCGATGTTGACAATACTTTACACGCACCTCAGCATAGTTGAAACAGACTTGTGTGTAAATTGAATCCCCCATCCAATAAGTACTTATTTGAATAACACACCTACGGCCGTGTTTTTATATGGTTGTGCATGACACAAAGGCAAAAACGGTGTTTTATGCTTGATCTACAATGCAAAGCATATCGGATGGGCACAATACTTTGCACACACCTTCAAGTAGGTGGAATTGACTTACATGCAAAGTGGCATTCCCATCGCATAAGTACTTGATCGGATAACACACCTAGCAGCGTGTTTTTTTACGGATGTGCATGACACTAAGGTAAAAATGGTATTTAATGCTCGATCGACCATGCAAAGCATATCCAATGGGCACAATACTTTTCCTACACCTTAACCTAGGTGGTATTGAAATGTTCTCAAAGAGGCACACCCATCCGATAAGTACTTGGTCAGATAACATACCTAAGGGCATGTTTTTTTGCGGATGTGCATATCACTACGGGAAAAATGTTGTATAATGCGTAATCGACCATGCAGAGCATATCCGATGGTGAAAATACTTTTCACGCATCTCAACCTAGTTGAAACAGACTTGCGTGCAAAGTGGAGCCCCCATCTGATAAGTACTCAAGGTTTGAATAACACACCTAGGACCATGTTTTTTTATAAATTATGCACGACACTAAGGCCAAAACGGTATTTTATGCTTGATCGACAATGCAAAGCATATCCGATGGGCATAGTACTTTGCACACAGCTTCAACTAGGTGGAATTTACTTACATGCAAAGTGGCACTCCCATCCCATAAGTGCTTGATCGGATAACATGCCTAGTAGTGTGTTTTTTTACGGATGTGCATGACACTAGAGCAAAAATAGTATTTATTGCTCGATCAATCATGCAAAGGATATCCGATGGGCACAACACTTTTTGTATGCCTCAACATAGGTGGTATTGAAATGTTCTCAAAGAGGCACACCCATCTGATAAGTACTTGGTCAAATAACATACCTAAGGACGTGTTTTTTTGCGGATGTACATATCACTAGAGAAAAAATGCTTTATAATGCATGATCGACCATGCAAAGCATATCCGATGGTGACAATACTTTGCACGCACCTCAACGTAGTTGAAACGGAGTTGTGTGCAAAGTGGAGCCCCATCCGATAAGTACTTATTTGAATAACACACCTAGGACCGTGTTTTTTAATAGTTATGCATGACACTAAGGCAAAAACAGTGTTTCAAGCTTGATCGACAATGCAAATCATATCCGATGGGCACAATACTTTGCACACAGCTTCAAGTAGGTGGAATTGACTTATATGCAAATTGGCAGTCCCATCCCATAAGTGCTTGATCGGATAACATACCTACCAGCGTGTTTTTTTACGGATCATGTTTTTTCATGGTTATGCATGACACTAAGCCAAAAACGGTGTTTTATGCTTGATCGACAATGCAAAGCATATCCGATGGGCACAATACTTTGCACACACCTTCAACTAGGTGGAATCAACTTACATGCAAAGTGGCACGCCCATCCCATAAGTGCTTGATCGAATAACATACCTAGCAGTGGGGTTTTTTATGAATGTGCATGACACTAGAGCAAAAATAGTATTTAATGCTTGATCGACCATGCAAAGGATTTCTGATGGGCACAACACTTTTTGTACGCCTCAACCTAGGTGGTATTGAAATGTTCTCAAAGAGGCACACCCATCCGATAAGTACTTGGTCAGATAACACACCTAATGGCGTGTTTTTTTGCGAATGTGCATATCACTAGGGAAAAATGGTGTATAATGCGTGATTGACCATGTAAAGTATATCCGATGGTGACAATACTTTGCATGGACCTCAACATAGTTGAAACGGAGTTGCGTGCAATGTGGAGCCCCCATCCGATAAGTACTTATTTGAGTAACACACCCATGGCCGTGTTTTTATGGTTGTGTATGACACTAAGGCAAAAATGGTGTTTTATGCTTGATCCACAATGCAAAGCATATCCGATGGGCACAATACTTTGCACACACATTCAACTAGGTGGAATTGACTTACATGCAAAGTTGCACGCCCATCCCATAAGTGCTTGATCGGATAACATACCTAGCAGCATGTTTTTTTACGGATGTGCATGACACTAGAGCAAAAATAGTATTTAATGCTCGATCGACCATGCAAAGGATATCCGATGGGCATAACACTTTTCGTATGCCTCAACCTAGGTGGTATTGAAATGTTCTCAAAGAGGCACACCCATCCGATAAGTACTTGGTCAGATAACACACCTAAGGGCGTGTTTTTCTACGGATGTGCATATCACTAGGGAAAAAATGGTGTATAATGCGTGATCGACCATGTAAAGCATATCCGATGGTGAGAATACTTTGCAAGCTCCTCAACGTAGTTGAAACGGACTTGCATGCAAGGTGTAGATCCCATCCGTTTGAAGAACACACCTAGGACCTTGTTTTTATATGGTTGTGCATGACACTAAGGCAAAAACAGGGTTTTATGCTTGATCGACAATGCAAAGCATATCCGATGGGCACAATACTTTGCACACACCTTCAACTAGGTGGAATTGACTTACATGCAAAGTGGCATTCCCATCGCATAAGTGCTTGATCGGATAACACACCTAGCAGCGTGTTTTTTTACGGATGTGCATGACACTAACACAAAATTGGTATTTAATGCTCGATCGACCATGCAAAGCATATCCGATGGAAACAATACTTTTCCTATACCTCAACCTAGGTGATATTGAAATTTTCTCAAAGAGGCACAGCCATCCGATAAGTACTTGGTCAGATAACATACCTAAGGGCATGTTTTTTTGCGGATGTGCATATCACTTCGGGAAAAACGTTGTATAATGCGTAATCGACCATGCAGAGCATATCCACTGGTGACAATACTTTGCATGCATCTCAAGCTAGTTGAAATGGACTTGCGTGCAAACTGGAGCCCCCATCCGATAAGTACTTGTTTGATTAACACACTTAGGACCGTGTTTTTTCATGGTTGTGCATGACACTAAGGCCAAAACGGTGTTTTATGGTTGATCGACAATGCAAAGCATATCCGATGGGCACAATACTTTGCACACACCTTCAACTAGGTGGATTTGAATTACATGCAAAGTGGCACACCCATCCCATAAGTGCTTGATCAGATAACATACCTAGCAGCGTGTTTTTTTTAACGGATGTGCATGACACTAGAGCAAAAATAGTATTTAATGCTCGATCCACCATGCAAAGGATATCCGATGGGCAGAATACTTTTCCTACAACGTAGGTGGTATTGAAATGTTCTCAAAGAGGCACACCCATCATATAAGTACTTGGTCAGATAACACACCTAAGGGCGTGTTTTTTTGCGGATGTGCATACCACTAGGAAAAAAACGGTGTATAATGCGTGATCGACCATGGAAATCATATCCGATGGTGACAATACTTTGCACACACATCAAGGTGTTGAAACGGACTTGCGTGCAAAGTGGAGCCCCCATTTGATAAGTACTTGTTTGAATAACACACCTAGGACCGTGTTTTTTCATGGTTGTGCATGACACTAAGGCAAAAACTATGTTTTATGCTTGATCGACAATGCAAAGCATATCCTATGGGCACAATACTTTGCACACACCTTCAACTAGGTGGAATCAACTTACATGCAAAGTGGCACGCCCATCTCATAAGTGCTTGATCAGATAACATACCTAGCAGCGCATTTTTTTACGGATGTGCATGACACTAGAGCAAAAATAGTATTTAATGCTCGATCGACCATGCAAAGGATATCTGATGGGAACAACAATTTTTGTACACCTCAACCTAGGAGGTATTGAAATGTTTTCAATGAGGCACACCCATCTGATAAGTACTTGGTCAGATAACACACCTAATGGCATGTTTTTTTGCGGATGTCCATATCACTATGGAAAAAATGGTGTATAATGCGTGATCGACCATGCAAAGCATATTTGATGGTGACAATACTTTGCATGCACATCAACGTAGTTGAAATGGACTTGCATGCAAAGTGAAGCCCCCATCCGATGAGTACTTATTTGAAAAACACACCTATGGCCGTGTTTTTATATGGTTGTGCATGACACAAAGGCAAAAACGGTGTTTTATGCTTGATCGACAATGCAAAGCATATCCGATGGGCACAATACTTTGCACATACCTTCAACTAGGTGGAATTGACCTACATGCAAAGTGGCATTCCCATTGCATAAGTACTTGATCAGAGAGCACACCTAGTAGCGTGTATTTTTACGGATGTGCATGACACTAAGGTACAAATGGTATTTAATGCTTGATCGACCATGCAAAGCATATCCGATGGGCACAATACTTTTCGTACACCTTAACCTAGGTGGTATTGAAATGTTCTCAAAGAGGCACACCCATCCGATAAGTACTTGGTTAGATAACATACCTAAGGGCATTTTTTTTTGCGAATGTGCATATCACTACGGGAAAAACATTGTATAATGCATAATCGACCATGCAGAGCATATCCGCTGGTGACAATACTTTGCACGCATCTCAACCTAGTTAAAATGGACTTTCGTGCAAACTGGAGCCCCCATCCGATAAGTACTTGTTTGATTAACACTCTTAGGACCGTGTTTTTTCATGGTTGTGCATGAAACTAAGGCAAAAACGGTATTTTATGCTTGGTCGACAATGCAAAGCATATCCGATGGGCACAATACTTTGCACACAGCTTCAACTAGGTGGAATTGACTTACATGCAAAGTGGCACTCCCATCCCATAAGTGCTTGATCGGATAACATACCTAGCAGTGTTTTTCTTTACGGATGTGCATGACACTAGAGCAAAAATAGTATTTATTGCTCGATCGATCATGCAAAGTATATCCGATGGTCACAAAACTTTTCGTACGCCTCAACCTAGGTGGTATTGAAATGTTCTCAAGGAGGCACACCCATCCGATAATTACTTGGTCAAATAACACACCTAAGGATGTGTTTTTTTGCGGATGTGCATATCACTAGAGAAAAAATGGTGTATAAGGCGTGATCGACCATGCAAAGAATATCCGCTGGTGACAATACTTTGCACGGTCCTCAAGGTAGTTGAAACGGACTTGTGTGCAAAGTGGAGCCCCCATCCTATAAGTACTTGTTTGAATAACACACCTAGGACCGTGTTTTTTCATGGTTGTGCATGACACTAAGGCAAAAATGTTGTTTTATGCTTTTCCACAATGCAAAGCATATCCTATGGGCACAACACTTTACACACACCTTGAACCAGGTCGAATTGACTTACATGCAAAGTGGCATTCCCATCATATAAGTACTTGATCAGATAACGCAGCTAGCAGCATGTTTTTTTAACGGATGTGCATGACACTAGAGCAAAAATAGTATTTAATGCTCGATCGACCATGCAAAGCATATCCAATGGTAACAATACTTTTCCTATGCCTTAACCTAGGTGGTATTGAAATTTTGTCAAAGAGGCACACCCATCCGATAAGTAGTACTTGGTTAGATAACATACCTAAGGGCGTGTTTTTTTGCAGATGTGCATATCACTACAGGAAGAACATTGTATAATGCGTAATCGACCATGCAGAGCATATCCAATGGTGACAATACTTTGCATGCATCTTAACCTAGTGGAAACGGACTTGCGTGCAAACTGGAGCCCCCATTCGATAAGTACTTGTTTGATTAACACACTTAGGACCATGTTTATTCATGGTTGTGCATGACACTAAGGCAAAAATGGTGTTTTATGCTTGATCGACAATGCAAAGCATATCCGATGGGCACAATACTTTGCACACACCCTCAACTAGGTGGAATTGACTTACATGCAAAGCGGCACACCCATCCCATAAGTGCTTGATCAGATAACATACCTAGCAGGCTCGTGTTTTTTTACGGATGTGCATGACACTAGAGCAAAAATAGTATTTAATGCTATATCGACCATGCAAAGGATAACTTGGCATGTCCATGTGATGAGTACTTGATCGGATAACTTCTCCCACCAATAAATTAAGTACTAATTAAAAATTATAATAAGTGAGTGGATTATTAAAAAGAGACTAATATTTATGTAATTGTTGCTATTGCAGCTTGCTTGCGAAGGACTCTCACAAAGGAGATGGCTATAGATTTTGTTCCAGGGATGGATGTGATTTTATGTAGCAAAAGAGAAGTAGTTGCATTTGCTACAATCCATGATAGTGATCCCAATTCAGTTTGCCACTTTCGAAGACTTGGCGAAGATAAGGTGGCAGTTACTGTATCAAAGATTCTTAGTGCACATGTTGAGCTAAAGTATAAATGTGGAGATATGGAAACACTTGGAGATGTTATACCCTACAATACATCCAACAAATCATTTATAGCATGGGACAAAGATGAGACTTATGCAACAGACATTATCAAGAATAAAAGTGCACCACCTTGGATTTTACTATAGGGGACATTTTACAAATGAGATCATTTGCAAATAAGACTATAGCAGAAGGTGAAGTATTGGGATTTGAACAAGTGGAGCAATGGTCATTTGCATAGATGAGGATTCTAAAAGTCACTGATGATGGTATGGTTGATAACATAACATCCTTATGTGATCCCTACTATGAGGTAGGCAAGAATATGAGATGGAGCATAAAATTTTTAAACATGAGAAAGAGGCACGTGGTTTTCAATGATAAAGACAATGTATACTACAATATCAAAGGACCTAAAAAGTGTGCCCATGTGCCAGGCTCTATCACTTTAAATGTGGATGATTTCAATATACTCAATTATAGAAGTGACATCTTATCTGGAGAGGATGAGTTCATTGGTTCCAAGAAACAAAATGATTTTAGAAGCGAAGCCTTATCTGGGGTGGATGAATTCTTGCACAGTGAGAAGGGCAAAGGTTTCAATAGCGATGTCTTGTCAAGTGTGGATGAGTTCTTGCATATTAACAAACCTAGTGTCAATCAAGCTTGTGGATTTGTGAAAGCCATGCAAGATGTCCCAATGAGTAATGTTCTCTCAGGAGTGGAAGAGTTTCAAGGTTCCAATACTCTCGTAGAATATTGAATTCATTGAATGGTCCTAAGAGTATGTTAAAAACGAGGATGAGATCAACAGAGGATTATTCAATATTTAACTTTGATTGTGATATGGACAAGGATGCAACGACCAATCATGGATGCTTGGTTACAAACAAATGTGAGGAGAAGAAGTGCATAAATACAGATAACAACATGCATGAGGAACGAAAACGATCATATGCTTTAACTCAACCCCATATATCTACCAAACTCCCTAACGGTGACGCGATCACTGAAATGCACCTTCCAATGGGCTTGACAAAGCTCGAAGTATTTGAATCTATTGCAAAAAAGCAAAGGCAAGGAGGGGATGCCATAGCTTCTTCTCATACTTTGTATACTCTTTGGAAGAATAATTTTGGATATGTTAAAATCCCAAGGAGGCAAACAATGTCAAAGTGCAATGTCTTTGATGATTTAAAGCGAGCGATTAAGAGTGCAACATGTCCAAATCAAAGGGAATTATAACAAAAAAACCTGAAAATCTCATCATGACCTTATTCGACATTCCAGACAAAAATATGCATTTTGGAGGGAGCAAGCTATTTCGCATCCCGATGACTACATGTGCCTTATTGTAGATGGCATGGATCAGAATATAACAAATTGCCTCATTTTGTTGCCACTCCACCTAAATTACAAGGAAAGCACTTTCTAAAGACACATCTATGTGGAGTGTTAGTGCATGGAATTAAGTTCTTTGCAGATATATGGATTGATTCCTTGCATCTACATGATAGCAATCAAGTTGTAACATCTATTATGAAGGCAATTCACAATGTACATGTAGAAAATGGTCGCCTACCACCGACTTTGAGAATACAAGCTGATAATTGCTGGTGAGAAAATAAGAATGTACTCATGTTTGCATTCTGCTCCATGCTAGTTGCTCATCGAATCTTCAATGAGGTCGAATGTGGATTTTTGTATGTTGGGCATACACATGAGGATATCAATCAGGTTTTTAGCACAATCTCAAGGGAGCTTAAATGCAAGGATGTGGAGACAATAGATGACTTGGTAACAAGATGTGGCAGGCAAGTTGGTGGTCATAAGGAAAGTATAGTATGTGATGAGAGGCTCAAAAGAATGTATGATTGGAAGAGCTTCATTCTACCTTTCATACAAACGGGTGGTGATGCATTGACAGGTCCTACCAATCCACACTACTTTCATTTTTTTTTTAAAGATGAAAAACCTGTAATGCAATGGCAATAGTATTCTCATGATACAAAATGGGAACCTGAAGAACCTTACAGTCTATTAACTTCAATTCCTAGCTAGGAAAGGTATCCAACATGGGCTCCTATACAAGAATTCAATGAGAGGTCTAACTGTGAAATAGAAGGATTAAAAGCATTTATTACATACAAAGAGGAAATGCTCCGGCGATATCCTGATTCGAAGCCTACTTGGAGAGAACACACTACCACTGTAATTAACAAGACACGGAATTTAATAAAGGACCTTGAGAGAATGCGAGGCTCAAAGGATGTCAAGGAAGAATGCAATATGTTTTGGCCAAATGTTTATAACGATTTGCGCCCAGCTCCAGTCTTTGAAAATGAATTTGTATCATTACTCCCACATCCATATTGTGGACCGAAGAAGAGAGAGTTTATGCCACAAGTAGATATAGAGGTCGATTGTTTTGTTGTGTTTCGGCCATCGGATGATGAATATGAGAATGTGAAGTTTTGGGTTGCAAAAGTAGTTGATGTGCAAAGAGATGACCAAGAGAGAGCTACAACATTTACAGCGGTATGGTATGAGCCAAAGGGTAGGAAGGAGAATATGGATAACAACACATTGTATACTAATTGTATAATGAAGGAGTGGGTCCCAAATGATGAAGCGGTCTCTCAAGTTTCGACGGAGACAATCATAGTGTCTTGGCATTCAAGGGCAAAGAAGTCAAAGAAGCGCATGACTGCTTGAATTTCTTCCTTCATTGTAATTATGTTGAGGATATGGACATGGAGTTAGTGGAAGATTGGGTTGTTGAGAAGATACGCGAGACCAATGATGAGATCTTATAGACTTGTTTGAATAATCTCATTTTGTATTCTCTGCAACATCGGATAATCTTATTTTGTATTCTCTGCAACAAGCCCAGTAGGGCTGATTTGCAATCTTATTTTATATTCTCTGTAACAAGCTGGTAGAAATGAGTAGATCATATTAGAATTGCTAATACAATTTGTTTAGATTATCTTGTATCCTCTGCAACAAGCCTAGTAGGGTTGAGAAGATCATATTAGAATTGCTTTCAATACTCTTTGTTTTTTAGTCACAAATTCTCATCAATGTATAATGTAAGGTGTTTTTTGACACCATATGGCTTTGAGTTATATGATAAACTTCTTTTAAAAATGTGATGTCCTCTTTTTTTAATGTACTCGAGTTTTGATAACATGTCACATTATTTTTTAATTTAATTTTGTTAAATCTTACTTTTTGTCTCAATGTTTTGTTTTAAAAGAGCCTCATTTTTTTTCATGTTTTATCCAAAATTATCTCACAAAACAATTTTGGATAGTGGACCAGTCCAAAATTAATGAAATAGGTGTTACCTATAAAGTAAAATGAGAGATCTTATTTAGTAAATTAATTTTGGAATAACAAACTCTACCACATGGTGGTATCTACCCCCCCCATACCAAAGTCTCTCTCTCTCTCTCTCTCTCTCAAGATGGTATCTACACACTTATTAGGCCTATAAAAGTTTTGATCATGTGCAGGCCATATATTTTTTATGACTAGAAGGTGTCAACATAATCATGAAGCTTTAGAAAAGCTTTGACTATGTGGGCAAAACTTTATGAAATCAAGATGGTGTCCAAAACAAACTATGATGGAGCAAGGGAAAATTTTGACCTTGTGGCCAAATTTGTATGAGGGAACAATGGTGTTGTCTAAACAAAGCCTGGGTGGGGATGACTCAGCTGCACAAGTATGCAGCCTAGTAAAGATTTGACCTTGTGACAAAATCTTTATGATCGCAAGGTGGTGTCAAAAAGGTATAATATTTTTCAACATCTTGTTCTTGAGGTATGAGTACAAGTGGAAAATTTTTGACCGTATGACCAAATCTTATGAACAACTTGAGGAAAAGCTTTAACCTTGTTGGAAAATTATCATGAGTGAAAGTTTTGCTTGTGAGATAATCTTTGCGAGTTTGTTTCCCTTGAAATTTTTGGCCACAAGGTCAAAACTTCCTTCAACAACTTGTTCTTGAGGTCATCCCCCAAGGACGGTTTGGAAACCCTCACAAAGTTTTGACCTCGAGGCAAAATATTTGTGAGTTGTCCAAACCTAATCTTGAGTGGTATTCTCAATAGGAAATGGACGTTGGAGTGTGAAGAATGCGAAACTAATATGGAAGAATAGGGGTTTAGAGGAAGAGAAGAATGGGGATATTATTTTTGTTCTAAAGAGGGATTCAAGGATTACCTAATTATCAAATGCTCTCTTTGTCACATCCACATGATGCAAGTACTCTCTACCAACTGCTTTCCCTAGCATGCCCATGGCCTTTTCAATTTTCTTCTCCCATGCTAGAATTTTGTCAACTTTGTTGCTATTGCTCTTGGGTTTCTTTTTCAGTTCTAGATGCTATATCTGATAATCCATTTTGCATGAAATAGAGACATGTCGATAGCTTCCAAGGGGAAACTTTCTTTATGTTGAATCTCATATATGCATGTGCCATTGTCTTTTCTTGCTCTTCCAAATACCCATCTCCCTATTGATATTTTTACTGGTCACTCGACTATTCCTCACAATCTTGCAAGACCTCACAAGGAACCTCTTCATAGCTCACATATCCTGAATCAACTTAGTCTAATACCATATATTCAAAATCATATGCGTGCAATGAGTATCTGTCAACCGATAAAATCTCACATAAAATGTACCATCAAACACTTGAAAACCTGATAACATTAATGCTATGAAGGACAAAAAATTGACACTATATTATCAGAGAGTAATAAAAAGCAAGTAACCACTAGCTAATTCAACCCTATGGGAATTTTAAGCTTACACAAATGTTGATAACTTAGCGATGGAGCCTATCGGACTGACAATAAGAGCATGCTCCTCGACTAGACTATGAAGAAAGTTAACTCTCATGTAGCTTCTCTCCATTGAGAACTAGGAACCTCATTGGTTGATCCCAAGTTTATGCATAGAGCAATTAGAATATGGAATGGAAAACATGATAGTGTAGTGTATCCAGACACTAATTACAATCCCAAATAGGATTATAGGTATCAAGTCGACCAAGTGGAATAGGATCCTTGGTACATCGACAGCGGTGCATCATCTTACATGACAAATCATCAAGAATGGTTCACAGAAATGAAGCCATTAGAAGGAAAGAAAAATGTCATCTACACAGTAGATAATACACCAAATCTAGTTGAAGGGATAGGTGTTATCCCTATGAACAATTTCACTGGTACAAAAGGATAAGTGAAAGATGTGCTCTATGTTCTGAAGCTCAGCAAGAACCTTTTGTCAATAGGTCAAATGATGGAACACAATTACAAAGACATCTTTGACGATGATGAATGCACTATCAGAGATAAATCCAAAAGATGTCAAGTAGTAGCAAAAGGTGTCAAGGAAGGACACTTTTACAGAATGCTAGCTATAGTACCAGATAAGCATGCCATGTCAACTCAACCGCAATAGATGCCACTATCTCCAAAATGGCACAAGAGATATGGTCATGTCAACCTCAAGTACTTGTTAGATCTCAAGAATCAAAATATGGCAATTCGGATTCCGAAGCTACAAGTTCTTGGAAAAGCTTGCGAAGCATGTTGTTTTGGCAAACAAAAGTGAACCAACTTTGACAGAAGTACCTCTTGTGCACGAGGTATTCTTGATTTGGTACATACAGATATATGGGATTATGCCCAGACCCGCAGCATCAATGGTTCACTTTACTACTTGACTTTCATCGATGACTATAGTAGATATTGTTGGGTCTACTTTCTGAGAGAGAAATCTGAAGTGTTTTCCAGATTTCAAGAATTCAATGCCATGGTAGAAAACTAGACAGGCAGAAAGATCAAGGTCATGAGATTAGATAGAGGAGGTGAATACATGTCTTCAACATTCATGAACTTTTGCAAAAATCATGGCATTCAAGGACAATTCACATGTGCAGATACTCCTCAGCAGAATGCAAGAGCTGAAAGGATGAATGGGACTTTAGCAGACAGTGCTAGAGTAATGCTTAGTGAAAAGCATCTTCTAAATCAGTATTGGGCAGAAGCAATAGTCACTGCAAACTATTTGCTTAATCGGCTTCCTACCAAACCTATATAAGGTATGACTCCTTATGAAGCATTCAGTGGACACAAGCCACACATTGGGCATCTCCGTATATTTGGTTGCATAGAATATGCCCACATACATGATGATCATTGCCGGAAATTGGATGCGAAGTCACACAAATGCATCATGGTTGGCCATAGTGAAGAAAGCAAAGCATACAAGTTGTATGATCCCATCAACCGCAAGGTCATTATCTCCAGAGATGTAATCTTTGATGAGGAATCAAAATGCAAAACCTCATCTACACAGGAGATAGAAGCATCAACTTCATAGTCATCTATAGAACAGGTTGATGAAGAAGAGCCACAACAGCTTAGATGGTCTACTAGGAAAAGCAGACCTCTAGGTAGATTGACATATGCTCAGAAAGGAAAAGCAATTCAGGTAGATACCACCAACTATGCTCTTATGACTACCATCATGGCTACAAAAGAGCCAGTGTATTTCAAAGATGCAGTAGACAAGCCAGAATGGCAAAATGCTATGAATGAAGAAATGGATGCTTTGTATAAGAATAATACTTGGGAATAATGCGACCTTCCACTAGGAAAGAAGGCCATAGCAAACAAATGGGTATACAAAGTGAGGTACAATCCAGATGGAAGTATTCAAAGATACAAAGCCAAACTAGTTGCAAAAGGATTTGCACAGCAATATGGTCAAGACTATGATGAGACTTATGCTCCAATAGCAAAGATGGATTCCATACGGTTATTGATATCACTAGCGACACTCAGTAGATGGAATGTGTACCAGCTCGATGTCAAGAATGCATTTCTCAATGGTTATCTAGACAAGGAAGTCTACATGCAACAACCAACAGGTTATGTTGAACCAAGAAAAGACAATAAGGTTTGCCATCTCAAGAAAAGTCTCTATGGCTTAAAGCAAGCACCCCGAAGTTGGTATGGCAGAATTGACAAGTATTTTGTGGATTTGGGATACATGAAATCCAATGCAGATCATACTCTCTACTACAAAGTTCAAGGGGAAGACATTACTATTGCACTTTTGTATGTAGATGATCTGATTGTGACAGGAAGCAAGGAGAGCTTCATAAGAAAATTGAAACAAGATTTATCTGCAAAGTTCGACATGAATGATCTTGGACTTATGCACTATTGTCTTGGAATTGAGCTTTGAGAGATTCAGATAGCACATTCATGAGTCAACTCAAGTATGTTGATAGTCTTGTGAAGAAGTTTCATATGGTAGATTGCAAGATTGCAGCCACTCCCATGGAAGAGAGGTTGAAACTTACTAAAGATTTAGAAAAGCCTACAGTCAATGATAGGTACTACAAGCAACTCATTGGATCTCTTATATATCTGACAATCACATGGCCAGATATTTGTTATGCAATAAGCTCACTAGCACAGTTTATGGCAAATCCAAGACAGTATCACTGGAATGCAGTCAAAAGAGTCTCGAGATACATCAGAGGTACAAGATAGTTTGGGATAGAATACAGAGGAAGTCATCCACGGTTGCATGGATACTATGACAGTGACTATGCCGGAGATCATGAGACCAGGAGATCGACACACGGATATGCATTTCTCCTTGGTCAAGGTGCTATATCATGGTTGTCAAACAAACAGCCAACTATTTCTTTGTCTTCGACTGAAGAAAAATATAGAGCATTCACTACAGGTGCATGTGAGGCTATATGGCTTAGAAGACTATTGTCAGAAATAGATTACTTTGATGAGTCAAAGCCAACAACAATATACTGTGATAATCAATCGTCTCAAGCATTGGCCAAGAATCTAGTATATCACTACAGGACAAAGCACATTGATGTCAAAGAGCACTTCATCAGAGGAAGAGTGTTACTTGGTGACATCACACTGGAGAATTGTGATAGCAAATAGAATGTTGTAGACATCTTTACCAAACCACTTGGTAAAGAGCTATTCGAGAAACACTGACTAGCTCTTGGTTTGACATAGAGGAAGGACATTCCCATTAAAGGGGTATTATAGAATGTAATGCTAAGTCCTTCTTTGATTCCCTAGAATCATCATCTTGAGGGAACATGATGTTGATCTTGAGGGAAGGTGTTGAGAGTTCATGCTCAACATCATGTGATCATGTGATCATATGTACATAGCACTAACCTTATAGAGTGCTATAAAGGAGAGGGTTAGATCCCCTAACCCTAACCCTAAATGGGTTTCTATATATTTTATTTTTTCAACTAAATCTAGTGTACAGTTAGTCATTTGTGGTGTGCTCTCTAGCTATGACCTCTCTCCTCATCTCCACTCCTCTCCTCTCCCCTCTTCATATTTTGTCAAGAGAGGACAAAGGTGTTTGAAGATATGTGCTTTCTATACAACAAATGACATATTAGTAGTCTTAAATATTTTATAGTGTTGTCTTGTGATCTTAGCTATCTATAATATTTTATAGTTTTAGCATAAAATTTTGACCCTATGGCCAAAACTTTCTACACTATTTGGTAGGAATAGTATCAATCTTCGAGGTTTTCATGAAACGACGTTTTTCTCTCTCTCTCTCTCTCTCTCTCTCTCTCTCTCTCTCTCTCTCTCTCTCTCTCTCTCTCTCTTCCCACCTCTCCCTCTTCCCACCTCTCCCTCTTCTCCCCCCTTCTTCCCCACCAAAAATTCTTTCTATCTCTCTCTTCCCTCCCCTCCACCTCTCTCTCTCTCTCTCTCTCTCTCTCTCTCTCTCTCTCTCTCTCTCTCTCTCTCTCTCCTATCCCTATCCCTCCCAAAACAGTGTTTAAAAAATCACAAATACTAGATAATATTTGACCATTGGCCAAATCTTTAAGATGGGAAAGAACTGAAGGAATGCTCCATACACATAACAAATATGCTTGAAGATTTGTATAGTCTATACAAATGACATTCTCTTATAGTCTATCTAGTATTCTTTGTTCTCTTTAATCTTTTATAGAATCTTCATATTTTCTTAGCTATCTTGAGTCGATAGTCAACATTACAAGATTGATACATATCTTTTATCCTGCATAAAGTTCCAGCATAAAAGTTTGAATTGATGGCCTAAACTTTCTACAATGTTTCTCGGGGGGGTCACTATCTATAAACCCTCTATATCACGTGCGTTCAAGGCCTATATTTAAAGTCCCTTATCTGTAAAAAATTTCATTAATAAAATGTACCCCTTTTCTATACAAATCTGTAAATTTTTTCCAAAACCATTTTAAATAGTCCCTTATGTATATTTATTTATGTAAATTTTAGAAATTAAAAAAATCCTTCTGTTGAACTCACGTGATAGGGTTACATATGATGAGTGACCCCCCCGAGCAATGTTTGGTATGGAAAATTTCAACATAACAAATATGTTTGAAGATTTGTATGGTCTATACAAATGACATTCTCTTACAGTCTATTCAGTATTCTTTGTTATCTTTAATCTTTTATAGAATCTTCATATTTTCTTAGCTATCATGAGCCAATAGTCAACATTACAAGATTGATACATATCTTTTAACATTTAGAGTGTTCTTGCATAAAGTTCTAGCATAAAAGATTGAATTAATGGCCTAAACTTTCTACAATGTTTAGTATGGAAAATTTCAACCTTGGAAGTTTTCATGAAAAAAAACTTTCTCTCTAAATTGACTTCATAGCCTACACTTTCTACAGTGCTCTCTCTCTCTCTCTCTCTCTCTCTCTCTCTCTCTCTCTCTCTCTCTCTCTCTCCCTCTCTCCCCCACCTCAAATCCAAATTATGTTTAAGAAGAATTATGGTCCTCTATTGATATATTTATTTACACACATCCATACTTGTCTACATATGGGTCTGTAATAGATCAAACAGAAGAAGTCCATACACCCTATATATCACCGGTCAAAACTTGACCAAATTGTCTATTCTATTGGATCTCAATAAACTTTTTTGAAAACAATTAATCATGTAGAAAGATGCTTGCATTCACGTATTGTCCTCAATCTACAACTACTAGAAAGTGTCTTGCATTCATAGAATGCTATTGCAAAAAAAACAATATTAAAAATAGCATACATGTGCTCACCATTCCTTTCTCAACTACTGGGTGCCACCTTTCTTTTTGTCTTTTGCAAAGACACTCATATCATCTGCATAGAGGGGTAAGAGTAGGCCAACTGAAAACTTATACTTCAAATCCATCATGTTTTCCATTCCATATTCTATGCATAAACTTGGGATCAACCAATGAGGTTCCTAGTTCTCAATGGAGAGAAGCTACATGAGAGTTGACTTTCTTCATAGTCTAGTCTAGGAGCATGATCTTATTGTCAGTCAGATAGGCTCCATCGCTAAGTTATTAGCATTTGTGTAAGTTTAAAAACCCCATAGGGTTGAATTAGCTAGTGGCAACTTGCTTTTTATTAGTCTTTGTTAATATAGTGTTAATTTTTTGTCCTTCATAGCATCAATATTATCAGGTTTTCAAGTGTTTGATGGTACATTTTATGTGAGATTTTATCACTTGAGAGATACTCATTGCATGCATCTGATTTTGAATATATGGTATCAGAGCAAGTTGATTGAGGATATGTGAGCTATCAAAAGGTTCCTTGTGAGGTCTTGCAAGATTGTGAGGAATCGTCGAGTGACCAGTAAAAATATCAATAGGGAGATGGATATTTGGAAGAGCAAGAAAAGACAATGGCACATGCATATATGAGATTCAACATAAAAAAAGTTTCCCCTTGGCAGCTATCGACATGTCTCTATTTCATGCAAAATGGATTATCGGATATAGCATCTAGCACTGAAAAAGAAACCCAAGAGCAATAGCAACAAAGTTGACAAAATTCTAGCATGGGAGAATAAAAATGAAAAGGCCATGGGCATGCTAGGGAGAGCAGTTGGTAGAGAGTACTTGCATCATGTGGATGTGACAGAGAGAGAATTTGATAATTAGGTAATTCTTGAATCCCTCTTTAGAACAAAAATCATCTCCCCGTTCTTCTCTTCCTCTAAACCCCTATTCTTCCATATTAGTTTCGCATTCTTCACACTCCCACATCCATTTCCTATTGAGAATACCACTCAAGATTAGGTTTGGACAACTCACAAATATTTTACCTCGAGGTCAAAACTTTGTGAGGGTTTCAAAACCGTCCTTGGGGGATGACCTCAAGAACAAGATGTTGAAAGAAGTTTTGACCTTGTGCCCAAAACTTTCAAGGGAAACAAACTCGCAAAGATTATCTCACAAGAAAGACTTTCACTCATGATGATTTTCTAACAAGGTCAAAGCTTTTCCTCAAGTTGTTCATAAGATTTGATCATACGGTCAAAACTTTTCCACATGTACTCATACCTCAAGAACAAGATGTTGAAAAATATTATACCTTTTTTACACCGGCTTGCGATCATAAAGGTTTTGTCACAAGGTCAAACCTTTACTAGGCTGCATACTTGTGCTGCTGAGTCATCCCCACCCAGGCTTTGTCTAGACACCATTGTTCCCTCATACAAATTTGGCCACCAGGTCAAAAATTTCCCTTGCTCCATCATAGTTTGTTTTGGACACCATCTTGATTTCATTAACTTTTGGCCACATGGTCAAAGCTTTTCTAATGCTTCATGATTATGTTGACACCTTTTAGTCATAAAAAATATATGGCCTGCACATGATCAAAACTTTTATACGCCTAATAAGTGTGTAGATACCATATTGAGAGAGAGAGAGAGAGAGTGTGTGTGAGTGAGAAAGAGAGAGAGAGAGAGAGAGAGAGAGAGAGAGAGAGAGAGAGAGAGAGACTTTGGTATGGGGGGGTAGATACCACCGTGTGGTAGAGTTTGTTATTCCAAAATTAATTTAGTAACTAAGATATCTCATTTTACGTTATAGGTAACACCTATTTCATTAATTTTGAATAGGTGCACTATCCAAATTTGTTTTGTGAGATAATTTTGGATAAAACATGAAAAAAAGTGAGGCTCTTCTAAAACAAAACATTGAGACAAAAGTAAGATTAAAAAAATTAAATAAGAAAATAATGTGACATGTTATTAAAACTAGAGTACATTCAAAAAAGAGGACATCACATTTTTGAAAGAAGTTTATCATATAACTCAAAGCCATATGGTGTCAAAAAACACCTTACATTATACATTGATGAGAATTTGTGACTAAAACACAAACAGTATTTAAAGCAATTCTAATATGATCTTCTCAGACCTACCAGGCTTGTTGCAGAGAATACAAGATAATCTAAACAATTTTTATTAGCAATTCTAATATGATCTACTCAGCCCTACCAGCTTGTTGCAGAGAATATAAAATAAGATTGCAAATCAGCCCTACCAGGCTTGTTGCAAAGAATACAAAATAAGATTATCCGATGTTGTAGAGAATACAAAATAAGATCTTGGGGGAGGGTCCATAATGTTGCCTGTAACAATTTCTCGAATGGTACATGTTATAAATGCACGTAGATGCAAGTCCATATATGTTGATAGTGTGATGTCATTCTGTATCTCAAAAATTTGACCAAATATCAAAAAGCAATCGTAGCCCACTCTCCATCCACAATTGTAGATGTGGCTATCCTTTTGATGTGATACTTGACATGTTATATACTCTATTTGATGTGCTAGGTCACCTTGTCGCATTACTGTGTCGATAGCACCTACCAACTTTCAAGTCGATTTGCACATCAAAACATATAACAAGAGTGAATGTGTGCATTGCATATGAATCTGCATCACATAGAAGTGATAACACATGTAGTCTATACTTACTCTGACTTAGTGCCATGGATGGATGCCATTGAGTTCGCTTAGAAGCACTTCTTGGCAAAGATTTCCACGACCACCAAACTCCAATGTGAGATGCATTATCAATAAAGAATAATTATTGTGTTTGAGGCAATTCTAGCAATGCAAGAGAAAAAACAAGTAGGGTCTATTGCTTACTTCTCATAATATGTTGTAAAGATAGCCCGTGCCTCATTCATAAGAACATGCTTCAACCACTTGCAAACATCCTCTATGGTATTTTTTGTTGCTAAAGCACTTCAAAAATAAGATGATCAAGCATACATGAAACTCTTTGTATATTTTGAGAAAAAATTGCTATAACATTACTACAAAGAAAAAAATGAGTATTAGCTTGTTGGATTTAGTCAAAATACAAAAGTATAAAGCCAAGGAAAAGGTTGCATCAAACCTAAGGATGGCTGTAATGACTTTGACATTAACCTCTTTCTTAGGATTCAAGAGGATTAAAATCTCCTCTTCACCAAATTCAAAAGTATGAGGTTGTTGTCAAATTAACAACATAGCATTAAATGAACTTCCAATCTGTTGCAATAGAGTCATATTTTCATGACTCATCTTATTAAGAGAGTGGTCTACATCATATTCTTCTTTGCTTTCTATGTCTTCTACATCCTCATTTTTCTATAAAAATATAAAAAAGTTATGAGATTTATGCATCCCAAATAAAGGCTTAAACAAGCATAGAAGCATAAAGATAAGGTTTCATACATGCTGTAATGTAGTCACATTTTCAGGTTGTTCCCCAATGTTAACAATGGCATTTTCATTAGACTGAGTCTCTTCTCCTCTTGGAGGAAAATAAAAAAAAGTTATGAGATTTACATGTTTGAATAACAAACCTAGGAACGTGTTTCCTGATGGTTGTGCATGACACTGAGACAAAAACGGTGTTTAATGCTTGATTAACCATGCAAATCATATCCGATGGGCACAATATTGAGCCCTTACCTTAATCTGACTGGTATTGAGTTTCATGTAAAGTGGCGCACCCATATGATTAGTACTTGTTTGAACACAACTAGGAGCATGTTTTTTGCACACTGAGGCAAAATTGGTGTTTAATGCTCATTAGACAATGCAAATCATATCCAATGGACACAATACTATGCCTGTGACTCAATGTAGGTGGTGTTGACTTGCATCCAAAGTGATGCTCCCATCCCATAAGTACTTATTCGGATAACACACCTGGGAGCACGTTTTTTGATGGTGGTGCATAACACTAGGGGGGAAACCAAGCATATCCGTTGGGCAAAATACTTTGCACCCAACTCAACCATTGTGCATAAGGTAAAAACGGTGCTTAATGCTTGATCAACTATGCAAATCATATCAGATGGGCACAATACTCCGCACATGACTCAACCGAGGTAGTATGACTTAAATGCAATATGGCTCACCCATCCCATAAGTACCTATTCGATAACACACCTAGGAGTGCGTTTTTTCATAGTGGTGCATAACACTATGAGGAAAATTGTGCATAATGAGTGATCCACCATGCAAAGCACATCCGATGGGTGCAATACTTTGGATGCACTTCAATCTATGTTAATTTTGTATCGCTACAAAGTGGAGCCCCCATCCAATAAGTACTTGTTCAAATAACACACCCAGTGCATTTTTTGACGCTTGTGCATAACACTAGGGCAAAAATGGATATAATGCACAATCGACCATGCAAATCATATTTTATTGGTAAAATACATTTCATGCACCTCAAACTATGTGTTATTGACTTGTGTGCACAATGACACTGTGACATGAAGTTGGGGGTAGTAAACTTCATGCACCTCTTCACTTCCTGTTGCTTTCGAACTGACAGCCAAAGATATTTATCATTGAGAATGGGACATTAGAAAGAAGCTTTTATGCCAAGATACCACACCATATTTTCCTCCCTCAGATGAGAATGAAGATGGTAACATCCCAAGTGATGTTGTAATCAAGCATAGGGAGAAGGAAAGGATCAGCAGAGGCCATAATCTCAACGAGCCGGTCTGCACCAAAGAGAAGAGTGATATGTTGTTGAAAGAAGATCTTGTGGCTCAACATGACATGAACTGATATATATCAATAAGTTTGAAGGGGCTGATTGGGTCGGATGGGTAGATTCCGAGGAAACATTGCACCTCCTTCATAGACACCCTTATACTTAGCTCAAAACACTCTATGAACTGTCATTAGACACAGAGGCCTATAACTTTCAATAGAGACATGATATCAAAGATTCAAGCACAAAAGAGATGTGCCTTGATATGAGCTTCAAGCTGATATAAGTTTCATTAAAAATAGACAGACGGTTGAAGAGATATGGACAGTTTACTCGAAGGGCGTAAAAACTGTCATGAAAACAAACTGTCAAACACAGAGACTCATAACATTTTGCAACAGTATCTTATTCAAGATCTAAGCACATAGAGACTGTGGCTTAAAGAGAACTTCGCAGTGATATATGTTTCGTAAGAAACAGAGAAGCGGCCAAAAAGTTATGGACAATTTACTAGACGGGGGTAAAAACTATCATGAAAATAAACTGTCAGACATAGAGACTCATAACTTTTTGCAGCAATATCTAATTAAAGATCTGATTATATAGAAACATGCGCCTTGAAGAGAGCTTCTCACTGATATAAATTTTATTACAATCAGACTATCGAGCAGAAAGTTATGAGAAAAACACTAACAGGGGGTCAAACTGTCATGAAAACTACCCTCCCCCAGGCTAATTTCGCCTGAGCAAGATGCTCCCTTAAGACTCCACCTTCATCAACGATCCACCCCTCATAGATTTCTCCTAAAAGAGGGAAAGAAGTTTGCATGGTGGCTCGAGAAATAAATGGACCATGTATGCACAGTGAAAGAACTTTCAAGGCTTTAAAAGAAAAAAGGGACGAGACACTCAAGAGAGAGAGAACCTGAAGTGACCTTCGTTACAAATAGAGTGAGAATCCACTTCAACACTACAAACACAAGGGAGAAGAAGAGGTTTCATACATACAAAAGGGAGCGGAAGCTCCAAGACTACTCATAGAGAGAGAATAATCTAGAGAGAGAAGGACTCAAGAGTCTACATAAGAGAATATCTACAAGAGGGAGAGAAGGCTCATGGAAGAGGCTTGGGGAGACTAGAGCTACAGCAACATGAGGCCTAATGGTGGAAGAGATTGATGAACAAGGGAGAGGAGGGCTCCTTTTATAGAGATTTTATTACCCTCCACCCATTTACAATTGCTGTCTGTAGATTCCTTTCCCCATCAATCACCTAGGCACGTATGTCACCATCCATGTCCTTTTTGGCTACTCTTGCCATGTGTCCCATCAAAAGATGCTCAAGACTCTTAAAATATTGAGAAAGTCAAGAGTCTCCTCACATGGAGCCCATAGGGACCCTCTCTTTTCCACATGTCCACATCCTCCTTATTCCACATAGGAGTTCTAGAAGGATTCCTCTTGACTTCACAGTCCTCCACATGCCTTCCACATGCTTGGCATGTGATCTCTCTTATATTATTGGAACACATGGACATGAGCCCACCTATTTATATGACTCACTCTTCCTATTTTCTAAAAAACTCATAATATCCCATACACAAATAACTCTCACCCCATACCAAGGTATTTATAATTCATACCTATGGTATTTACAATGAGCCATTCCACTCATCCTATCAATCCCATACAATATCATAGAAAATAGAAATAAGTGAGAGCTGCTAGGCTATCACTTGATACTCAAACTCTTATCAAACATAGAGAAAAACAATATCAATGCCAAGTTGAAAATATCAATTTTTGGCGTCACATCTTCCCCCCCCAGCAGATCCTCTCTAGTACAGAGAGGGTCTGCTGGCCCTCAAGGTGGTCGAGCATAGAAGAATTTAAGGCGATACTCGTTGGTGCATCTGGGTATCACCATGCCATCAACATCCTCAAGCTGATAGGTTCCATTCGTGACATTCATATAATCCTTATGGAGGCGTGGCCAAAAGTAACCAATCTCTGCTTCTGTTGTGGAGTTAACCCTCGAGGAAAGATGCCTTCTTCCACATATTGCTGAACATCTTTTAGTTTTGGCCATCTAGTGTCTACCCAAGAAACCACCCCCCGGTCTGGCACTACAATGGCTTTAGCTAACTCATCTGCCCTTTGATTTTCTTTTCTGTTTATATGAACAAACTTGCAAAAGTCAAAGCAACTACATTGTGCCATAGCCTTTTGATTAAGCTCCTTTAAATGAGGACTTCTTGTCTTGTAATGCCCTTGCATTTGATTTATAATAAGCTGAGAATCTCCTCTTACTTCCAATTCTTTAACTTGACTTTGAAGACAACCCTCCAAACCAAGAATCAAAGCATTATACTCAGCTGCATTGTCAGTTGTGAAACTTGGAAGCTCTTGTCCTCTTGCCCATACCTCTTGACCTTCAGGATTCATCAAGACTATCCCCCGGGCTCCTTGTTGGCATGAAGGACTAAAAGCCCCATCAAAATACAAAACAAAAGCTATTGGTGGTGTATCCCTTTCATCTTTAATGTTCTCCTTACATTTCTTTTCTTCTCCTAGATCCTCCCGTCCTGTGAGCAAATCTGCCATAGTGGACCTAGTGGTATTTTCAGTGACAAAAGAGAAAGAGAACTCTTGAAGCTTTGACAACCATTTTTCAAATCTCCCCCTAGGATTAGACTTGCGAACTAGATATGCTAATACAGACTGAGAGGTAAGGAAGAAAAATGGTCGAGGTAATAAATAGGAGTGAAACTTTCTGATGGAAAACACCAAATAGAGAGCTTGCTGCTCCATTTCTTCATACCTTATTTCCACATCTGTAAGCTATCGGTTGGCATAATAGATGGGTTGCATTCTACCTGCCTCTCCCATTTGTAGCAATACAACACCAACTGAATGCAAAGATACACTTGGATTTACATAAAAGTTTTGAGACCAATCAGGGGGCTTTAATATTGGGCCCTTACTCATGGCCTCCTTAAGTTGCTGGAAAGACTCTTGTTGCTCCACACCCCATTGGAAAGAAAATCCTTTTCTTGTCAACAAGTTCATGGGATATACTATCTTTGTGAAATCATCACAAAAGCGTTGATAATACTTGCTCTTTCCTAGAATTTTGCAAACGCCAGTGACACTCTCAGGACTTAGCAATGCCATGATTGCTTGAACCTTGTCAGGATCCATTTGTAGGCCTTCTTCAGCCACAATATGCCCCAACAAGACTACTTTTGTTTGAGCCAAATGACACTTGCTAGGATTTAGACACCCTTTTGCTTCATCAATCCTAGCTAAGGCCATCTTTAACTTCTCTATGTGATCTGTGCGCCGAGAATAAATGCAAAAATCATCCAAAAACACCCTTATGAACTTTCCCAAGTAAGGCTCAAGAACTTGACTCATGAACCTTTGAAATGTAGCTGGTGTATTGGTCAACCCAAAAGGCATCACTCTGTAAGCAAAAACTCCCCAAGGTGTGACAAATGATGTTTTCTTTTGATCTTCCTCCCGAATACGAATTTGAAAATATCCAGAATACCCATCACATACAGAATACATCTCATGCCCTACTACTTGGTCTAGTATTTCATCTTGTAATGGCAAAGGAAAATGATCCCTCTTAGTGCATGCATTCAAAGGACGAACGTCCACACAAACTCGCCACTTATTTCCTTTCTTTGGTGTGACAACTACAGGAGATATCCATTCTGAATCATCAACAGGAAAGATGAATCCCGCCTCAAGTAGTTGTGTTACCTCTTTCTTTAGTGCCTCAGCTTGGATCTTCCCCAATCCCCTTAAGCGTTGCACAACTGGCTTGCTTTCTGGCTTCAACTCAATCTTGTGCTCCACAAGAGAGACTGGTCGAACTTGTGAATAGCTTGTTGCAAAGAGACATGGAAAATCATCTAGCATATCCAAGTACTGGAGCTTCTCACTACCTGATAGAGAATCACCAAGAAGCTCTTCATTGCGTTGGCACCGTTTAGTGTGCTCCACATCCTCCACATGAAGTGTCTCTATAGGATCTTCTTGCACCACCACCTTGTTCCTTCCTGACTCATCCCGATTAGTACCAAGACAAAGACCAAAGGCCACTCCTTCCACCTCACCCTCTGAGTTGGACTCCTCGAAGCTACACCCTGTCTCTTCTTCTTCATCGGTTAAGTCAGAGCTTGATCAGAGCTTGAACTCTCTGATGTTGAAGACTCCTCCTTGACAACTTCCTTTTTGCGGCTTCTGATGTTGTAGCGCACCTTTTTATCATTTCCCTGCAAAATTAATTCTCCAGTATCCCACTTTTGAACAGCCTTCACCTTGCGTAACCAAGGCCTTCCCAAAATCAATGGATAGGCACATGCATCTGGCTTGGTAGGGATCACCTGAAAAGTAGTCGGAACAGAAATTCCACATACATCCACTTCTAGATTCTTCACAACTCCCAAGGTCTTAACACTAGTGTTGTCAGCCAATTTGATGCGATAAGGAGAGGTAGTACTAGAGTATTTTAAATCAGCATCTATCAAGGTCTTCTCACTCATGACATTAATCGATGCACTTCCATCAATGTACACATTAGAAATCACTTGACCATTAATGATCGCATCAACCACAGGTACATCATCACCAACATCTATATCTACCTTTTGAACAATAGGAATGGCACTTTTCTTCTTTTTCTTCTTTGACACTCTTGTGCTTGCTAGTTTTCCCCATTCCTTCCGTAGTTTTGGAGACAAAGCAAGTAATTGACCAAAGGTAATATGAGCTTCCTTTTCTTTAAGGTCGGACAACAAGTCATAGATTTGAATTCCTTGTCCTAAAGGAAAGTCTGACTAGCTAATTCTCCTTCTAGATGCCTTCTTTTTCTTACTACGGTGTTCCTCTTCCTGATGTTCCTCATCTATTTCTTTCTTGCTTTCTTCTTCTTCTTTTGCTTTACCACACCCCCGTTTAGCCATCATTACCTCTCTTTCCTCATCCCCTGAAGAAGCTTCTAACAAGGATACTTGTTTTTCTTCTTTCTTTCTCAATCTAGGACACTCAGGGTGATAGTGACCTTTTTCATTACATTCATAGCAAGTGACCCCACTCCTATCTCGAGGCCTATCTTCACTCTTTGGTGCTCTAGGTTGTCGTGCATTAACTAAATGCAATTTCAAATTAGCAAACTCTGCCGTCAATTGGGAGATATTATGATCTAACTCAGAGGACTTTGGTACCTGAGGAGTGCTCATTACCTCCACCTTAGAAGTTGAAGCTGTTGAAGACACAAAAGAGGATTCGATCTTTAGAGAAGCTTCTTTCTTGGTTGCAATGCGAAGCGCCTCCACGTATGTTGTTGGATCTTTACTCATTACTTTTGAGCGAAGACGAGGCTCCAAAGCCATAACAAATTTTCTCATCTTTAAGTGCTCCATCCCTGAGAGACTTTCAGGGGCCGATGATGTAGATGCCACAGCTCACAAAGGTGCCCTTTCATACTTTGTCCATAAAGTTTCATATTGGATTGCCAACACAGAGACCAACTCACCCTCTCCTTGATAGAACCGGTCCAACTGCAACATCAAAGCATTTATCGAGTCCACTGCCCCAAATCTCTGCTTCATTGCTGCCACCACTTGGTCCTAGTCCTCCTTGGTAGAGTCTGGCAAGGTCTCATGCCAACTCAAGGCTACACCTTCAAGAAAATCAGGCAAAATCTCCCGATCCTTCATGGACCATCCAGAAAGCCAGCATCCTCGAACAAAATCCCGAAGATAAGACTCCGGGTCTTCCCCTTGGGTCCCTCGAAACACTGGAATCTTCACCATGATGAAGCACAAAAAGGAAACACCAAGATCCAAATAATATCCCAAACAAGATCCGAACAAGATCCCACAGAGCCTTAGTATACCAAGACCAACTGATTATGCATAACCACTTGTTGAAAACCCTCCACAATGTGATCCTCAACAAAATCTTCAAAAATAAGTGACCAACCAACACCATGAAAACATTGTGTATACATGCATTCTAGAATCACCCTTCTCACAATAGGAAGTGCACATAAAAGATTCAAGATATTGTACTCTTCATCATTTGCATAGCAAAAGAAGTTGAAAGCATTAAGAATCACCACTCCACTGTTATAGTTGAAAACTACCCAAAGACTCAACTCTTCTTCACACCAAGCTGCCAGTGCATCGAACAATCCCCAATTTATCATTGTGCCTACTACTGATGTTGTCGATTCACCAACATATTCAACAGTGCAAACATAAAGGATATGATCATGGTGATTGTGCGAATAGCTTGAGCATCACCTTCACAATCTTCAAGTTCTCTTAAACGGGTTGCAATCTCTTCTAACGGAGTTCTTCCAGGCATCTTCTTTATCTCATCAAAAGACATGCCTCTTCTAGGCATAACATGAAATCAAGTATACCCGAGACCGTTTGGTAAGGTGGGATGAATCCAATACCAAACGTACCTGGCGTCTCCACCAAAAGATGTGACATGAAGTTGGGGGTAATAAACTTCACGCACCTCTTCACTTCCTGTTGCTTTCGAACTGACAGACAAAGACGTTTATCATTGAGAATGGGACATTAGAAAGAAGGTTTTATGCCAAGATACCACACCATAATTTTCTCCCTCAGATGAGAATGAAGATGGTAACATCCCAAGTGATGTTGTAATCAAGCATAGGGAGAAGGAAAGGATCAGCAGAGGCCATAATCTCAGCAAGCCGGTCTGCACCAAAGAGAAGAGCAATACGTTGTTAAAATAAGATCTTGCGGCTCAACATGACATGAACTGGTATATATCGATGAGTTTGAAGGGGCTGATTGGGTCGGATGGGTAGATTCCAAGGAAACATTGCACCTCCTTCATAGACACCCTTATACTTAGCTCAAAACACTCTATGAACTATCATTAGACATAGAGGCCTATAACTTTCAGTAGAGACATGATATAAAAGATTTAAGCACATAAGGAGATGCAGCTTAAGATGAGCTTCGTGCTGATATAAGTTTCATTGAAAACAGATAGACGGTTGAAGAGATATGGATAGTTTACTCGAAGGGGGTAAAAACTATCATGAAAACAGACTGTCAAACACAGAGACTCATAACATTTTGCAGTAGTATCTGATTCAAGATGTAAGGATATAAAGACCTGTGGTTAAAGAGAGCTTCATGATGATATATGTTTCGTAAGAAACAGAGAAGCGGCCAAAAAGTTATGGATAGTTTACTAGACGGGGGTAAAAACTATCATGAAAATAGACTGTTAGACACAGAGACTCATAACTTTTTGCAGCAATATCTGATTCAAGATTTGATCACCTAGAAACATGTGCCTTGAAGATAGCTTTGCACTGATATAAATTTCATTACAATCCGACTATCGAGCAGAAAGTTATGAGAAAAACACTAACAGGGGTCAAACTGTCATGAAAACTACCCTCCCCCAGGCTAATTTCGCCTGAGCAGGATGCTCCCTCAAGACTCCACCTTCATCAACGATCCACCCCTCATAGATTTTGCCTAGAAGAGGGGAAGAAGTTTGCATGGTGGCTCGAGAAACAAATGGACCATGTATGCACAGTGAGCGGCCGAATAGAAAGAACTTTCAAGGCTTTAAAAGAGAAAAGGGACGAGACACTCAAGAGAGAGAGAACCTGAAGTGACCTTCATTACAAACAGAGTGAGAATCCACTTCAACACTACA
The DNA here is from genome assembly GCF_047967505.1 of Dipteris shenzhenensis. NCBI lineage: Eukaryota > Viridiplantae > Streptophyta > Polypodiopsida > Gleicheniales > Dipteridaceae > Dipteris > Dipteris shenzhenensis. The sequence continues at coordinate 24,069,369 of NC_141623.1, forward strand.
AACACAAGGGAGAAGAATAGGTTTCATACATACAAAAGGGAGCGGAAGCTCCAAGACTACTCTTAGAGAGAGAATAAACTAGAGAGAGAAGGACTCAAGAGCTCGGGGGGGTCACTCATCATATGTAACCCTATCACGTGAGTTCAACAGAAGGATATTTTTTATTTCTAAAATTTACATAAATAAATATACATAAGGGACTATTTAAAATAGTTTTGGAAAAAATTTACAGATCTGTATAGAAAAGGGGTACATTTTATTAATGAAAAAATTTACAGATAAGGGATTTTAAATATAGGCCTTGAACGCACGTGATATAGAGGGTTTATACATAGTGACCCCCCTGAGCTCAAGAGTCTACATATTAAGAGAATATCTACAAGAGGGAGAGAAGGCTCATGGAAGAGGCTTGGGGAGACGAGCTACAGCAACATGAGGCCTAATGGTGGAAGAGATTGATGAACAAGGGAGAGGAGGGCTCCTTTTATAGAGATTTTATTACCCTCCTTCACCCATTTACAATTGCTGCCTGTAGATTCCTTTCCCCATCAATCACCTAAGCACGTATGTCACCATCCATGTCCTTTTCGGCTGCTCTTGCCATGTGTCCCATCAAAAGATGCTCAAGTCTCTTAAAATATTGAGAAAGTCAAGAGTCTCCTCACATGGAGCCCATAGGGACCCTCTCTTTTCCACATGTCCACATCCTCCTTATTCCACATAGGAGTTCTAGAAGGATTCCTCTTGACTTCACACTCCTCCACATGCCTTCCACACGCTTGGCATGTGATCTCTCTTATATTATTGGAACACATGGACATGAGCCCACCTCTTTATATGACTCACTCTTCCTATTTTCTAAAAAACTCATAATATCCCATACACAAATAACTCTCACCCCATACCAAGGTATTTATAATTCATACCTATGGTATTTAATTACAATGAGCCATTCCACTCATCCTCTCAATCCCATACAATATCATAGAAAATAGAAATAAGTGAGAGCCGCTAGGCTATCACTTGATACTCAAACTCTTATCAAACATAGAGAAAAACAATATCAATGCCAAGTTAAAAATATCAATTTTTGGCGGCACAACACCCACATCTGATAAGTACTTGTTCGAATAACACACCTAGGACCATGTTTTTTAATGGTTGTGCATAAAATTGATGCAAAAATGGTGTTTCATGCTTGATCAACCATGCAAAGAATATCCTATGGGCACAATATTGTGTAAGTGCCTCAACCTAGGTGGTATTGAGTTGCATGCAAAGTGGGGTGCCCATTCGATAAGTACTTGTCTGGATGACACACCTAGGAGTGTGTTTTTTTATGGATGTGCATCACACCGAGGCAAAAATGGTGTTTAATTCTTGATCGACAATGCAAAGAATATTGGATGGGCACAATACTCTGCAGGTGTCTCAACCTAGGTGGTATTGACTTGCGTGCAAAATGGCACCCCCATCCAATTAGTACTTGTTCAAATAACACACTTAGGATCGTGTTTTTTGACGGTTGTGCAAGACACTAACAAAAAAAGGGTGTTTAATGCTTGATCGACCATGCAAAGCATATCTTATGGGGAAAAAAATTCATGCATGCCAACCTAGGTAGTATTGATTTGCGTGAAAAGTGGCACACCCATCCAATAAGTACTTGTTCAGATAACACACCTAGGAGCATGTTTTTTCACGGATATGTATCACATTGAGGCAAAAATGGTGTTTAATGCTTGATTGATAATGCAAAGCATATCCAATGGGAGAAATAATTTGTACATGCCTAACCTAATATGTATTGATGTGCATGAAAATTGGCGTGCCTATACCATAAGTACTTGTTCGCATACCACACCTGGTAGCACGTTTTTTGTCTATTGTGCATAATAGTAGGGGGAAAATGATGTATAATGCATGATCGACCATGCAAAGCATATCCGATGGGTACAATACTTTTTATGTGACTCAACCTATGTGGTATTCACTTTCATGCAAAGTGGCACCACCATCTGAACAGTACTTATTTGAATAACACACCTAGGACTATGTTTTTGTATGGTTATGCATGACGCTAAGGAAAAAATAGTGTTTTATGATTGATCGACCATGCAAAGCATATTTGATGGCCACAATACTTTGCACACGCCTCAACCTAGGTAGAATTGAGTTCCATGAAAAGTGGCATGCCCATACGATAGGTACTTACAAGTTCGAATAACATACCTAGGAGCACTTTTTTTACAAATGTGCATCACACTAAGGAAAAAACAGAGTTTAATGCTCGATCGACAATGAAAAGCATATCCGATGGGAACAATACTCTGCCCATGCCTCAACTTAGGGTGTATTGACTTGCATGCATAGTGGTGCACCCATCCCATAAGTACTTCTTTGGATAACAGACTTGGGAGCATGTTTTTTGACGGTTGTGCATAACACAAGGAGGAAAACGGTGTATAATGTGTGACCAATCCTACAAAACATATCTGATGGGCATAATACTTTACATGTACCTCAAACTCATTTTATTGACTTGCGTGCAAAGTGGCACCCCCATGTGATAAGTACTTGTTCGAGTAACACACCTAGGACCATGTTTTTTACGGTTGTGCATGACACTTAGGATAAAACGGTGTATAATGTGTGATCGACCATGAAAAGCATATCCAATGGGTGATATTTTGTGCATACATCTCAACCTAGCTGGTATTGAGTTTCATGCAAAGTAGAGCTCCAATCTGATAGTACTTGTTTGGATAACACACCTAGGAGCTTGTTGTTTGACTAATGTGCATCACACTGAGGTAAAAATGGTGTTTAATTTTTGATCAACAATGCAAAGCATATCTGATGGGCAAAATACTTTACACACACCTTAACTCAGGTGGTATTGACTTGAATGCAACGTGGTACTGCTCCCATCGCATAAGTACTATTAGCTAGAAAAGAAATTAGGACAAGAGGCTCGACAGTAAGCATGGCGATGCTCAAGGGCCATAGAGGAAAGGAGAACATGAGGGCAAAATATTGTCATGGGTGGGGGAAAGGGATTAGAAGGGGAGGGAATGAAGAGGGAGACAAAGGGAGAGGGGAAAGAGAAGCATGTACATGATGGGAGGCGGAATGTAAAGATGGAGACATCAAGGGAAGAGGGCCATGCTTTATTTGAAAGGAAGGATGAGGGGGAAATATCAAAGTACTAGCTAGGTGGCTTTACAAGAATGAGCATGTCTCATCAAGGAATAGCCCCCTCCTTTTATAGCCAAGAGAGAGGGTCTCTCCTAATAAATGCATCCTCCCACATGCATGGTGTGTGTGGAAGAGTCTCCCATGTGGGCTAGGCGGTTACGCACTCTCAGTTGTGCACAATAATGCTTAGCCACATTTTTCCACATATATCAACTCCCATATCCCAAGTCTATGATACTCCCTTGGTCTCTTCCCAATTTTATAATATGTTCAAACATCTAGGAGGACAAGTGGAGGGTTGGCACAAGGAATCTTGCCACCTCATCCTACTTTCCCCATTATTTAACTTGCACTCTTGGACCTTCTATACCTCCCCCACATGGGCCTATCCTATATGGAGGGAATAACCCAATATAATATCCATCTCCACCTATTTTATATTACTTCTCCCATGGACTTTGAGCCATATCTCACTAAATGTAGGCATGGGACCACCTAGGTGGAGGGGTGGCACATGGAGGAGCCATGCCACCTTACATTTTATAATATTACTACCATGGATTATGTACAACACACCTTATGGGTCCTCTTACGTGGAAGGGTGGCACATGGTCATGCCTTGCCACCTCAACCTTGGGCCCTATGCACTCGATATTTTATTATACTATTGCCACACATACAAGCACACACTCATATTTATGCCTTTTTACTCAGACAAATTTATCCATAATAGTTCCCCGCCCCAGGTAGGGAATGCATAGCATTTCCATGCCTGGATCCATCATGCATAAAGAAGGGCTTCAGGTAACGCTTGTTGATCACCTTCATGCCATATGGCTCATGCAACTCCCGAACTTGTGGAGACCCATTGCTACGTTCCTTGATGACTTTGTATGGACCGGTCCACAATGGAAGGAACTTCTTATCCATTTGGTGGTCCAATCTGTTATCAAAGCATAGCACAACATCCCCCTCAGCAAAGTGTCTTTCCCATCCGTTGCGAATCTTAGCATCCAAGCGGGCCTTTTGTCGATTATTTTAAATCTCTGTTTGATGTAGGGCAAGGCGTCGGGTTTCATCTAGCTTCTCAAGTTGCACCAACCAGGCCTCTACATGTTCATCTTCTGTCATCCTCTATTCTTGTGCCAATCTCAAAGCCAGAATCTCTATCTCTAGTGGTAAAATGGCCTCAGTGCCGTACACTAACTCAAAAGGAGTGTGACCTGTAGACATTTTATGAGTGATGTTGTAAGCCCATACGGCTTCTGTGACCTTGTGATCCCACTGGCTCCTATTCCCTGTAGCCATTTTTCACATGGTTTTACAAAGGAGGCCATTGGTCTGCTCTGTTTGACCCATGGATGCTGGATAATAGATGCTAGAAGTGCAATGATCAATACCCATGTGATCCATGAGCAATTCCACTACTTCATTTAAGAATGGAATCCCATAGTCAGATACTATTTCCATGGGTGTCCCAAACCTTGTGCAGATATGTTCAAATATGAAATTTGAAGCTGCCTTACCATTTGCAGTGGGGAGGGCGATAGCTTCAGCCCACTTAGTGACATACTGAGTGGCTACCAAAAGATACTTCTTTTTGCGGGCAGTCATGGGCAAGGGCCCGACAAAATCTATTCCCCACTTCTGGAACGGATGGATGGACATCACTGGGTGATGTTGCCTAGGATGCAAATCCTTCCTACCAAAGAAGTTCACAGGTTTTGCAATACAAAGTGATATCCTTGAACAAGGTCGGCCAATAGTATCCAGCATGTAAAATCTTCTTAGCTATATAGTCGCTGGCATAGTGGCCTCCACAAAATCCATCATGATAATGCTTCAATAACTTAGGTACTTCATCTGCATCTATGGCCTGTCTTAGTACCCCATCCATGCCTTGACGGTACAACACCCCATCAAAGAGGGTGTAGCGCCTACTATCTCTATGGATCTTCTTTCTCTCATAGCTAGTACTTTCTGGAGGAAAGGAGAAAGCAGTCAGAAACCTATAGATGCCACCATACCATGGATCCCCAACTCCTATGGCTGCTACAAGGGTTACATCGAGGCACTCCTCTAAATCAATCAAAGAATTCTTCAAGTTGGAACAACCCCCTTTTACAATTTTGAAAGAAAAATCATATTCTTGTAAAACTGCCAACCATTTGGCCAACTAGCCCATGGGATTTGGTGATTGAAGAACTTGCTTTGCAAGACCATTGCTACATATTATAATGAAGGACTTTCCAGCAACATAATGCTTAAATTTCTCAACACAAAACACCAAAGACAAGGCATGCTTGTCAGCCTCTGAGTAGTGTCATTCGGTGTCGAGCAATTGTCGAGAAGCAAATCGAATGGGATACATGAACTGATCCTCCCCTTACTAGAGAAGAATACCTACCAGAGTGTGCTCACCAAACCCAAGATAGATATAGAAAGTCTTTGACCAATCAGGATTGCATAGAATGGGTTCTGAAGCCAGAGCACTCTTGATTTGTACAAACCCATGATCATAATCCTCATCCCAAGAGAAATCAACTCCATATTTTAATAGCATAGTCATGGGTCATGTCAAAGCAGCATATTGATCAATGAAGCGGTGATAGTATCCTACTAAATTGACAAATGAGCATACCTGACGTTTGGTTGTTGATGGGGAGAGCTTGAGGATAGCTTCTACCTTCTCAGGGTGAGGCTTGACGCCCTCAGATGAGACAATATGTCCCGTAACCTCCCTTGAGTGGCTCCAATGATGCATTTCTTAGGGTTGAGACTGCCATTTGCATCGTTGACCCTTTGGAAGGCCAACCTAACCTTCATGATGGGCTCCTTACGTGACGAGAATATACAAAAATCATCTAAAAACACCTCCAAGAAATTCCCCAAATAAGGAGCAAACACCATCTGCATAAATCTTTGAAAGGTAGCAGGAGCATTGGTGAGGCCAAATGGCATTACTTTGAATGCAAATGTCCCCCAAGGTGTGGCAAATGTGGTTTTAAGCACATCTTCTTCGGCAATTCTGATTTGATAAAACCCAAAGTAACCACAGAAAGTATACATCTCATGACCACTTATCTTCTCAAGAATGAGGTCTTGAAAGGGCAGAGGATGATGACACCTCTTGGTGGCCGCATTGAGTTTCTTATAGTCGATGCAAACCCACCACTTGTTGTTTTTCTTTGGGGTGACTATCACTGGTGAAACCCATTCAGTATTGTGAACCGAAACAATAAACCCAGCTTCTACAAGTTTCCGCAACTTTGAGCACAAAGCATCGGTCTGTAGGGGCCCTAATCTCCGATACTTATGAGCCACAGGCTTCGCATCAGGCTTCAGCTCTATCTTGTGCTCTATGGTAGTCACATGGCGAAGGCCCGCGGTAGCTAGTTGCGAAGAGGTCAAGGAAATCTTTGAACATTTCTAGGAACTTGTCTTTCTCACTTGGAGTGAGGTCTGGGGAAAGCATAGATTCAAGCTGTTGAGGACTAGCTGTTACCTTTTCTATAGGTGGCGGGGTTGGAGACACCCCCATCATGTAAACTTCCTCCTTTGAGAATTCCTCCCCCCTATTTGATTCTTCCATTGATTCAGACACCGAGGATGAGAGAGTATCATTGTCTTGCTTCTCTTCTTCTTCTGGTTCCATGGCACCTGGTTGCACTGGGATCTTCTCCTTAGAAGCACCAAAAGGCATGTGTCCTGTCTTCTAATAACTGACTGCATCAGTCTTCCTCAACCATGGTCTCCCAAGTATGGTTGTGTAATGGGCCTGTCTGTATCTTCAATGTCCACTACATAGAAATTGACAGTGGTGGTCAACCCATTGACAGTGATGGGCGAATCCTCAATGACTCCCAGGGTGGCGAGCCGTTGACCATCTGCTACCTTGATTCGAGTGGAGGAACACCTTGTGCATTTCAAATTCAATTTCTTCATGATTCAGGGCACCATGATATTACATGCAGCTCCCCTATCAACACACACACTTTTGACATGACAATTATCTATGATGACATCTACTGTATGTGGGTGCCGATCAATTTCTTCAGAGATAGAAGAGACCTCTCGTACCTTTCCCTTTTTGTTGCTCCTCCTTGTTGAGAGCCCTTGCTGTAGCTCACATCTCACCTTAGGGCTTAATGCTATTAGTTAAGGGAGCGTGATGCTCAAAGACCGATGAGCAAGGTCCTGAACGACCGAATAGTCCTCTTGCCCCGAGCCGATGGGAAAATCCGAGGGTGACCACTTACTCTTGCAGGATCTTTTAATCTTCTCTATTGGTGGGTTTGCCATATCAGCATGAGGGATCTGAGAAGGACACCTTCTTCCTGGGGCAGCCCAGTCCATGGTTTAGAGAGGGGTCTGAGGTGGTACGACTTCTTTTCCTGAGGTCAAGGATCTCTACATCAGAATCCTCAGAGCCTAATTCACTTAGAAGATTCACCCTTGGAATATTGGGACATTCCGTGCGATAATGACCCTTCTAGTGGCACTCGTAGCACACAACATTGGCACATTCTCTTGGAGGGCGATTGGATTGATTTTTGATGCCCAGCATCTCAAGCCAAAGATCATTTAGTGCCTTGGCTGTGTCATTGACTCCGAGTTCTTTTGCAGGAGGGGCCTCTTTAGCTAGAGGGGCTGAGGGAGGAGAAAAGAGGGGGGCTCGTGGATGAGGCTGGGGAAATCTTCGAGGCAGAGGTTGAGGATATACTCCTTGTTGAGGGTAAGCATCTAAAGGAGGGCCATACATTTGAGGTGGAGGTGGTGGGTACATCCCTGATGAGGGGTGGGGGTATGCCCCTAAGTCAGACCCCCCAGGTTGTTGGAAGAGCTAAAAGGAAGAATGGGACTTTAGCAAACAGTGCTAGAGCAATGCTTATTGAAAAGCATCTTTCGAATCAGTATTGGGCAAAAGCAATAGCTACAAAAAACTACTTGCTTAATCGACTTCCTACTAAACTGATATAGGGTATGACCCCTTATGAAGCATTCACTAGACACAAGCCACACATTGGGCATCTCCGCATATTTGGTTGCATAGCATATGCCCACATACATGATGATCATTGTAGGAAATCGGATGTGAAGTCATGCAAATGTGTCATGGTTGGCTACAGTGAAGAAAGCAAAGCATACAAATTGTATGATCCCATAAACCACAAGGTCATTATTCCCAAAGATGTAATCTTTGATGAGTAATCAGAATGGAAAACCTCACCTACACAGGAGATAGAAGCATCGGCTTCATAGTCATCTATAGAATAGGTTGATGAACAAGAGCAAGAATTGCTAGCAACACCCCAAGCAGAGCCACAGCAGCTCAGATGGTCTACTAGGGAAAGCATACCTCTAGTCAGATTGATATATGCTCAAAAAGGCAAAGCAATTCAGGTTGAAACCACCAATTATGATCTTATGACTACCATCATGGCTACAAAAGAGCCAGTGTACTTCGAAGACACAGTAGACAAGCCAGAATGGCAAACTGTTATGAATGAAGAAATGGATGCTTTGTATAAGAATAATACTTGGGAATTATGCGACCTTCCACTAGCAAATAAAGCCATAGCAGACAAATGGGTATACAAAGTGAAGTATAATCTAGATGGTAGTATTCAAAGATACAAAGCTAGACTAGTTGCAAAAGGATTTGCATAGAAATATGGTCAAGACTATGATGAGACTTATGCTCCAGTAGCAAAGATAGAATCCATACAATTCTTGATATCACTAGTGACACTCAGCAAATGGAATGTGTACCAGCTTGATGTCAAGAATGCATTTCTCAATGGTTATCTAGACGAGGAAGTCTACATGCAACAACCAGCAGGTTATGTTGAACCAAGAAAGGAGAATAAGGTTTTCCATCTCAAGAAAATAGACAATAGAATTAACAAGTATTTTATTGATTTGGGATACATGAAGTCCAATGTAGATCATACTCTCTTCTACAAAGTTCAAGAGAAAGACATAACTATTGCACTTTTATACGTAGATGATCTGATTATGACAGGAAGAAAGGATAGCTTCATCAAAAAACTAAAACAAGACTTATCTGCAGAGTTTGACATGAAACATCTTGGACTTATGCACTATGGTCTTGGAATTGAGTTTTGGAGAGATTCAGATAGCACGTGTATTCATGAGTCAACTCAAGTATGTTGACAGTCTCTTGAAGAAGTTTCATATGGCAAATTGCAAGATTGCAGCCACTCCCATGAAATAGAGTTTGAAACTTACTAAAGATTTAGAAAAGCCTACAATCAATGATAGATACTACAAGCAGGTTATCGGATCTCTTATATCTCTGACTATTACTAGACCAGATATTTGTTATGCAGTAAGCTCACTAGCACAAGTTATGGCAAATCCAAAATAGTCTCATTGGAATGCAGCCAAAAGAGTCTTGAGATACGTCAGAGGTACAAGACAGTTTGGGATAGAATACAAAGGAAGTCATCCACGGTTGCATGGATACTATGACAGTGACTATGACAGAGATCATGAGACCAGGAGATCGACACAAGGATATGCATTTTTCCTTGGTCAAGGTGCTATATCATGGTTGTCAAACAAACAACCAATTGTTTCTTTGTCTTTGACTGAAGCAAAATATAGAGCACTCACTATGGGTGCATGTGAGGCTATATGCCTTAGAAGACTATTGTTATAAACAGATTACTTTGATGAGTCAAAGCCAATAACAATATACTGTGATAATCAATTGGCTCAAGCATTGGCCAAGAATCCAGTATATCACTCCAGGACAAAGCACATTGATATCAGAGAGCACTCCATCAGAGAAGGAACAAGGCGAATCACAACTAGTATGCTGACAAGTGAGCAATGAGTGGAAAGTGAGAAGTGAAGCCTTGACAGGCCACCATCAACAGGCTACTCAACTTTGTCAAAACTTTGAAGAGATTCAAGTGAAGCATATTCAAAGAACTCAGAATAGCATCATTGACTGACTAGCACAAGCATCTTGTGAATCAAAAGAAGATACCTCTTCAAAGGAATGGAAATGCCGAACCTCACCCCACCAGAAGAAATCTCATGGAAACTACAAGAGCTTGAGGATTCGAAAGGTGATGTGCAAGCACTGCATCTTCTTACCGTGGTAATGGCTATTCCTCTTTGCTTTGATGAACAACTTGATGCGACGCCGTACCCCCCAATATTCTGCAATGATGTCAGCTACTATAAAAGTTGTTTACGAACTCTTCTTTGCCATTGACTCTTCCCTTACGAAATATCACACCACTCCCAATCCTCTGTTTCTAGCTGACATTTGCTTCTAGAAGTCTCGTCTTCTCTAGAATTCAAGAAAATGCAAGAGGAGCGCTTACTCATTTCAAAAGGAAAATGCCAGTAATAGCATTTCAAAATGTCCCATGACATAAGCCACTCCATGAAAATATCCATGTCACATGTTGCAAGCTTCTGGACAAATTTTAATATAAAACGCCCTTCTGTATATTAACATTTGGGTATTAAATTACTTCCTTATGTATATATAAATTTGTAAGTAATTGAATTAATAAAAACCCATCTGTTGAACTCACGTGATATGGTTACATATGATGAGTGACCCCCCCGAGCCCCTCCCTCCGTTGCCAAAACCCCTCCCCCCCTCGACCCCTCCCCACCTCCCCTCCCCTCCCGCTCCCCCCCCCCCCTTCCCCCTCTGCCCCCCCCTTCCCCCTCCCCCCCTCCCCTTCCCCCTCTGCTCTCCCCATCCCACCCCCTTCCCCCTCCATCCCCCCTTCCCTAGGCTGGCGGCCGCGGCCACCACCCCCCCTCTTTCCCCCCCCTACCCCCTTCCCCCCCCGCCTCCCCCCTTTCCCCCCCTTCCCACCCCCTTCCCCCTCTGCTCTCCCCGTCCCACCCCCTTCCCCAGCGGCCGCCAGCCCCCCCTACCCCCTTTCCCCCCACCCCCGTCCCACCCCCTTTCCCCCCCTACCCCCTTCCCCCCCACCCCCGTCCCACCCCCTTCCCCCTACACCCCCCCCTTCCCCAGGGCTGGTGGCCGTGGCCACTAGCCCCCCCCTCCCCCCTTCCTCCCCTTCTGTCCCACCCCCTTCCTCCCCCCTTCCCCCCACCCCCCTCCCCCCTTCCCCTGGGCTGGTGGCTGTGGCCGCCAGCCCCCCCTCCCCCCTTTCCTAACCCACTCCCCGCCCCCGTCTGACCCCCTTCCCCCTCCACCCCCCCTTCCCCCACCCCCCTCGCACCCCCTTCCCCCTCCCGTCCCTTCAACCCTCCCCCCCCCCTCCACGGGCTGGTGACTGCGGTCGCCAGCCTTCCCCCCCTCTCGCACCCCCTCGCACCCCCCCTCTCGCACCCCACCCCCTTCCCCCTCCACGAGCTGGCGACCGCGGTCGCCAGCCTTTCCCCCCTCTTGCACCCCCTCACACCCCCCCCCTCTTGCACCCCACCCCCTTCCCCCTCCCCCCTCTTCACCCCCACCCCCCCCTTCCCCGCCCCCTCTCCCCCCCGCTCCCCCCTTACCCCGGGCTGGTGGCCGCGGCCGCCAGCCCCCCAGCCCCCCCCCTCTCAGCCCTCCCCCCCCCTCTTCCCCACCCCACCTTCCCCAGGGCTGGTGGCCGCGGCTGCCAGCCCTTCCCACCCCCTTCACCCCTCCCACCCCCTTCCCCCTCCCCCCCCTTCACCCCCGCTCCCCCCTCCCCGCCCCCTCTCCCCCCTCCCTCCCCCCTTCCCCCGAGCTAGCGGCCGCGGCCGCCAGCCCCCTAGCCCCCCCCCCCTCTCAGCCCTTTCCCCCCTCCCTTCCCCACCCCCCCTTCCCCCAGGTGCCAGCCCCTCCCACCCCCTTCCCTCTCCCCCCCCTTCACCCCCTTCCCCACTCCCCCCTTCCCCCCCCCTGCCGCCAGCCCCCCCTCCCCGATGCCAGCCCCCCCTCCCCCCTTCCCCCCCGCCAGTCCCCCCCCATCCTCCCCTTCCGCCAAACCCCCCCCCTCCCCCCTTCCCCCTCCCCCCTTCCCCCCCCTGCCCCCCTTCCCCCCTCCAGGGGAGACTGTCCCAGTCCCCCCCTTCCCCCCCCTGCCCCCCTTCCCTCCTCCTTTCCCCCCTCTACTCCGCCCCTGCCTCTCCCTCCCTTCCTCATCCCTTCCCTCCAGCCCCTCCATCCTCTTCTTCTCCTCCCCTCAACCTTTCTCTCTCTAGTTCCTCTCTCTTCAACATTCTAAAAAAAATCTAGATAAAGAATTAATCAAAAAAATTTGCAAGTACCTGGAAAAAGTTTGTAAGTTTGCTCTTTCTTGCTTTCTTGCTCTTCCTTCCTTACTCTCTTGATCGTCCTTGCTTTCTTGCTTCAATGAATGAAATGAGGGGAGAATGAATGAAGAAGGAAGACTATATATAAGAAAATTTAGATTTTCCTCCTCCTCTCCTATTGGCTTTCCATTCCTCCCCTCTCTCCTATTGGCTTTTCATTTATCCCCTCTCCCATTGGCTCCCATTACTCCCCCTCTCCCATTGGACCCCCATCCCTCATCCCAATCTTCCATTAGCCCTCCCCCCATCCATCCATTTCTTCTTCCTCCCCCATTGCCACCACTCCCATCCCACATTTCCACCACGTCCCATACTCCTCCCATTTCCCAAAATCCCATATTTCCCCATCTCACCCTCCTCTTTTTCATCCCCTATTAACTCCCTCACTCATTTCACTCCCTTATTATCCTACTCCCCTATTACCTTCCCCTCTCCCATTCCATTCTTCCCTCCCCACTCTCACTTCCACTTCCCATTATTCACTTGCCATTTGAAAACTATTACTATATTATTATTCTATTTTTTATACTTATTATAATACATCCCTATTACTTCCCTCTCCCATTCCACTCCTCCCTCCTCACTCCCACTTCCACTTCCCATTACTCACTTGCTATACACATTTGCAAACTATTAATATATTATTATATGATTTTTTATACTATTTGCAAACTTACATGTGGGCAAAATCACAGGTGTCAAAGCGATCCTATTGTGGTCATACAACAAAATCACAGGTGTCAAAGCGATCCTATTGCTTTTATTCAAGGGCGTATTTATCCTCATCAACAAGCTTATTTACTCAAGGTATGAAGTGCATAATTTGTGCACTAGGTGTTTACTTTGTTGTATCAAAATTGTTTACCACACACACACATATACACATACCGAGAATTTTCTAATATTATCGCATCTACATTTCTCCAATGGGCACAAAACTTTGTACACGCCTCAACCTAGATCTTATTGACTTGCACACAAAGTGGTGCACCCATCCCATAAGTACTTGTTCGGATAACACACCTCCAAATGTATTTTATGATGATTGTGCATAACACTAGGAACAAAATGGTGTATCATGTGAGATCGACTATGCAAAGCATATCCCATTGACACAAGACTTTGCACATTCCTCAACCTAGGCAGTATTGACTTGTGTGCAAAGTGGCATCCCCATCCGATAAGTACTTGTTTGAAAAATACACCTACGATCATGTTTTTTGACTATTATACATGACACCAAGGCCAAAAACGGTATTTAATACTCAATCTACCATGTAAAGCATATCCGATGGGCACAATACTTTGCATGTGCCTCAAAAGTGGTGGTATGGTATTCCATGCAAAGTGGAATGCCCATTCAATAAGTATTTTCTGAAATATCAAACCTAGGACCATGTTTTTTATTGGTTGTTGTCCATGACACTAAGGCAAAAACGCTAATTTATGCTTAATTGACAATCCAACGCATATGCAATCATCACATTACTTTGCACACATCTCAACCTAGGTATTATTGAATTACATGCAAAGTGGCGTGCCCATTCCATAAGTACTTAGTCGAATAACACATCTAGGGCCGCATTTTTTGACGATGGTGCATGACACTAAGGCTAAAACAGTGTTTAATGCTTGTTTGACAATGCAAAGCATATCCGATGGGCACAATACTTTGCACACACCTTCAACTAGGTGGAATTGACTTACATGCAAAGTGGCACACCCATCCCATAAGTGCTTGATTGGATAACATACCTAGCAGCGTGTTTTTTTACGGATGTGCATGACACTAGAGCAAAAATAGTATTTAATGCTTGATCGACCATGCAAAGGATATCCGATGGGCAGAACACTTTTTGTATGCCTCAACCTAGGTGGTATTGAAATGTTCTCAAAGAGGCACACCCATCCGATAAGTACTTGGTCAGATAACACACCTAAGGGCGAGTTTTTTTGCGGATGTCCATATCACTAGGGAAAAAATGGTGTACAATGCGTGATCGACCATGCAAAGCATATTCGATGGTGACAATACTTTGCACACACCTCAACGTAGTTGAAATGGACTTGCATGCAAAGTGGAGCCCCCATCTCATAAGTAATTGTTTAATTAACACACTTAGGACCGTGTTTTTTCATGGTTGTGCATGACACTAAGGTAAAAACGGTGTTTTATACTTGATCCACAATGCAAAGCATATCCGATAGGCACACTACTTTGCACACACATTCAACTAGGTTGAATTGACTTACATGCAAAGTGGCACTCCCATCCCATAAGTGCTTGATCGGATAACATACCTAGCAGCGTGATTTTTTACGGATGTGCATGACACTAGAGCAAAAATAGTATTTATTGCTCGATCGATCATGCAAAGGATATCCGATGGGCACAAAACTTTTCTACACCTGAACCTAGGTGGTATTGGAAAGTTCTCAAAGATGCACACCCATCCGATAAGTACTTGGTCAGATAACACACCTAAGGGCGTGTTTTTTTGTGGATGTGCATATCACTCGGGAAAAAATGGTGTATAATGTGTGATCAACCATGCAAAGCATATCCGATGGTGACAATACTTTGCATGTACCTCAATGTAGTTGAAACGGACTTGCATGCAAAGTAGAGCCCCCATCTGATAAGTACTTGTTTGAATAACACACCTAGGATCGTGTTTTTTCATGGTTATGCATGACATTAAGGCAAAAACGGTGTTTTATGCTTGATCGACAATGCAAAGCATATCTGATGGGCACAATACTTTGCACACACCTTTAACTAGGTGGAATCTACTTACATGCAAAGTGGCATGCCCATCCCATAAGTGCTTAATCGGATAACATACCTAGCAGCGTGTTTTCTTATGGATGTGCATGACACTAGAGCAAAAATAGTATTCAATGCTCGATCGACCGTGCAAAGGATATCCGATGGGCACAACACTTTTCGTACGCCTCAACCTAGGTGGTATTTAAATGTTGTCAATGAGGCACACCCATCCGATAAGTACTTGGTCAGATAACACACCTAATGGCATGTTTTTTTGTGGATGTCCATATCACTAGGGACAAAATGGTGTATAATGCGTGATCGACCATGCAAAGCATATCTGATGGTGACAATACTTTGCACGCACCTCAACGTAGTTGAAACGGATTCGCGTGCAAAGTGGAGCCCCCATCCGATAAGTACTTATTTGAATAACACACCTACGGCCATGTTTTTTGATGGTTGTACATGACACCAAAACCAAAAATGGTGTATAATGCGTGATCGACCATGCAAATCATATCCGATGGTGACAATACTTTGTAAGCACCTCAATGTAGTTGAAATGAACTTGCGTGCAAAGTGGAGCCCCCATCCGATAAGTACTTGTTTGAATAACACACTTAGGACCGTGTTTTTTCATGGTTGTGCATGACACTAAGGCAAAAACGGTGTTTTAGGCTTGATCGACAATGCAAAGCATATCTGATGGGCACAATACTTGCACACACCTTCAACTAGGTGGAATTGACTTACATGCAAAGTGGCACTCCCATCCCATAAGTGCTCAAGATCGGATAACATACCTAGCAGCGTGTTTTTTTATGGATGTGCATGACACTAGAGCAAAAATAGTATTTAATGCTCGATCGATCATGGAAAGGATATCCGATGGGCACAACACTTTTTGTACACCTCAACCTAGGTGGTATTGAAATTTTCTCAATGAGGCACACCCATCCGATAAGTACTTGGTCAGATAACACACCTAATGGTGTGTTTTTTTGCTCGGGGGGGTCACTATGTATAAACTCTCTATATCACATGCGTTCAAGGCTTATTTGTAAAATCCCTTATCCGTAGACTTTTCATTAATAAAATGTACCCTTTTTGTATACAAATCTGTAATTTTTTTCTAAAATCATTTTAAATACTCCCTTATGTAAGTTAAATTTTGTAAATTTTAGAAATTAAAAATATCCTTCTGTTGAACTCACGTGATAGGGTTACATAAGATGAGTGACCCCCCTGAGTTTTTTTGCAGATGTGCATATCACTAGGGGAAAAATGGTATATAATGCGTGATCAACCATGCAAAGCATATCTAATGGTCACAATACTTTGCATGCATCTCAACCTAGTTCAAACATACTTGCGTGGAAAGTGGAGCCCCCATCCGATAAGTACTTGTTTGAATAACACACCTAGCACCGTGTTTTTTCATGGTTGTGCATGACACTAAGGCAAAAACGGTGTTTTATGCTTGATCGACAATGCAAAGCATATCCGATGGGCACAATAATTTGCAAACACCTTCAACTAGGTGGAATAAACTTACATGCAAAGTGGCACACCCATCTGATAGGTGCTTGATAGGATAACATACCTAGCAGTGTTTTTTTACGGATGTGCATGACACTAGAGCAAAAATAGTATTTAATGCTCGATCGACCATGCAAAGGATATCCGATGGGCACAACACTTTTTTTACACCTCAACCTAGGTGGAATTGAAATGTTCTCAAAGAGGCACACCCATGCGATAAGTACTTGGTCAGATAACACACCTAAGGGCGTGTTTTTTTGCAGATGTGCATATCACTAGGGAAAAAATGGTGTATAATTCGTGATCGACCATGCAAAGAATATCCTATGGTGAGAATACTTTGCACGCACCTCAAAACAGTTGAAACGGACTTGTGTGCAAAGTGGATCTCCCATCCAATAAGTACTAGTTTGAATAACACACCTAGGGCCGTGTTTTTAAATGGTTGTGCATGACACAAAGGCAAAAACGGTGTTTTATACTTGATCGACAATGCAAAGCATATCCGATGGGCACAATACTTTGCACACACCTTCAACTAGATGGAATTGACTTACATGCAAAGTGGCATTCCCATCGCATGAGTACTTGATCGGATAACACACCTAGCAACGTGCTTTTTTACGGATGTGCATGACACTAAGGCAAAAATGGTATTTAATGGTCGATCGACCATGCAAAGCATATCCAATGGGCACAATACTTTTCCTACACCTTAACCTAGGTGGTATTGAAATGTTCTCAAAGAGTCACACCCATCTGATGAGTACTTGGTCAGATAACATACCTAAGGGCATGTTTTTTTGTGGATGTGCATACCACTATGGGAAAAACATTGTATAATGTGTAATTGACCATGTAGAGCATATCTGATGCTGAAAATACTTTGCACACACCTCAAGGTAGTTGAAACGGACATGTGTGCAAAGTGGAGCCCCAATCCAATAAGTACAAGTGTTTGAATAACACACCTAGGACCGTGTTTTTTCATGGTTGTGCATGACACTAAGGTTAAAACGGTGTTTTATGCTTGATCGACAATGCAAAGCATATCCTATGGGCACAATACTTTGCACACACCTTCAACTAGTGGAATTGACATACATGCAAAGTGGGGCAACCATCCCGTAAGTACTTGATCGGATAACATACCTAGTAGCGTGTTTTTTTACGGATGTGCATGACACAAGAGCAAAAATAGTATTTAATGCTCGATCGACCATGAAAAGGATATCCGATGGGCACAACACTTTTCGTACGCATCAACCTAGGTGGTATTGAAATGTTCTCAAAGAGGCACACCCATCCGATAAGTACTTGGTCAGATAACACACCTAAGGGCGTGTTTTTTTGTGGATGTGCATATCACTAGGGAAAAAATGGTGTATAATGCGCGATCGACCATGCAAAGCATATCCGATGGTGATAATACTTTGCAGCTTCTCAACGTAGTTGAAACGGACTTGCGTGCAAAGTGGAGACCCCATCCGATAAGTACTTATTTGAATAACACACCTACGGCCATGTTTTTATATGGTTGTGCATGACACTAAGGCAAAAATGGTGTTTTATGCTTGGCACGCCCATCGCATAAGTGCTTGATCAAATAACACACCTAGCAGCATGTTTTTTTACGGATGTGCATGACACTAGAGCAAAAATAGTATTTGATGCTCGATCGACCATGCAAAGCATATCCGATGGGCACAATACTTTTCATACACCTCAACCTAGGTGGTATTCAAATGTTCTCAAAGAGGGACACCCATCCGATAAGTACTTGGTCAGATAACATACCTAAGGGCGTGTTTTTTTCGAATGTGCATACCACTAGGAAAAAACAACGTATAATGCATGATCGACCATGCAAATCATATCCGATGGTGACAATACTTTGCACACATGTCAACGTAGCTGAAACAGACATGCATGCAAAGTGGAGCCCCCATCTGATAAGTACTTGTTTGAATAACACACCTAGGACCGTGTTTTTTCATGGTTGTGCATGACACTAAGGCAAATACGGTGTTTTATGCTTGATCGACAATGCAAAGCATATCTGATGGGCACAATACTTTGCATACACCTTTAGCTAGGTGGAATTGACTTACATGCAAAGTGGCACGCCCATCCCATAAGTGCTTGATTGGATAACACACCTAGCAGCGTGTTTTTTTTACGGATGTGCATGACACTAGAGGAGAAATAGTATTTAATGCTCGATCTACCATGCAAAGCATATCCGATGGGAATAATACTTTTCCTACACCTTAACCTAGGTGGTGTTGAAATTTTGTCAAAGAGGCACACCCATCCGATAACATACCTAAGGGCGTGTTTTTTTGCAGATGTGCATATCACTATGGGAAGAACGTTGTATAATGCATAATCGACCATGCAGAGCATATCTGATGGTGACAATACTTTTCACGCATCTCAACCTAGTTGAAACGGACTTGCGTGAAAAGTGAAGCCCCCATCCAATGAGTACTTGTTTGATTAACACACTTAGGACCATGTTTTTTCATGGTTGTGCATGACACTAAGGCAAAAACAGTGTTTTATGCTTGATCGACAATGCAAAGCATATCTGATGGGCACAATACTTTGCACACACCTTCAACTAGGTGGAATTGACTTATATGCAAAGTGGCACACCCATCCCATAAGTGCTTGATTGGATAACATACCTAGCAGGCTCGTGTTTTTTTATGGATGTGCATGACACTAGAGCAAAAATAGTATTTAATGCTATATCGGCCATGCAAAGATAACTTGGCATGTCCATCTGATGAGTACTTGATCGGATAACTTCTACCACCAATAAATTAAGTACTAATTAAAAATTATAATAAATGAGTAGATTATTAAAAAGAGACTAATATTTATGTAATTGTTGCTACTGCAGGTTGCTTGCGAAGGACTCTCACAAAGAAGATGGCTATAGATTTTGTTCCAGGGATGGATGTGATTTTATGTAGCAAAAGAGAAGTAGTTGCATTTGCTACAATCCATGATAGTGATCCCAATTCAGTTTGCCACTTTCGAAGACTTGGCGAAGATAAGGTGGCAGTTACTGTATCAAAGATTCTTAGCACACATGTTGAGCTAAAGTATAAATGTGGAGATATGGAAACACTTGGAGATGTTATGCCCTACAATACATTCAACAAATCATTTATAGCATGGGACAAAGATGAAACTTATGCAACAGACATTATCAAGAATACAAAGTGCACCACCTTGGATTTTACTATAGGGGACATTTCACAAATGAGATCATTTGCAAATAAGACTAAGGTGAAGTGTTGGGATTTGAACAAGTGGAGCAATGGTCATTTGCAGAGATGAGGATTCTAAAAGTCACTGATGATGGTATGGTTGATAACATAACATCCTTATGTGATCCCTACTATGAGGTAGGCAAGAATATGAGATGGAGAATGCAATTTTTTAACATGAGAAAGAGGCACATGGTTTTCAATGATAAAGACAAGGTATACTACAATATCAAAGGACCTAAAAAGCGTGCCCATGTGCTAGGCTCTATCACTTCAAATGTGGATGATTTCAATATACTCAATTATAGAAGTGACATCTTATCTGGAGTGGATGAGTTCATTGGTTCCGAGAAACAAAATGATTTTAGAAGCGAAGCCTTATATGGGGTGGATGAATTCTTGCACAATGAGAAGGGCAAAGGTTTCAATAGCGATGTCTTGTCAAGTGTGGATGAGTTCAAGCATATTAACAAACCTGGTGTCAATCAAGCTTGTGGATTTGTGAAAGCCATGCAAGATGTCCCAATGAGTGATGTTCTCTCAGGAGTGGAAGAGTTTCAAGGTTCTCAATACTCTCGTAGAATATTGAATTCATTGAATGGTCCTAAGAGTATGTTAAAAATGAAGATGAGATCAACAGAGGCTTATTCAATATTTAACTTTGATTGTGATATGGACAAGGATGCAATGACCAATCATGGATGCTTGGTTACAAACAAATGTGAGGAGAAGAAGTGCATAAATACAAATAACAACGTGCACGAGGAACGAAAACGGTCATACATATGCATGAAGAGAAAGCGAATCCAGGCAGATCCACAAAAGCAACCAAAGAGAAAGAGAGTAATGAAGGAGGAGAACATGTTAAATGCATTGGGATATCTATGTTGCAGGCGAAGATGTATGCGCTTCATTGATCTTACAGACATCAGGGAATGTAGAGGACACGTGTGGCAAAGAAGAGGAAGCGAAAGAAATGAATACCTTCTCACAAATCTCTCTTGCTTTCTTCAGAATGGCAATAAAAAGCTAAGTTCAAGACAAAAGCTAAAACCTCTCATAAATGGAAAAAGGATTTGCAATAAGGCATATCGCAATATTACTAGATTATCCCATGGTACATATTGGGATTTAGTCAGCAAGGCAAAGGGCGGCAACAAATTTAGCATTCATGGTAATAGAGGAAGGTCCAAATCAAGAATCTCAACTGTCAGGGCAGCAGCAAATTTGCAAGACTTCATACATGAAAATGCTTTACCTCGACCCCATATATCTACCAAACTCCCTAACGGTGACGCGATCACTGAAATGCACCTTCCAATGGGCTTGACAAAGCTCGAAGTACTTGACTCTATTGTAGAAAAGCAAAGGCAAAGAGGGGATGCCATAGCTTCTTCTCATACTTTGTATACTCTTTGGAAGAAGAACTTTGGATATATTAAATTCCCAAGGAGGTGAGAAATGTCAAAGTGCAATGTCTGTGATGATTTAAAGCGAGCGATTGAGAAAGCAACATGTCCAAATCAAAGGGAATTATACAAAAAAAACCGAAAATCTCATCATGACCTTATTCGACATTCCAGACAAAAATATGCATTTTGGAAGGAGCAAGCTATTTCGCATCCCATGACTACGTGTGCCTTATTGTAGATGGCATGGATCAGAATACAACAACATTGCCTCGTTTTGTTGCCACTCCACCTAAATTACAGGGAAAGCACTTTCCAAAGACACATCTATGTGGAGTGTTAGTGCATGGAATGAAGTTTTTTGCAGATATATGGATTGATTCCTTGCATCTACATGATAGCAATCAAGTTGTAACATCTATTATGAAGGCAATTCCCAATGTACATGCAAAAAAAGGTCGCCTACCACCGACTTTGAGAATACAAGCTGATAATTGCTGGCGAGAAAATAAGAATGTACTCATGTTTGCATTCTGCTCCATGCTAGTTGCTCATCGAATCTTCAATGAGGTCGAATGTGGATTTTTGTATGTTGGGCATACACATGAGGATATCGATCAGGTTTTTAGCACAGTCTCAAGGGAGCTTAAATGCAAGGATGTGGAGACAATAGATGACTTGGTAAGAAGACGTGGCAGGCAAGTTGGTGGTTGTAAGGAAAGTACAGTATGTGAGAGGCTCGAAAGAATGTATGATTGGAAGTGCTTCATTCTACCTTTCATACAAACCGGTGGTGATGCATTGATAAGTCATACCAATCCACACTACTTTCGTTATTTTTAAAAAGGTGAAAAACCCGTAATGCAATGGCAACAGTATTCTCATGATACAAAGTGGGAACCTAAAGAACCTTACAGTCTCTTAACTTGAATTCCCAGCAAGGAAAGCTATCCAACATGGGCTCCTATACAAGAATTAAATGAGAGGTCTAACTGTGAAATAGAAGGATTAAAAGCATTTATTACATACAAAGAGGAAATGCTCCGGAGATATCCTGATTCGAAGCCTACTTGGAGAGAACACACTACCACTATAATTAACAAGACATGAAATTTAATAAAGAACCTTGAGAGAATGCGAGGCTCAAAGGATGTCAAGGAAGAATGCAATATGTTTTGGCCAAATGTTCATAACGATTTGCGCCCAGTTCCAGTCTTTGAAAATGAATTTGTATCATTACTCCCACGTCCATATTGTGGACCGAAGATGAGAGAGTTTATGCCACAAGTAGATATAGAGGTCGATTGTTTTGTTGTGGTTCGGCCATCGGATGGGCCATCAGATGATGAATCTGAGAATGTGAAGTTTTGGGTTGCAAAAGTAGTTGATGTGCAAAGAGATGACCAAGGGAGAGCTACAACATTTACAGTGGTATGGTATGAGCCAAAGGGCATGAAGGAGAATATGGATAACAACACATTGTATACTAATTGTATAATGAAGGAGTGGGTCCCAAATGATGAAGCGGTCTCTCAAGTTTCGACAGAGACAATCATAGTGTCTTGGCATTCAAGGGCAAAGAAATCAAAGAAGCGCATGGGATATGAGGTAGGAGGAAAAATAAAATACCACAGCAAACTATTTTGCATATACACGAATTTTTAAGGATGGTCGCCATGGAGGAAGTAGAAGGAGACAACGCAAATGAAGAATGTCCATGATTAAAGCTTTGTATTGAAGTCCATGGAAGGATTTTATTTGGGTACTAGGCAAGAAGCCAATCCAAGACAATTATAATCAGAGTCATCACCTCCTATGTCAAATGAGAGTCAAAATATGCATTGGATGTCACCTAAGGGTCAAGGCTTGCCAAGACAATAGGGAGTTAATGTAGATGGCACCTGGCAAGGTACTATCACATTGAGCAATAAGACAATGGGGAGTCAATGCACCCAAGGGGCAAGGCTTGGCAAGACAACTTGTGGGAGTTAATGTAGATGGCACCTGTATTTTGCACTGGATGTCACCCAAGGGTCAAGGCTTGGCAAGACAATAGGGAGTTAATGCAGATGGCACCTGGCAAGGGACTATCGCATTGAGCAATAAGACAATGGGGAGTCAATGCACCCAAGGGGCAAGGCTTGGCAAGACAAGTGGGAGTCAAATTATGCAGATGGCACCTAGCAAGGAACTGTCATGACATTGAGCAATAAGACAATGGGGAGTCAAATTATGCAAATGGCACGAATTGAGGCTCTTTAAGAGCAACAATTTAAATTGTAAACATATGTTGAATCTATATCATTTTGGATATAAAGACTCTAGCTGAGAGTAACGTCTCTCAATGTAATCATATAATAATTGCTATAATTGCTATTATACCTCTTTGGTTGAATACAAAACAATATTTTTATGTGAATATGATAGTGCCACAGAGTGAACTTTTGATTTGGGAAGAATATTTTCAGAAAGTAAAATTTTGATTTGGGAAGGATATTTTCACAAAGTAAAGTTTTCATTTGGAAAGGATTTTTGGGCTTCGTCCAAAAACAACACAAAAAGTCCAAAATTAATGGAATAAGTGTTCTAGGTGGTATTGAAATGTTCTCAAAGAGGCACACCCATCCGATAAGTACTTGGTCAGATAACATACCTAAGGGCATGTTTTTTTGTGGATGTGCATAATACTACGGGAAAAACGTTGTATAATGCGTAATCGACCATGCAGATCATATCCGATGGTGACAACACTTTGCATGCATCTCAACATAGTTGAAACGGACTTGCATGCAAAGTGGATCCCCCATCCGATAAGTACTTGTTTGATTAACACACTTAGGACCGTGTTTTTTCATGGTTGTCCATGACACTAAGGCAAAAATGGTGTTTTATGCTTGATCGACAATGCAAAGCATATCCGATGGGCACAATACTTTGCACACACCTTCAACTAGGTGAATTTAACCTACATGCAAAGTGGCACACCCATCCCATAAGTGCCTGATTGGATAACATACCTAGCAGCGTGTTTTTTATATGGATGTGCATGACACTAGAGCAAAAATAGTATTTAATGCTCGATCGACCATGCAAAGGATATATGATGGGCACAATACTTTTCCTACACCACAACCTAGGTGGTATTGAAATGTTCTCAATGAGGCACAGCCATCCGATAAGTACTTGGTCAGATAACACACCTAAGGGCATGTTTTTTTGCAGATGTGCATACCACTATGCAAAAAACGGTGTATAATGCGTGATCGACCATGCAAATCATATCCGATGGTGACAATACTTTGCACGCACCTCAACATAGTTGAAACGGGCTTGCGTGCAAAGTGGAGCCCCATCCGATAAGTACTTGTTTGAATAACACACCTACGGCCATGTTTCTATATGGTTGTGCATGACACTAAGGCAAAAACGGTGTTTTATGCTTGATGGACAATGCAAAGCTTATTCGATGGGCACAAAACCTTGCACACACCTTAAACTAGGTGGAATTGACTTACATGCAAAGTGGCATTCCCATCACATAAGTACTTGATCGGATAACACACCTAGCAGCGTGCTTTTTTACAGATGTGCATGATACTAAGGCAAAAATGGTATTTAATGCTCAATCGACCATGAAAAGCATATCCGATGGGCAAAATACTTTTCCTACGCCTTAAAATAGGTGGTATTGAAATGTTCTTAAAGAGGCACACCCATCCGATAAGTACTTGGTCAGATAACATACCTAAGGGCGTGTTTTTTTGCGGATGTGCATATCACTACGGGAAAAACGTTGTATAATGTGTAATCGACCATGTAGAGCATATCTGATGGTGACAATACTTTGCACGCATCTCAAGTAGTTGAAACGGACTTGCATGCAAATTGGAGCCCCCATCCGATAAGTACTTGTTTGATTAACACACTTAGGACCATATTTTTTCATGGTTGTGCAGACACTAAGGAAAAAACGGTGTTTTATGCTTGATCGACAATGCAATGCATATCCAATGGGCACAATACTTTGCACACACCTTTAAATAGGTGGAATTGACTTACGTGCAAAATGGCACACCCATCCCATAGGTGCTTGATCGGATAACATACCTAGCAGCGTGTTTTTTTTACAGATGTGCATTACACTAGAGCAAAAATAGTATTTAATGCTTGATCGACCATCCAAAGGATATCCGATGGGCACAACACTTTTCCTACACCGTAACCTAGGTGGTATTGAAATGGTCTCAAAGAGGCACACCCATCGGATAAGTATTGGTCAGATAACACACCTAAGGGCGTGTTTTTTTGCAGATGTGCATATCACTAGGGGAAAAACGGTGTATAATGCGTCATCGACCATGCAAATCATATCCGATGGTGACAATACTTTGCATGCACCTCAAGGTAGTTGAAAGGGACTTGCATGCAAAATGGAGCCCCCATCTGATAAGTACTTGTTTAATTAACACACATAGGACCATGTTTTTTCATGGTTGTGCATGACACTAAGGCAAAACTGGTGTTTTATGCTTGATCGACAATGCAAAGCATATTCGATGGGCACAATACTTTGCACACACCTTCAACTAGGTGGAATTGACTTACCTGCAAAGTGGCACTCCCATCCCATAAGTGCTTGATCGGATAACATACCTAGTAGCGTGTTTTTCTACGGATGTGCATGACACTAGAGCAAAAATAGTATTTATTGCTCGATCGATCATGCAAAGGATATCCGATGGATACAACACTTTTTGTACACCTCAACCTAGGTGGTATTGGAATGTTCTCAAAGAGGAACACCCATGCGATAAGTACTTGGTCAGATAGCATGCCTAAGGGCGTGTTTTTTTGGGGATGTGCATACCGCTCGGGACAAAATGGTGTATAATGCATGATCAGCCATGCAAAGCATATCAGATGGTGGCAATACTTTGCACGCACCTCAAGTTAGTTGAAACGTACTTGTGTGCAAAGTGGAGCCCCCATCTAATAAGTACTTGTTTGAATAACACACCTAGGACCGTGTTTTTTCATGGTTGTGCATGACACTAAGGAAAAAACGGTGTTTTATGCTTGATCGACAATGCAAAGCATATCCGATGGGCACAATACTTTGCACAAACCTTCACATAGGTGGAATTGACTTACATGGAAAGTTTCATGCCCATCCCATAAGTGCTTGATCAGATAACATACCTAGCAGCGTGTTTTTTTACGGATGTGCATGACACTAGAGCAAAAATAGTATTCAATGCTTGATCGACCATGCAAAGGATATCCGATGGGCACAACACTTTTCGTACACCTCGACCTAAGTGGTATTAAAATGTTCTCAATGAGGCACACCCATCCGATAAGTACTTGGTCAGATAACACACCTAATGGCGTGCTTTTTTGCAGATGTCCATATCACTAGGGAAGAAATGGTGTATAATGCGTGATCGACCATGCAAAGCATATCCGATGTTGATAATACTTTGCACCCACCTCAACATAGTTGAAATGGACTTGTGTGCAAAGTGGAGCCCCCATCCAATAAATACTTATTTGAATAACACACCTACGGCCGTGTTTTTATATGGTTGTGCATGACACAAAGGCAAAAACGGCGTTTTATGCTTGATCGATAACGCAAAGCATATCCTATGGGCACAATACTTTGCACACACCTTCAACTAGGTGGAATTGGCTTACATGCAAAGTGGCATTCCCATCACATAAGTACTTGATTGGATAACACACCTAGGAGCGTGTTTTTTTATAGATGTGCATGACACTAAGGCAAAAATGGTATTTAATGCTCGATCGACCATGCAAAGCATATCGGATGGGCACAATACTTTCCATATACCTTAACCTAGGTGGTATTGAAATGTTCTCAAAGAGGCACACCCATCCGATAAGTACTTGGTCAGATAACATACCTAAGGGCATGTTTTTTTGCGGATGTGCATATCACTAAGGGAAAATCATAGTATAATGTGTAATCGACCATGCAGAGCATATCTGATGGTGACAATACTTTGCACGAATATCAACCTAGTTGAAAGAGACTTGCATGCAAACTGGAGCCCCCATCCAATAAGTACTTGTTTGATTAACACACTTAGGACCGTGTTTTTTCATGGTTGTGCATGACACTAAGGCCAAAACGGTGTTTTATGCTTGATCGACAATGCAAAGCATATCCGATGGGCACAATACTTTGCACACATCTTCAACTAGGTGGAATTGACTTACATGAAAAGTGGCACTCCGATCCCATAAGTGCTTGATCGGATAACATACCTAGCAGCGTGTTCTTTTACGGATGTGCATGACACTAGAGCAAAAATAGTATTTAATGCTCGATCGACCACGCAAAGGATATCCGATGGGCACAACACCTTTCGTACACCTCAACCTAGGTCGTATTGAAATGTTATCAAAGAGGCACACCCATCCGATAAGTACTTGGTCAGATAACACACATAAGGGTGTGTTTTTTTGCGGATGTGCATATCACTAGAGAGAAAATGGTGTATAAGGCGTGATCGACCATGCAAAGCATATCCGATGGTGACAATACTTTGCATGCATCTCAAGGTAGTTGAAACAGACTTGCGTGCAAAGTGGAGCCCCCATCGGATAAGTACTTGTTTGAATAACACACCTAGGATCGTGTTTTTTCATGGTTGTGCATGACACTAAGGCAAAAACGGTGTTTTATGCTTGATCGACAATGCAAAGCATATCCGATGGGCACAATAGTTTGCATACACCTTCAACTAGGTGGAATTGACTTACATGCAAAGTGGCATGCCCATCTCATAAGTGCTCAAGAATCGGATACATACCTAGCACCGTGTTTTTTTCCGGATATGCATGACACTAGAGCAAAAATAGTATTTAATGCTCGATCGACCATGCAAAGGACATCCGATGGGCACAACACTTTTTGTACACCTCAACCTAGGTGGTATTGAAATGTTATCAAAGAGACACTCCCATCCGATAAGTACTTGGTCAGATAACACACATAAGGGCGTGTTTTTTTGCAGATGTGCATATCACTAGAGAGAAAATGGTGTATAAGGCGTGATCGACCATGCAAAGCATATCTGATGGTGACAATACTTTGCATGCATATCAACGTAGTTGAAACAGACTTGTGTGCAAAGTGGAGCCCCCATCCGATAAGTACTTGTTTGAATAACACACCTAGGATCGTGTTTTTTCATGGTTGTGCATGACACTAAGGCAAAAACGGTGTTTTATGCTTGATCGTTAATGCAAAGCATATCCGATGGGCACAATACTTTGCATACACCTTCAACTAGGTGTAATTGACTTACATGCAAAGTGGCATGCCCATCTCATAAGTGCTCAAGCATCGGATAACATACCTAGCAGCGTGTTTTTTTATGGATGTGCATGACACTAGAGCAAAAATAGTATTTAATGCTCGATCGACCATGCAAAGGATATCCGATGGGCACAACACTTTTCATAGTTGAAACAGACCTGCGTGCAAAGTGGAGCCCCCATCCGATAATTACTTGTTTGATTAACACACCTAGGACCATGTTTGTTCATGGTTGTGCATGACACTAAGGCAAAAACATTGTTTTATGCTTGATCGACAATGCAAAGCGTATCCGATGGGCACAATACTTTGCACACACCTTCAACTGGGTGGAATTGACTTACATGCAAAGTGGCACTCCCATCCCATAGGTGCTTGATCGGATAACATACCTAGTAGCGTGTTTTTTTATGGATGTGCATGACACTAGAGCAAAAATAGTATTTATTGCTCGATCAATCATGCAAAGGATATCCGATGGGCACAAAACTTTTTGTACACATCAACCTAGGTGGTATTGGAATGTTCTCAAAGAGGCACACCCATCCGATAAGTACTTGGTCAGATAACACACCTAAGGGTGTGTTTTTTTGCGGATGTGCATACCACTCGGTAAAAAATGGTGTATAATGCGTGATCGACCATGCAAAGCATATCCGATGGTGACAATACTTTGCACACACCTCAACGTAGTTGAAATGGACTTGCCTGCAAAGTAGATCCCCCATCCGATAATTACTTGTTTGAATAACACACCTAGGACCGTGTTTTTTCAGGGTTGTGCATGACACTAAGGAAAAAACGGAGTTTCATGCTTGATCCACAATGCAAAGCATATCCAATGGGCACAATAATTTACACACACCTTCAACCAGGTGGAATTGACTTACATGCAAAGTGGCATTCCCATCATATAAGTACTTGATTGGATAACACACCTAGCAGCGTGTTTTTTTTACGGATGTGCATGACACTAGAGCAAAAATAGTGTTTAATGCTCGATCGACCATGCAAAGCATATCCGATGGGAACAATACTTTTCCTATGCCTTAACCTAGGTGGTATTGAAATTATGTCAAAGAGGCACACCCATTCGATAAGTACTTGGTGAAATAACATACCTAAGGGCGTGTTTTTTTGGAGATGTGCATATCACTACGGGAAGAATGTTGTATAATGCATATTCGACCATGCAAAGCATATCTGATGGTGACAGTACCTTGCACGCATCTCAGCCTAGTTGAAACGGACTTGTGTGAAAAGTGGAGCCCCCATCCAATAAGTACTTGTTTGATTAACACACTTAGGACCGTGTTTTTTCATGGTTGTGCATGACACTAAGGCAAAAACAGTGTTTTATGCTTGATCGACAATGCAAAGCATATCCCATGGGAACAATACTTTGCACACACCTTCAACTAGGTGGAATTGACTTACATGCAAAGTGGCACACCCATCCCATAAGTGCTTGATTGGATAACATACCTAGCAGGCTCGTGTTTTTTTATGGATGTGCATGACACTAGAGCAAAAATAGTATTTAATGCTCGATCGACCATGCAAAGGATAACTTGGCATGTCCATCTCATGAGTACTTGATCGGATAACTTCTCTTACCAATAAATTAAGTACTAATTAAAAATTATAATAAATGAATAGATTATAAAAAGAGACTAATATTTATGTAATTGTTGCTACTACAGCTTGCTAGCGAAGGACTCTCACAAAGGAGATGGCTATAGATTTTGTTCCAGGGATGGATGTGATTTCATGTAGCAAAAGAGAATTAGTTGCATTTGCTACAATCCATAATAGTGATACCAATTCAGTTTGCCACTTTTGAAGACTTGGCAAAGATAAGGTGGCAGTTACTGTATCAAAGATTCTTAGCGCACATGTTGAGCTAAAGTATAAATGTGGAGATATGGAAACACTTGGAGATGTTATGCCCTACAATACATCCAACAAATCAATTATAGCATGGGACAAAGATGAGACTTATGCAACAGACATTATCAAGAATACAAAGTGCACCACCTTGGATTTTACTATAGGGGACATTTTACAAATGAGATCATTTGCAAATAAGACTGTAGCAGAAGGTGAAGTATTGGGATTTGAACAAGTGGAGCAATGGTCATTTGCAGAGATGAGGATTCTAAAAGTCACTAATGATGGTATGGTTGATAACATAACATCCTTATGTGATCCCTACTATGAGGTAGGCAAGAATATGATATGGAGCATGCAATTTTTAAACATGAGAAAGAGGCACGTGGTTTTCAATGATAAAGACAAGGTATACTACAATATCAAAGGACCTAAAAAGCGTTCCCATGTGCTAGGCTCTATCACTTCAAATGTGGATGATCTCAATGTACTCAATTATAGAAGTGACATCTTATCTGGAGTGGATGAGTTCATTGGTTCCGAGAATGATTTTAGAAGCGAAGCCTTATCTGGGGTGGATGAATTCTTGCACAATGAGAAGGGCAAAGGTTTCAATAGCGATGTCTTGTCAAGTGTGGATATATATAAGGGACTATTTAAAATAGTTTTGGAAAAAATTTATAGATTTGTATAGAAAAGGGTAACATTTTATTAATGAAAAAATTAACAGATAAGGGATTTTAAATATAGGCCTTGAACGCACGTGATATAGAGGGTTTATACATAGTGAGCCCCCTGAGATTGTGATATGGACAAGGATGCAATGACCAATCATGGATGCTTGGTTACAAACAAATGTGAGGAGGAGAAGTGCATAAATACAGATAATAGCGTGCATGAGGAACGAAAACGGTCATACATATGCATGAAGAGAAAGCGAATCCAGGCAGATCCACAAAAGCAACCAAAGAGAAAGAGAGTAATGAAGGAGGAGAACATGTTAAATGCATTGGGATATCTATGTTGCAAGCGAAGGTGTATGCGCTTCATTGATCTTGCAGACATCAGGGAATGTAGAGGACACGTGTGGTAAAGAAGAGGAAGCGAAAGAAATGAATACCTTCTCACAAGTCTCTCTTGCTTTCTTCAGAATGGCAATAAAAGGCTAAGTTCAAGAAAAAAGGTAAAACCTCTCGTAAATGGGAAAAGGATTTGCAATAAGGCATATCGCAATATTACTGGATTGTTCCATGGTACATATTGGGATTTAGTCACCAAGGCAAAGGGCGGCAACAAATTTAGCATTCACGGTAACATAGGAAGGTCCAAATCCAGAATCTCCACTGTCAGGGCAGCACAATTTTGCAAGACTTCATACATGAAAATGCTTTACCTCAACCACACATATCTACCAAACTCCCTAACGGTGACGTGATCACTAAAATGCACCTTCCAATGGGCTTGACAAAGCTCGAAGTATTTGACTCTATTGCAAAAAATCAAAGGCAAAGAGGGGATGCCATAGCTTCTTGTCATATTTGTATACTCTTTGGAAGGAGAACTTTGGATATGTTAAAATCCTAAGGAGGCAAAAAATGTCAAAGTGCAATGTCTGTGATGATTTAAAGTGAGCGATTGAGAAAGCAACATGTCCAAATCAAAGGGAATTATACAAAAAAAACCAAAAATCTCATCATGACCTTATTCGACATTCTAGACAAAAGTATGCATTTTGGAAGGAGCAAGCTATTTCGCATCCCGATGACTACATGTGTCTTATTGTAGATGGCATGGATCAGAATACAACAACATTGCCTCGTTTTGTTGCCACTCCACCTAAATTACAAGGAAAGCACTTTCTAAAGACAAATCTATGTGGAGTGTTAGTCCATGGAATTAAGTTCTTTGCAGATATATGGATTGATTCCTTGCATCTACATGATAACACTCAAGTTGTAACATCTCTTATGAAGGCAATTCGCAATATACATGCAGAAAAAGATCGCCTTCCACCGACTTTGAGAATACAAGCTAATAATTGTTGGCGAGAAAATAAGAATGTACTCATGTTTGCATTCTGCTCCATGCTAGTTGCTCATCGAATCTTCAATGAGGTCGAATGTGGATTTTTATATGTTGGGCATACACATGAGGATATCGATTAGGTTTTTAGCACAGTCTCAAGGGAGCTTAAATGCAAGGATGTGGAGACAATAGATGACTTGGTAAGAAGATGTGGCAGGCAAGTTGGTGGTCGTAAGGAAAGTATAGTATGTGAGAGGCTCGAAAGAATGTATGATCGGAAGAGCTTCATTCTACCTTTCATACAAACGGGTGGTGATGCATTGACAGGTCATACCAATCCACACTACTTTCGTTTTTTTTTTTAAGATGAAAAACCTATAATGCAATGGCAACCGTATTCTCATGATACAAAATGGGAACCTGAAGAACCTTATAGTCTCTTAACTTCAATTCCTAGCAAGGAAAGGTATCCAACATGGGGTCCTATACAAGAATTCAATGAGAGGTCTAACTGTGAAATAGAAGGATTAAAAGCATTTATTACATACAAAGAGGAAATGCTCCGGAGATATCCTGATTCGAAGCCTACTTGGAGAGAACACACTACCATTGTAATTAGCAAGACACGAAATTTAATAAAGGACCTTGAGAGAATGCCAGGCTCAAAGGATGTCAAGGAAGAATGCAATATGTTTTGGCCAAATGTTCATAACGATTTGCGCCCAGCTCCAGTTTTTGAAAATGAATTTGTATCATTACTCCCACGTCCTTATTGTGGACCGAAGAAGAGAGAGTTTATGCCACAAGTAGATATAGAGGTCGATTGTTTTGTTGTGGTTCGGCCATCGGATGATGAATATGAGAATGTGAAGTTTTGGGTTACAAAAGTAGTTGATGTGCAAAGAGATGACCAAGGGAGAGCTACAACATTTACAGCAGTATGGTATGAGCCAAAGGGCAGGAAGGAGAATATGGATAACAACACATTGTATACTAATTGTATAATGAAGGAGTGGGTCCCAAATGATGAAGCGGTCTCTCAAGTTTCGACGGAGACAATCATAGTGTCTTGGCATTCAAGGGCAAAGAAATCAAAGAAGTGCATGGGATATGAGGTAGAAGGAAAAATGAAAATACCATAGCAAACTATTTTGCATATACACGAATTTTTAAGGATGATCACCATGGAGGAAGTAGAAGGAGACAATGCAAATGAAGAATGTCCATGACTAAAGCTTTGTATTGAAGTCCATTGAAGGATTTTATTTGGGTACTAGGCAAGAAGCCAATCCAAGACAATTATAATCAGAGTCATCACCTCCTATGTCAAATGAGAGTCAAAATATGCATTGGATGTCACCTAAGGGTCAAGGCTTGCCAAGACAATAGGGAGTTAATGTAGATGGCACCTGGCAAGGTACTATCACATTGAGCAATAAGACAATGGGGAGTCAATGCACCCAAGGGGCAAGGCTTGGCAAGACAACTTGTGGGAGTTAATGTAGATGGCACCTGTATTTTGCACTGGATGTCACCCAAGGGTCAATGCTTGGCAAGACAATAGGGAGTTAATGCAGACGGCACCTGGCAAGGGACTATCGCATTGAGCAATAAGACAATGGGGAGTCAATGCACCCAAGGGGCAAGGCTTAGAAAGACAAGTGGGAGTCAAATTATGCATATGGCACGAATTGAGGCTCTTTAAGAGCAACAATTTTAATTGTAAACATATGTTCAATCTATATCATTTTGGATATAAAGACTCTAGCTGAGAGCAACGTCTCTCAATGTAATCATATAATAATAGCTATAATTGCTATTATACCTCTTTGGTTCAATACAAAACTTGGGTCTTATGGCATCATGTCTTTTTTCTATTTATTAAAAGTTTTAAAAATTTTGTGCATATTGTGAGTGACAATGTTATTTTCATGAAATATTTAAGTCTCCTTTCATGGATTTATAAATTTATCACATCAAGGAAAAACGTCAAGGAAAAATATTAAAAATAATTAAATTAACAAATAACTTAGATATAGCTAGAATTTCTAATATAGGATTATTTCAAATTCTTTTATGTTGGTGCAAAAGTATAAATTGAAAAAACAATATTTTTTTGTGAATATGATAGTGCCACAAAGTGAACTTTTGATTTGGGAAGAATATTTTCAGAAAGTAAAATTTCAATTTGGGAAGGATATTTTCACGAGATTTTCACAAAGTAAAGTTTTCATTTGGGAAGGATTTTTGGGCTTCGTCCAAAAACAACAGAAAAAGTCCAAAATTAATGAAATAGGTGTTATGACACCCTCTTTGTCCAACATTGTTTTATGCTACATCATAGGTGGTTGTCAGATCAAGGGTTGGAAATGACTAGGCATTGGGTTCGGTCGAATGAAGTAGCCTCTCAATTCAAGGCTAGAAGACCTTTCTATTTTGTTTCTAGATTTGAATAGATGGTGGGTTTGAAGATGACATGGAATTTATTTGGATCTAGACACGAAAAGGGTGAGTACGATGGGGATGGGGTTGTTGGGAAGAGAACGGACACATGAACAACAAAAGCCAGATAGAGCCACCTTAAAAAAAGCAAGAGATGTCATTGATTTTTTGAGGACCAAGTTGTCTCATGGGGCTCAAGCCACTTATGCATCTAAGAGAGAATGTAGCACGAGTGTTTTGGGAGGTTAAGGAAGGAGATATTGATAGATCTAAATAGTGGGACTGTCAACCTATGCCACAGACACAATCCATGCATTGTATATGAGAAGATGCACAAGGGGTTGTTAGTAAAATAGCAATGAAAAGGTTGTCGTGCTACTGCAATGCTTGTATTCAAGAGTCTTGGGGAGACTGCACCAGTAAGAAGCATGTGCTCAATTGGGGATATCCCATCATTGTTCCTGATGATGCATGTGTTTTGGATACTGATGAGGAGCTAATTGATGGAGCCTTTATTCGAAGGGCATCATGATATGCTTAGTTATGCTCTTTGCATGGGGGACAACTTCATAGTGAATGCACAGGTAGACAATGAAGAACGTGCTAACTCGTACATCTTGAAGTGTACCAAAGCTAAGGAGCAGAGCCAAAGGCTATGAAGGACACTTGGGGCAACATAATTGCTCCAAACTCCTTTGTTGTGAAGGGTCTCTTTTATGTTCATCAAGGTGACCACTGCTATAAGATTCTTGATCATAAACCTGAGGTCATATTATATTCCCATCTTGTAAGGTCAATCAAGTTTCCACTAGAAGCCATTGAGGGAGAGAGAAACTTGTACTTGCTATCACTTGAAGAGTACGAGGCTATATACAATAGCATGCCTTATGATCTCTAGACCACATTCTAATTAATTTATTTCCCATGCTTGCTTTCATTTTCTATGATTGTTTATTTGTCTCCCCAGAAAAAAGAAGCCAAGTCCAATTGGCTGTACCAAATATGTGAGAAACCATTGTATATACATCAGTCAAGTAATGGTCATATCCATTAGCAAAAGTAATACTTCATGATACAACCATAGGGCACATGATCCAAGTTACTGATATTATATTTTCAAGTAGCCAGAAAGCACTACAGCTAGGCAAGACATGATGCAAGTCACAAAGAACAATTACACGGTCTGGTATCATATTCATGATCCAGCTGAACAATTGTACATGATCTAGTAGCCAAAAATTACACCTCATAAAACAACAAGGTACATGACCAAGGTTACAGGTAGTATTTGGAATCCTTGAACAATTTCACAAATAACAGCTTGTAAACTACGTCCGCTGCCTCGGTCTGATAAACATGTCACCTGCCCCAAAAGCAATTAGCTCCACAATTGGGACTATCACCCATCTAGGCTACATAGCATACTTTTATGCAAGTAGCAAGCTATTTGTATCTTCCTCAGCACCAAAGTAGTCTTCAGAACTGTTGGTGATCCCATGAGTTCAACCATCACCATAACCAAGGTCCTACATGCTTAATCAAAAAATTATGTTGCCAATGCACAAGGACTGAATCTAACTTTGGGAGTACACAAAATTCCCCTTCTAGATTTCTAGTACACTTGCAGAAGCTGTCATCTAGAAGCACAGTGCTCGACATGTCATAGAAAGAGTATTTCTCCCAAAAATACCATAAGTGCTTGAAAAAGAATGGTTTCCCATCAGAAATGGTGAAATGTTCCTTGTCACAATATTCGTAACCCAAAAATTCTGAGATAACATTCTCTAGGCCAGGAAAACACAACTCAAAGTGCCACAACAAGTTGCATCTCCATTGGGAGCTCCATATATATATGTCGAACCATTGAGCAGCCCAACATAGAAAAGTCTCTATGCCCTCTAGCACCAGAAATGTCAAGTTGAGACCTCTATGGAAGTCTCATACTTGCCGTGCATGATGATGCCATCGGGGCTAGAATAGCTTCTTTTCACAATTGTGTGGATAAATTAGCACACCCTTCATGTCTATCACAAGTGCACCTCGTTCTACATTCTTGCTCTCTGGGATCACATAATAATAGTCAGGTCCTGGGGGAGACAACAAAATCCTTCTCTCTGAGTTCATGAGGGGTATTGTGATATTACTGGTACGGGGAATGATCCCTAGCTTTGCAACATATCTTTTTAGTGCTGACTTGGATGTGAACCACATGCTATCTTTGCACTCATCTTAGGCCGGATGGACCTTTTGTGTACACAACCAATGCTAATTTTTTATCACCTATACAAACCACAATGTGATCGAGCCTCATACATGAAAAGTATTATGCCCATTGGATATGTTTTGTAGGGTTGGTCATGCATTATACACCATTTTCCTCCTTGCATTATGCACAACCGTTTAAAAATGTGCTCCCAAGTCTATTATCCAAAGAAGTACTTATGGGATGGGTGTGCCACTATGCATGCAAGTCAATACACCCTAAGTTGAGGCATGGGCAAAGTATTGTGCCCATCGGATATGCTTTGCATTGTTGATCGAGCATTAAGCTCCATTTTCGCCTTAGTGTGATGCACATCCGTAAAAAAAGCACTCCTAGGTATGTTATCCGAACAAGTACCTATCGTATGGGCATGCCACTTTTCATAAAACTCAATTCTACCTAAGTTGAGGTGTGTGCAAAATATTGTGCCCATAAAATATGCTTTGCATGGTTGATCAATCATAAAACACCATTTTTTCCTTAGTGTCATGCACAACCGTAAAAAAACACGAACCTAGGTGTGTTATTCGAATAAGTACTATTCAGATGGTGGCGCCACTTTGCATGAAAGTGAATACCACATAGGTTGAGTCACATGAAATGTATTGTTCCCATCGGATATGATTTGCATTGTCAATAACGCATTATACATCATTTTCCCCCTACTGTTATGCACAATAGGCAAAAAACATGCTGCCAAGTGTGGTATGCGAACAAGTACTTATGGTATGGGCGCGCCTTTTTTCATGCATGTCAATACATATTAGGTTAGGCATGTACAAATTATTTTTCCCATTAGATATGCTTTGCATTGTCGATCAAGCATTAAACACCATTTTTGCCTCAATGTGATACATATCCATGAAAAAACATGCTCCTAGGTGTGTTATCCGAACAAGTACTTATTGGATGGGCACACCACTTTTCACGCAACTCAATACTACCTAGGTTGGCATGTGTGATTTTTTTTCCCGATAACATATGATTTGCATGGTCGATCAAGCATTAAACACCGTTTTTTTGTTAGTGTCTTGCACAACCGTCAAAAAACACGGTCCTAAGTGTGTTATTTTGAACAAGTACTAATCGGATGGGGGTGCCATTTTGCATGCAAGTCAATACCACCTAGGTTAAGGCACTTGCAAAGTATTGTGCCCATCGAA
Organism: Dipteris shenzhenensis; assembly: GCF_047967505.1. Classification (NCBI taxonomy): domain Eukaryota; kingdom Viridiplantae; phylum Streptophyta; class Polypodiopsida; order Gleicheniales; family Dipteridaceae; genus Dipteris; species Dipteris shenzhenensis. The sequence goes on from NC_141623.1 coordinate 24,108,006, forward strand.
TATGCTTTGCATTGTCGATGAAGCATTAAACACCATTTTTGCCTCGGTGTGATGCACATCCATAAAAAAACATGCTCCTAGGTGTGTCATCCAGATAAGTACTAATCGAATGGGCACCCCACTTTGCATGCAACTCAATACCACCTAGGTTGAGGCACTCACACAATATTGTTCCCATAGAATATTCTTTGCATGGTCGATCAAGCATGAAACACCATTTTTGCCTCAATTTCATGCACAACCGTCAAAACACATGGTCCTAGGTGTGTTATTCGAACAAGTACTTATCAGATGTGGGTATCATTGTGCACACAAGTCAATAACACGTAGTTTGAGGTGCATGAAATGTATTTTACCAATAAAATATGATCTACATGGTCGATCATGCATTATATCCGTTTTTGCCCTAGTGTTATGCACAAGTGTCAAAAAACACGCTCCCAGGTGTGTTATCCAAACAAGTACTTATGGGATGGGCAGGCCACTTTGCATGCAACTCAATACCACCTAGGTTGAGACATGTGCAAATGATTGTGCCCATCCGATATGCTTTACATGGTTGATCAAGCATTAAGCACCATTTTTGCCTCAGTGTCATGCACATCCATTAAAAAACACACTCCTAGGTGTGTTATCTGAACAAGTACTATTGGATGGACGTGATACTTTTCAAGCAATAGAGTAAGAACTAGTTTGAGGCATGTGCAAAGTTTTGTGTCCATCAAATATGCTTTGCATGGTTGATAAAGCATTAAACACTGTTTTTCTTAGTGTCATGTACAACCATAAAAAAACACGGTTCTAGGTGTGTTGTTTGCTCAAGGGGGTCACTATGTATACACCCTCTATATCACGTGCGTTCTAGGCCTATATTTAAAATCCCTTATCTGTAAATTTTTTCCAAAACTATTTTAAATAGTCCCTTATGTAGATTTATTTCTGTAAATTTTAGAAATAAAAAATATCCTTCTGTTAAACTCACATGATAGGGTTACATATGATGAGTGACCCCCCCGAGGTTGTTTGAAAAAGTACTTATCGGATGGGGGCTCCACTTTGTAGCCATACAAAATTAACCTAGATTGAAGTGCATGCAAAGTATTGCACCCATTGGTGGATGTGCTTTGCATGGTGGATCATGCATTATGCACAATTTTCCTGGTAGTGTTATGCACCACTGTGAAAAAACAGACTCCCAGGTGTGTTATCCGAATAGGTACTTATGGGATGGGTAAGCCATATTGCATTTAAGTCAATACTACCTCAGTTGAGTCATGTGTGGAGTATTATGCCCATCCAATATGATTTGCATTATCGATCAAGCATTAAGCACCGTTTTTACCTTATGCACAACGCTTGAGGCGGGTGCAAAGTATTCTACCCATCGGATATGCTTGGTTCCCCCCCTAGTGTTATGCACCACCATCAAAAAACGTGCTCCCAGGTGTGTTATCCAAATAAGTACTTATGGGATGCACCACTTTGGATGCAAGTCAACACCACCTACATTGAGTCACGGGCAAAGTATTGTGTCCATTGGATATGATCTGCATTGTCTAACAAGCATTAAACACCGTTTTTGCCTTAGTGTGATGCACATCCATCAAAAAACATGCTCCTAGGTGTGTTCAAACAAGTACTAACCGTATGGGTGCGCCACTTTACATGAAACTCAATACTAGTCAGGTTAATGTAAGGGCTCAGTATTGTGCCCATCAGATATGCTTTGCATGGTTGATCAAGCATTCAACACCGTTTTTGTCTCAGCGTCATGCACAACCATCAAAAAACACATTCCTAGGTGTGTTATTTGAACAAGTACTTATCAGATGTGGGTGCCACTTTCCACGCATGAAAATAACACCTAGGTTGAGGTGAGTGCAAAGTATTATGCCCATGGGATATGCTTTGCATGGTCAATCATGCATTATACACTGTTTTTCCCCTAGTGTAATGCAAAACCATCAAAAAACGTACTCCCAGATGTGTTATCTTTGCATGGTCAAGCACGCATTATACACCGCTTTCCCCCTAGTGTTATGCACCATCGTGAAAAAATGCGTTCCTTGGTGCGTTATCTGAATAAGTACTTATGGGATGGATGTGCCACCTTGCATGCCAGTCAATACCTCCTTGGTTGAGGTGCATGCAAAGTTTTGAAGTGCTATCAGATATGATTTGCACTCTCGATCAAGCAATAAACTCCATTTTTGCCTTAGTATTATGCACAACCATAAAAAGACATCCTAGGTGTGTTATTCTAACAAGTACTTATTGGATGGGCGTGCCACTTTGCACGCAAGTAAATTTAACCTAGATTGAGGAGCGTGAAAAGTATTGTGCGGATCAGAATGCTTTGCATGGTCGCGATCACGCATTATACACCGTTTTTCCCCTAGTGTTATGCATAATCATACGAAAACATACCGTCTCCACTCACTTAAAGTAGAGCATTCCCAATGCTCCACTCGCTTTATTCCAAACCTTATCCATATCATAAAGAAACCTTTCTCTAATTAGTGATCTATTTATTTTCTTCACTCCTCACGCTCGAAATTGCATTGCGTTAGTAAACTTGTATTCTTCCATCCTAGTCCTTCCACAATTACTCTCTTATTTTTTCCATCCTAGTCCTTCTCAGTAACTTGTATTCTTCCATCCTAGTCCTTCTCAGTAACTTGTAATCTTCCATTCTAGTCCTTCCATAACACCCTCTTCTTTCTTCCCTCCTAGTCCATCTCTCTTTCTTTATCATCTCCCCACCCATGGATGTCCTTGGCATCATCAAAGATGTGGAGTCTAGAAATAGTCTCAAAGAATGGATTGCTGACCAAGGAGCACAGAGAGAGGCCAGAAATCGACAAGGCTCTCCATTGACATGGATGGAGAGAGAGGATTTTGACACACAAAGGCACAAAGAGAGGGAGGAGACTCTAAATATAGCAGAGAGCAAAAGACTTTTACAGAATATTATAAAAGTAGGACAAGATCTATTAGACTTCTTAAGTAACCTTCGTTATTGAAACTCTTGATGGGGGCAATTTGATGTGGATGCTGAAAGAACAATAAGGATCTCACAAAGAAATTATCAAGAAACAATCTGTGATTGCTTGAATTTCTTCCTTCATTGTAATTATGTTGAGGATATGGATGTGGAGTCAGTGGAAGATCGGGTTGTTGAGAAGATAAGCGAGACCAATGATGAGATCTTCTAGACTTGTTTGAATAATCTTATTTTGTATTCTATGCAACATCGGATAATCTTACTTTGTATTCTCTGCAACAAGCCCGGTAGGGCTAATTTGCAATATTATTTTATATTCTTTGCAACAAGCTGGTAGGGCTGAGTAGATCATATTAGAATTGCTAATACAATTTGTTTAGATTATGTTGTATTCTCTGCAACAAGCCTGGTAGGGTTGAGAAGATCATATTAGAATTGCTTTAAATAGTGTTTGTTTTTGAGTCACAAATTCTCATCAATGTATAATGTGAGGTGTTTTTTGACACCATATGGCTTTGAGTTATATGATAAACTTCTTTCAAAAATGTGATGTCTCTTTTTTTTATGTACTCTAGTTTTGATAACATGTCACATTATATATTTTCTAATTTAATTTTTTTAAATCTTACTTTTTGTCTCAATGTTTGTTTTATAAGAGCCTCTTTTTTTTTCATGTTTTATCCAAAATTATCTCACAAAACAAATTTGGACAGTGCTCCTGTCGGTGTTACCTATAAAGTAAAATGAGAGATCTTAGTTAGTAAATTAATTTTGGAATAACAAACTCTACCACGTGGTGGTATCTACCCCCCCCATACCAAATTCTCTCTCTCTCTCTCTCTTTCTCTCTCTCTCTCTCTCTTGATGGTATCTACACACTTATTAGGCCTATAAAAGTTGTGTAGGCCAAATATTTTTTATGACTAAAAGGTGTCAACATAATCATGAAGCATTAGAAAAGCTTTAACCATGTGGCCAAAACTTTATGAAATCAAGATGGTGTCCAAAACAAACAATGATGCCAATCTCATAACCTCAATTTCCCTTGCTTCTACCACCCTCTTAACATTCCCTCAGCTCTAGCCAAATATCATCTCTCTTCATTATATCTTTGATCGTCCCTCTCACCACTTCCAACTCACCTAATAGTCACAAACTTACCATACCCTCACTCCTAACTTCTTCCCTACTAATAGTACCCTTGTGGATTACCAAGTTGCTCAATCCATTTGCCCAATTCTTCCCCCCTCCCCTTAGATACCCTTCACACAAATAACACTCTTCCATATTATTCCCCCATGTCCCGAGATTCTCTCCATGCACTGCCATCACCTCTGACACTACATGAGATGCCATCAGTAGAAATGGACCTGATTTGTGATTTTGAATATCAAGATCTAGATAATATAAATTTCACTCCCATGCTAGATTACAATGATGGGTATGAACACCATTGCATATTATTTGGGTGATATCTCCTCCTTAGGAGAAACATTTGGAATTGTTGAAAGATTCTGCATAAAAAAGGGGCCTTTGGCCTTTTTTAAGAAATTTTAGAAGTGCTTTAAAAACTCCTCCAATTATTGTAATCTTGTTAAATTATTTTCAAAACTTAAATTAAAATACCCCTCCTTTTGGATGCATGTGGTACACTAAAATTTTCTAAGGTAAACCCTGGGAGGGGAATTTTTGTCCTTGTGGCCAAATTTGTATGAGGGAACAATGGTGTCCAAACAAAGCCTGGGTGGGGATGACTCAGCAGCACAAGTATGCAGCCTAGTAAAGATTTGATCTTGTGACAAAATCTTTGTGATCGCAAGGCAGTGTCAAAAAGGTATAATATTTTTCAACATCTTGTTCTTAAGGTATGAGTACAAGTGGAAACATTTTGATGGTATGGCCAAATCTTATGAACAACTTGAGGAAAAGCTTTGACCTTGTTAGAAAATCATCATGAGTGAAATTTTTTCTTGTGAGATAATCTTTGCGAGTTTGTTTCCCTTGAAAGTTTTGGCTACAAGGTCGAAACTTCTTTCAACATCTTGTTCTTGAGGTCATCCCCCAAGGACGGTTTGGAAACCCTCACAAAGTTTTGACCTCGAGGCAAAATATTTGTGAGTTGTCCAAACCTAATCTTGAGTGGTATTCTCAATAGGAAATGGAAATGTTTTGACCTTGTGGCCAAAACTTATGAGCCAAGTCTCTATGGAGAATGATGAAATCAAGGGTGGCCAAGGAAGGGAAGAAGTTAGGTGTGAGGGGCTCATAAGTTTGTGACTGTTGGGTTAGTTGAAAGTGGTGAGAGGCATGAGCAAAGAGACAATGAAGGGAGTAGATGTTAGGCTAAAGCTCAGGGAAGGTTAAGAGGGTGGTAGCAACAAGGGTAAGTGAGGGTATGAGGTTAGCATAGAGAGTGGTTATGGATGTGAGATAGGCCATGTCATCCTTTGACACTTCTTTTTGCTAGTGCGATGGGATCATCAACTACAAGGGTGGGATGTCGGTTATGTCATGCCTTGTAGATTATAGTGATGGCCTTTGTAGCAATGGAAACAAACCAGCAATAACATTGAGGGGAGGAAATGAGGCATACATATGTGATGAAAGCATCCATCCTAAGTGCTATTAACTCGGCATGTGTAGATAGACAGAATAAATTTTTTTCATCTTCAGACAATGTCTTAGCAAATTATGCATAGAGTTTTGGTCCCTATGGAACATTCCCATTTGATTGTTGGATGAGTTGATATGATCCTGAGTTGGAGTTACTTCCATTGGATAAGCACTCGTGCTTTGAGGTGATCTTCCACTTGTAGAGTAGCCACAAGCTCTTGGTACACCAATGTTGTGCATTGTAGTGGGACTTCATTGGTGTTGTCTTCCATTGACTCATTATTGTGCGCTAGAAATTGGAGTTCAAGCTTGGAGATGACTAGCTTTTGGGATTGCATCTCATCCATTTTTTCTTTATACTTATGGTAGATAGATGTATATGCTTCCTTAACCTTTTTCATTTGCAAGGTGGCCTGCGCTTGTTAAGGAATGACTTCAGTGGTATTGGACCATTGGTCCAAGACTTGTGCTTGAGAAGTGATGGCCTCTTTAGTGGTAGCAAGTTGGGACTTTAATATTCGGTAGTCCCTTGTAAGCTCTTCAATGCTGAATATGCATATTGCCAAAGACTGTTGCATGTATTCAATCTTTTCTTGTCAATCATGGAGCTCTTATTCTTTGTGGATTAGAGTGAGTTGAGCTTGTGCCAGTTCCTCTGTCTTATGAGCATGTGCGGAGGTCAAGTAGTCATAGGAGGTCTATAGGATTGTTGTAGTTTATACTGCTGCTCTTAGCTATATTTGGCTTTGGTGGAGGTTGGAGGTCATATCCCTCACTACCTTCTCTTGAGTTTAGAGATCTTGGTTCATGCACACTTCTTCAACCTCTTTCTCATCTATTTGCACCCAAAGTGCCTTGACCTCTATGGCGATTCCACGGAATTGGTCTTTGATTACTGCTACAGTATGTCTTTCCAATTCTCCTACTTGCACTACTACACAAGGATCCTATTGCGACGTTTACGTACCGACGTTTAGCGCTCGCTTAGCGTTAATCGTCGGTATGAAAAGCGGGTTTCGTAAATCGTCGCTATATAGCAACTTTTGCTAAAAGTCGCTATATAGCGACACTGAGACAAAATATTACAGCCACGTTTTTACAGAGAGGTTTTTCTTTTAAAATAGGCCTTAAAAGTTCATTTTTTCCAATGACAAATTTTTTTAAATTTTCATACATGTTTGAGCTCATAGAGAATTAAAAAATGAGAGCATGTACATCAAGCCTTTGAAGTTCATATATTCATGTGCAAGTTTGAGATGAGAAAAATCAAATAAGAGCATTTACATCAACTGTTTCATCTTGAGCCAAGTCGAAGGCGCCAAGCAAGTCTATCTCCAACTCTATACCGAGTTGATCTCCTATATCATCATCGTACTATCATCATCGTACTCTAGCATCGTACATTCACCTAAAAGTATTTGATTATCTTCTTCAATAAAGCTTAAGTGTGGTGATTGATCTTGATGATTGTTGTCTTCTTCGTCAATATCGTGATCTCCATCCTCCTCCCATGCGATGTCATTATGTGCATCTTCCTCTTGCCTCATATGGTGATCTACATCTTCTTCGCTAGATTCATCAATTGGATCCGGCATTGGTAGTGGCATCTCCATATCCACATCTCGATCTTCAAAAATTTGCTTACTTCGTTGTGCAACTTGGATCACGTACCACCATCTTGGATTAGAACGATCCGGATGAAAAACCACCTATATTGAAGATGGGTGCCAAATGTCGTTAATTATATATATATCAATGGACTTTAAAAACGAAAGCTTCGACTAATTAAATCATTAGTATGCACCTGCTCACAGTGCTCAGGAAGAACAAAAGTATCACTCTCATCAGTCCAATGTTTGGTGGAGTCTATTGCAAAGAGACCACTACTATCTTTTCTCACTGTCGCATGGGGACCGTTGTAAGTAGTTCTAAACCATTTTACATCAAGAATGAAAATAGTAAATCGTCTGAAATCAATTTCATAGATGTCGCATATGGTTCCACAATAATCCAACTGTGAGGAGAGAAGATTGTATCCGAAGCACTTACTCGGCTATCTTGTGTGAAGTTAGCCATGACTCCACAATCATACGTGACTCTCTTTGAATCGATGCGTTCCACATGAAAATGTCGTTCATATGACCATAATGCACTGTACTTTTTGTACTGTAAAAGAGCATCATTAAAACAATGAAGATGCACCTATTTTATAGCATATATTGCCACAAATAATTACTTAATTACGTCAAGAGATAAGAATCTTACATGCACCATACATCCAGATGATAACTCCCGCTCGCACTCGTTTATTGTCTCTCCATCACGTTCGGCTTTACGTAGAGCCAGTTGTAGCCAATCAAGTGACATGTGAGTAGGGAGAAGAGCCAGATCTCGTGGATATGGTTGTGATCGCCTGTACATTACTCTGAATCTTGTCCTTGCATTTATTCTTTCTTCTTTTGCCACTTCATATCTCTCAATCCACTTCTGCATCTCAGGGCTATTGAGGATACAAAAATTATTGAATTTCTCCATTTGCTCTTCGCTCATCTTTTTTTCAATCCCTTTTCCTTGGGGAACCTCGCCAATGATGTGATCATCATCCTTCTTGTGCCAAGCTTGTGGCATATCAGGAACCGTGGATGCAAGAAACTCTGTGATATATACTAATGAATCTTGCACAAGCCATCCCTGTGCCATGCTTGCTTCCGGTCTTGCTCTTTGTCTTACAAACCCCTTTAAAGTTTTCATAAACCACTCAAGAAAATACATCCCCATCGATTATGAACGGTACCTGCTATGGCCACCTCATCAACTATGTGCACAAGCAAGTGGACTTGAGTTGTCATAATGCTTGAGGGAAAGTGCTTCTCAAGCAAGCATACGGCTTCGATGGATTCCACCCTAGCCTTCTCAATGCGCGATATAGAGATCTCTTTTTGAGATATCCACCTATTTCACATGTCCATGCATATGTAAGATATTTGAGATATCCACCTATTTCACATGTCCATTAAGAAAATACATAATGCGATTTGATAGTAAGCATACCTCACAATACCACAGATCTTGAATATAGCATTTTTAACATCTTCTTGTAAGCACCCTTTTATTGTAATTGGGAGGATGAACTATCAAAGCAACAATGAAGTCATGTCAACAATATAACATAATAATAATTACGCTAACGCATCACTATTATCGGTACACTAATTCTACTTAGAATACCTGTAAGACCTTGTGCCAATCATGGGACTTGAGGCCACTAAGCTTATTGTCCTTTGAAAATGCTCCTTTCAAGCAATGCATGTACCCTGTCGGTGTTTGAAAAGAGGCAATGTGTGCCTTGACCACTGCCTCCTCCCTCGTAGAGAGGATCGACGTTGCTTTCAGGAGGATAACTTTTCCCGAAGCATGCACTTGGGGCCACAAACGAGACATCCTATTTATAGCACACAAGTCTTCTCGCACTCCTCTCGAGTCCTTGGAACCAACCAAGTGTGCCCAAATAGTGGCCCCCACATTCTTGAAGATATGCATGGGATCCAAGAGATGATTAATTTGTAACTGACCCCAATAAGGAAGCTCGTGAAAGATCGATAGCCTCTTCATACCAGGAGGAGGTTCCTCTCCATTCGCCCTCCAAGCTTGAATCCAATCACTTGCCTTCAAATATGATGATGGTGGATCAAGCTGACCTCCACGTGCAAGATGGTCGAGTGGAAGGTATCGAGCATGACCTTCATAAACATTTTTCCTCATATGTTTGGAGTAGCATGCAAGTGATTTCAGAGCCGGTCCACAAATAGGACAAGCATGGTACCCACTTGTAACAAGTCCTGGATGCGTGCATGAATATGTTAGTACAAGACATGCATGCAAAAGAGAGTAAAAAAAGCATAATCCCTCATTAAGGTAGGTACTCCCCATACATCCGCAAGTGGCGCATGATAATACGACGTTGATGTCGTACTTCTCGCTTGCAATTAGTGCAATGACAGTATAACCTCTCTGTAAGCCACTTCGTGCTCCCGGGCATTGGCGCATCATCAGATGAGCTTCCACTCGTCCCTTCCATCTACACTTATAAAATCACAACATAAGCATGAAGAGGAGATATTGATAATTATAAAATAGCATGTTTGAGCTTCTCTTGAGGCCATATAAAAAAAGTGATAGTAAGCATCGCTATATAGCGACGCTCTGTTCCGTCGCTATATAGCGACGTTTTTAATTAAAAACATCGCTATATAGTGATGAATAAGCGTCACTATATAGCGACGCTGTGGGTTAAAACCCGAAACGCCGAAAAGCACGGCGTTTTGCTCAATCCATTCCCTAATCTCTCAAGTAAGCAACCCAAAATCTCCTCCCACCTATTTTTGACGACCTCCCATCTATTCCAAGCAACCTCCCACTCTATTTTCCACTCCTCACCCTTCTCCTACCTCTTGTACTCCCTCTCTATCCTTTTCCCTCTTTGATTTCTTAAAAGAAATTCTTCAAGAGGTGAGTTTGTTTCAACAATGTAGGTTGTTTGTTTGTTAGCTTTAGTTTTGTGAGTGTTTTTTCTTGTATTGCTAAACCTGTAAACTAGTTTTCATGCTTGTTTTGAAAGGATTGAAACAAAAAACGAGATTTCAAGAAAAAAAGAAAACTCATCTCTTTTTTCTGTATTTCTCTTCCTTCTCTTTCTCCTTGTCTCCTCAATCTCCTCCTTTCCTTGTCTCCTCAATCTCCTCCCTTTAAGAAGTTGCTTTTATAATCTCCTCCTTCCATTAACATCTTATTTGAAAAAATGGGTTGTTTTCTCTCTTTTGTAGGGCCAGTCCACCACACCGAACGGGACATACTTTTTCAAGTAAGTGCTTCCTCTTTTTTCCATTTATTATTTTTGTTCTTTGCATTGGCCTGCAGCTAGCGCCTTAAGCGCTAGCTGCAGTGATGGGCGTAGGAACCCTCTCTTCCCCTCTCACTCTTTCCTTCTTCCCCCTTCTCTTATTCTCCTTTTTCCCCCTTCTCTTTTTTCCCTCTTCTCTTATTCTCTCTTTCCCCCTTCTCTCTTTCCCCCTCATCTCTTTTCCCTTCTCTCTTTCCTTTCCCTCTTATCTCTATTTCCTTTCCCTCTTATTCTCTTATGCTTATGCGTCTCTCATTACCCCTTCTCTATTTCCCCCTTCTCTCATTCGCATAAGCTCATGCTTATGCTCATGCATGAGCATGAGCTTATGCATAAGCTCCTTCTCTTTTTCCGCATGAGCATAAGCTCATGCTTATGCTCATACATGAGCATGAGCTTATGCTTAAGTTTCCGCATAAACTTATGCTTATGTGTGAGCTTATGCAGAAATAGAGAATGAGAGAAGCTTATGCTTCTCTCATTCTCTATTTCCGCATAAGCTCCTTCTCTTTTTCCGCATAAGCTCCTTCTCTTTTTCCGCATAAGCTCCTCCTTTTTTTCCGCATGAGCATGAGCTTATGCTTAAGTTTCCGCATAAGCTCCTTCTCTTTTTCCGCATAAGCTCCTTCTGTTTTTTCGCATGAGCATAAGCATGAGCTTATGCTTATGCTTATGCATAAGTATAAGCATAAGCATAAGCTCATGCTTATGCTCATGCATGAGTATGAACTTATGCTTAAGTTTCCACATAAGCTCATGCTTATGCTTGAGCTTATGCGGAAATAGAGAATGAGAGAAGCTTATGCTTCTCTCAATCTCTATTTCCGCATAAGCTCCTTCTCTTTTTTTACATGAGCATAAGCATGAGCTTATGCTTATGCTTATGCTTGCTTAAGTATAAGCATAAGCATAGGCTCATGCTTATGCTTATACATGAGCATGAGCTTATGCTTAAGTTTCCACATAAGCTCATGCTTATGCATGAGCTTATGCGGAAATAGAGAATGAGAGAAGCTTATGCTTCTCTCATTCTCTATTTCCGCATAAGCTCCTTCTCTTTTTCCGCATGAACATAAGCATGAGCTTATGCTCATGCATGAGCATGAGCTTATGCTTAAGTTTCCGCATAAGCTTATGCTTATGCATGAGCTTATGCGGAAATAGAGAATGAGAGAAGCTTATGCTTCTCTCATTCTCTATTTCCGCATAAGCTCCTTCTCTTTTTCCGCATAAGCTCCTTCTTTTTTTCCGCATGAGCATGAGCTTATGCTCATGCTCATGCCCCGTTCTCTCATTCCCCCTTCTCTCATTCCCCCTTCTTCTCATTCCCCCTTCGCTCATTCCCCCTTCTCTATTTCACGCTTCTCTCATTCGCATAAGCTCATGCTTATGCGGAAATAGAGAATGAGAGAAGCATATGCTCATGCTTATGCTTCTCTCATTCTCTATATCTGCATAAGCTCCTTCTCTTTTTCTGCATGAGCATAAGCATAAGCATAAGCGGAAATAGAGAATGAGAGAAGCTTATGCGGAAATTCATTATCTATTTTCGCATAAGCTTCTTCTCTTTTTCCGCATGAGCTTATGCTTAAGTTTCCGCATAAGCTCATGCTTATGCATGAGCTTATGCGGAAATAGAGAATGAGAGAAGCTTATGGGGAAACTCATTCTCTATTTCTGCATAAGCTCCTTCTCTTTTTCCGCATGAGCTTATGCTTATGTTTATGCTTAAGCATAAGCATAAGCATAAGCATAAGCTTATGCTTATGCTCATGCATGAGCATGAGCTTATGCTCAAGTTTTCGCATAAGCTCATGCTTATGCGGAAATAGAGAATGAGAGAAGCATAAGCTCATTCTCTATTTCTGCATAAACTCCTTCTCTATTTCCGATGCCTATGCTTAAGCATAAGCATAAGCATAAGCTCATGCTTATGCTCATGCATGAGCATGAGCTTATGCTCAAGTTTCCGCATAAGCTCATGCTTATGCATGAGCTTATGCGGAAATAGAGAATGAGAGAAGCTTATGCGGAAACTCATTCTCTATTTCCGCATAAGCTCCTTCTCTATTTCCGATGCCTATGCTTAAGCATAAGCATAAGCATAAGCTCATGCTTATGCTCATGCATGAGCATGAGCTTATGCTTAAGTTTCTGCATAAGCTCATGCTTATGCGTGAGCTTATACGGAAATAGATTATGAGAGAAGCATAAGCTCATTCTCTATTTCCCACTCTATTTCCCCCTTCTCTCATTTCCCCCTTCTCTCCTTCTCTATTTTGCCTCATCTCTTTCCCCTTCTCTCATTCTCTATTTCCTCATTCTCATTCTTTTCTTTCCTTTCCATCTTCTTTCCCTCTTTCCTTTCCCTCTTCTTTCTTCTTGCCTATGCTTATGCCTATGAGAATGCTTATGTTTGTTTTTTTGTTTTCTGTTTTCGTGTTTGTGTCTATGTTAGACATGGGATCACGTCGCTCATTCGACGAGTACGGACAGCCTTGCAGGAGGAGAGCTTGATATGTGTTTGGTCTATCCCAGTTTTGTAAACCTTGACCCTTGGGAACCTTTGCTAGCATGAGATCCTAGCCATAGATTTATCCTTGACCACCATGAGATGGCATGTGTGACCACCATGACATGGCATGAGAAACTATGTGACTAGATGTATCCTTCACATTGCAAGAGGAAAACCCTTGAGGGGGGTAATGTTGGGATAAGTATGGTCACGGGCTTGCTCTTAGTGTGTGACCTAAGTGATGATGTAAGCCAAAGGCCCCCACATAGGAGGTTCCTTTGATCTTGGCCACAGTCATAATGAGACACAATCTATCATTTTGAGCATTGCCCTCAGTGCAGTCTCTAGCCTGACGACCTGTCATCACCCAGAATTCAAGGTTGTCTAGGAGAGAACACCACGTTGCTTCTTGGAGTTATAGCTCTGTTACCTATTTTTACGTATTACAAGAGGAGGTCTATGATGACTAGCACACTCGGAAATAGAAGGAGATCTACAAAATCCACTGTGCTAGTTCTTTGAATTATATATTTATGTACTAAGGAAAATGTATTCCGTTGTGCAACCAAGCAAAATGCAATTGATGATATGGCCCTTGAGGGATAGCCTTTAGGGGCAAGGGCCATATCTACATGCCATTTCTATCTAGTGGCATCCTAGATATTGTATAATGCACGTTGATATGGCCCTTGCCCCTAGAGGGGACCCCTCAGGGCCATATCATGGCATATCATCAATTGCATTTTTTGAAAATTTAATTGTATTTTTCTAGATGTATCTCCATGCAACCACAATGGTGGGGTTGTTGGAGTCATTTTAGCACTATTTTGGTCATAAAACAAGGAAATTGTAGTCCTTCTTTCTTGTTATTTTAGTCCTTATTGCAGTAAATATGAGGGAAAAAGTATAATTTATTGAGTGAAAATTGAGCAAAAGAGATTACAATGTACATCTACGTACAATTATTACATGTTATATAAATTTTTTTATTATATTGAGCAAAATTGAATAGAGGATCTTACATTTATAAAAACATGGCAATTGCTGAGAGCCTTAAAGGCCAAAAGATTACAAGTAGTGGCCATAACCATTCAAATAAGAGATAACATAAATGCCTTAGAGACCAAAACATTACATCTAGTGTCCAAAAGATTATAGCCAGCCATTACTGAGAGCCTTGTCTGAGCAAGAGGGAATTTGTACAACTCCGTTTTCTACCAGTCTAGCTTGTTGCATTAAATATTTTTAGGGAGCCAAACGAGGATATGATGGAGAGGCTCCCTTACACTCTTCCTACGATTTCTATCACCTCTCGTAATGGACCCTGCACATTTCGAGAGCTCCTCACACAATCTTTCCTCCCCCTCTACAGCATAGTGCAAGATCCCCTCCTCTCCTGATCTTGAGATTGTGATGTATGGGAGCTTTTCTCTCGCTCTTCAAAAGACCAATTTGGATGCTCTTTAAAACTTTACTACACTACTACACACGGATCCTATTGCGATGTTTACGTACCGATGTTTAGTGCCCGCTTAGCGTTAATCGTCGGTATGAAAAGCCGGCTTCGTAAATCGTCGCTATATAGCGACTGTTGCTGAAAGTCGCTATATAGCAACATTGATACAAAATATTATAGCGACGTTTTTACAGAGGTTTTTTTTTTTTATAGGCCTTGAAAGTTAGTTTTTTCCAGTGACAAATTTTTTTAAATTTTCATACATGTTTGAGCTCATAGAGAATAAAAAAATGAGAGCATGTACATCAAGCCTTTGAAGCTCATATATTCATGTCCAAGTTTGAGATGAGAAAAATCAAATAAGAGCATTTACATCAACTGTTTCATCTTGAGCCAAGTCTAAGGTGCCAAGAAAGTCTATCTCCAACTCTATATCGAGTTGATCTCCTATATCATCATCGTACTCTAGCATCGTACGTTCACCTAAAAGTATTCGAAACACCTATTTCATTAATTTTGGACTTTTTGTGTTGTTTTTGGACGAAGCCCAAAAATCCTTCCCAAATGAAAACTTTACTTTATGAAAATATCCTTTCCAAATCAAAATTTTACTTTCTAAAAAGTTTCTTCCCAAATCAAAAGTTCACTTTGTGGCACTGTCATATTCACATAAAAATATTGTTTTTTCAATCTATACTTTTGCACCAACATGCAAGAATTTGAAATAATCCTATATTAGAAATTCTAGCTATATCTAAGTTATTTGTAAATTTAATTATTTTTAATATTTTTCCTTGACGTTTTTCCTTCCCAAATCAAAAGTTCACTTTGTGGCTCTATCATATTCACATACAAATATTGTTTTTTCAATCTATACTTTTACACCAACATGCAAGAATTTGAAATAATCCTATATTAGAAATTCTAGCTATATCTAAGTTATTTGTTATTTAATTATTTTAAATATTTTTCCTTGACGTTTTTCATTGACATGATAAATTTATAAATCCATGAAAGGAGACTTAAATATTTCATGAAAATAACATTGACACTCGGCAATATGCACAAAATTTAACAAAACTTTTAATAAATAGAAAGAAGACATGATGCCATAAGACCAAAGAGGGATAATAGCAATTGTAGCTTTATGTATATGATTACATTGAGAGACGTTGCTCTTAGCTACAGTCTTTATATCCAAAATGATATAGATTGAACATATGTTTACAATTTAAATTGTTGCTCTTAAAGAGCCTCAATTCGTGCCATCTGCATAATTTGACACCCCATTGTCTTATTGCTCAATGTCACGACAGTCCCTTGCCAGTTGCCATCTGCATAATTTGACCTAGGCTTGTCTTGCCAAGCCTTGCCCCTTGGGTGCATTGACTCCCCATTGTCTTATTGCTCAATGCGATAGTCCCTTGCCAGGTGCCATCTGCATTAACTCCCTGTTGTCTTGCCAAGCCTTGACCCTTGGGTGACATCCAGTGCAAAATACAGGTGCCATCTGCAAAATACAGGTGCCATCTGCATTAACTCCCACAAGTTATCTTGCCAAGCCTTGCCCCTTGGGTGCATTGACTCCCCATTGTCTTATTGCTCAATGTGATAGTCCCTTGCCAGGTGCCATCTGCATTAACTCCCTATTGTCTTGGCAAGCCTTGACCCTTGGGTGTCATCCAGTGCATATTTTGACTCTCATTTGACATACGAGGTGATGACTCTGATTATAATTGTCTTGGATTGGCTCCTTGCCTAGTACCCAAATAAAATCCTTCTGAATCAA
The DNA here is from genome assembly GCF_047967505.1 of Dipteris shenzhenensis. Lineage (NCBI taxonomy): Eukaryota > Viridiplantae > Streptophyta > Polypodiopsida > Gleicheniales > Dipteridaceae > Dipteris > Dipteris shenzhenensis. The sequence goes on from NC_141623.1 coordinate 24,124,283, forward strand.
TGGACTTCAATACAAAGCTTTAATCATGGACATTCTTCATTTGCGCTATCTCCTTCTACTTCCTCCATGGCGAGCATCCTTAAAAATTCGTGTATATGCAAAATAGTTTGCTGTGGTATTTTTATTTTTCCTTCTACCTCATATCCCATGTGCTTCTTTGATTTCTTTGCCCTTGAATGCCAAGACACTATGATTGTCTCTATCGAAACTTGAGAGACTGCTTCATCATTTGGGACCCACTCCTTTATTATACAATTAGTATATAATGTGTTGTTGTCCATATTCTCCTTCCTGCCCTTTGGCTCATACCATACCGCTGTAAATGTTGTAGCTCTCCCTTGGTCATCTCTTTGCACATCAACTACTTTTGCAACCCAAAACTTCACATTCTCATATTCATCATCCGATGGCCGAACCACAACAAAACAATCAACCTCTATATCTACTTGTGGCATAAACTCTCTCTTCTTCGGTCCACAATATGGACGTGGGAGTAATGATACAAAATCATTTTCAAAGACTGGAGCTGGGCGCAAATCGTTATGAACATTTGGCCAAAACATATTGCATTCTTCCTTGACATCCTTTGAGCCTCGCATTCTCTCAAGGTCCTTTATTAAATTTCGTGTCTTGTTAATTACAGTGGTAGTGTGTTCTCTCCAAGCAGGCTTCGAATCAGGATATCTCTGGAGCATTTCCTCTTTGTATGTAATAAATGCTTTTAATCCATCTATTTCACAATTAGACCTCTCATTAAATTCTTGTATAGGAGCCCATGTTGGATACCTTTCCTTGCTGGGAATTGAAGTTAAGAGACTGTAAGGTTCTTCAGGTTCCCATTTTGTATCATGAGAATACTGTTGCCATTGCATTACGGGTTTTTCATCTTTTAAAAAAAAACGAAAGTAGTGTGGATTGGTATGACCTGTCAATGCATCACCACCCGTTTGTATGAAAGGTAGAATGAAGCTCTTCCAATCATACATTCTTTCGAGCCTCTCACATACTGTACTTTCCTTACGACCACCAACTTGCCTGCCACATCTTCTTACCAAGTCATCTATTGTCTCCACATCCTTGCATTTAAGCTCCCTTGAGACTGTGCTAAAAACCTGATCGATATCCTCATGTGTATGCCCAACATACAAAAATCCACATTCGACCTCATTGAAGATTCGATGAGCAACTAGCATGGAGCAGAAGGCAAACATAAGTACATTCTTATTTTCTCGCCAGCAATTATCAGCTTGTATTCTCAAAGTCGGTGGCAGGCGACCTTTTTCTGCATGTACATTGCGAATTGCCTTCATAATAGATGTTACAACTTGATTGCTATCATGTAGATGCAAGGAATCAATCCATATATCTGCAAAGAACTTAATTCCATGCACTAACACTCCACATAGATGTGTCTTTAGAAAGTGCTTTCCTTGTAATTTAGGTGGAGTGGCAACAAAACGAGGCAATGTTGTTGTATTCTGATCCATGCCATCTACAATAAGACACATGTAGTCATCAGGATGCGAAATAGCTTGCTCCTTCCAAAATGCATATTTTTGTCTGGAATGTCGAATAAGGTCATGATGAGATTTTCGATTTTTTTTGTATAATTCCCTTTGATTTGGACATGTTGCACTCTCAATCGCTCGCTTTAAATCATCACAGACATTGCACTTTGACATTTTTTGCCTCCTTGGGATTTTAACATATCCAAAGTTCTTCTTCCAAAGAGTATACAAAGTATGAGAAGAAGCTACAGCATCCCCTCTTTGCCTTTGCTTTTCTGCAATAGAGTCAAATACTTCGAGCTTTGTCAAGCCCATTGGAAGGTGCATTTCAGTGATCGCGTCACCGTTAGGGAGTTTGGTAGATATATGGGGTTGAGGCAAAGCATTTTCATGTATGAAGTCTTGTAAAATTGCTGCTGCCCTGACAGTTGAGATTCTTGATTTGGACCTTCCTCTATTACCGTGAATGCTAAATTTGTTGCCGCCCTTTGCCTTGGTGACTAAATCCCAATATGTACCATGGGATAATCCAGTAATATTGCGATATGCCTTATTGCAAATCCTTTTTCCATTTACGAGAGGTTTTACCTTTTGTCTTGAACTTAGCCTTTTATTGCCATTCTGAAGAAAGCAAGAGAGACTTGTGAGAAGGTATTCATTTCTTTCGCTTCCCCTTCTTTGCCACACGTGTCCTCTACATTCCCTGATGTCTGCAAGATCAATGAAGCGCATACATCTTCGCTTGCAACATAGATATCCCAATGCATTTAACATGTTCTCCTCCTTCATTACTCTCTTCCTCTTTGGTTGCTTTTGTGGATCTGCCTGGATTCTCTTTCTCTTCATGCATATGTATGACCGTTTTCGTTCCTCGTACACATTGTTATCTGTATTTATGCACTTCTTCTCCTCACATTTGTTTGTAACCAAGCATCCATGATTGGTCGTTGCATCCTTGTTCATATCACAATCAAAGTTAAATACTGAATAATCCTCTGTTGATCTCATCCTCATTTTTAACATACTCTTAGGACCATTCAATGAATTCAATATTCTACGAGAGTATTGAGAACCTTGAAACTCTTCCACTCCTGAGAGAACATCACTCATTGGGACATCTTGCATGGCTTTCACAAATCCACAACCTTGATTGACACCAGGTTTGTTAATATGCATGAACTCATCCACACTTGACAAGACATCGCTATTGAAACCTTTGCCCTTCTCACTGTGCAAGAATTCATCCACCCCAGATAAGGCTTCGCTTCTAAAATCATTTTGTTTCTTGGAACCAATGAACTCATCCACTCCAGATAAGATGTCACTTCTATAATTGAGTATATTGAAATCATCCACATTTGAAGTGATAGAGCCTGGCACATGGGCACGCTTTTTAGGTCCTTTGATATTGTAGTATGCGTTGTCTTTATCATTGAAAACCACGTGCCTCTTTCTCATGTTTAAAAATTGCATGCTCCATCTCATATTCTTGCCTACCTCATAGTAGGGATCACATAAGGATGTTATGTTATCAACCATACCATCATCAGTGACTTTTAGAATCCTCATCTGCGCAAATGACCATTGCTCCACTTGTTCAAATCCCAATACTTCACCTTCTGCTACAATCTTATTTGCAAATGATCTCATTTGTAAAATGTCCCCTATAGTAAAATCCAAGGTGGTGCACTTTGTATTCTTGATAATGTCTGTTGCATAAGTCTCATCTTTGTCCCATGCTATAAATGATTTGTTGGATGTATTGTAGGGCATAACATCTCCAAGTGTTTCCATATCTCCACATTTATACTTTAGCTCAACATGTGCGCTAAGAATCTTTGATACAGTAACTGCTACCTTATCTTTGCCAAGTCTTCGAAAGTGGCAAAGAGAATTGGGATCACTATCATGGATTGTAGCAAATGCAACTACTTCTCTTTTGCTACATAAAATCACATCCATCCCTGGAACAAAATCTATAGCCATCTCCTTTGTGAGAGTCCTTCGCAAGCAAGCTGCAGTGGCAACAATTACATAAATATTAGTCTCTTTTTAATAATCTACTTATTTATTATCCTTTGCATGGTCAAGTACTCATCAGATGGACATGCCAAGTTATCCTTTGCATGGTCAATCAAGCATTAAATACTATTTTTGCTCTAGTGTCATGCACATCCGTAAAAAAACATGAGCCTACTAGGTACGTTATCCAATCAAACACTAATGGGATGCGGGTGCCACTTTGCATGTAAGTCAATTCCACCTAGTTGAGGTGTACAAAAAGTGTTGTGCCCATCGGATATGCTTTGCATGGTCCATCGAGCATTAAATACTATTTTTGCTCCTATCATGCACATCCATAAAAAAAACACGCTGCTAGGTGTGTTATCCGATCAAGTACTTATGCGATGGGAATGCCACTTTGCATGTAAGTCAATTCCACCTAGTTGAAGGTGTGTGCAAAGTATTGTGCCCATCCAATATGCTTTGCATTGTCGATCAAGCATAACACACTATTTCTGCCTTACTGTCATGCACAACCATATAAAAACACGGCCATAGGTGTGTTATTCAAATAAGTACTTATCAGATGGGGGCTCCACTTTGCACGCAAGTCCGTTTTAACTACATTGAGGTGCGTGCAAAGTATTGTCACCATCGGATATGATTTGCATGGTCGATCACGCATTATATACCAATTTTTCCCTAATGATATGCACATTCGCACAAAAACACGCCATTAGGTGTGTTATCTGACCAAGTACTTATCGGATGGGTGTGCCTCATTGAGAACATTTCAATACCACCTAGGTTGAGGCGTAAAAAAAGTTTTGTGCCCATTGGATATCCTTTGCATGGTCGATCGAGCATTAAATACCATTTTTGCCTTAGTGCCATGCACATTCGTCAAAAAACGCAGTCCTAGATGTGTTATTCAGACTAGTACTTATCGGATGGGGGCTCCAGTTTGCACGCAAGTCTGTTTCAACTAGTTTGAGGTGTGTGCAAAGTATTGTCACCATCAGATATGATTTGCATGGTCGATCACGCATTATACACCGTTTTTCCCTAGTGGTATGCACATCCGCAAAAAAACACGCCCTTAGGTATGTTATCTGACCAAGTACTTATCGGATGGGTGTACCTCTTTGACAACATTTTAATACCACCTAGGTTGAGGTATAAGAAAAGTATTATGCCCATCGGATATGCTTTGCATGGTCGATCGAGCATTAAATACCATTTTTGCCTTAGTGCCATGCACATTCGTAAAAAAACACGCTGCTAGGTGTGTTATCCGATCAAGAACTTATGCAATGGGAATGCCACTTTGCATGTGAGTCAATTACACCTAGTTGAAGATGTGTGCAAATTATCGTGGCCATCCGATATGATTTGCATGGTTGATTGAGCATTAAATACCATTTTTGCCTTAGTGCCATGCACATCCGTAAAAAAACACGCTACTAGGTGTGTTATCTGATCAAGCACTTATGCGATGGGCGTGCCACTTTGCATGTAAGTCAATTACACCTAGTTGAAGGTGTGTGCAAAGTATTGTGTTCATCGGATATGCTTTGTATTGTCGATCGAGCATAACACACCGTTTCTGCCTTAGTGTCATGCACAACCATATAAAAATACGGCCATAGGTGTGATATTCAAATAAGTACTTATCAGATGGGGGATCCACTTTGCACGCAAGTTCGTTTCAACTACATTGAGGTGCATGCAACGTATTGTCACCATCGAATATGATTTGCATGGTCGATCACGCATTATACACCATTTTTTTCCTAATGATATGCACATCCGCAAAAAAACACGCCATTAGGTGTGTTATTTGACCAAGTACTTATCGGATGGGTGTGCCTCATTGAGAACATTTCAATACCACCTAGGTTGAGGCGTACGAAAAGTTTTGTGCCCATCGGATATCCTTTGCATGGTCTATCGAGCATTAAATACTATTTTTACTCTAGTGTCATGCACATCCGTCAAAAAACACGTTTCTAGGTATGTTATAGGATCAAGCACTTATGGGATGGGCATGCCACTTTGCATGTAAGTCGATTCTAGCTAGTTGAAGGTGTGTGCAAAGTATCGTGCCCATCGGATATGCTTTGCATGGTCGATCGAGCATTAAATACCATTTTTGCCTTAGTGCCATGCACATCCGTAAAAAAACACGCTGCTAGGTGTGTTATCTGATCAAGCACTTATGCGATGGGCGTGCCACTTTGCATGTAAGTCAATTACACCTAGTTGAAGGTGTGTGCAAAGTATTGTATTCATCGAATATGCTTTGCATTGTCGATCAAGCATAACACACCGTTTTTGCCTTAGTGTCATGCACAACCATATAAAAACACGGCCATAGGTGTGTTATTCAAATAAGTACTTATCAGATGGGGGCTCCACTTTGCACGCAAGTCCGTTTTAACTACATTGAGGTGCGTGCAAAGTATTGTCACCATCGGATATGATTTGCATGGTCGATCACGCATTATACACCATTTTTTTCCTAATGATATGCACATCCGCAAAAATACACGCCATTAGGTGTGTTATCTGACCAAGTACTTATCGAATGGGTGTGCCTCATTGATAACATTTCAATACCACCTAGGTTAAGGCGTAAGAAACGTTTTGTGTCCATCGGATATGCTTTGCATGGTCGATCGAGCATTAAATACTATTTTTGCTCTAGTGTCATGCACATCCGTCAAAAAACACGTTGCTAGGTATGTAATCCAATGAAGCACTTATGGGATGCACGTGCCGCTTTGCATATAAGTCTATTCCACCTAGTTGAAGGTGTGTGCAAAGTATCGTGCCCATCGGATATGCTTTGCATGGTGGATCGAGCATTAAATACCATTTTTGCCTTAGTGCCATGCACATCCGTAAAAAAACACGCTACTAGGTGTGTTATCTGACCAATTACTTATCGGATGGGTGTGCCTCATTGCGAACATTTCAATACCACCTAGGTTGAGGCATACGAAAAGTTTTGTGCCCATCGGATATGCTTTGCATGGTCGATCGAGCATTAAATACTATTTTTGCTCTAGTGTCATGCACATCCGTCAAAAAACACGCTTCTAGGTATGTTATCCGATCAAGAACTTATGGGATGGGCGTGCCACTTTGCATGTAAGTCGATTCCACCTAGTTGAAGGTGTGTGCAAAGTATTGTGCCCATCGGATATGCTTTGCATTGTCGATCAAGCATAAAACACCGTTTTTACCTTAGTGTCATGCACATTCGTAAAAAAACGCAGTCCTAGATGTGTTATTCAAACTAGTACTTATCGGATAAGGGCTCCAATTTGCATGCAAGTCCGTTTCCACTAGGTTGAGGTGTAAAGTATTGTCACCATCGGATATGATTTGCATGGTTGATCACGCATTATACACTGTTTTTTCCCTAGTGGTATGCACATCCGCAAAAAAACACGCCCTTAGGTATGTTATCTGACCAAGTGCTTATCGGATGGGTGTGCCTCTTTGACAACATTTTAATACGACCTAAGTTGAAGTATAGGAAAAGTATTTTACCCATTGGATATGCTTTGCATGGTCGATCGAGCATTAAATACCATTTTTGCCTTAGTGCCATGCACATCCGTTAAAAAACACACTTCTACGTTTGTTATCTGATCAAGCACTTATGCGATGGGCGTGCCACTTTTCATGTAAGTCAATTCCACCTAGTTGAAGGTGTGTGCAAAGTATTGTGCCCATCCGATATGCTTTGCATGGTCGATCGACCATTAAATACTATTTTTGCTCTAGTCTCATGCACATCCGTAAAAAAAACACGCTGATAGGTATGTTATCCAATCAAGCACTTATGGGATGGGCGTGCCACTTTGCATGTAAGTCAATTCCACCTAGTTAAAGGTATGTGCAAAGTATTGTGCCCATCGGATATGCTTTGCATGGTTGATCGAGCATTAAATACCATTTTTGCCTTAGTGCCATGCACATCCGTAAAAAAATACGCTGCTAGGTGTGTTATCTGATCAAGCACTTATGCGATGGGCGTGCCACTTTGCATGTAAGTTAATTCCACCTAGTTGAAGGTGTGTGCAAAGTATTGTGCCCATCGGATATGCTTTGCATTGTCGATCAAGCATAACACACTGTTTTTGCCTTAGTGTCATGCACAACCATATAAAAACACGACCATAGGTGTGTTATTCAAATAAATACTTATCAGATGAGGCCTCCACTTTGCACGCAAGTCCGTTTTAACTACGTTGAGGTGCGTGCAAAGTATTGTCACCATCGGATATGATTTACATGGTCGATCACGCATTATACACCGTTTTTTCCCTAGTGGCATGCACATTCGCAAAAAAACACGCCCTTAGGTATGTTATCTGACCAAGTACTTATCAGATGGGTGTGCCTCTTTGACAACATTTTAATACAACCTACGTTGAGGTATAGGTAAAGTATTATGCCCATCAGATATGCTTTGCATGGTCGATCGAGCATTAAATTCCATTTTTGCCTTAGTGCCATGCACATCCGTAAAAAAACACGCTACTAGGTGTGTTATCCGATCAAGCACTTATGCGATGGGAATGCCACTTTGCATGTAAGTCAATTCCACTTAGTTGAAGGTGTGTGCAAAGTATTGTGCCCATCGGATATGCTTTGCATGGTCGATCGAGCATTAAATTCCATTTTTGCCTTAGTGCCATGCACATCCGTAAAAAAACACGCTGCTAGGTGTGTTATCCGATCAACACTTATGCGATGGGAATGCCACTTTGCATGTAAGTCAATTCCACTTAGTTGAAGGTGTGTGCAAAGTATCGTGCCCATCGGATATGCTTTGCATGGTCGATCGAGCATTAAATTCAATTTTTGCCTTAGTGCCATGCACATCCGTAAAAAAACACGCTGCTAGGTGTGTTATCTGATCAAGCACTTATGCGATGGGAATGCCACTTTGCATGTAAGTCAATTCCACTTAGTTGAAGGTGTGTGCAAAGTATCGTGCCCATCGGATATGCTTTGCATGGTCGATCGAGCATTAAATTCCATTTTTGCCTTAGTGCTATGCACATCCGTAAAAAAACACGCTGCTAGGTGTGTTATCTAATCAAGCACTTATGCGATGGGCGTGCCACTTTGCATGTAAGTCAATTCCACCTAGTTAAAGGTATGTGCAAAGTATTGTGCCCATCGGATATGCTTTGCATTGTCGATCGAGCATAACACACTGTTTTTGCCTTAGTGTCATGCACAACCATATAAAAACACGGCCATAGGTGTGTTATTCAAATAAATACTTATCAGATGGGGCCTCCACTTTGCACGCAAGTCCGTTTTAACTACGTTGAGGTAGGTGCAAAGTATTGTCACCATCGGATATGATTTGCATGGTCGATCACGCATTATACATCATTTTTTTCCTAATGACATGCACATTCACAAAAAAACACGCCATTAGGTGTGTTATCTGACCAAGTACTTATCGGATGGGTGTGCCTCATTGAGAACATTTCAATATCACCTAGGTTGAGGCGTACGAAAAGTTTTGTGCCCATCGGATATCCTTTGCATGGTCTATCGAGCATTAAATTCTATTTTTACTCTAGTGTCATGCACATCCGTCAAAAAACACGTTTCTAGGTATGTTATAGGATCAAGCACTTATGGGACGGGCATGCCACTTTGCATGTAAGTCGATTCTACCTAGTTGAAGGTGTGTGCAAAGTATTGTGCCCATCGGATATGATTTGCATTGTCGATCAAGCATAAAACGCCGTTTTTATCTTAGTGTCATGCACATTCGTAAAAAAACGCAGTCCTAGATGTGTTATTCAAACTAGTACTTATCGGATGGGGGCTCTAGTTTGCACGCAAGTCCGTTTCAACTAGTTTGAGGTGTGTGCAAAGTATTGTCACCTTCGGATATGATTTGCATGGTTGATCAAGCATAACACACCGTTTTTGCCTTAGTGTCATGCACAATCATATAAAAACACGGCCATAGGTGTGTTATTCAAATAAGTACTTATCAGATGGGGGCTCCACTTTGAACGCAAGTCCGTTTTAAGTACATTGAGGTGCGTGCAAAGTATTGTCACCATCGGATATGATTTGCATGGTCGATCACGCATTATACACCATTTTTTCCCTAGTGGTATGCACATCCGCCAAAAAACACGCCCTTGGGTATGTTATCTGACCAAGTACTTATCGGATGGATGTGCCTCTTTGACAACATTTTAATAACAATTAGGTTGAGGTATAGGAAAAGTATTATGCCCATCGGATATGCTTTGCATGGTCGATCGAGCATTAAATACCATTTTTGCCTTAGTGCCATGCACATCCGTAAAAAAACACGCTGCTAGGTGTGTTATCCGATCAAGCACTTATGTGATGGGAATGCCACTTTGCATGTAAGTCAATTCCACCTAGTTGAAGGTGTGTGCAAAGTATCGTGCCCATCGGATATGCTTTGCATGGTCGATCGAGCATTAAATTCCATTTTTGCCTTAGTGCCATGCACATTCGTAAAAAAACACACTGCTAGGTGTGTTATCTGATCAAGCACTTATGCGATGGGCGTGCCACTTTGCATGTAAGTCAATTACACCTAGTTGAAGGTGTGTGCAAAGTATCGTTCCCATCGGATATGCTTTGCATTGTCGATCAAGCATAACACACCGTTTTTGCCTTAGTGTCATGCACAACCATATAAAAACACGGCCATAGGTGTGTTATTCAAATAAATATTTATCATATGGGGGCTCCACTTTGCACGCAAGTCCGTTTTAACTACGTTGAGGTGTGTGCAAAGTATTGTCACCATCGGATATGATTTGCATGGTCGATCACGCATTATACATCATTTTTTTCCTAATGACATGCACATTCACAAAAAAACACGCCATTAGGTGTGTTATCTGACCAAGTACTTATCGGATGGGTATGCCTCATTGAGAACATTTCAATACCACCTAGGTTGAGGCGTACGAAAAGTTTTGTGCCCATCGGATATCCTTTGCATGGTCTATCGAGCATTAAATACTATTTTTACTCTAGTGTCATGCACATCCGTCAAAAAACAAGTTTCTAGGTATGTTATAGGATCAAGCACTTATGGGATGGGCATGCCACTTTGCATGTAAGTCGATTCTACCTAGTTGAAGGTGTGTGCAAAGTATTGTGCCCATCGGATATGCTTTGCATTGTCGATCAAGCATAAAACACCATTATTGCCTTAGTGTCATGCATAATCGTCAAAAAACACGATCGTAGGTGTATTTTTCGAACAAGTACTTATCGGATGGGGATGCCACTTTGTACACAAGTCAATACTGCCTAGGTTGAGGAACGTGTAAAGTCTTGTGTCCATTGGATATGCTTTGCATAGTCTGTCTCACATGATACACCATTTTGTTCCTAGTGTTATGCACAATCGTCATAAAATACATAGGAGGTGTGTTATCCGAACAAGTACTTATGAGATGGGTGCACCACTTTGTATGCAAGTCAATAAGACCTAGGTTGAGGAGTGTACAAAGTTTTATGCCCATTGGAGAAATGTAGATGCGATAATATTAGAAAATTCTCGGTATATGTATATGTGTGTGTGTGTGTGGCAAACAATTTTGGCACAAAGTAAACACCTAGTGCACAAATTATTTATGCCCATTGGAGAAATGTAGATGCGATAATATTAGAAAATTCTCGGTATATGTATATGTGTGTGTGTGTGTGGCAAACAATTTTGGCACAAAGTAAACACCTAGTGCACAAATTATGCACTTCATACCTTGAGTAAATAAGCTTGTTGATGAGGATAAATATACCCTTGAATAAAAGCACAGTTGTTGTATGACCACAATAGGATCGCTTTGACACCTGTGATTTTGCCCATATGTAAGTTTACAAATAGTATAAAAAATCATGTAATAATATATTAATAGTTTGCAAATGTGTATAGCAAGTGAGTAATGGGAAGTGGAAGTGGGAATGAGGAGGGAGGAGTGGAATAGGATAGGGAGTAATGGGAAGTGGAAGTGAAAGTGGGGAGGGAAGAATGGAATGGGAGAGGGGAAGGTAATAGGGGAGTAGGCTAATAAGGGAGTGAAATGAGTGAGGAAGTTAATAGGGGATGAAAAAGAGGAGGGTGAGATGGGGAAATATGGGATTTTGGAAAATGGGACGTGGTGGAAATGTGGGATGGGAGTGGTGGCAATGGGGAGGAAGAAGAAATGGATGGATGGGAGGAGGGCTAATGGATGAGGGATGGGGGTTTAATAGGAGAGGGGGAGTAATGGGAGCCAATGGGAGAGGAGATAAATGAAAAGCCAATAGGAGAGAGGGGAGGAATGGAAAGCCAATAGGAGAGGAGGAGGAAAACCTAATTTTTCTTATATATAGTCTTCCTTCATTCATTCTTTCTCCCCTCATTTCATTCAAGCAAGAAAGCAAGGACGATCAAGAGAGCAAGGAAGGAAGAGCAAGAAAGCAAGAAAGAGCAAACTTACAAACTGTTTCCAGGTACTTGCAAACTTTTTTTTCTAGTTTCTTTTTTAAAATTTCAAGAGAGAGAAATTAGAGAGAGAAAGGTTCATGGGAGGGGAGGGGAGGGGAGGGAGGAGGAAGGGAGGGGGGAGGAAGGGAGGGGAGGAAGAGGGTGGGACGGGAGGGAGGAGGAAGGGAGGGGAAGAAGGAGCGATGGGTGTGAGGGTGGGAGGGGAGGCTGAGAGGAGGAGGGGGGAGCGGCTGAGAGGGGGAGGGGAGGGCGCAGCTGAGAGGAGGGGGGAGGGGTTGCGAAAGGGGGGGGGCGGGTGAAGAGGGGGGGTTGGGTGAGAGGAGGGGAGGGGGGGCTGGCGGCCGTGGCCGCCAGCCAGGGTAAAGGGGGGGGGAGAGCGAAGAGAGAGGGAGGAGGGGGGGGCTGGCGGCCGCGGCCGCCAGCCAGGGAGGGTCAAGGGGGGGGGGGAGGGGTTGCGAAAGGGGGGGGCGGGTGAAGAGGGGGGGTTGGGTGAGAGTAGGGGAGGGGGGGCTGGCGGCCGCGGCCGCCAGCCAGGGAGGGTCAAGGGGGGGGGGGCGGGAGTGTGAGGGGGGGGGGGGTGCGTGAGAGGAGGGGGGGGGGGGCTGGCGGCCGCGGCCGCCAGCCAGGGAGGGTCAAGGGGGGGGGGGGCGGGAGTGTGAGGGGGGGGGGGGGGGGGGCTGGCGGCCGCGGCCGCCAGCCAGGGTAAAGGGGGGGGGGGAGAGCGAAGAGAGAGGGAGGAGGGGGGGGGCGGGTGAAGAGGGGGGGTTGGGTGAGAGTAGGGGAGGGGGGGCTGGCGGCCGCGGCCGCCAGCCAGGGTAAAGGGGGGGGGAGAGCGAAGAGAGAGGGAGGAGGGGGGGGGCTGGCGGCCGCGGCCGCCAGCCAGGGAGGGTCAAGGGGGGGGGGGGGCGGGAGTGTGAGGGGGGGGGGGGGCGGGAGTGTGAGGGGGGGGGGGGTGCGTGAGAGGAGGGGGGGGGGGCTGGCGGCCGCGGCCGCCAGCCAGGGAGGGTCAAGGGGGGGCGGGGGCGGGAGTGTGAGGGGGGGGGCGGGGGGGCTGGCGGCCGCGGCCGCCAGCCAGGGTAAAGGGGGGGGGGGAGAGCGAAGAGAGAGGGAGGAGGGGGGGGGCTGGCGGCCGCGGCCGCCAGCCAGGGAGGGTCAAGGGGGGGGGGGGCGGGAGTGTGAGGGGGGGGGGGTGCGTGAGAGGAGGGGGGGGGGGCTGGCGGCCGCGGCCGCCAGCCAGGGAGGGTCAAGGGGGGGGGGGCGGGAGTGTGAGGGGGGGGGGGGGTGCGTGAGAGGAGGGGGGGGGGGCTGGCGGCCGCGGCCGCCAGCCTAGGGAGAGAGGAAGGAGAGGGGGGGGGGAGCTGGGTGAGAGGGGGGGGGGGCTGGCGGCCGCGGCCGCCAGCCAGGGAGCGTGAAGGGGGGGGCGTGGGTTGGGAAGGGGGAGGGGAGGGTGAAGAAAGAGGAGGGGGGGAGGGGTGGGTGAGAGGATGAGAGAGGGGGGAGGGGGCTGGCGGCCGCGGCCGCCAGCCCAGGGAGAGAGGAGAGGGGGGGGGGGGAGCTGGGTGAGAGGAGGGGGGAGAGAGGAGAGGAGGGGGGGGCTGGCGGCCGCGGCCGCCAGCCAGGGAGGGTGAAGGGGGGGAGGGGTGGGGGGTGGGTGAGAGGAGGGGGGGGGGCTGGCGGCCGCGGCCGCCAGCCTAGGGAGAGAGGAAGGAGAAGGGGGGGGGGGGACTAGGTGAGAGGAGGGGGGGGGGCTGGCGGCCGCGGCCGCCAGCCAGGGAGCGGGATGGGTGGGTTGGGAAGGGGGGGGAGGGTGAAGAGGGGAGGGGCTGGCGGCCGCGGCCGCCAGCCCAGGGAGAGAGGAGAGGGGGGGGGGCTGGGTGAGAGGAGGGGGGAGAGAGGAGAGGGGGGGGGGGGCTGGCGGCCGCGGCCGCCAGCCCAGGGAGTGAGGAGAGGGGGGGGCTGGCGGCCAGTCCCAGGGAGGGCGGAGGGGGAGCTGGGTGAGAGGAGGGGGGGGTCGCTAAGGAAGGAGGGAGGGGGGGCCAAAGGGAGAGTGGGGAAGAGGGTGGAAAGGTTGGGGGGGTCGCCAAGGGGGGTGGGGAAAAGGGAGGAAGGTTAAAAGGGGGTAGGGGGAAAAAGGGGTAGGGGAGGAAGAGGGGAGAGGGATTTTGGGGAAGGAGGGAGAGGAGGGAAGGGAGGAGTTTTGGCGGCGGAGGAAGGGGAGGGGAGGGAAGGAGGTTGGAGGAGAGGATTGGGTCGAGGGATGGATGGAGGGAAGGAGAGGAGAGAGAGGAGAGAGAGAGAAGGAGAGAGAGAGATGGGAGAGGAGGATTTGACTTACTATCACGAGCAAGAACGAAAAATAAGATTTGATTTACGAGAAGAATGAAAAGGACGTACGAGAATGAAAAGGACTTACAAGAATCGAGAAGAATGTTGAAGAAAGTATCAAGAAGAATGTTGAACATAAATTTGAATTCAAAAGGAACGTATAAGAAGAAAGTATAAGAAGAATGTTGAACACAAATTTGAATTCAAATTTATAATAAATTCAAATTTCCCTCTCTTTTTTGAAAATTCAAATTTATGTGTAGGAGTGGACTAGTTTTAACTCTCTCCTCGTTTCATTGAAGCAACCAAGAGCGGAAGAGAAAGGATAAGCCGAGCCTTACTTTTTTCACTTTTTCCAGGTACTTGCATTCTTTTTTATTCGTCTTGTAATTCTATTTCTTTACTTACAATTCTTTTCAATTAGTTTCTTGTTAAGGTTTTTGAGTTCTATTTCTTAAAATTCGTATTGTAATTCTTTTTCTTTACTTATAATTCTTTTTCAATTAGTTTATTCTTAAAGTTTTTGAGGAGGGTGGTCTTTTAGAAGGCATTACAATTCTTTTTAAATTAGTTTCTTATTTGAGTTTTTAAGTTATATTTTAATTAGTTTTTTATTTATATTCGAGTTTGTAAATTTGAGAAATGGGAGAATAGGGAGGGGAGAAGAGGGGCTCCTTAAGAGAGAGGAGATTCACACTTGAGTTTTTAAGTTATATTTTAATTAGTTTTTTATTTATATTCGAGTTTGTAAATTTGAGAAATGGGAGAATAGGGAGGGGAGAAGAGGGGCTCCTTAAGAGAGAGGAGATTCACACAGAGAAGAGGGGCTCCTTAAATGAGAGAGAAGAGTAGGGAGGGAAAGAAAGAGAGAGGAGAGAGGCGGAGAGAGATTAAGAGAGAGAAGAGTAGGGAGGGAAAGAAAGAGAGAGGAGAGAGGCGGAGAGAGATTAAGAGAGAGAAGCTAGGGAAAGAAAGAGAGAGGAGAGAGGCGGAGAGAGATTAAGAGAGAGAAGAGTAGGGAGGGAAAGAAAGAGAGAGGAGATGGGCGGAGAGAGATTAAGAGAGAGAAGCTGGTAAAGAGAGAGGAGAGAGGGGGAGAGAGATTAAGAGAGAGAAGCTGGCAAAGAGAGAGGAGAGAGGGGGAGAGAGATTAAGAGAGAGAAGGGGGTCTCTTGGGGGCCGTGGCTACTTGAGGGAGGGAGAGAGTAGGGAGAGAGAGGGAGAGAGAAAGAGAGAGAGGGAGAGAGAGAAAGAGAGAGAGGGAGAGAGAGAGAGAGTTTATGGGAATGAAACGTGGCGAGAGGAGAGAGGAAAAGAGAGAGAGAGAGAGAAGAGAAGAGGGAGACTTAGGGAGAGAGAGGGAGAGAGAGAGAGAGAGAGAGAGAGAGAGAGAGAGAGGGAAGAAGAAGAAGAAGAATGTATTACCGTCCTCTGGGGGCCGAGAAAACTTCTGTGCTAGAGGGAGAGAGAGGGAGAGAGAGAATAAGTGGGATGAGGATAGAGAGAAAAATACTTAAGAGTTGTCAAAGAGAGAGAGAGAGAGATTAAGAGAGAGAATGAGGTGTCTTGACTATGACTACAAGGAGATTTAGGAGGAGAGAGAGAGAGAGAGAGAAAGTAAAGAGAGTTTTATATATTTACATCTTTTATATTATATTTTTAAATGAGAGAGAAGAGTAGGGAGAGAAAGAAAGAGAGAGGAGAGAGAGGGAGAGAGATTAAGAGAGAGACTAAGAAAGAGGGAGAGAGAGGGAGAGAGAGAGAAAGAGAGAGAGGGAGAGAGAAAGAGAGAGAGGGAGAGAGAGGGAGAGAGAGAGAGGAATGAAAAATACTTAAGAGTTATAAAGAGAGAGAGAGAGATTAAGAGAGAGAATGAGGTGTCTTGACTATGGCTGCAAAGAGATTTAGAAGTAGAGAGAGAGAGAGAGAGAGAGAGAGAGAGAGAAAGTAAAGAGAGTTTTATATATTTACATACTTTATATTATACTTTTAAAAAATTATAAAAGAGTGAATTTATGGTTTGTTTTGAAAGTTAGATAATGTTTTTATATATATTCATCTTTTAAATTGAAAAATGTTAACTTTTCTTTAGATACTTGTTCTTTATTTATATCACATGCAGGTTTAGCCTCTACATCACAACCCCTTCTTTTGCATATTTAAGCCTCTTAAACCCCAGCACATTAAAATGAACACAGAAAAAGAAATTATTTATTGCTTTTCTTCGCTTCGACGGTTGGTTTAGCATAGTTTAGCATAGATTAGATTGCCTTAGAGGAGAGACAATTCTCCAAGTTGCCAATCGAAGCCATGCTCAAATTTTTCTAACTAGTTCCTATTCGTTGTCAGTCCCTTCGCTCACATGCGGTTTAACACTCATAACATGCTATTAAATAAGACATTTTACCATTTACCAAGAAGTTTATCAGTGGGCAGATTGCATGAGCAGATTTCAGTGGACAGATTGCATGAGCAGATATCAGTGGACAGATTGCATATATCAGTGGACAGATTACATGTCATGGGACATATTGGAGCTTGATGATTACTGGTTATTTTTATTGCATTTGTATAAATATTTAAGCTCATTTATTGTCATAAAAATCCTTGTAAAGCCTTTTATGCTATTTTTTACATTTATTGTCATATGAAGCGCCTTGTAATAAACCCGACCATCCCGACCATTCACTAATTAACGAGTATCAGTGGGATGCATAAGTGGATATCATGTGGGCTGCATAAGTGGATATCAGTGGAACAGTTTCTAGTGGATAGATTGCAACAGTTGGGTATCAGTGCTCAGATATCAATGTATGGACCTCGGGGGGGTCACTATCTATAAACCCTCTATATCACGTGCGTTCAAGGCCTATATTTAAAGTCCCTTATCTGTAAAAAATTTCATTAATAAAATGTACCCCTTTTCTATACAAATCTGTAAATTTTTTCCAAAACTATTTTAAATAGTCCCTTATGTATATTTATTTCTGTAAATTTTAGAAATTAAAAAAATCCTTCTGTTGAACTCACGTGATAGGGTTACATATGATGAGTGACCCCCCCGAGGTATGGACAGATTACATGAATCTTCACGAAGATTGAAGCTTTATCACTAGACGACATTTTATATTACTTGTAAAGCTTTATTGGCTAATTCTTTTACATTTGTACAAATATTTAAGCCTTGTAAAGCCTTTTAGGCTATTTCCCACATTTATTGCCATATGAAGCCTTGTAAAGCCTTTTGGGCTATTTTCCACATTTATTGTATCAAGGGTTGTATATTGTACTTTACTTGTATTTTTCTAAATTCTTCATTATCTTTTCTTGTAGGATTATGGAGCAATCAGCTAATGTGATGGCTATGCTAGATGACTCTGAGATCAGAGAATGGGTTTCTGATGTCACTTTGAATTTCAAAGGAAAGGAATATAGCCCCAATGGCTTTGGTAGGTGGACTCGATATCACATGGGTAGAAGAGCCTGGTTTCTTCATCAAAAGGAAAAGAGACTCTTTCTACTTATGTCAAAAAGGGAGTTCAATGGTGTTGAAGATCCATGGGATGCTACTTTCTTCAAAAAAGATATGACTTCAAGCCTTGTAGTAGGCATAATAATTCAGCGAAAAGACACCTTTGTGGATATTTTAACAAAGAGTTCAGATCCTGAAGTTGGCGGTATGCATTTTATTGTGTCAAGGAGAGACGCAAAGACCTTTGTGATGCCTCCTCCTCAACCATCAAAGTTTCCAGAGTTGCAAAGGGCATTGGAGACTCTTTCATATACTTGGGAGCAATTTCCTAGTGTGGTGGCAAAAAGGATGCATGCAAAGATAATGCTTGAATACTTTCAGGATGCAGAATATGCTCTCCATATGCAAGAATCATCACATGAAGGAGATCAAAAAGCTCAGACTTCAATGCAGGGACAAGAAGAACAGGCACACTGTCACAAACCTGTAGAACATGAGCGCAAACTTGTAGAGCCAGAAATGGTGAATGTAACTAAGGATGATGAAAAACAAGCCTTGAGTGCACGGGAATTAGCAAAAATTGAAGAAGATCAAGGTCGATCCACTGCAGTTATGCTAGAAGCTCTTGCTAGCAAGCCACGACGTGAAATGCAAAAGGCTAGTACTGCAAGAGCCACGGTTCCAAGCAGTAAGAAAAGACATCGTCCCACTGTAGAGAAAGATAATGTGGATGAAAAACGGTCAAAAAAAGAGAAAGATGAAGAAGACTCAGAATCCGAGGCTGAAGATGATCAAGATGAACTCACATCAATTAAAAATCTTAATCTGCGTCTTAATGAAGCAGTTACAGATGATGATGTGGGATATATCTGGGGTCAAAGGACGTGGTTTGTGAATGCCAAAGATGTGGAAGCTGCAGCTCTGTTTACTAATAGCCGAAGCCTTGATATATCTTATGCAATGCAAATATACGAGGCTTTGAGAGATGGCAAGAAACCTGTGGCAAGTAATGTGGTCTTGCGCCCAATAATGTTTTGTCCAACCAAAAATAGTTTTCTGGATCAAATAACATTTACAGGGCCTACACATTTCGAGGAGATCTTCAGTCAATTCTTTAAAAACACTCTAAAAAATATTCCACATGAACGAGGTGAAGAGGCACAAGGAGAGAATATGCTAAAGGAAGTCAAGAAGGAATTTCTCCTTCATTGCAGATTCCAGCCCATTGATGGTCAACATTGGGCTTATGCTTGTAATCAGATCGCAAGGGAAGCAAAGGAGGGCAAAAGACTCACTCCAGAACAATTTGTAAAGATAAGCTCATTCCATTATTATCCTGCAACGATCTGTATATTCAAGCATGAGATTAAGTATTTGATTGAGTCCGAAAGACTTAATCATTATGTCCATGGAAAGCGTAAGATATCCTCAACATCAGAGGTCTTACAGAAGGCAAGGGTGATATGGACAACATTTGGTTCCCCAAATCCTGATTTGAAGCGAAAGGTCACAAAAGCAGACGCCGACACACTCACAAACTTTTATACTTCTTTGAGTGCAGTTGTGCCCAGGGGAACCCAAGAGCGGGAAGAAAGTATGACAAGCCTCAAGGTGGTGAGGGACAGATATGCCGACTATACTTCTATCATCTTTCGTCCTGTTGAAGTGTTCAATGAGATGCTTGAAACGTGCATTGCTTGTGAGCGTGGACAGCTGACCTATGAAGCTCCTTTGTTTATATCCGGCAAGTCAAAGGTAATGGATAAGAAGGAGTTGACGGCAAGGATGTGGAGGCCTGTAAAGTACTTACCTGATAAGTATGCATCCATGGCAGCACAAAGAATTTTAAAGAAAGAATGGTTTTTTGGAAAAAAAGACAAAGACCACTGCATGGAAGAATGCATCAATGTACAGGTGAGGCGTGATGCAGTGCATAGTGCCATCAAGTATTTGCTGTCAGAGAAACAAATTCCACTTACTCATTGCAACATTGACTATAATGTGGTGAAGCATATAGCTTCTTTGTCAACACCCAAGGTAAAGCTATGGGCCAACAGGTGGATTAAAAAGGATGAAGATGGGTCGGAAATAGTAACCTCTTATATGAGAAAAGAGATCCCACAACAGGTGGTTGCATATGTGGAAAGATTAATCAGCGAGATAAGAATGCCAACAGATATGCACCAAAACTTTCAATTCAATGTAGAGGTTACGGCAGAGTCTGGAAAGCTTGTCAACTTCAGGGGAGTCTCAGAAGATGACTTCTTTAAGAATGAGTCAGCATGGGATAAGCCACAACTATTCTTTATCAATGAAGTTTCTAGCGATGATATCCATAACTTCATTGATAGAATAGTATATACCACCATTAGCAAAGTGGCGATTTGTAACATTGTCATATTTGTTGATAAAAAAGACAAAGAAGCCATGCAGGTTACTCTAGAGCGAGCATATTCATCAGATTTGAAGATCTATAGTGGTGTTTATGCAGCAAAGAGAGGCAAGAGAGAATGTGGCATAGCGATTCAAACTCTTGAATCATTCTTTCTATGTATGCGGAGTCCCAACCCTGATCACTCTTTACAAAAGAACATAAGAGGGAATTCAAATAATTTGAGATTGATGCTAGAAGAGCATGATATTCCCAGGTCCATACATTATCAAAAAAACAACTACGGAAGTCCTGCAAAAAGTGGGAGTCTCTTGCTTACCATGATGGAGAATTTGCTGCCGGCAGGTTGGGAGGTCACCTTGTGCAGGATGGGATATTTATTTGAGGATCTCCTAAGAAAAGGCAACTCCACCAATATTATTGAAAATAAGCATTTCATGGCCTATTTCCAGCTTCAAGCAGATCTAACCACAGGCTATGAAAAAGAGATAGACCACAAGGACACCGATGACATGGATGATTACCTTGAAGATCATAATGTCCCAGTTGTTAATGATGAAAAGATGGACTTACATGACCCATTCACAGAGAGGTTGGTGGATGAAGACAAATATGATGATGCCCTCTTTGATAATTATGGCTCGCAGGGTTATGAAAAAAGGCCACTACGACAATACTTAGCGGTATGAACTCTCTATTTCTCAACTAAATACAATTTTTTAAATAAGATTTAAATTTAAAGATAATGACTCTAATCTCTCATATTTATTTACAGGCAATAGAGGGAGAAGAAATAGATGAAGTCAATACGGAGGCACTCCCTTCCACTTCAACAATGCAACCACCTCTAAATTTGATTGAAAAATCAAATTTAGCTGCATTAGATAAAATGGAGAGCTCATTTCAAGTTAAGATCGTTTTGAAACGAGAACCTCAGTATATTAGCTTTGGTAGAGAGGAGGTTTCAATCCTCTCCAATTCTTTAAAAGAGGTTAATGACAATGTTATCTTGGCCATTCTCAGGTAATGTTTATTTATTTATTGCTACTTCAATAAGCTAACATTTGTTTATTTATTCACAGTTCAGTTATATATCAGTTTCCTAGTGCAGAATGCAAATCAATTGTATGAGCTAATGTTTGTTTATTTCTTGGTGCAGTGTAGTTATTTCTCAACTTCCTAGTACAGTGCAGCATCGTGTCTACATGCTCGATGCTCTCCTTTCTTCTATTCTTAGCTCTCCTCAAAAGACTATAGAAGATGTCTGTACCTGGTTAAGCCCTTTGAATTTAGATGGGGTGCGAGTCATCTTAATGCCTTATCATGAGGCGTAAGTATCAACTCTAACCTTATTTTTACTATTTCTTTGGCAAGTTTGTGTAAAACAATAATCATTTTTATTCTGGTTGTGTAGCTCACATTGGAGTCTGATCTTCTGGGACCTTGAACTCAACCATTTATGGTTTGTGAATTCAATAGAAGGCTATCATGCCAACTCCCCAAGGTAATTATTCTCTTAATATTTTTGATACTTTCTTATTTTGTATCTTATGATCATGACATATTAATATATTTCATATGTCATGCTGGACAGTGCTGCATATCGGCTAGTATCTGCTGTCAGAACAACCACGGAGCAACAAGATCAAGTAGAATTCAAAAGACGTCTGCCAGTGGAGCAAAAAGATGGACACAGTTGTGGGTGGAGAGTCGCCTACAACTGCATGTTGTTTCTTAGAGAGATTTTTGATCTGGAGTTACCAGTCAAAATGGAATCATATACAGAAGCTGATCTGCTAGCATTTCGGGCTGAGAGTATTCAGCATCTAATTACTACCATTGGGAAACAACATGAAAATATGACTACATTGCAGCATGTATAAAACCTTATCTTTATACTTGTATACTTGTTCCAGCCTTTAAGTGGGATGTATAAATCTCATAACTTTTTTATATTTTCCTCCAAAAGGAGAAGAGAATGAGTTTAATGAAAGCATACTATCTTTATACTTTTATAATTATTTAAACCATTAATTTTATTTGGGATGTATAAATCTCATAACTTGTCTAATGAAAGCATGCTATCTTTATACTTCTATGATTATTTAAACCATTATTTTTATTTGGGATGTGTAAATCTCATAACTTTTTAAATTTTTCATCCAAGAGAAGGAGAGACTCACTCTAATGAAAGCGTGTACGAAACCTTTTTAAATTTTTGCTCCAAGCAGAGGAGAGACTTACACTAATGAAAGCATATATGAAACCTTATCTGCTTGTTTAAGCCTTTATTTGGGATGTGTACATCGCATAACTTTTTTATATTTTTATGGCAGAAGGAGGATATGGAGGACATAGCAAGTGAAGAAGAATACGATGTAGACTACTCCCTCAATCAGATGAGTCATAAAAATATGAATCTATTGGAGCAGATTGGAAGTTCATTCACTGCTATGTTGTTAATTCGACAACAACCTCATTTTTTTGAATTTGGTGAAGAAGAGATTTCAATCCTCTTGAATCCTAAGAATGAGGTTAATGTCAAAGTCATTACAACCATCCTCAGGTTTGATGCAGCCTTTTCCTTGGCTTTATACTTTGCTTATTTTGATTAAACCCAAGAAGCTAATACTTTTTTTTTAAATATAGCAATGTTATAGCAAACTTTCCGCAAAATATACAAAGCGTTTCATATATGCTCGATCCTCGTATTTCGGAAGTGCTTATCAACAAAGAAGAAACCATAGAGAATGTTTGCAAGTGGTTGAAGCACATTCCTATGAATGACGCACGAGTTATTTTTACAGCATATTATGAGAAGTAAGCATCAAACCCTACTTGTTTTTCCTATTGCATTTGCTAGAATTGTCTCAAACACAGTAATTATTCTTTATTGATAATGCAGCTCACATTGGAGTCTGGTAGTCGTGGACATCCTTGCGAAGAAGTGCTTCTTTGCAAACTCAATAACATCCGTCCATGGCAATGTGTTAGAGTAAGTATAGACTACACTTGTTGTCACTTCTTGACATGTAGATTGATATGCAATGCACATATTCACTGTTGTTATATGTTTTGATATGCAGATCAGCTCGAAAATTAGTAGATGCTATCGACATAGTAATGCGGCAATGTGACTTGGCACAACAAATAGAGTATATAACATGTCAGGTATCACATCAAGATAATAGCCACATCTATAATTGTGGATGGAGGGTGGGCTACAATTGCTTTTTGGTACTTGGTCAAATTTTTGAGATGCAAAGTGACACCACACTATCAACATATACGAATTTGCATCTCTATGCATTTATAACATGTACCATTCGAGCAATCATTGATTGCGAAATGAATGCCATCAAAGAGTCAAAGAGGATAGATGACCTCAACTCTACAAACATGGCCTCATTAAAAGAATTGGGAAGCTCTTTTAATGTTAGGGTTATGATTCAACATAGACCTCAGTATCTTGAATTTGGGGGAGAAGAGATTTCAATTCTCTCTAGAGCTTCAAATGAGGTCAATAACAACGTTATGATGGCCATTCTCAGGTTCGATACAAACTTTTTCTCTACTTGATAATTCAATATTTTGATTTAATCTAATAAGCTAATAAGCTAATATTCATTTATTTTGATTAAATCTAATAAGCTAATATTCATTTATTTGTTGGTGCAGTATAGTTATCTCACGATTTGGTAGAGTCGTACAAAATCGTGCGTATATGTTGGATTCCCTCCTTTCTCCTATACTTAGCGATAGCAGAAAGACAATAGCCGATGTTTGTAAATTATTACAGCCTTTACATTTACATGGCGTGCGAGTCCTATTTATGGCATATCATGAGATGTAAGTATCATGGCAACCTTTATTTTCATCTTGTACTGGCAACATTGTGTTAAATAATAATGGTTCTTAATTATTCGTGTAGGGAACATTGGAGTCTGGTGGTTTGGAACCTTGAAGACAACTATTGTTGGTTTGTTAACTCCATTGCAGGCTTTCATGGCTCAGTGCAAACGTAAGTATTCTATTAATCTGTTGTTACTTCTATATTATGTACCTTATGTGATAGATACACTAAGTTTTTTTAATATGTCACGATGAGCAGGTCGATTGAGAAGTTGGTATCTGCTATCAAAGAAACAGGACAGTACAAAGACTCGGTAGACTTCCAAAAGCGTTTAGTAGTAGAGCAGGAAGATGGGCATAGTTGTGGGTGGAGAGTTGCCTACAACTGCATGTTGATTTTCAAAGAAATTTTCTCACTTATGCCACAGAACTCATCGGAAGACTCTTTGGAGCTCAAATATTCAGAGGAGGATATACAATTGTTTAGGGCTGAAATCATTCGAGACCTAATTGCTACCATTAGAATACAACGTGCAACTGAAGCAATACCAGAGCTTCCCTTTAAGGAAGAGGAGACTGAGTCTACTATGAAAGCACTGCATACTACAGAAGAAGTAGAGACCCAATGTACACCTACAGCACCACAGCCTCCACTGGAAGCATCAGAAGAGTTGCCACCGCCTCCGCTTGCATTTAAGGAAGAGGATACTGAGTCTACTCCGAAAGCACTACATACTACAAAAGAAGTAGAGACCGAGTGTACATCTACAGTACCACAGCCTCCATTGGAAGCGTCCGAAGAGTTGCCAGAGTCTCCACTAGAAGCATCACAAGAGTTGTGATGCATGTATGATGTTGTGTTTGTAGTTTTTGTTGATTATACACCAATTTGTGACTTATTACTTAAGTGGCATAATCATGATATTTATATAATTTCTTTATGCAGACAATTTTATGATATGAATGTGTGATGATGTGATTATTTGGAAATAAATCCTTGTGTGATGGGAATTCTGATATGAATATTTGATGATGTAATATTTGTAATATATTTATTTCATGCACACAATTTTATGATATGAATGTGTGATGATGTGATTATTTGAAAATAAATCCTTGTGTGATGAGAATTTTGATATGAATATGTGATGATGTAATATTTGTAATATATTTCTTCATGCACACAATTTTATGATATGAATGTGTGATGATGTGATTATTTGGAAATAAATCCTTGTGTAATGAGAATTTTATTCAGTTGGACAGTCTCCACTCACTTAAAGTAGAGCATTCGCAATGCTTCTCTCACTTTATTCCAACCCTTATCCTTATCATCTCCACTCACTTAAAGTAGAGCATTCAATCTCCACTCGCTTTATTCCAACCCTTATCATAGTGAACACATCGTGCCACTCACTTTATTCCAACCCTTATCCTTATCGTAGTGAACACATCGTGCCTTAGTGCACTTGTATTCTTCCATCCTAGTCTTTCCACAAACACTCTCTTATTTCTTACATCCTAGTCCTTCTGAGTAACTTGTATTCTTCAATCCTAGTCCTTCCGCAAACACTCTCAGAGTCTTCTTTCATCCATCCTGATAACCAAGTATCCTTCTGAGTAACTTGTATTCTTCTATCCTAGTCCTTCCGCAAACAGACACTCTCTTCTTTCTTGCATCGTAGTCCATCTCCCTTTCTTTATCATCTCCCCACCCATGGATGTCCTTGGCATTGTCGAAGACGTGGAGTTCGGAATTAACAATCTCAAAGAATGGATTGCTGACCAAGGAGCACAGAGAGAGGCCAGAATTCGACAAGGTTCTCCTTTGACACACATGGAGAGAGAGGAATTTGCTGCACAAAGGCACGCAGAGAGGGAGGAGTCTCTCAAGATAGCAGACAGTGAAAGACTTCTAAGACGTATGATAAAAGCACGACAAGATCTATTAGATTTCTTAAGTAACCTGCGTTATCGTAGCTCTCGTCATGGGCGATTTGATGCGGATGCTGAGAGAACAATAAGAGCCTCTCAGAGAAATTATAAAGAAACAATTTGTGATTGCTTAAACTTCTTCTTCTCATGTAATTATGTTGAGGATACAGCTGTGGAGGCAGTGAAGGATTGGGTTGTTGAGAAGATAAGAGAGACCAATGATGAGATCTTCTAGACTTAGATAAGAGAGACTGTATTAAGGTGTTTTTTGACACCATATGGCTTTGTATTAAGGTGTTTTTTGACACCATATGGCCTTGTATTAAGGTGTTTTTTGACACCATATGGCTTTGAGTAATATGAATCTCTACTTCTTGTACAGATCTTCTAGACTTAGATAAGAGAGACTGTATTAAGGTGTTTTTTGACACCATATGGCTTTGTATTAAGGTGTTTTTTGACACCATATGGCCTTGTATTAAGGTGTTTTTTGACACCATATGGCTTTGAGTAATATGAATCTCTACTTCTTGTACAAATGTGATGTTAAGATGATGTTAAGAGAGACTGTATTAAGGTGTTTTTTGGCACCATATGGCTTTGAGTAATATGATCTACTTCTTTACAAATGTGATGTGCTCTTTTTGAAATGTACCATTTTTTCTAATTTGATTTTTTAAAATCTTACTTTTTTGTCTCTTTTAACAATGTGATGTACTCTATTTTTAACATCTCACGTCATTTTTTCTAATTTGATTTTTTTAAATCTTCCTTTTTGACTCAATGTTTTGTTTTATAAGAGCCTCTTTTTTTGAAATGTTTTATCCAGAATTATCTCACAAAATGAATTTGGACAGTGCAAGAGTCCAAAATTAATGAAATAGGTGTTTCGATCATCTTCTTCAATAAAGCTTAAGTGTGGTGATTGATCTTGATGATTGTTGTCTTCTTCGTCAATATCGTGATCTCCATCCTCCTCCTGTGCGATGTCATTATGCGCATCTTCCTCTTGGCTCATATGGTGATCTACATCTTCTTCGCTAGATTCATCAATTGGATCCGGCATTGGTAGTGGCATCTCCATATCCACATCTCGATCTTCAGAAATTTGTTTACTTCGTGGTGCAACTTGGATCACGTACCACCATCTTGGATCAGAACGATCCGGATGAAAAACCACCTATATTGAAGATGGGTGCCAAATGTCGTCAATTATATATATATCAATGGACTTTAAAAACGAAAGCTTCGACTAATTAAATCATTAGTATGCACCTGCTCACAGTGCTCGGGAAGAACAAAAGTATCACTTTCATCGGTCCAATGTTTGGTGGAGTCTATTGCAAAGAGACCGCTACTATCTTTTCTCACTATCGCATGGGGACCGTTGTAAGTAGTTCTAAACCATTTTACATCAAGAATGAAAATAGTAAATCGTCTGAAATCAATTTCATAGATGTCGCATATGGTTCCACAATAATCCAACTGTGAGGAGAGAAGATTGGTATCTGAAGCACTTGCTCGGCTATCTTGTTTGAAGTTAGCCATGACTCCACAATCATACGTGACTCTCTTTGAATCGATACGTTGCACCGAAAATGTCGTCCATATGACCATAATGCACTGTACTTTTTGTACCGTAAAAGAGCATCATTAAAACAATGAAGATGCACCTATTTTATAGCATATATTGCCACACATAATTAATTAATTAAGACAAGAGATAAGAAACTTACTTGCACCATACATCCAGATGATAACTCCCGCTCATGCTCATTTATTGTCTCTCCATCACGTTCGGCTTTACGTAGAGCCAGTTGTAGCCAATCAAGTGACATGTGAGTAGGGAGAAGAGCCAGATCTCGTGGATATGGTTGTGATCGCCTGTACATTACTCTAAATCTCGTCCTTGCATTTATTCTTTCTGCTTTGGCCACTTCATATCTCTCAATCCACTTCTGCATCTCAGGGCTATTGAGGATACAAAACTTATTGAGTTTCTGCATTTGCTCTTCGCTCATCTTTCTTTCAATCCCTTTTCCTTGGGGAACCTCGCCAATGATGCGATCATCATCCTTGTTGTGCCAAGCTTGTGGCATATCAGGATCCGTGGATGCAAGAAACTCTGTGATATATACTAATGACTCTTGCACAAGCCATCCCTCTGCCATGCTTGCTTTCGGTCTTGCTCTTTGTCTTACAAACCCCTTTAAAGTTTTCATAAACCGCTTGAGAAAAATCATCCATCGATTATGAACAGTACCTACTATAGCCACCTCATCAACTATGTGCACAAGCAAGTGGACTTGAGTTGTCATAATGCTTGAGGGAAAGTGCTTCTCAAGCAAGCATACGGCTTTGATGGATTCCACCCTAGCCTTCTCGATGCTCGATATAGAGATCTCTTTTTGAGATATCCACCTATTTCACATGTCCATGCATATGTAAGATATTTGAGATATCCACCTATTTCACATGTCCATGAAGAAAATACATAATGCGATTTGATAGTAAGCATACCTCACAATACCACAGATCTTGAATATAGCATTTCTAACATCTTCTTGTAAGCACCCTTTTACTGTAATTGGGAGGATAAACTATCGAAGCAACAATGAAGTCATGTCAACAATATAACATAATAATAATTACGCTAATGCATCACTATTATTGGTACACTAATTCTATTTAGAATACCTGTAAGACCTTGTGCCAATCATGGGACTTGAGGCCACTAAGCTTATTGTCCTTTGAAAATGCTCCTTTCAAGCAATGCATGTACCCTGCTGGTGTTTGAAAAAGGCAATGTCTGCGTTGACCGCTGCCTCCTCCCTCATAGAGAGGATCCATGTTGCTTTGGGGAGGACAACTTTTCCCGAAGCATGCACTTGGGGCCACAAACAAGACATCCTATTCATAGCACGCAAGTCTTCTCGCACTCCTCTCGAGTCCTTGGAACCAACCAAGTGTGCCCAAATAGTAACCCCCACATTCTTGAAGATATGCATGGGATCCAAGAGATGATTGATTTGTAACTGACCCAAATAAGGAAGCTCGTGAAAGATCGATAGCCTCTTCATACCAGGAGGAGGTTCCTTTCCATTCACCCTCCAAGCTTGAAGCCAATCACTTTCCTTCAAATATGATGGTGGTGGATCAAGCTGACCTCCACGTGCGAGATGGTCGAGCGGAAGGTGTCGAGCATGACCTTCATAAACATTTTTCCTCATATGTTTGGAGTAGCGTGCAAGCAATTTTAGAGCCGGTCCACAAATAGGACAAGCATGGTACCCACTTGTAACAAGTCCTGCACGCGTGCATGAATGTGTTAATACAAGACATGCATGCAAAAGAGAGTAAAAAAAGCATAATCCCTCATTGTACATGTAAAGACACAACCACGTACCTGCGCACTCTCCATATCTAGGGTAGTCATGCATGGTCCACATCAAGATACCCCTGACCAAAATATCATTGGTATATTTAGGAGCTCTGGAAATATCAAAGACCTGCACTCCTCTCCATAATATCTGTAACTTCTCTATCAAAGGTGCCATGTACACGTCCATGTTTTTTACCTGGTACTTTCCTGGCACAAGTAGTGCAAGCATGAGGTGTCCCTTTTTTATTGTTAGCCATGGTGGGATATTGTAATTCACCATGACTATGGGCCATGTCGACCAAGATGTCGAGCGTAACCCAAAAGGATTCACGCCATCCATGGCTAGCCCAAGATGTAAGTTGCGTGGCTCCCTCACAAAGTCCGGCCACTGATTATCTATGTGCTTCCAATCTGCACAATCTGCCATGTCATCAACTCCGCTATGGATTTGCATCGAAACATGTGTTGCATTCTTGCAATGATGGGAAAGTGTCTTAAGACCTTTACCGGTATCCGCTCACCCTGCAAGTCATATCTATATCGTTGTTCCCCACACTTTGGACAACTAGCCAAATCTCCATGCTCACGATGAAAGAGAATACAATCATTACGGCAAGCATGGATGGTATCATAATCCATACCCACCGTTGTTAGCATCTTTTTTGCTTCATCTCTTGATGCGGGCATGGTATTTGGTGCAAGCAACATCTTCTGGAGCAACCTATGACAAAGACACTATCCAAATGATGATTCTCAAAACAAACAATATCCAAATAATGAGTCAAATTAATGCAAGGGCTAACCTCATTAAGGCCGAGACACTTGTATCCGACCACCCATACTATACTTGTAGATAAGAAAACGCCACGCGTTTAGCATTTTGGGTTTTAACCCACAGCGTCGCTATATAGCAACGCTTATTCGTCGCTATATAGTGACAGAACTGAGCGTCGCTATATAGCGACACTTATTGTCACTTTTTTAATGTGGCCTCAAGAGAAGCTCAAACATGCTATTTTATAGTTGTCAATATCTCCTCTTCATGCTTATGTTGTGATTTTATAAGTGTAGATGGAAGGGACGAGTGGAAGCTCGTCCGATGATGCACCGATGCCCGGGAGCACGAAGTGGCTTACGGAGAGGTTATACTGTCATTGCACTCATTGCAAGTGAGAAGTACGACATCAACATCGTATTATCATGTGCCACTTGCGGATGTATGGGGAGGAGCCAGAACTAGTACCCCCTATTGGTGTTGCACATGTTGATGGATCATCGGTAAGTCAAAGCTATTTAAGTTCGCAATCTTATTGTATACCAAGAAATAGAAGATCTTATATTTACACGAAATCTTAAAACAGGATGAGGAGGGTGACGAGGGTACACATATACCTTCTCACTTTCAACAAGACTATAGTCTCCCGGATGACGACGAGGGTATGGTCGACATGATGGATTCCATTTTTAGGGGCACTACATCCCACGTACACGTGATGTCAGAGTCTAAGGTCAAAATACAAGAGTTGCAATCAACAGAATTGTACGAGGGTGCTAGGATGTCTAAACTACGTGCTTGTCTCTCTAACTATTCCCTAATCTCTCAAGTAAGCAACCCAAAATCTCCTCCCAACTATTTTCGACAACCTCCCACCTATTTCAAGCAACCTCCCACTCTATTTTCCACTCCTCACCCTTCTCCTACCTCTTGTACTCCCTCTCTATCCTTTTCCCTCTTTGGTTTCTTGAAAGAAAGTTCTTCAAGAGGTGAGTTTGTTTCAACAATGTAGGTTGTTTGTTTGTTAGCTTTAGTTTTGTGAGTGTTTCTTCTTGTATTCCTAAACCTGTAAACTAGTTTTCATGCTTGTTTTGAAAGGATTGAAACAAAAAACGAGATTTCAAGAAAGAAAGAAAACTCACCTCTTTTTTATGTATTTCTCTTCCTTCTCTTTCTCCTTGTCTCCTCAATCTCCTCCCTTCAAGAAGTTGCTTTTGTAATCTCCTCCTTCCACTAACATCTTATTTGAAAAAACGGGTTGTTTTCTCTCTTTTGTAGGGCCAGTCCACTACACCGAGCGGGACATACCTTTTCAGGTAAGTGCTTCCTCTTTTTTCCATTTATTATTTTTGTTATTTGCATTGGCCTGCAGCTAGCGCCTTAAGCGCTAGCTGCAGTGATGGGCATAGGAACCCTCTCTTCCCCTCCCACTCTTTCCTTCTTCCCCCTTCTCTTATTCTCCTTTTTCCCCCTTCTCTTTTTTCCCTCTTCTCTTATTCTCTCTTTCCCCCTTCTCTCTTTCCCCCTCATCTCTTTTCCCTTCTCTCTTTCCTTTCCCTCTTATTCTCTATTTCCGCACCCTCTTATTCTCTTATGCTTATGCTTGTCTCATTCCCCCTTCTCTCTTTCCCCCTTCTCTATTTCCCCCTTCTCTCATTCGCATAAGCTCATGCTCATGCATGCTTAAGCATTAGCATAAGCATAAGCTCATGCTTATGCTCATGCATGAGCATGAGCTTATGCTTAAGTTTCTGCATGAGCATAAGCATGAGCTTATGCTTAAGTTTCCGCATGAGCTCATGCTTATGCGTGAGCTTATGCGGAAATAGAGAATGAGAGAAGCTTATGCTTCTCTCATTCTCTATTTCTGCATAAGCTCCTCCTCTTTTTCCGCATGAGCATAAGCATGAGCTTATGCTTATGCTTATGCTCATGCATGAGCATGAGCTTATGCTTATGCTTATGCTCATGCATGAGCATGAGCTTATGCTTAAGTTTCCGCATGAGCTCATGCTTATGCATGAGCTTATGCAGAAATAGAGAATGAGAGAAGCATAAGATCATTCTCTATTTCCGCATAAGCTCCTTCTCTTTTTCTGCATGAGCATAAGCATGAGCTTATGCTCATGCATGAGCATGAGCTTATGCTTAAGTTTCCGCATAAGCTCATGCTTATGCGTGAGCTTATGCGGAAATAGAGAATGAGAGAAGCTTATGCTTCTCTCATTCTCTATTTCTGCATAAGCTCCTTCTCTTTTTTCGCATGAGCATAAGCATGAGCTTATGCTTATGCTTATGCATGAGCATGAGCTCATGCTTATGCTCATGCATGAGCATGAGCTTATGCTTAAGTTTCCACATAAGCTCATGCTTATGCATGAGCTTATGCGGAAATAGAGAATGAGAGAAGCTTATGCGGAAACTCATTCTCTATTTCCGCATAAGATCCTTCTCTTTTTCCGCATAAGTTCCTTCTCTTTTTCCGCACGAGCATAAGCATAAGCATAAGCTCATGCTTATGCTCATGCATGAGCATGAGCTTATGCTTAAGTTTTTGCATAAGCTCATGCTTTTGCATGAGCTTATGCGGAAATAGAGAATGAGATAAGCTTATTCTTCTCTCATTCTCTATTTCCGCATAAGCTCCTTCTCTTTTTCCACATAAGCTCCTTCTCAGCATAAGCATGAGCTTATGCTTATGCTTATGCTTATGCATAAGCATACATATAAGCTCATGCTTATGCTCATGCATGAGCATGAGCTTATGCTTAAGTTTCTGCATAAGCTCATGCTTATGCGGAAATAGAGAATGAAAGAAGCTTCTCTCATGCTTCTCTCATTCTCTATTTCCACATAAGCTCCTTCTCTTTTTCCGCATATGCTCATGCATGAGCATGAGCTTATGCTTAAGTTTCCGCATAAGCTCATGCTTATGCGTGAGCTTATGCGGAAATAGAGAATGAGAGAAGCTTATGCGGAAACTCATTCTCTATTTCCACATAAGCTACTTCTCTTTTTCCGCATGAGCATAAGCATGAGCTTATGCTTATGCTTATGCTTAAGCATAAGCATAAGCTTATGCTTATGCTCATGCATGAGCATGAGCTTATGCTTAAGTTTCTGCATAAGCTCATGCTTATGCATGAGCTTATATGGAAATAGAGAATGAGAGAAGCTTATGCAGAAACTCATTCTCTATTTCTGCATAAGCTCCTTCTCTATTTCTGATGCTTATGCTTAAGCATAAGCATAAGCATAAGCTCATGCTTATGCTCATGCATGAGCATGAGCTTATGCTTAAGTTTCCGCATAAGCTTATGCTTATGCATGAGCTTATGCGGAAATAGAGAATGAGAGAAGCATAAGCTCATTCTCTATTTCCCACTTTATTTCCCCCTTCTCTCATTTCCCCCTTCTCTCCTTCTCTATTTCTGCATAAGCTCATGCTTATGCTTATGCTCAAATAGAGAAGGAGAGAAGCATAATAGAGAATGAGAGAAGCTCCTTCTCTTTTTTGCCATGAGCTTATGCTTATGCTCATGCATGAGCATGAGCTTATGCTTAAGTTTCCGCATAAGCTCATGCTTATGCATGAGCTTATGCGGAAATAGAGAATGAAAGAAGCTTATGCAGAAACTCATTCTCTATTTCCGCATAAGCTCCTTCTCTATTTCTGATGCTTATGCTTAAGCATAAGCATAAGCATAAGCTCATGCTTATCCTCATGCATGAGCATGAACTTATGCTTAAGTTTCCGCATAAGCTTATGCTTATGCATGAGCTTATGTGGAAATAGAGAATGAGAGAAGCCTAAGCTCATTCTCTATTTCCGCATAAGCTCATTCTCTATTTCCCACTCTATTTCCCCCTTCTCTCCTTCTCTATTTCCGCATAAGCTCATGCTTATGCTTATGCGGAAATAGAGAAGGAGAGAAGCATAATAGAGAATGAGAGAAGCATAAGCATAAGCTTATGCTTCTCTCCTTCTCTATCTCCTCATAAGCTCATTCTCTATTTCCGCATAAGCTTATGCTTATGCTTCTCTCATTCCCCCTCATCTCTTTCCCCTTCTCTATTTCCCCCTTCTCTCATTCTCTATTTCCTCATTCTCATTCTTTTCTTTCCTTTCCATCTTCTTTCCCTCTTTCCTTTCCCTCTTCTTTCCTTTCCCTCTTCTTTCTTCTTGCCTATGCCTATGCCTATGAGAATGCTAATGTTTGTTTTTTTGTTTTCTGTTTTCAAGTTTGTGTCTATGTTAGACATGGGATCACGTCGCTCATCCGACGAGTACGGACAGCATCGCAGGAGGAGAGCTCACGATCTATATGCTCCAGAGGACTTTGATTCCTCTCAGGCGACTACCCCGAGGACTACCCCTAGTCTGACTCCTCTCGGACCTAGCACTACGATCAC
Source organism: Dipteris shenzhenensis (assembly GCF_047967505.1). Taxonomy (NCBI): domain Eukaryota; kingdom Viridiplantae; phylum Streptophyta; class Polypodiopsida; order Gleicheniales; family Dipteridaceae; genus Dipteris; species Dipteris shenzhenensis. The sequence continues at coordinate 24,158,871 of NC_141623.1, forward strand.
CCCTGGTCCGACCCCTCTTCCACGTAGCACTGCGATTACCCCTCGGGGAACTCCTTTGCTAACCACGCATGGCTTTGTTAGGAGTCCCGATGAGTTTGTAGCGCAGATGAGCGATGAGGAGGCAGCGAGATTCTTCTCTCTGCTCTCTCAGAGGACCTCAGCAATTCCTTCCCCTACATCGACGGGTGGACGTATTGCCCAGCCATCCCCTCATGCCCCTTCGACTGCGGGATCATCACCTGCGCATGCCTCTCGCAAGGGAAGGAAGAGTAGGATGGGCGGCTCATGTTGTGTTGACTCGGGAGATGTAGACGAGTCAGCACACTCACACTCCTTTAGGTCTCCACTTCGCACTTTGGTGCAGGCGGACGGTGCAGGCGGACGGTATGCATTCGAGGCAACCGTGGTAAGTCTACTTCTTCCCATTTAATGTATTGTTCTATTTGTTTTACTTACATATTACATGCACTTTAGCTAGCTCTAACTCTCGTAAATTGGATCCATAGCAAGCTGCGATGGGTCGTCTTCCTACAGATGCAGAGATGCGATGCGCATTTCAGATAGGAACAAAGCCGTGGTTCATTGAGCAAGAGGCAATGGGAGCGACAGTCGATTGGGCTGAGGTGGCTGCTCGCACGGTATAAGTTTACTCCTACTTGTAATCTCACTTTTTAATTTAAGTTCCAATCTAATTTTTGATTTATATGGTTCACTCTTAGGGTCAAAGCTCAAGCGTCCCATCATCAGAGGCGAGCGATCAATAGGGCCAAGGATTGGACGTAGGTGGCGAGGACGAGGGAGAAGACACAGGTGTCGAGGACCAAGGAATAGGCCAACAAGACGAAGATGATTCGGATTCGGATGAGTAGTGGTAGTAGCATTTTGTATATCCGCTCGTTTGAGCAATTTTGTATCGCCCTTTCGACAGGGTAATTTTGTTACAAACACTGTTGTATATGCATTTGTTACTCATCATTTCACAAGAACAATTTTGTATCACCCTGCAAGCAAGGGAAATTTTGTTATAAAAACCTTTCTTTTGTAATTACAAAAAAAAAAAAAGGATTAGTGGGGCTAAATAGGGCCAAAAGGAAGCCCTGTTTAGAACCACTAACCCTTTTTTTTTACTTCTATTAATCGTCGCTATATAGCGACGTTTACCAGTGTTGCTATATAGCGACGATTAATAGTGTTGCTATATAGCGACGTTTCCATCGTCGCTATATAGCGACGTTTCCCAGTGTTGCTATATAGTGACGCTTCTTTTCTGATGCTTTTAGCGACACTTAAAGCGACGTTTGCGCCCGTGAAAAAAAAAAAATTTAATGTAAAAAGCGTCGGTATTTCCGTCGAAAAATGGCCTATGCCTTGTAGTGATAAGTTGGTACAAGAGGTGAACGTGAAGGAGGGGCAAGTAGTCTGTCAAGGCTAGAAGTTCACCATCAATATGTCTCTTCCACTGCTTCTCGAGAAATTATGCTTGCAAACTGCCTCAAAAAATGCCCATGTCAATCACCGAATCCACCCCCTATATATGCCAATGGAATGATGATGGACTTGGGCCAAATTCAAAGAACTCCACCAGACAGACCCCAATATGTTGTACAACTTTCCAAAGTACAACTTCCCCAATGAGGTGACTCAATAGGAATTTTGCTTCTACCTCCAGTCATTGAACGACACATATGGCTCAGTTCCAGATCTTGCGGTTGTAGCAGTGGTCCACTTTAGCTGCCTCCTCCTCTTACTCCTCCGTGATCTCCCTAGAGTTGCCCCATTGACAATGGCCATAATTTGGACAACCAGATTGTATTCAATCCCGACATCCATCCTACACAATTTCAAGACCTCTTCCTCTACCTCCGCGTCCACAATCTCCACAAACATCACATCTGTACATATGAGGATATGCACGCCACCTATTTTTTGAAGTATCACTCATACCTCACTCGCCTCACTCCATGACAACTAGACCGCTATGCAATCCTATACACAATCCTCACTATAGACCTCATCCAGCGCAACTGACCCAAGGGCAGATTAGCAATAGGAAGGGGGGCATGTTAACATCCACAGAGTACAGTCAGGGTAATCAGTGATTAGAGGTGATTAGGCTTCATGATCTACTTCAGCGAACAAGCTCAGGGAGTTTGATCCCCAAATATCCCAAGGCCAATGATTGTAGGCAACATGCACATGGAAGTAGTACATCACAAACTCAGGGAGTTTGATCCCCAAATATCCCAAGGCCAAAGCTTCCAAGAAACATGCACAAATTGTAGGTTCTAGCTGATATCCCAAAACCAACAATTGTAGGTAGCGTGCACATTCTTATCCACTTCAACGAAAATAGCCATGGATAGTATAGGACAACCTTAGGGAGTTTCATCCCCAAATACCCTGAGGAAAAAGAGAGCAAGCAACATGCGCATGTTGTATGTTCCAGCTGCAAGCTACTATTAAGTGTCTCATGAAAGTTAAGCCTCGCCACTCTAGGTTTTGAGCCTCATGCATGGGGTTTGCACCACAAATGACTTAAGGTGTGAGCGCGCTCAAGGGAGCCCCAATCACATAAGCCTTTGAGACATGAGGCTAACACAAGTGCTATTTGGGAAGTAGTTAGGACCACATCCTAATTCCAAGTTTGTCCCAACCGCTCTAATATGGTTAACACAAGCACTATTTCTGCTAGTAGAGAGAGATGGAAAGAATAGCAATATGCCTTGGCACCCTATGGGCCGAAGAGCCTTTTATTGTAAAGAGAGGGAGAGTGCTGAAAGGAAAAGGGTTGGCCTATTGAGATATCAAGCTCCACTCGTGATATGCTAGGGTGACCATTGTGCATTTATGTCACCAACTTGTTAGCTGCATATGCGGTTGGTATAGCGCCCACATGAATAATAGCTGGATGATAGCTATCTTTATGTACTTTAGTTAGTGGCTCAATTAGTATGCCATCTAGGTTAGCTGAGTTTGGTTTGAGACCCACATATAGGGTTCACCTAGATTCCTTTTGTACTTAGAAAGTTCTTTTGGCTTTCACAACTAAGAAGAGGAAAACTGTTTCAGCCTCCACATTTGTGTATATTCCCCCATTGTGTATGTGAGAAACCTACAAGTGAGACTCCTTACTTCTCTCCCACTCTCTTCATAGAGATCTCTTCATAGAGAGTACCTCTCAAATGAGTTTGCAAGGTTCGTGCAGGAGCATGGCATAAAGCAATAATATTCATGCAGTCATACCTGGATGTTTATGTTAGATGCGGACATGCATGAATTGAGTGCAACAATGTTTGCATATGGGACTGGTGTAGTTGCAGATATTGATATCTGGCATAAACGCATTGGTCATGTTAATGTACAGTGACTTAAATTAATGCAGGCCCAAAATATTGTTGCAAGATTGCCTAAGTTCAAGGTTGCAGAAATGCATAAGTATGTGAAGCCTGTCAATTTGGAAAACAGGCAAGGAAACCATTTCCTAAACATGTTCAAGAGAGTAAGAGGCCATTGGAATTAATCTACTCTGATGTGTGGACTACTAAAGCTGCATCTATTGGAGGTTGTCATTATTTCGTCACTTTTATTCATGACTACAATAGAAAAGTTTGGGTGTATTTTATGAAAAAGAAAAGTGAAGTGTTTGGGCATTTCAAAGCTTTTAAAGCTATGGTTAAAAAAGAAACAGGCTTGCAAATAAAATGCCTAAGGTCAGATGGAGCGGGAGAGTACCTCTCAAATGAGTTTGCAAGGTTTCTGCAGGAGCATGGCATAAAGCAGCAATATTCATGCAGTCATACCCCACAAGAAAATGGACTTGTAGAAAGGAACAATAGGCATATTAGAGAGGTATCTTTTGCCATGCTCAATGAAAAGGACATGCCAGATTATTATTGGGCTAAAGCAATTGCTTCAGTAGTCTACATAATGAATAGGACTCCCACTGCAGTAATACATGGCATGATGCCAGAGGAGAGGTATACTGGTAGGAAACCATATATTTCTCATTTGAAAGTTTTTGGTTGCATTGCCTATGTTCATGTGCCAGATGAGTTGAGATCCAAGTTGGATCCAAAAGCTAAGAAGTGCATCTTTATTGGTTATTCTTTGCAGCAGAAAGGGTATAGATGCTATAACCCTTCTACTCTAAGTTTACAATAAGTAGAGATGTTGTTTTTGATGAGATGAGTAGATGGTATAAACTAGTAAATGTGATTGATGTTGTAGATGCACAAAATGGTAATGCTGCATAGAATTCACAGCAGCAATTACAAAATATTAGTGGACCTATAGTGTCCTGTAGCAGTGGTTCACATACTTTGCCATGGATAGGCAGATTGAGATTAGGAGGATCTTCTCAAAGCAATGGAGATAGTGGTATGCAAGTATCACAAAAAGGAAAAGAGAAAGTAGATCAGCCCATGGTTGATGTGAATGCAGGTCACTTTTATGTGGATGGTGAATCCAATGGGCTTAGAATAGAGCCTTGATGATGAGTTGGGTATTCCTTCTATTGTATCTCAACAATGATCCCCGTTCCAATGCATATGTATCCCCATGGCATGTATATCTACCTCTTAATACTCCTTCCTATAGCTCGGGTGCAATACATTGTTTTGGCCCATGCTCTTCCTCGTTCCCACTTAGAAAAGTTGACATCGATCTCTCTCCAAAGACTGCTTCTTCATATTCTTGAATGTCATTTGACTCTCCGAGAAGTCCATGGCCATCCCCTAGTCTGTGATGCCTACTCGGCACCTAGACTTTCCAATAAAATCCAACAAGATATTGCCTAGGTGTAGTTCTCTTGTGTGCATCCACCTTCTAGCATGCAACCTTGCTAAACCATCCACAAGTGCATGGACGATATGGATGAGATTCTCACAAAAGACATTGATTTAGGCAATATCTTCCTTCTCCAATGTAGCTTGGACTCCCCAATTGCTATGGCCATCAAATCTGCTCCTCCCCTTAGAACAGGGTGGAAGTAACATGTGGAAATTCCTTGGTCCATTGGCAAAATCTAAAGAAACTACAAGAGGCTACCACCATTAAAGTATGATGTGATGGTCCACAGTGGCTCTTCTTGGGTTGCTGCAATCAAACATGCAAGGATTGGGTGTAAATTTTGCATGATTTGATCTCTCCTTTCTTCTCATGTATGCATCCCAATATTTCCCTTGTATTTATTTTTGAAATATTCCACATGATATGGCAACCGTGCAGCTCCTACCAACTGCACTTTAAATGTAGTGCCATAGTGTTGGCTGTTTCCCATGGCTTCTATAGGAAGAGCAAGGTATTCTCAATATGTAGGGTTCCGAGGCTTTATGTTACCTACAGATATATTGGGGTTGTCATTTGTAGTATACGTGTAGCTTAGGACCTTGATTTGTATTCCATTGAGAGACGTGGGCTTAAGTGTGGTAAGAAAACATAGTGCATGCATGTGTATAAGGAACGTGCATCATCATGGTTGGGGTAATGAAGGCTTTCTCCTTCAATGGGGGTAAAAGGAGGTTCCAAGGTTTAGAAGGAGGTTCCAGATTTTAGAAGAAGTTCCACGGTTAGAAGGAGGTTCCAAGGTCTAGAAAAGGTTCCAGAGTTTAGAAGAGGTTCCAAGGTTAGAAGAAGGATCCAAGGTTCAAGGTAGAGTACATGGTGGAGAACTCATCTCCCTCATAGATCATGGAGCTCAAGGGTTGAGGAATTAAGGGTTTAGGGGGAGCATAGGAGTGGGAGAGGAAGGTGTAAGAGCATGGGGGAAAGAAGAGAGAGGAGGGAAAAGGAGGAGGGAGGAGGAGGATGAGAAGAGAGGAGGAGAAGGGAGGAGGAGGGAGGAGGAGGAGGAGGAGGGAGGAAGAGGAGGGAGGAGGAGAGGAGGAGGGAGGAGGAGGGACAAGGAGCAGGGAAGGAAGTGATCAATGTTGCCGTGCATTATTTTCTCATGCTACTGACGTGCTCGGATCATTGTGCCTGGGATATTCTAGAGTATGGTTCTATCATTGGCCAATTAATGGTGTGATCTTCATCCAAAGTGTGTATGTTACTTCCCATCTTTTATGTTGTGGAACTACATCAAACTTGGGATGGGTTCCAAGACATGGAGGTGCATGTAGGTAGTCTTTCAAAAAGATTACATCAAAGAGCTTGGGATGATGCCAATCAGGTTGTGGATCCAACTTGCTTATCCAATCTTCACTAATTTGATGTTGACGAAGGTTGGTAGGGAAGTTGTCCAGTGTCCATCCACCTTGAGTTTTCATATCAGAGATTTGCTCCAAAATTCCTTGATGGGGTTACCGGGAAGTGGTATCTCATCAAAATCATACCCATCATTGGAACTTGGCATGGGGGTACAATTGGATTATCCACGTCTTGATATTCAAAATCAAATACTGTCATTTTTTGTTGATGGCAGCACAAGTAGTGTCGGAGGTGATGATGGGGTAGGGAGAGAATCTAGGGACATGGGGGAGAAATATGGAAGAGTATTAGTTGTGGAAGGGGGAGCAGAGGGGAGGGGGGGAAGTGTTGAGAGTTCATGCTCAACATCATGTGATCATGTGTGCATAGCACCATCATGTGATCATATGTGCATAGCACTAACCCAATAGAGTGCTATATAGGAAAGGGTTAGATACCCTATTCCTAACCCTAAATGGGTTTGTATATATTCTACATTTTCAACTAAATCTAGTGTATAGTTAGTCATTTGTGGTGTGCTCTGTAGCTGTGCCCTCTCTCCTCATCTCCACTCTTCTTCTCTCCCCTCTTCATATTTTGTCATGGTATCAGATCATGTTTCTACCTTCCATTGAGGTGCCATCCTTCTTGTGAGAGTGTGAGAAAGTGATTGAGAGATTGACTGTTCTCTTCTATGAGAGACTTCCATTCATTTTGGAAGAAATTTTGTCCACTTCCGTTCATTGAGACTTGAGAGTCCATTCCTTTGAAAGATTTTCATTGCGAGAGTGTAGAGACTTTTAGCTGAGTTTTTGAGAAAGTTAGGGAGAGTTCACCAAGAGAAAGAGAGATCTAAGATACATCTTTTCCCTTGAGAGATTGAGAGAGAGCCTTGAGATTTGTGAGAAATAGCGAGTTTTTGAGGAGACCATTCTCTTGAGAGATTCCTATTGTGTGAGAGAGAGAGCTGCGCCTATATTCTCTTGAGAGATTTTTGTTGTATATGAGAGAGGGACTGCAGACTAGTAGTTCTGCAGTAACGACCACTAGGATTGATCGACGGCCTAGCTCCAGGATCCAACCATAGCACATCTAAAGTGGGCTTCTCCTTCAACAATGCCACACAAGCCGTGAATGATCCCTCTTCATCGATCGTTGCTACAGTAGAGATTGCATTTGCATGCCTGTCTCTGGTACATTAGGGGTCTCCTCTTAGTACTGCTGCCATATTATCAACCTGCTCCATTTGTGGCTCCATGCTCTAGGCAGCTACAGTGCACATGTCGAACCTTTGAGCTTCTGCTTCTACAACAAGGTCCTCAGCCGCTTACTACTACAAAAGGCCAAAGGCTCAGCCTAACTTCAGCACACTGACTCAGATTCCTGGCTCTCCATAGCTAGCCACCTCCATCTCCATACCATGATCCCGTGCAGTGCCATCACTCCAAGCCTCTCCTACTTTCAATGCTCCTCCAAGGAGAGGACTGCATCATCGTCATCGCTAACTCTATAGCTACGCTATAGCCCAATGGCTCAAAGTCTCTATTGACTTATGAGAGATAGATAGAATTTTCTCCTATAGATCCCGCTGACTGTAGTCTCCTATAGCCTAAGGCAGAGGACCTCTAGCACACGTCCAGCCAGCTATCCTTCACGAGGCAATCCACAACAAGCGGCTCCAAAAGCTTCTTTACCAATGCAAATGAGCTAGACCGCCTACGGACCTCTCCAACAAATGGTTCTATCAAGCCATGTCATGCAAGCATCTCCACAACCATCTAAAACACCTATTTCGTTAATTTTGGACTGGTGCACTGTCCAAATTCGTTTCGTGAGATAATTTTGGATAAAGCATTTTAAAAAAAGACGCTCTTAGAAAACAAAACTTTGAGTCAAAAAGTAAGATTTTAAAAAATAAAATTAGAAAAAATGACGTGACATGTTATTCAAACTAGAGTACATCAAAAAAAGAGGACATCACATTAATAAAAGAGACAAAAAGTAAGATTTAAAAAAATCAAATTAGAAAAAATGGCATGACATGTTATTAAAACTAGAGTACATTTAAAAAAAAGCATGACACATTTGTACAAGAAGTAGATCATATAACGCAAAGCCATATGGTGTTAAAAAACACCTTCCATTAGCTCAACCTAGAAGATCTCATCTTTGTCTCTCTTGTCTATTACAACTTTACATTAGAGAACTAAAAAGTATTTGTGAACTGTAGTTTCATTTCTTCTCTATCACAGTTACTTTAGAAAAAACACATAAATCTCTATGGAATTAAATTTCTATGGAATTAAATTTCCATCACTTGACTATTAAGTCATTAGAGAGTCTAGCATATGTCCTCGAAAGTGCCTACTATGGCATTGGCTTCATGAAAACAAGTAGACTTTAAACCTCCAGGCCATGCGTAACTAGGGTTGGCATCACAAATCTCCTCACAGACTCTCCTCACAACCTGTTTCGAATCTTCTGCCGACTTGTAAGCATTCAACAACTCTTCTTTTCTCTCTTGGCTTTCCTCATCTTCACCATTTTTTTCAATACAGCTTCTAGCCACCGCCATATCTTGTACGAAAATTTAACTTGGTAGCATAAGAAGTACGTGATTTAAAGAAGCGAAAAAGAAAGCTAGGGATATTCACCTCTTCTGCTGAGTTCAAATCAAGTAGCCATGTGCGTAACATATCCTCCTCGAATGATTTTTCCTTCATTGGTCCATACAAAAGGGATCTAAGACAGAATTTGAGTTCAGTAAATGAAGTCGGGTAGTAAGTAGTCATTATCTTAGAGGGAAAGTGGGAGAAGGACAGTGAGGGAGCCATAGCGAGGGATGCACAGTGAGCTACCCCTCTGTCAAGAGTGATAGAAAGTGAGGGAAGACATAAAGTGAAAGACGAATACAAGTTAATTAGAAGGACTAGGATGTAAGAAATAAGAGAGTGTTTGTGGAAGGACTAGGATGGAAGAATACAAGTGCACTAAGGCACGATGTGTTTGCTATGATAAGGATAAGGGTTGGAATAAAGTGAGAGAAGCATTGGGAATGCTCTACTTTAAGTGAGTGGAGATTGTCCAACTGAATAAAATTTGGTAGAGCATTGGGAATGCTGTACTTTAAGTGAGTGGAGCATTGGGAATTGATACTTTGGAGTGAAATATATTACAAATATTACATCATCACATATTCATATCAAAATTCTCATCACACAAGGTTATATTTCCAAATAATCACATCATCACACATTCATATCATAAAATTGTGTGCATGAAATAAATATATAAATATCATGACTAAATGCCACTTAAGTAATAAGTCACAAATTGGTGTATAATCAACAAAAACTACATCATGATTCATACATTGCAACAAATAAATGTCAACCATAATATTCATGGAATAAACAACATCATGAGAATATGCTCCTCATGCATATATACAAACACAACATCATACATGCATCACAACTCTTCTGATGGTTCTAGTGGAGACTGTGGCACAATACTTTGCATATACCTAAAACTAGGTGGAATTGACTTACATGCAAAGTGGCATGCCCATCGCATAACTACTTGATCGGATAACACACCTAGCAGCGTGTTTTTTTGGATGTGCATGACACCAAGGCAAAAATGGTATTTAATGCTTGATTGACCATGCAAAGCATATCCGATGGGCACAATACTTTTCCTATGCCTCAACCTAGGTGGTATTGAAATTTTCTCAAACAGGCACACCCATCCGATAATTACTTGGTCAGATAACATACCTATGGGCGTGTTTTTTTACGGATGTGCATATCACTACCGAAAAAACAATAAATAATGTGTAATCGGCCATGCAAAGCATATCTGATGGTGACAATACTTTGCAAGAACCTCAACCTAGTTAAAACCAACTTGCATGCAAAGTGGAGCCCCCATATGAGAAGTACTTGTTTGAATAACACACCTAGGACATGTTTTTTTATGGTTGTGCATGACACTAAGGCAAAAACGGTGTTTTATGCTTGATCGACAATGCAAAGCATATCCGATGGGCACAATACTTTGCACACACCTTCAACTAGGTGGAATTGACTTACATGCAAAGTGGCATGCCCATCCCATAATACTTGATCGGATAACATACCTAATAGCGTGTTTTTTTACGAATGTGCATGACACTAGAGCAAAAATAGTATTTAATGCTCAATCGACCATCCAAAGGATATCCGATGGGCACAATAATTTTCCTACACCTCAACCTAGGTGGTATTGAAATGTTATCAAAGAGGCACACCCATCTGATAAGTACTTGGTCAGATAACATACCTAAGGGCATGTCTTTTTGCAGATGTGCATATCACTACGGGAAAAACGGTGGATAATGCGTGATCGACCATGCAAAGCATATATGATGGTCACAATACTTTGCACGCACCTCAACCTAGTTGAAACGGACTTGCATGCAAAGTGAAGCCCCCATCTGAGAAGTACTTGTTTGAATAACAACCTAGGACCGTGTTTTTTTATGGTTGTGCACGACACTAAGGCAAAAATGGTGGTTTATGCTTGATCGACAATGCAAAGCATATCCGATGGTTACAATGCTTTGCAAACAACTTAAACTAGGTGGAATTGACTTACATGCAAAGGGGCATGCCCATCCCATAAGTACTTGATCAGATAACATACCTAGCAGCGTGTTTTTTACGGATGTGCATGACACGAGCAAAAATGGTATTTAATGCTCGATCGACAATGCAAAGGATATCCGATGGGCACAATACTTTTCCTATGCCTCAACCTAGGTGGTATTGACATGTTCTCAAAGAGGCACACCCATCAGATAAGTACTTGGTTGGATGACACACCTAAGGGCGTGTTTTTTTACGGATGTGCATATCACTAGGGAAAAATGGTGTATAATGCGTGATCGACCATGCAAAGCATATCTGATGGTCACAATACTTTGCATGCACCTCAGCCTAGTTGAAATGGACGTGCATGCAAAGTGGAGCCCCCATCTGAGAAGTACTTGTTTGAATAACACACCTAGGACCGTGTTTTTTTATGGTTGTGCATGACACGAAGGCAAAAACGGTGTTTTATGCTTGATCGACAATGCAAAGCCTATCCGATGGTTACAATGCTGTGCAAAAAACTTAAACTAGGTGGAATTGACTTACATGCAAAGTGGCATGCCCACCCCATAAGTACTTGATCGGATAACATAACTAGCAGCGTGTTTTTTTTCGGATGTGCATGACACTAAGGCAAAAATGGTATTTAATGCTCGATCGACCATGCAAAGCATATCCGATGGGAACAATACTTTTCCTACACCTCAACCTCGTGGTATTGACTTGTTTTCAAAGAGGCACACCCATCCGATAAGTACTTGGTCAGATAACATACCTAAGGGCATGTTTTTTTACGGATGTGCATATCATTAGGGGAAAAACGGTGTATAATGCGTGATCAACCATGCAAAGCATATCTAACTTGCATTCAAAGTGGAGCCCCCATCCGATAAGTACTTCTTTGAATAACACACCTAGGACCGTGTTTTTTATGGTTGTGTATGACACTGAGGCACAAATGGTGTTTAATGCGTGATATACCATGCAAAGCATAGACAATGGGCACAATACTTTGCACGCACCTCAACGTAGGTGTTATTGAGTTACATGCAAAGTGGCGTATTCATCTGATGAGTACTTGATCGGATAACTTCTCCCACCAATAAATTAAGTACTAATTAAAAATTATAATAAATGAGTAGATTATTAAAAAGACACTAATATTTATGTAATTGTTGCTACTGCATCTTGCTTGCAAAGGACTATAACAAAGGAGATGGCTATAGATTTTGTTCGAAGGATGGATGTGATTTTATGTAGCAATAGAGAAGTAGTTCAATTTGCTACAATCCATGATAGTGATCCCAATTCAGTTTGCCACTTTCGAAGACTTAGCGAAGAGAAGGTGGCCATTACTGTATCAAAGATTCTTAGCACACATGTTGAGCTAAAGTATAAATGTGGAGATATGGAAACACTTGGAGATGTTATGCCCTACAATACATCCAACAAATCATTTATATCATGGGACAAAGATGAGACTTATGCAACAGACATTATCAAGAATACAAAGTGCACCACCTTGGATTTTACTATAGGGGACATTTTACAAATGAGATCCTTTGGAAATAAGACTATAGCATAAGGTGAAGTATTGAGATTTGAACAAGTGGAGCAATGCTCATTTGCACAGATGAGGATTCTAAAAGTCATTGATGATGGTATGGTTGATAACATAACATCCTTATGTGATCCCTACTATGAGCTAGGCAAGAATATGAGATGGAGCATGCAATTTTTAAACATGAGAAAGAGGCACGTGGTTTTCAATGATAAAGACAATGTATACTACAATATCAAAGGACCTAAAAAGCGTGCCCATGTGCCAGGCTCTATCACTTCAAATGTGGATGATTTCAATGTACTCAATTATAGAAGTGACATCTTATCTGGAGTGGATGACTTCATTGGTTCTGAGAAACAAAATGATTTTAGAAGCGAAGCCTTATCTGGGGTGGATGAATTCTTGCACAGTGAGAAGGGCAAAGGTTTCAATAGCGATGTCTTGTCAAGTGTGGATGAGTTCATGCATATTAACAAACCGATTGTCAATCAAGTTTGTGGATTTGTGAAAGCCATGCAAGATGTCCCAATGAGCGATGTTCTCTCAGGAGTGGAAGAGTTTCAAGGTTGATCTCAATACTCTCGTAGAATATTGAATTCATTGAATGGTCCTAAGAGTATGTTAAAAATGAGGATGAGATCAACAGAGGATTATTCAATATTTAACTTTGATTGTGATATGGCCAAGGATGCAACGACCAATCATGGATGCTTGGTTACAAAAAAATGTGAGGAGAAGAAGTGCATAAATACAGATAACAACATGCACAAGGAACAAAAATTGTCATACATATGCATGAAGAGAAAGTGAATCCAGGCAGATCCACAAAAGCAACCAAAGAGGAAGAGAGTAATGAAGGAGGAGAACATGTTAAATGCATTGGGATATCTATATTGCAAGAGAAGATGTATGTGCTTCATTGATCTTGCAGACATTAGGGAATGTAGAGGACATGTGTGGCAAAGAAGAGGAAGCGAAAGAAATGAATACCTTCTCACAAGTATCTCTTGCTTTCTTCAGAATGGCAATAAAAGGCTAAGTTCAAGACAAAAGGTAAAACCTCTCGTAAATGGAAAAAAGATTTGCAATAAGGCATATCGCAATATTACTAGATTATCCCATGGTACATATTGGGATTTAGTCACCAAGGCAAAGGGTGGAAACAAATTTAGCATTCATGGTAATAGAGGAAGGTCCAGATCAAGAATCTCAATTGTCAAGGCAGCAGCAATTTTGCAAGACTTCATACATTAAAATGCTTTACCTCAACCCCATATATCTACCAAACTCCCTAACGGTGACGCGATCACTGAAATGCACCTTCCAATGGGCTTAACAAAGCTCGACGTATTTGACTCTATTGCAGAAAAGAAAAGGCAATGAGGGGATGCCATAGCTTCTTCTCATACTTTGTATACTCTTTGGAAGAAGAACTTTGGATATGTTAAAGTCCCAAGGAGGCAAGAAATGTCAAAGTGCAATGTCTGTGATGATTTAAAGCGAGCGATTGAGAGTGCAACATGTCCAAATCAAAGGGAATCATACAAAAAAAATCGAAAATCTCATCATGACCTTATTCGATATTTCAGACAAAAATATGCATTTTGGAAGGAGCAAGCTATTTCGCATCCTGATGACTACATGTGCCTTATTGTAGACGGCATGGATCAGAATACAACAACATTGGCTCGTTTTGTTGCCACTCCACCTAAATTACAAGGAAAGCACTTTGTAAAGACACATCTATGTGGAGTGTTAGTGCATGGAATTAAGTTATTTGCAGATATATGGATTGATTCCTTGCATCTACATGATAGCAATCAAGTTGTAACATCTATTATGAAGGCAATTTGCAATGTACAAGCTGAAAAAGGTCACCTACCACTGACTTTGAGAATACAAGCTAATAATTGTTGGCGAGAAAATAATAATGTACTCATAAATGCATTCTGCTCCATGCTAGTTGCTCAACGAATCTTCAATGAGGTCGAATGTGGATTTTTGTATGTTGGGCATACACATGAGGATATCGATCAGGTTTTTAGCACAGCCTCAAGAGAGCTTAAATGCAAGGATGTGGAGACAATAGATGACTTGGTAAGAAGATGTGGCAGGCAAGTTGGTGGTCGTAAGGAAAGTACAGTATGTGAGAGGCTCAAAAGAATGTATGACTGGAAGAGCTTGATTCTACCTTTCATACAAATGGGTGGTGATGCATTGATAGGTCATACCAATCAACACTACTTTCGTTTTTTCTTAAGAGATGAAAAACCCATAATGCAATGGCAACGATATTCTCATGATACAAAATGGGAACCTGAAGAACCTTACAGTCTCTTAACTTTAATTCCTAGCAAGGAAAGGTATCCAACATGGCTCCTATACAAGAATTCAATGAGAGGTCTAACTGTGAAATAGAAGGACTAAAAGCATTTATTACATACAAAGAGGAAATGCTTTGGAGATATCCTGATTCGAAGCCTACTTGGAGAGAACACACTACCACTGTAATTTACAAGACATGAAATTCAATGAAGGACCTTGAGAGAATGCGAGGCTCAAAGGATGTCAAGGAAGAATGCAATATGTTTTGGCCAAATGTTCATAAGGATTTGCAACCAACTCCAGTCTTTGAAAATGAATTTGTATCATTACTCCCACATCCATATTGTGGACCGAAGAAGAGAGAGTTTATGCCACAAGTAGATATAGAGGTCGATTGTTTTGTTGTGGTTTGGCCATCAGATGATGAATATGAGAATGTGAAGTTTTGGGTTGCAAAAGTAGTTAATGTGCAAAGAGATGACCAAGGTAGAGCTACAACATTTACAGCGGTATGGTATGAGCCAAAGGGCAGGAAGGATAATATGGATAACAACACATTGTATACTAATTGTATAATGAAGGAGTGGGTCCCAAATGATGAAGCGGTCTCACAAGTTTTGACAGAGACAATCATAGTGTCTTGGCATTCAAGGGCAAAGAAATCAAAGAAGCGCATGGGATATGAGGTAGAAGGAAATATAAAAATACCACAGCAAAGTATTTTGCATATACACGAATTTTTAAGGATGCTCACCATGGAGGAAATAGAAGGAGGCAGCGCAAATGAAGAATGTCCATGATTAAAGCTTTGTATTTAAGTCCATTGAAGGATTTTATTTGGGTACTAGGCAAGAAGCCAATTGACAATTATAATCAGAGTCATCACCTCCTATGTGAAATGAGAGTCAAAATATGCACTGGATGTCACCCAAGGGTCAACGCTTGGCAAGACAATAGGGAGTTAATGCAGATGGCACCTGGCAAGGAACTATCACATTGAGTAATAAGACAATGGGGAGTCAATGCACCCAAGCGACAAGGCTTGGCAAGATAAGTGGGAGTTAATGCAGATGGCACCTGGCAAGGGACTGTCGTGACATTGAGCAATAAGACAATGGGGAGTCAAATTATGCAGATGGCACGAATTGAGGCTCTTTAAGAGCAACAATTATTTAAATTGTAAACATATGTTCAATCTATATCATTTTATACAAGGACTCCAGCTGAGAACAACGTCTCTCAATGTAAACATATAATGATAGCTATAATTGCTATTATAATTCTTTGGTTCAATACAAAACTTGGGTCTTATGGCATCATGTCTTTTTTCTATTTATTAAAAGTTTTAAAAATTTTGTATATATTGCGAGTGACAATGTTATTTACATGAAATATTTAGGTCTCCTTTCATGGATTTATAAATTTATCACGTCAAGGAAAAATATTGAAAATAATTAAATTAACAAATAACTTAGGTATAGCTAGAATTTCTAAAATAGGATTATTTCAAATTCTTGCATGTTGGTGCAAAAGTATAGATTGAAAAAACTAGATTTTTATGTGAATATGATAGTGCCACAAAGTGAACTTTTGATTTGGGAAGAATATTTTCAGAAAGTAAAATTTTGATTTGGGAAGGATATTTTCACAAAGTAAACTTTTCATTTGGGAAGGATTTTTGGGCTTCGTCCAAAAACAACAGAAAAAGTCCAAAATTAATGAAATAGGTGTTCTAAGCAACGAGCTGCCAATGTTCTCCAAGCTTCAAATGACGTGCTTCTGCATCTTCAATGAGTTGTCCATGCCATCTCCTTCACGTCTGTCACCTCCTTACACAAAGTCTCATAGAAATCTCCAAGGTTCACTTACCTTAGGAGACTGACATGTGTCCACTTATCTTGATAGGGTTGGTCAACCTAACCCTAGTCAATTCAACCCTGGTCCCCTAATTGTGGCTAGATAACTTTGGACCCCAGTTAAGTGGGTTGGTTAGGTTAGACACAGTTTAGCCAATGGTCAAGTTTTTGCCACATGGAAACCCTTATCTGATCTGCCAAATCAGCATCCATATGGCACATGCCACAACATCATTACCATGTCATCCTACCATGTCATCACTGACTGCCATGTCAACACTCTACCACATCATCATTGCCAGCTCAATTGCCACATTAGCACAACCACACCATCTATGCCACCTCAACTGTGCCACCTCAGCTGTTTGATTAGCACTGACTCCTACAGACATTGTTACCTCTTCACAGGCACTTCATGTGAACGCAGTTGCCACCTCAGTGTGAAGAGAGTGCCCAGGAGAGAAGTAAGGAGTCTCACTTGCAGCTTTCTCACATACACAATGGGGGAACACACACAAAGGTGGAGGCTGAAAACAGTTTTACTTTTCTTAGTTGTGAAAGCCAAAAGAACTCTCGAAGTACAAAAGGAATAGGTGAACCCTATATGTGGGTCTCAAACCAAACTTAGCTAACCTATTTGGCATACTAATTGAGTCACTAACTAGAGTACATAAAGATAGCTATCATCTAGCTATTATTCATGGGCGGTGTACCAAATGCATTTGTAGCTAACAAGTCGGTGACATAAATGCACAATGGTCACCCTGGCATATCACGAGTGGAGCTCGCTATCTCAACACTCCCCCTCGAGCTCAATCCCAATTCCTGCACACCAAGCAGGTGTCTCTGAACTTGCGCAACTTCTTTGCACCCAATGCCTTTGTGAATATGTTAGCTACCTGATCCTCTGTGCTGACATAAACTAGATCAATAAAACTTACTAGAACCTTCTCCCGCACATAGTGATAATTCACCTCAATGTGCTTTGTTCTAGCATGATAGACTGGGTTATTTGCCAAGTGTATATTGCTCATGTTATCACAATAAATGACAACTGGCCCATTTGTAGATTGATGCATATCATAAAGTAGCTTAGGCAACCAAGCTACCTCACATGCAGCCATTGCCGCACCCCTGTACTCTGCCTCTGTGCTTGACAAGGCAACTGTAGGCTATTTCTTGCTGCTCCAAGTGATTGTAACACTCCCAAAAGAGAACACATATCCACTGGTAGATCGTCTATCAGAAATACTACCAGCCCAAGTGTATCCATGCAACTATATCTAAACCCCAGTCTCATAAAATAGTCCATACTGCAATGTGGACTTCACATACCTCAGTATGTGTCTAGCCGCATCCAAATGTGGTCTCCTTGGAGCCTACATAAAATGACTTACCAACCCAATAGCATAGCTCAAATTTTGCCTGGTAAAAGTCATATAAATCAAACTTCCTACTATGCATCTGTACATAGTAGGGTCTTCTAGAAGCTCACCTACATCTGCGCTCAACTTCACATTCTGCTCCAAAGGAACTAAAATAGGCTTATAGCCTATCATCCCATATTTGGATAGCATGTCCAATCCATACTGCCTCTGCAAGAGCCATATCCCACTTGTGGATCACATCACCTCAATGCCCAAGAAGTAACGCAGCTCTCCCAAATCCTTCATCTCAAACTTCTGCTTCAATAGCATTTTTACATGAACGATATCTTCATCACTATCACCTGTGATGATCAAATCATCAACATAAATGACAAGCAGCATAATGCCTTTCCCTATTTTTCTCACATAAAGTGAGAAATCTGCCTTGGAAATCTGAAAGCCAATAGTGACAAGATACTGTCCTATCTTGTCAGACCATGCTCTGGGTGCTTGCTTCAAGCCATACAAGGCTTTCTTCAACCTGCAAACAAACTCAAGATGAACAGCATGAACATAACCTGGTGGCTTCTCCATATAGACCTCTTCTTGCAAATGACCATGCAAGAAAGCATTCTTTACATCCATCTGATGTAAAGACTATCCCTTTGATGTAGCCATAGCAATTACTGCTCTTATGGTTGCCATCCTTGCAACCGGTTTGAATGTTTCTTCATAATCAATGCCATATGTCTGTGCATACCCCTTGACAACTAATCTTGCCTTGTATCTGTTCACAGAACCATCTGCATTGTGCTTCACCTTATAAACCCACTTGCAGCCAATTGCATTCTTGCCTTTAGGCAAAGGCACCAATTCCCATGTAGCATTTGCTTCCAAGGCATCCATTTCTTCATCCATGGCTTTCTCCCATTTTTCTTTTCCCATGGCTTACTCAAAAGAATTGGGTTCTGGTTCATGTATCACTTTGACCATATAGGCATAGTGAATGGCTATAAATCCATCATATTTCAGCCTATCCACAGGATACCTAGCTTTGGTAGACTTGTGTAAAATAGGCTCACTACTAGGTGCTCTCAAAACATCCCTTGTCTTCCTTACTCTAGGTGTAACAATAAAAGGAATACCCAACTCATCATCAAGGCTCTGTTCTGAGCCACTGGATTCACCATCCACATAAGAGTGACCTGCATTCACATCAAACATGGGCTGATCTACTTTCTCTTTTCCTTTTTGTGATACTTGCATACCACTATCTGCATTGCTTTGAGGACATCCTCTTTATCTCAATCTGCCTATCCATGGCAAAGTATGTGAACCACTACTAGAGGACACTACAGGTCCACTAATATTTTGTGATTGCTACTATGAATTCTGTGTAGCATTACCATTTTTTGCATCTACATCATCAATCACATTTATTGGTTTATACCAGCTGCTCATCTCATCAAAAACATCTTTGCTTATTGTAAACTTATGAGTAGAAGGGTTATAGCATCTATACCCTTCTTGCTACAGAGAATAACTAATAAAGATGCATTTCTTAGCTCTGGATCACTTGGATCTCAACTCATCTGGCACATGAACATAGGCAATGCAACCAAAAACTTTCAAATGAGAAATATCTAGTTTCCTACCAGTATACCTCTTCTCTGGTGTAATGCCATGTATTGCTACAGTGGGAGTCCTGTTCATTATTATTGTTAGCAAGTAGACACTACCAATATTGAAAGAAATCAATTGGTAAGACCTTTGCAACAAATGAAAAAGCGACGCATGTGCAAAACGCATGCCAAAAGCACAAGTGCATGAAATGACCATAGCACAAAACATGGCATCCACACATAAAGCATTAAGGCACATGGAAGAACAAAGCATCATGCATCAAGCTACTTTAAGCAAAGAAGTGAATGCCATTAACATGAAGCATCCAAAAGCAACGTCCTTTCTGAACACGTTGTAGTAGCCAAAGGATCATGGCACCAAGGGGAGGTGTTCAGATATGGTGCCATGAGCACATGAATTAGAGGCAAAGGTATGTGATAAGGAATGTATTAAAGTAGCCACCCTAAGATGTGGACTACAAGATGTGGAGATGTGGATTGAGGATATCCACAAGGAGAGATGTGGATCAGAGGATCCCACAAGTGTTGACTATTCAAAGGGAACTCTCTATATACAAGGCCTATCATGTATTGTTGAGAACACACATTGCAATAGAAGAAATGCACATTCACTCAAGATTCTGTTCATGAGTCCAAGCTAATATATCTTGGAGCCTAATTGACTTGAGGTACATGTCATGAACATTCTCTTTATCATGTTTCCACACAAGTTTCATCCACCTTAGAGCACTCCATAGATCCTGAGGTATGCATGTTTTGTCAGTGGACATCCTCGAAGGATATTGAAAGGTGATGAATAGACTATAATAAACACTAACTTACAAGGCTAGCAAGCATTTTTGCCTTACCAAGATGCGAAAAGGTTGGTCGAGTCAAAGGTGGTAGACACGTTTTGAGCAACTCAATGAACCCTTCAAGGGAGTCGGGTTGATAATTACGAAAAAAAGTGCAATGCAATGATCTCAAAAAATGGACTTGTAGTACTAGCACCATGTTTATTTTCTACAAGGAAACATCCATATGGTCACCCAATAACTCAAATGGTGTGGTTCTACAATATCACATGCACATATGCTTGAAATGTTGACTCCAACATCTGTCCAATACTAGATACCCTCCCAAATGTGTGGCTTGTGCAAGAAGGGACCTCTCTTACACAATAAGAGATTAACTCTCTTACGGCAACAAGATTCAAGATGGAGACTGTTGGGTTTGAAAGCAATGAACACAACCATACATGTGCAGGTGTAAATAGCATCATGGGCCAGGAAGTCG
Source organism: Dipteris shenzhenensis (assembly GCF_047967505.1). Taxonomy (NCBI): domain Eukaryota; kingdom Viridiplantae; phylum Streptophyta; class Polypodiopsida; order Gleicheniales; family Dipteridaceae; genus Dipteris; species Dipteris shenzhenensis. The sequence continues at coordinate 24,179,721 of NC_141623.1, forward strand.
GTGGTCTTTTGCCACCCTGCGCATACTACATGTCAAAAGTGTCAAAGGCAGCTTGCAAAAAATCACAAAGACCCTTGATGCACATATCATGTAGGAAAGGGTTGTCAAGTTGGGTGAACATGCTCTTTCACACATAGTCACTGAAAAGCTTGACAAGAACATAATTAGGAGGTAAGTTTAGAATGACTAATTTCCTTAAGGGAAAAGGCTATTCGGAGTTCATTACTAGAGCTGAACAAGAACCAGTTATTCCTAATGTTCCCAATCAACAAGAGTTGTAGGCATTTAAAGGCTGGCATGAGAGAGCCAAAAAAGTTATGTACTGGCTGTCTATCAATATTTTAGATTCTATGATTGTGCATATTCACGATGCAAGCACGCCAAAGGAGGCGTGGGATACTTTAATTTGACAAAAATGTATAGCACAAATATGTAAGCCAGGAAAATGCAGCTCAAGCAGGAGTTGCATAATGTGCAAAGAGAAAATATGAGCATCAATGACTACCACATGAAGGTGAAGAAGATTGCAGATGCACTTGCTTCTATTGGGTTGCTAGTGGAAGATGATGATTTAGTTTCTGTGACCTTGAATGGTTCTAGGAAAGGATTATGCACAATTGCATACATCCATTGCTGTTCTAATTATTTGTGGCAATATATCCTATAAAATAGATGCATCCTCATTGTTTTAATGATGCTCTTTTGCAGTACAAAAAGTACAGTGCATTATGGTCAAATGGATAATATTTTCGTATGGAGCACATCGATTCCAAGAGAGTCATGTATGATTGTGGAGTCATGGCTAACTTCACACAAGATAACCGAGCAAGTGCTTTAGATACCAATCTTCTCTTCTCGCAGTTGGATTATTGTGGGACCATACGTGAAATCTATGAAATTGATTTCAAACGATTTAGTATTTTCATTCTTGATGTAAAATGGTTTGGAACTATTTACAATGGTCCCCATGCAAGAGTGAGGAAAGACGGTAGTGGTTTCTTTGCAATAGCCTCCACCAAACTTTGGACCGATGAAAGTGATACTTTTGTTCTTCTCGAGCATTGTGAGCGGGTGCATACTAATGATTTAATTAACTGAAGCTTTTCATTTGTAAAGATCAACTGGTACGTGTACTTAAGCATAATTTCATATAACTGATGGCATTTGGCACCCATCTTCAATATAGGTGGTTTTTCATTCGGAGCATTCTGATCCAAGATGGTGGTGCGTGATCCAAGTTACACCAAAAAGTAAGCAAATTTTTAAAGATAGAGATCTAGATATGAAGATGCCAATTGATCCAGATGGATCTAGCAAAGAAGATGAAGATCAAAATATGAGCCAAGAAGAAGATGCGCATAATGACATCATACGAGAGGAAGATGGAGATCATGATATTGAGGAATAAGAAGATGAAGATCATTAAGAATCAACCGAATTTATTGAAGAAGATGATCAAGTCTTAGGTGAACGTACGACGCCAAAGTACGATGATGATATAGGAGATCAACTCGGTATAGAGTAGGAGATAGACTTGTTTGGTGCACTAGACTTGGCTCAGGATGAAGCCGTTGCTGTAAATGCTCTTCAATGATTTTTTTCATCTCAAACTTGGACATGAATATATGAGCTTCAAACTTGATGTACATGCTCTTGTACTTTTATTCTTTAAAAGGATTAAAGATGTGTGAAGAGAAAAAAAAATTATAATTGGAAAAAACTATCTTTAAAGGTCGGTATGGGAAAAAACACTTTGTTAAACATCGCTATCTAAAAGTGTCTCAGAGTCACTATATAACGACCTTTCACAAGTCTAGAAAATGTCGCTATATAGCAATGTTTATAAAACGTTGCTATATAGTGACACTTTTTGAAACCCATTTTTCTTACCAATGTTTAGTGCCCCATGTACGGTAAATGTCAATGCTTAACTATCGAAATAAGACCCATGTGTAGTAGTGTGTTTCATTATATAGATAATTTTTATATATATGGTGAATTTCTATAGTACATCACTATATAGCGACACTTTTTTAAACCCATTTTGCTTATCGAGAATTAGTGTCCCACGCATGGTAAATGTCGATGCTTAACTATCCAAATAATGCCTGTATGTAATAGTGTGTTTCATTATATAGATAACTTTTTTATATATGGTAAATTTCTATGGGGACCAATTCTTTACATACATAAAATTTTGCTTCTATATAGTGAAATCGTATCTATATAGTAAAATTATCATAAGGACTCTCTATATAGTGATTGCTTTCCCCATATATTGATAGTTTCTCCATATAACATCATTCTCTTAAGAAACCCCTATGTAGAATTTTTTTCCTAGTCTAGTGAAATATTCTTTAGGTAAACTATATAGCGACACTCTCACTCTCTAGTCTTGACCTTTACTAGATATGTGTATTTCTTTCTAGTAAATAATCTAGCAAATCCTTTCTTTTGCTATATAGAGATTGGTCAAAAGTTCCTTGTGAATTGGAAGTTGATAAGTGCCTAGAGGCCTGGAAGTGAGGCTTAGAGTAGAGGTGAGTGAGGTTCAAAGTAGAGTTGAGTGCATTGCTGCAATCATTTGAAGCATTCAGAATGTATAATCTTCCATTAATAAAACGTCGCTATATAACGACTCTTTTTTAAACCCATTTTGCTTACTGACGATTAGTACCCCATGCACAGTAAATGTCAATGCTTAACTATCAAAATAACACAACACAAAGCAACTATAGACGCGCTTAGTAGACACGCAAAATAGCGAGCGCGTCTATAGGCATTGCTTTAGTAGAGGAATTATGGACGCAACGTCTAATAGCGCGTCTAATAACATATCTATTTGCATGTGTATTAACAAGTCTATTTGCGCATTTAAACTCAGAAAATACAGGCCCGTCTAACATTGCGTTTATCAGTGCATCTATTTGCACATGTATTAACACGTCTATTTGTGCATCTAAACTGAGAAAATACAGACCTGTCTAACATGGCATTTATCAGTGCGTCTATTTGCATGTGTATTAGCGCGTTTATTTGCATATTTACATTGGGAATTAGACGCGTATTTAGATGCAAACTAGAGAATACAGAAAGTGAGATTTTGGTGTACATCATTGCTTTCCAAACATTGCCCATGATTACCAAAGCACATAATTTTAACAAAAACATCAATGCTTTTTTGCAAGCCCTCATATACAAGAATTAAGTGAGGTGAGGAGAATGAGACAATATGTAAAATAGTTTTGCTAATATCAATGATGGGCTATGATTCAATCTCATCCTCAATGAGATCAACCCTTGCCAAACTATCTACTTCAAAATCCAAACAAGTGTTTAGATCTACAAACACACTCAACCTACTACTACTTGTGCTACTCAATATGTGCTGATCGAAATCAGCATCACTAATGGTAGGCTCGTCCTCACGGGTAATGGCCTCAATATCTGTATCTCCTATCTCATGATCATCCTTCTCTCTCGTATCACGATCATCATCACGTCCATGGCCATGATCATCCTCCATACGCTCCATATTAGTAAATGTACTATACATCACTTTGGAACGTGGCATAATAGGTATGACATGCCACCATCTATTATTATCCACCATTGGTTGATAGACAATCTAATTCAAACACAAATACAATCATTTTATTTTTCTTGCATCAAATATTTAAAAGCGAGTATTTTTATGTGTGTGCACAGTACCTGTTCACATTATTGTGGTAGTACTAGTGTGTCCTTCCTACTTTGCCAAAACTTTGTGGAGTCAATAGTTACAAAGCCACTTGCATGGCGTTTGATTGTTGCATTAGGGCCTCTTTCCACCACGTCCTTAAACCACTTTACACCCAAAACATACACAAAGAAGCGTCGAAAGTCAAGCTTAATAATATCTTGGATTATGCCACAATAATCATCCATGGCTCCATTGGCTCCCTCAAAGCTAGCAATGACGCCACAATCTTGTGTGTTTCTCTTATCATCAATCCGTTGTGTTTGAAAATGCTTGCCCTCACACCATATAGCATTGAACATAGTGTACTACACCAAGAAAGCAATCTAAATTATTGAAAGCTCCTAACTTATGCATAACATTCTATATACCGACCTTGCTCATGCATCCCTTAGCATACTCCCATTCTTCCATTGTGATATGCATCCCCTTGTCTTTCTCTACTTTCTCCATTTCATCAAGTAGCCAATCCACATGAATATCCTTTGGAAGTGCTCTTAGATACTGAGGGTATGGCACATGAGATCCGTGGTGTGTACAAAAGAGGGCCCTTTCTTCTTGTCTTCTTGCCTTTGCATCCTCGTATCTTGTCACCCATCTTTTCATCACATCACTATTAAGCACACAATAGAGGTTGATACTATTATGCAACTCCGTGTCTATTATTTTGTTGCATCCTTTCCCTTGAGGCACGATAGAAGTCATCCTTAGGTCTTCATCATCTCTCCATAGTCGTGGGAGAGAGCTATCCACATCAACAAGAAACTCAAAAATATATACAAGTTACTCTTGTACCAACCAACCCTCGGCCATGCTACCTTCGGGTCTTGCATTTTGTCTCACGAAGCCCTTCAAGGTCTTCATGAAGCACTCGAGGAAGAACAACCATCGTGCATGTATAGTACCGCATATAGCAATCTCATCCACCAAATGCACTATAAGATGTAGTTGGCTTGTGGAGATAGAACATGGAAATGTCTCCTCCACTAAACAAACCACCTCCACTGACATAACTCGAGCATTCTCAAGCATGGTGGGATCTATTTCCTTTGAGCTCACATACCTAGAAATGAAAAAGTACAGCATATTAGCAATATGCATTCAAACTTGCATGGAGCATTGATATGCATCATATTTTGTATCATGTAAAGTACCTCACAAGCTCGCCCATCTTGTAAATACAATCTTTCACGTCCTTCGATACACTACGTGAAATGCTAGTAGGTAGTATGAACTGAACCCACGAGGAGGTGGTTGATTAGTTGCTTATAATTATTCACTCACAAATTTAAAAGGAAAAAGATATTATGCACATAAAATACTTACTTGGAGCATCTTGTGCCAATCATGAGATTTCAAGCAATATTATTACTCTACACCTCTTTTCTTGCTCTTTGTAAAGGCTCCCTTCAAACACCTCATGCATCCAGTGGGAGTATGAATTGTAGTAATAGCATGCTTCACTGTCGCCATCTCTAGCTTTGATAACATCCATCATGCATCCTCCCTATGGTACGTAGATCCTCCCTTATGCTTGTGAAATCTCGTGTCCCATTCAAATGCTCCCGAATGGTAGATGCCACATTCATGAAGATATGCATGGGATCAAGTAGGTGATTGATCTTAAGGTGGGACCAATATGGTAAACGATAAAAGATGGAGTATCTAAACAAAAGTTGGTGTTAGCGGGCAATCTTTATTTCCAACCAATATAGCACACAATAGTTACAAACCCTTACCGACTCATGCCAAGTGGTGGAGGAGTCGTGGAACCATCCCGAATTCTCATCCAATCTCCCACGGTGAGTGATTGTGGGAGGACTTCATTCCAAGGGACAACATATCTAGGATGATCAGGTGGGAGAAATCGATGGTGATTCTCATAGATGACCTTATTCAATGCGTCTGCCCATGAGGCAACTAGCGAAGGACCACAAACAAGACATGCATGGTAACCCGATGTAGTGAGACCTGAAGAATAGACACAATTAAGAGTTGAAGGTGGGTTTAGGGTGCCACATCCTTTGCCTATTCATAATTAGAAGTGCAATGCTTACCTGAACACGCGCCATAGCCTAGGAAGTCATACATTGTCCACATCAAGATCGCTTTGCAGTTGAAGTCTCGTGACGAGGGAGGCCTGCTCACATCATGCACCTCGACACCTCTCCAAAGTATCTCTAGCTCATCAATCAAACGCTCCAAATAAACATAGGATTTTTGACTTTATGTTTCCCTAGAATTAGAAGGAATAGCATAACATGTCCTTTCTTAATAGCCATAGAGGGTGGAAGATTATAATTCACCAATATCACTACTGAAAACAGAGTAGACGCATCTATAGACGTGCTTGTAGACGTGATTTTAGACGCACTTTGAGACGCGTCCATAGACGCGCTCCGACAGATGGACTATTCTAAAAAGTCGAAAAAGACATGCGCTCAACACAAAAGCGTAACACTGATACCAAAATCATTCGTTTCTTGGATATGACAGGACGAATCCAACGAGAGAAACTTTTAAAGATCAACTGTAAAGAGACTTACCTTGGATAGAGGTATGGAAGCTTCTTGTCCTTCTTCAAAGTTGCTTTTCTTCCTTGTTCACTCTCTTCTCCTGTGTGCTTGGAGATGATTGTGTAAGTCTAGAAGTAAGTGTGGGTGCCTTCCTCATATGTGTCAGACTGGGGATCTATTAATAGCAAAGCAAGCAAGCCGCATGAAGCTTATGTGAAGAAAACCAAAGCAAGCGTGCTAAAGTAGATTTGAAAACCGCATCTATAAGCGCATCTAATGGCGTGTCTATATATGCGTCTAAATACGCGTGTAATTGCACGTCTAAATACACAAAGAAAACATAGTTTTAGATGCATCTATAGATGCACACCATAGAACAGATAGACGCAATTTTAGATGCGCCTTTAGATGCACCACAGGGTTTTAAGATTAAATATGCCCATCATTGATATTAGCAAAACTATTTTACATATTGTCTCATTCTCCTCACCTCACTTAATTCTTATATATGTTGCTTGCAAAAAAGCATTGATGTTTTTGTTAAAATTATGTGCTTTGATAATCATGGGCAATGTTTGGAAAGCAATGATGTACACCAAAATCTCACTTTCTGTATTCTCTATTTTGCGTTTAAATACGCATCTAAATACGCGTCTAATTCTCAATGTAAACACGCTAATAGATACGCTAATACATGCGCAAATAAACGCTCTAACAAACACAATATTAGACGAGCCCGTATTCATCTAAATACGCATCTAATTTTCAATGTAAATGCGCTAATAGATGCGCTAATACATGCGCAAATAAACGTTCTGACAAACGCGATATTAGACGAGCCCGTATTTTCTCAATATAGACGTGCTAAAACGTGTCAATACACGTACAAATAATTGACTTGTTAGATGCGCTATTAGATGTGCCCGTAATTTCTCTATTCAAACAACGCCTATAGACGCGCTCCCTATTTTGCATGTCTATCAAGTGCATCTATAGTTGCTTTGTGTTGTTGTGAAAGCGTAATTTATGGAAACAGCTTTAAAGGAAAGACAAAAAGTGTCTTAAAAGAGAAGCAAGGGATAATAGGTACTCATGTTCAGACAAATCACACCGGGGAAATAATCCAAAATGTTCGCAAGTCTGCTGGGAGGAAACATATTAATAGCAATTTATGGATGTGTAGACCTTGATCCTACAAAAAGTGTACTAGGGTTGCAGGAAGCCTCAAGATGCCAAAATACCAAAACGCAAACACCATGGACAGCTTGTTACATATCTTACCAAGCTCTTGGCTACGTTTGAGTAGTGTGCTACACGCTACTTTGCTGATACTAAAGCTCTTCAACATCTCCCAAGCTATTGGCTACGTTTCAGGCTCTTCAACATCTCCCAAGCTATTGGCTACGTTTCAGTAGTGTGCTAAACGCTACTTTGCTGATACTAAAGCTCTTCAGTACTTAGGCTAACATGATTTCTTCAGAGAGTTCTACACTTGGGATGCGATGTATCGACACGCTCTATTACCTTTTTCTTGCATTCTACTATACTGGCATACACTGCCTTTTCGGTTTATCCTAAAACCTTAAGCAGACGATTGAAATGAGGTTGATATCATGAGCCCATCACATGACAATGTGCCGCCCAAGATGCTGCGAAATAATAGCTCTACTCTTAGAGAGCACGTCTACACTACGTAGGAGACGACTACGTTTCTGAGCAACCACAGGGTCTTCTGCCATGACTTCCTCCATGTCCATCTCAATGTCCTCCATGTCCACCACCTTGCAGCTGGCTGGTGTTACATCACCACCACCACCGCTGGTTGCACGAATTGGGGTCGCATACTTACCACCACTGCCACCAATCGATGCCCTCCTCCTCATGCTGTTGTTTCTCCACCCAAGCACCTTGCTTGCCACCTCCCTCTCGATGCCCTCCAACATCGCATCGTTAAACGCAAACCTCACCTCCATCGGAATGTCATCTGCTAGCCTCCCCTCTACTACCAGCCAGTATGCAATCGCATTGCACATCGCTTCCCACACCCCTTCCTCGCTCGGGATCATGGATAGATCCAGCAGCTTCCCAGCTACATAGCAAATTTTTTTATTTATTCTCTGCTTGTACATATCCATCTTGCCCTTCAGATTCTTCACGGTCGTAATGTACAACGAATTGGAGGTGAACGTTACGCTGCGTTGAAGCTGCAGAAAGCGATCAACAAATTTCACGCACTTGTCTCTGCAATCTCTTAGAATCAAACTACAGGATTCGTCGTACAGCATTAGCAAATTAGGGTATTGGCCTGCATGCTTCTGTATCACACTGGAGCATAACATTTGCGCGAGCTCAAAAGCTTCTGTCACCAAATTCTTACACATTCCTCTCACGATATCCAGCTGATGTCGCAACAGTTTGTCAATCACTGCCTGTGGCACTACATTGGGCAGATTCACCCCTTGCGATTCAGCTATCAGTAGCTTCATCGTCTCGATAAATTCCTTGAACCCCATAAGCCCTCCTGTGGCACTTTTCAGCTGCTCAGAAAATGCCATGGAAAAAGTATGCAAACGGGCAGTGTAATGCAGGTCCGGGATGTCAGGAAACACACCCGTGCTACCTTGCAGCAAAATCTGTTCCATGCTCTTTCTCAGACCAGTTATAACCTTGAAAAACCCCAAGTGTGCTTCTACTCCACTGTAGATGCCTTCCCCGAGAGCCTCTAGCTCGTTGCGCTTGCTTGTTAGCATCTTATCGATCTGCGCAACGACTTTTGGAAGCAAATTTACGATGCTATCTGCTTGCAAACGCATTAAACGATCTGCCAGGCTAGAAACACCAAGCGCAGATCCATCCAACTTCATGAGCTCAGGATGTGTCTGGAACAGCTCTTGTTCTTTCCGCAGGGCATCCTCCATCGAGACATCTTCATCAGTCCTGTTGCGGACACAGATCTATCCAAGACCAATATCTACAGCATTGTCCACGATTTTGTTGTACAGCCCTTCTGGGCATTTGTCGATCTTCGTCACCACTGCTAGAGTTCTGCTTCCTTTTTTATCTACCTCACGAGACATTCGAATAGATTCGCAGGTTGGGAAGTCCACAGCGGCTGAAAGGACGTTGAGGATGATGCTCTCCTCCGGCATGATGTAGTGGCGAATGATCCGGGAGACCTGATCGTAGATGTCATCCGGTTGCCCATGAACGGGTACTCTTGTGATACCCGGGAGATCAACCATGGTGAGGTCGGGAACATTCGGCTTGCTGACATGCACAGTGATTGGTTTGTCCGTGATGCCTTTGGAACTGCCAGCGAGAATCTGTGTTGCAGATTCTATAGCAGAGGCAATTTGCTCCTCGCTGATCTCTTTCTTGACACCCTCGTACTGGACGGTAATGGTGGGCTCTTTGGATGCTTGGAGTCTCAGTATTAGGGGCACTCGTGTGACAATGCCTTGACCTCTGGGAAGGGCAATGCCGGCAAGGGACTCTAAAACGCTAGATTTGCCGCTGGACTGATCGCCGACCACGACAATGCTAGGCAGGTTGATGCCCTCGCCCATAATTCCGAAACTGCGAAGCTGATCAACATCATCGAGCAAAGGGCGGATGTGTTCATTGAAGCTCTGAGAGACTGCGGAGCATGTCGTATTAGAGGACCCGGGATCAGAGTCGAGGTTCAAACTGTCCAAGGGGGTGTAGGGGCTAGTTGGCGAGGACGTGATCTCAAACATATTGACTGCAAAGCGTGGAAATAATGGAGCTGGGGATGGTATATTGTACTGAAATGAGCAAGGGTTGCAAGCTCACAACGGAAATGAGTCTGGATCTCTTGCGTCTTCCTTCTTACGATATATATATATATGTAGAAATGTATAGTAACCTTCATTATACGTGTGTCTGTGCATCAGCTAACTCAGTTGCTGGCTTGCATTAATGGAACGTGAGCCTCACGCCCTACTCAGTTGCCCCAGACACCTTATGGGCGGGAAGATCACGCCCCAGCAGCATCGGTAATCTATCAGAGGAAGTCGTTGTGACAATGGCTTTCCTCACCGAACCATCAATCGGCAAGTATCTTCTTCATGTCACTTCAAGCATCCAGCCTTCATGTGACGTTCATTCAAAATTTTGAGACGCAAATAAAGAAATCGCATTAGTTGGGGGGCACGGTGTGGGAGTGTGTGGGGCGAGGGGGGAAAAGGCCTCTGCATGGCATTTTGACGCGTGGCAGAAGCTGGCCACATGTTCTCGAGGCTTCTAGGTGAGGTAAAAAGGGGGATGGAGTAAAGGGGGTCAATCATTTGATCGACCTCCATAGGTATGATCTCAGCGACATCCCACGATGCAGAGGGGTCTGAGGAGTGCGATATGGTCGTTAAACCGGTTGATGCAGAGGAGTCTTAGGAGTTAGACGATGAGAGGCAAGGCAATGGCCAGGCGTCGAGTTGTAGCAGAAGATTACGAGATTGACAGGGATGAAGCAGATGGTGATCTTGCAGATTACTTGCAACAGAAGGATAGCAGGCACGACATCTCTCTGTAAGTAAAGCAGATTCGCCCTTGGGTCGTATTTGCGATAAGTTTTTGCACACAACATTTGAGAGTTTACATGTCTATTGTAGGATTAAGCGCAAGAGAGGCAGAGCTCCGAAGTTAAAGGAGAAGACATCTGGTCCTAAGGTGCTTGAGCTGAGTGTGACGGTTGGTGTGGGAGGTTGCGACATTGCTCCTTCTATACTCCCAAAAATCGAAACATTTCTGAAAGAGGCATGCATGTCGGGTTTTTGCACTGTGGAGAGAGGAGGCACTTTGTCACATTTGCATCTTTAGATGGTAGTTCATGTGTATGCTCGTAAGATAGTGTCAGTGAATAGAATATATCGGGTGGGATGTCACTAAACCAGTAGGACCTGTGATCATGTGTCGTGTGCTGAAACAACGTAGCATGCACATGTTTTGTGGTATGTTAGGCTATTGCATGAAGGACTTTGGAGAATCACACTTCAAAAGTGTGTTAAAAAACATGAGTTCTGATGATTTGAGAGCTGGAATTGAATTGTATGTAAGGTACGGTGCCGATGAGAGAACAAATCATGTGGGGATGACATTCAGCACTTGCCTGCTTAAGATGCTGAGAACGGGACATTATTACCCGTCTACTGCCTTGGTGATTCCGTATGCTGGAAAAGGTATGGAGGCAGACAAAGCGAATTCATTGTGGAAGGCTATGATCTATCCCAATGCTTTGACTGCATCAGATTTTGCTACAATTTTTTTCTGTTGTGAGTCTTGATCAGTGCAGCCCCAGTTGGATAAACATATTAAGGGAGTTCTGAATGCTCCTCCTGCCAGATACCTTGATTTGGAAACTCTGCACTCTCCTTTGGCAACCGTCCAAACTGACAGTCCTATTAACGTTCTTTTTAATGACGCTTTGTTGTGCCAGGAGAACCCTTTGACTACTAAAAATGATACAATGCCAGTTGTTATGCATTGTCCTAGTAAGGAGCCAGTTTTGGAAGCTGACGACTCGGATACCAGCAGCAATAATGTCATGCTCCGAGACTATCTTTCTTTAGTGACCAAAAATAGATATGGAATACGCATCGCTTGAGATGTGAATGCTTTCTTACTTTTGTTTTTTGGGTAATATGTGAGGCCTATGGTTGTGCTACAAATAAATATGTACTATAGTGTTTCGGATTATATAAAGAAATTTTTTTGTAATGCCATATTCTCTTGTGTCTATTCGTTTTAAGATAGTCTTCAAAATCTAATTACTGGAACATAAAGAAGAAAAAACTACTGCATTGTAGGAAAAAATTGCTGCCGATTTTGAATGGTTATAAGTAACGAAATATGAATTTTATGAATTCGTAGTAGCCAACACTACTACACACGGGCCCTATTCTGATGCTTTGCTTACTGACGATTAGCGACCTGCACCGACGTTTAGTGCATGCAAGGTGCTAATTGTCGATAAGCGAAGCATCAGGATAGGGTCTGGTCATTTTCTAGTCCCATTCCAATAAGAGACATAGGCACAAGTGTGAAGGAGGAGTATTAGAAAGAGGTTCTAGCATTTAGAACGGGTTCTAGGGTCTAAGTTACAAGGATGCTCCACATTTTAGAATAAAATACATGGTGGAGAATTTGTCCCCGAATTTGTCTCCCTCATGGACGTTGGAGTGTGAAGAATGCGAAACTAATATGAAAGGATAGGGGTTTAGAGGAAAAGAGGAACGGGGAGATTATTTTTGTTCTAAAGAGGGATTCAAGAATTACCTAATTATCAAATGCTCTCTTTGTCACATCCACCTGATGCTAGCAACTTTTATCTCTAAGTTGCTCGTATCAGGAGAGGTGAGATCCTCAGGCAAGAGGTAGGTATCCGCTAGCGGTTGGCTGCTTGTTAAAGGGAATAGCAAAAGAGGCCTATAGATGCTTGGGTTCAGGACACACCTGGGGCGCCAACTCAATACGTATTGTGTTACTACAAGGTCCATATAGAATATTCTTGGATTTCCTTAAAAATTTTCAAATATGCAAGGGAGAAATATGAAAATCTCTACCAACTCCTTTCCCTAGCATGCCCATGGCCTTTTCAATTTTCTTCTCCCATGCTAGAATTTTGTCAACTTTGTTGCTATTGCTCTTGGATTTCTTTTTTAGTTCTAGATGCTATATCCGATAATCCATTTTGCATGAAATAGAGACATGTCGATAGCTGCAAAGGGGAAACTTTCTTTATGTTGAATCTCATATATGCATGTGCCATTGCCTTTTCTTGCTCTTCCGAATACCCATCTCCCTATTGATATTTTTACTGGTCACTCGACTATTCCTCACAATCTTGCAAGACCTCACAAGGAAACTCTTGATAGCTCACATATCCTCAATCAACTTGCTCTGATACCATATATTTAAAATTAGATGCATGCAATGAGTATCTCTCAGCTGATAAAATCTCACATAAAATGTACCATCAAACACTTGAAAACCTGATAATTTTGATGCTATGAAGGACAAAAAATTGACACTATATTATCAAAGAGTAATAAAAAGCAACTAGCCACTAGCTAATTCAACCCTATGGGGTCTTTAAGCTTACACAAATGCTGATAACTTAGCGATGGAGCCTATCGGGCTGACAATAAGAGCATGCTCCTAGACTAGACTATGAAGAAAGTCAACTCTCATGTAGCTTCTCTCCATTGAGAACCACGAACCTCATTGGTTGATCCCAAGTTTATGCATAGAGCAATTAGAATATGGAATGGAAGACATGATGGATTTGAAGTATAAGTTTTCAGTTGGCCTACTCTTACCCCTCTATGCAGATGATATGATTTGTCTTTGCAAAAGACAAAAAGAAAGTTGGCACCCAGTAGTTGAGAAAGGAATGGTGAGCACATGTATGCTATTTTTAATATTGTTTTATTTGCAATAGCATTCTATGAATGCAAGACACTTTCTAGTAGTGCTAGATTGAGGACAATATGTGAATGCAAGCATCTTTCTACATGATTAATCGTTTTCAAAAAAGTTTATTGAGATCCAATGGAATAGACAATCTAGTCAAGTTTTGACCGGTGATATATAGGGTGTATGGACTTCTTCTATTTGATCTATTACAGACCCATATGTAGACAATCTTCAGTATGGATGTGTGTAAATAAATATATCAATAGAGGACCATAATTCTTCTTAAACATAATTTGGATTTGAGGTGGGGGAGAGAGAGAGAGAGAGAGAGAGAGAGAGAGAGAGAGAGCACTGTAGAAAGTGTAGGCCATGAAGTCAATTTATTTTATGCTAGAACTTTATGTAGGAACACTCTAAATGTTAAAAGATATGTATCAATCTTGTAATGTTGACTATCGGCTCAAGATAGCTAAGAAAATATGAAGATTCTATAAAAGATTAAAGATAACAAAGAATACTAGATAGACTGTAAGAGAATGTCATTTGCATAGACTATACAAATCTTCAAACATATTTGTTATGTTGAAATTTTCCATACCAAACATTGTAGAAAGTTTAGGCCATTAATTCAATCTTTTATGCTAGAACTTTATGCAGGAACACTCTAAATGTTAAAAGATATGTATCAATCTTGTAATGTTGACTATCGGCTCAAGATAGCTAAGAAAATATGAAGATGCTATAAAAGATTAAAGATAACAAAGAATACTAGACAGACTGTAAGAGAATGTCATTTGTATAGACTATACAAATCTTCAAACATATTTCTTATGTGTATGGAGCATGTCTTGAGTTCTTTCCCATCTTAAAGATTTGGCCAATGGTCAAATCTTATCTAGTATTTGTGATTTTTTAAACACCATTGTGGGAGGGATAGGGATAGGGAGAGAGAGAGAGAGAGACACACACACAGAGAGAGAGAGAGAGAGAGAGAGAGAGAGAGAGGTGGGGGGAGGAAAGAGAGAGGTAGAAAGAATTTTGGGTGGGGAAGAAGGGGGGAGAAGAGGGAGAGGTGGGAAGAGAGAGAGAGAGAGAGAGAGAGAGAGATAAAAATGTCGTTTCATGAAAACCTCTAAGATTGAAACTATTCCTACCAAATATTGTAGAAAGCTTTGTCCATGGGGTCAGATTTTTGTGCTAAAACTATAAAAGATTAAACATAGCTAAGATCACAAGACAACACTATAAAATATTTAAGATTACTAATATGTCATGAATTTGTTGCATAGAAAGTACATATCTTCAAACACCTTTATCCTCTCTTGACAAAATATGAAGAGGGGAGAGGAGAAGAGTGGAGATGAGGAGAGAGGTCATAGCTTGAGAGCACACCACAAACGACTAACTGTACACTAGATTTAGTTGAAAAAACAGAATATATACAAACCCATATAGGGTTAGGGTTAGGGGATCTAACCCTTTCCTTTATAGCACTCTATAAGGTTAGTGCTATGCATATATGATCACATGATGGTGCTATGCACACATGATCACATGATGTTGAGCGTGAACTCTCAACACCTTCCCTCAAGATCAACATCATGAGGTAGGCCTTCCCTCAAGATGATGATTCTGGGGAATCGAAGAAGGACTAAACATTACATTCTATCACACCCCTTTAATGGAAATGTCCGTTCTCTGCGTCAAACCAAGAGCTAGTCAGTGTTTCTCGAATAGCTCTTTACTGAGTGGTTTGGTAAAGATGTCTACAACATTCTCTTTGCTATCACAATGGTGCAGTGTGATGCCACCAAGTAACACTCTTTCTCTGATGAAGTGCTCTCTGACATCAATGTGCTTTGTCTTGGAGTGATATACTAGATTCTTGGCCAATGCTTGAGCCGATTGATTATCATAGTATATTGTTGTTGGCTTTGACTCATCAAAGTAATATGTTTCTGACATTAGTCTTCTGAGCCATATAGCCTCACATGCACCTGTAGTGAGTGCTCTATATTCTGCTTTAGTCAAAGACAAAGAAATAGTTGGCTGTTTGTTTGACAACCATGATATAGCGCCTTGACCAAGGAAAAATGCATATCCCTGTGTCGATCTCTTGGTCTCATGATCTCCGGCATAGTCATTGTCACAGTATCCAGGCAACTGTGGATGACTTCCTCTGTATTCTATCCCAAACTGTCTTGTACCTTTGATGTATCTCAAGACTCTTTTGGCTGCATTCCAGTGATACTATTTTGGATTTGCCATAAAATGTGCTAGTGAGCTTACTGCATACACTACAAGGCATAGGCCATTTTCTGACAAAAATACCGACGCTTTTCACATTATTATTTTTTTTTCATGGGTTCAAACGTCGCTATAAGTGTCGCTAAAAGCGTCGGAAAAGGACCATCACTATAAAGCATCGGTATATAGCGACAATGGCAATCGTCGCAATATAGCAACGATGCAAACGTCGCTATATAGTGACACTGGTAAACGTCGCTATATAGCGACGATTAACAAAAGTAAAAAAAAAGGGTTAGTGGGGCTAAACAGGGCTTCCTTTTGGCCTTGTTTAGCCCCACTAATCCTTTTTTTTTTTGTAATTACAAAAGAAAGTTTTTTATAACAAAATTTCCCTTGCCTGCAGGGTGATACAAAATTATTCTTTTGAAATGATGAGTAACAAAAGCATATACATGTCGGACATATACAATAGTGTTTGTAACAAAATTACCCTTTCGAAAGGGCGATACAAAATTGCTCAAACGAGCGGATATACAAAATGCTACTACCACTACTACTCATCTGAATCCGAATCATCTGCGTCTTGTTGGCCTGTTCCTTGGTCCTCGACACCTGCATCTTCTCCCTCGTCCTCACCACCTGCATCTGATCCTTGGCCCTGTTGATCGCTCGCCTCTGATGATGGGACACTTGAGCTTTGACCCTAAGAGTGAACCATATAAATCAAAAATTAGATTGGAACTTAAATTAAAAAGTGAGATTACAAGTAGGAGTAAACTTATACCGTGC